>NC_083562.1:38302631-38950634 GCF_019925205.1 Metopolophium dirhodum
CGCCAAGAGGAATAAAACCACGTGCTTCAAGTAAACGATCGATGCGACTGACACCCGCCCGCGGGCGACGGCGGCGAGCGAGTGCGACTATTTAATATAATAATAGTAAATAATCGTCTTCAATATCATCACTACCGCGTTTCACTACAACTGCAGCAGTATGATAAAATAATCAATCGTACGGTGACGAATGCCTAAATCATTAGATGCTCTATAGTCACTGCGCCCGGTCGAGGGTGCTGCAGAAAGAGAGAGAGAGATTGAGAGGCAGATACAGCCAGACACAGAGAGGAGGGTCTGTTCTCACGTCTCCGATGACAATCGTCATCGTTTCTCATCACCCCAACACGGTCACAAATGTTATCTCGCCGCCGCCGCCCCTCTCCCACCGGAAGGAATATTATTATTATATATATTCCCAGTGGCGAGCGAGTCTTCCGCGCGCGATCAGCGAATACAATATAATAATTAATTATATTATTTAATGTCCTTCCGGCGGGCCGTCCCGCTCAGTTTACGTACTATGCACAACGAGTAGATAGGTAGGTAGTAGGTACCTAATACCTATTATACATTTCCGCTTGGCCAAGCTGGCTCTACTGCGCCACCGCTATCATAGCTGCTTCAAAATTTTAATGCGTTATCTAAATCGAGTGTATTCACGACTTTCGTGTTCTTCAGTCTATCACTTGGCGTATATTCGCAACGATGATGACATGTCATTTTAATATCATCGTTGTGTCATACGTATACGATTTTTTTCGTCTTGACGTTTTTTTGTCTTCGAATTTTTTTCATAATTTTGTCTTCCAGACGTTGGGAAAAACCACTGGCACGGCAATATCGACGATAGATTTATTATATATTATAATACGTCGTCGTACGCTAACAATAGTATATTGTGCCACATATAGGCATTTTTATTCGATTCATTAACTATTTTTCTGTTACATTTTTTTTTTTTTTACAGACACGGCTTTCGGTATGTGTACTTATAATAGACATTGTTCGTTAAGCGATTCGGATGTAAAAAAAATAGAAACAACACGTACGATCAATATATATTATACACATGAAGTCGTGTGACACTTGTACGATTGTCATAATTTATAGGTATTATATTATTATTATAATCAGTTGTCCGATGTATAAATTTTCAAAACGTTATCGGAAAAGTGTTATACTTACCCATATCGCCGTCAACGACGTCACAAACCGAAGGTGGGTGGCAAGACGGATATACAAAAATTAAAAATGGTCGTACTGAACAATCAAAATATTATTTTTTAGACAGTAAAATAATTTATCGCCCTTAGAATAAAATAGAATAGTATAGTGTGCGGCCCATCGTTTCCGTGTATAGGAACTCGGCTTCGATTATATTTCTTTCGTTGTAAATCCGTTAGTAACCTTCCTAACCCCCCAGTTGGGGTCACCGCGTATACCACGGTATACGGTATTAGATTTTTTATTAACGGTCACGATTATATACACGAATCGAAATATGCGCCGAAATATGTACCTTCTTGCGGTTTTTGCTCAGACAATTAATATAAAAAAATACGTTTATTTCCGACTCGAATCACATGCGACAGATCACTTTTCGATTGGTTTTGATAAAATTACCGAAACTGTGTGTGTATGGGTGCGTGAATGTATGTGTTTATTTCCAATTTTTATAATTTATAGTTACCTATACGTACGTATATGTGTTGAATCGTTAAAGATATAATATATATATTTTTTGTTTTGAGAGTCGTCACTTATTATATAATAATAACTATTAATATGTAAGGAGATAGGTTCGGTTATTATTATTTATATTTATTCATTCTCGGTCATTCGTCGGTGTGTTGCACGAAAGTTTGACGGTTATTGGATATCGTTTTACACAATATTTGTGCACAAAATGTATAGAAAACGATTATCAACAAGTCCAGCTCATCGTCGAGTGATGGCGAATAGGAGAAACATTTATTTTTCTAAACTATAAGTTGTATACCGTTATAAGACTTACCTATGCCCAAATTTTTCCCAATTGCCAAATTTTTCTCATCAACTATACGTAACTAATGAAATGAATATATGACAATTTCTTTGTGTGATACGAGTTTCTTTCATATTTACTCTTCTTTTTCTATATACTATCTCTCGCCATCGCATTATATATATATATATATATAATAATGTATTTTATATATTAAAATATGTGTGTTATGCACATATACAAAGTTTTTAATATATTATATTATTGTATTTTAACTATATTATATGTACTTGATTCAATGATTTTAATGTAAATTCGTTAGTTTGTTGATGTAATTTTTTTTCTTATTTTGTTATTTAAATATTTATTTTCTGTACTATAGGTGTAACAATAATAATAAATTTAAACTATGTAACACGTTCAATCGCTATATAAAAAAAAAACTGTATAATATTACATTATATAAATATTTATTTTTCTCATAAATGACAATCACCTATAGACGCGGTACCTATATACAAACATAAATATGTGTACCTATACTGATTGATTAGATTACATTGTTTTAAAGGATAAAATATATAATATATATGAATCATTGTTACCTATATATATTATTATTATCATGTTTCAAGAAAAAAAAAATATGTTTAACGAATTTTCTTACACTAACATATCGTCGGTGGAGTTTGATCTCTGTTTTAAAGGCTTAAATTGTATTATAATATTATAATATTTCATTATTATTATTATTATTATTATTATTATTATTATTATTATTACTATTATTATTATTATTATTATTATTATTATTATTATTGTTGTTGTTCTTATTATAATATCGTATTAATATAGACTTAAATGAAACAAAACTGGACGCTTAAAAACATAATAATATTAAGTGGATGCATTGCATGCGTAATATGATGTGCTTCGATCACTGAAATGCTGATTATGTTTTCTTGCAATCGTGCTGTCTAATGATATGATAATATTATGCGAATGGAGATTTTTTTTCACTCAGTCGTTATCAAAACTTTTATTTATTATTATTGATACTGTGATCAAATTTTTTTCTCATGATCTAACTTGAAGAGTTTGTTTGTGTGTGTGTGTGTGTGACCGCCATTTTATAACCGTCTGCAGTTAAATAAGTAAACTTTCAAATATGTGCCAAAATGTTATGATATATTTCATGTTGTGATTTTTCAAAAAACTTCTATAATTCCATAAAGATTAATTATTATACAATATTATATTATAAATACTTATAGATGCAAGTGGTGGTTTTCACGTGAGAAAATCAGCGCGTTTATTAATTAATGTTCGTTGTGGTGTACTTAAGTATTATGCGTAATGCGAGTAATATATATATAATACCTGTATATTATATATATCATATTGTAACGTAATAATGATAATAATAATAACAATATCGATTCGTTGTAAGTCTCTATCGTGTTTTTCCTTTTTTTTTGTGTTCCATTTAAATATGATTAAATGCACCCGTTTGGTTTATTTTTGTTCTACAAATCTTAGTATATAATAATATTATTATCTGTTGTTAATTATATATATATTATATTATAATAATTATTGTTGTATCGATTTCTTCGTAAATATTACGACAAAGAGTTTATGTCATTGTTCAATAAGGTATTTTGGTTGTTATTAAATTTAATGATCTATATATATACATTATTTTACGTGTTTTTTATCCGTTTATTACGCACTGTCAATACGTCATGAGTGCTTAGTATAATATACTAAACATTTTTTATCCAGTTACACATAATATTATGATTTCTAATAACACTAAAAGTTACGTTCTTGACAATGCACTTGTGAAGTAGGTACCTATTTACCATTTTTTTACATCCGTTAATATGAAACATTGAAATGTCCTACATAATATGAGTTATCCACATATTGTGAAGATTGGACGTAAAATACTTTTTGTTATAAGTTTATTTTTAGCACTGTGAAATTATTTATTAATTTTTTGAGTTACGAACCAATGTCTTGAACTCTTGACGGTGCCTAATATCAACATCATAATTATTTTTATTATTTACGATCGTTAATCCACCCGAAATTAACTGGTGGTTTGAAATTAACAGGAAAATCGAAATAATATCGTATACATATAGGCAAGACTGGGCAAGTTAACGGTTTTTTTTTTCACTCGTTAAGTTAAGTTATTTTAAATTGATAAAATAAAGTTAAGTTAAAAGTTACTCGTATTCTTTTTGTTAACTCATTAAGTTTAAAGATAACTTTGAAAAAAAAGTAGTTTAACTTAATGTTAAGTTAAAATTTGCTAATTTACAAAAATAAAAAATTCCAAACACATAATATGGTATATTAGATAGTTTTTCTTTACGCTCGAGAAAATTATTTGGGAAATTTAAAATGATACATCAAAGTAAAACCCTCATTCAAAAACTTGCATAAGCCTTATCTATAGGTACATCACCTCCTTTCATAATTAGTAATAAAACGATGATATAAAAATATTATTAATTAGTAATAAAGTATTATGCTTCAATGTCGATTTTAGATACGATTTGTTTGGCATATTCTGTCTATTCTTATTTTAAGAATGCGCTTTAGTATTGTGTATTAGGTGTGGATATTGTTTTTCTTATTATTTGGAACCTTCTTAAGAAGTTTTTAAATACTGAGAGGAATGAGAAAATTAAAAAGAAAATGGATTACAAAAGTCACACAAATGATGATTATTCATTGACAATTGGTTATCGTTACACAAGGAACGACAACAAAATATTTACATGATATAATAAATAGGTACCTATAATTCATATTTCTCCACTTCTTTTCTCTATTTTTTAGATAAAAAGTCTTAACATGGACAACGAACTAGTGTGTCCCGAGTCCGACCGAGACATGCCCCGAAAATGTTCATTTGATAATCATTATAATTTAAAATTGTATTCAATATTTATTATTTATCATTTAATAATTTATATTACACGTCTTTCTGAGATATGTCCGGTTTTTGTCATTCATATAATCATATTTATTTAACAGTACAATCTTAAATATTTAAAATATTAAAGAAATAAGACAAGGCTGATTTATTTTATAAATATTGAAATTTTAATTTTCTTTTTAAATAAAATAAAATAATTATTAACAGTTTTACAAGTTTACAACAGATTAATTTTTGGATTCAATTGTTATTAAATTGTACCTACCATTTTAATCATCGTTTTGGTTGGTCTTCTCTCGACGATGTCCAACAGTGTCCTGCAGCTGCTCTTGTATCTCCTGTAACGTCTTGCCCTTCGTCTCAATTGCGTACTTGTACGTGTAGAACGCGCCGGCAAAATTGACGACGGTGAACAGCGAGAACATGCGGCATAGAACCCGTAGCGATTGGACACGAACAGGAACATCTTGTTGGTGACAAACGAGCAGAACGCCAGCGTGATGGAAGCGATGGCCGAGCAGTGCGACCGGATGTTGACCGGAAACATCTCGCCGAGGAACACGACCGGCACGAACCCCACGCCGGCCCCAAACATGACGGCAAACGACCAGTGGCAGAGGTACGGGAGCCACGCAAGTTCGCGGGTGGCCAAGTCACTGCCGTCGCCCCGGGAATAGTAAAAGAACACGGCGAACGTCAGCGTGACCATAGCCATGCCCACCTCGGAGAAGAGCAACAGCGGTTTCCGGCCCACCCTGTCCACCAGCGCGACGGTCGCCAAGTTTAATACGATTAAAGTAAAGGCGAACAGCATGACCGACCGGTGCTTGTTCAAGAGCGGCTCATTATCCGACAGTATGAGCGCCGAGTAGGCTAATGTGCAGCTGATGCCACATGCCCGCTGTGTGGTGCACGCGGTTACCACGATGGCCAGCGCCCGCATGTCTTTCCGGCTGGCAAACAGCTCCTGGAACGTGGAACGGTTCTCCATCTCCTTGCGCATGGTCACCTCCATCAGGTCAAGTTCGTGGCCCACGTCACCGCCGCCCCGGAACCACTGCAGGCTCACGGCTGCCTGTGGCCGGCGGCCGCGCTTCAACAGATAGTACGGTGACTCGGGTAGCCAGACGGCAGCGACGAAAAACAGAACTGGCACGACGGCGGACACGACGTTCAGCGTGCGGTACGACACCAACGGTCCGATAATCGCCTCCATCAGCAAGCCAATGTGAAACTGAAGGCAGAACACGCTTCCCTATGCTCCGCGTATGGCGGGTGACGCTATCTCACCCAGGTACATGGGCACCACCGTGTACGACATGCCCTTGCCCATATCGGCCAGCAGACGGGCCGTGTACAGCGCTAGGCTTCCGGCCCATCCAGTCCATCAGTTGGCTGGCCAGGAGCGGACTGATCACGTTACCCAGGTCCATCGTGGCCACAATCCACGACGGCTCGTCCATGGTCGCGTTGAAGTCCGTCTCGTGCTTGACAAACTTATCCACCATCGAGCCTGGCCACCCCAGCCACATGCCGCTGATGAATATTGACTTGGTCGCTGCGGGAACGGTCAAATATGGTCATCATTATAAAAATATAATCTATTTCGTTGAAAGGCAATGTGTGTGTGTGTGCGTGTGTGTACTAGAGCACTGCATGGGCCGTGCTGGCCCAGCCCTGGCTTGAGTCCGGCCCGGCCCATTGGTACATTGGGCCGGGCCGGGCTGCATATTTATTTTAAGTGTATGGGCCTGAGTGGGTTTTGCTTTTTTAAATTAATCTAAGATGGACTTGGGTTTCGAAAATTAGAATAGTATTGGGCTATAATGGGCCGGGCATTTTATATCAGGGTACGGGCTGGGTTGGGTAGTCTGTAAATTATTTTTAATTATTTTTAAATCTATTATTTAATGAATGTACTACAAACTAATAGCGATTAGCGATTAAGTATAAACATTATAAAATATTATATATCCGATGGTTATTGGAAATAGTCTTCGTAATCGTAATATTATAAGGATATTTCTATAAATAATAATAAATTATTAATAACTATAAAGTATAAACTATACATAATATCACTATTCACTATTAGCTATATGTCATATTATCATTATCGTTGTATGACAATTCTTAAGAATAATAACAATTTTATTTTAAAATATTAATAGAATAATAATTGTTTGTTTATTAACGTCATTACCTACTCATTTGTCGTTTGACTATCGTACGACCACGACGTCGGACGTACATCAAATAACGTGATCCACAGCAATGTCAATGGCACTTATTTGCACTTATTCTAAAATCTGGTACCAATGTAAGTAATATAATATTATTATACATGATAATTTATTAAAAATTAATTTTTAATTTTTGTTTGTATAGGTTCACAAGGTTTGTCATTGGTTACAGAAAATAAAATAGTTATTCCAATTGGATATGTATATTAATTTTAGACCTGTTTTTATTTGGTCAAAACCTCACATTTTCCAGCATTTAAAACAGGGTAAATCAAAAGGCATTTAAATTGTCACGGATCAGACAGTACACATAGTATAATATTATCATCGTGTGGTTGTTACCGTATTATAACTTTTATAAGTTAGGAGCCATCTGCAGAGTAATGTTTTTTTTTATTGTGAATCAACAATACCGTATTTTGATGTTGTCTCTGAACAGTCCAATCCCTATCATTTGACAATATTTATCAAATTTGGGGTTTTTCATTTTAAGAACAGAATACTGAATAATCGTAGAAAAACAATAATTATTAGGTAAATAATGATAAGATTATTTGTTCTTATAAATTTTACGTAATTCCTTGAACTTATGATATAGCCTGATTGACGATAAAAAAAACAATTTCCCTGTGTGAGGTGTGTACGTTGTGTGCGTAAGGTGCGCATATTGCTGCAAACATTCGATCTCTCTGAATAAATAATAATTTTACTTATATCTGTCAATTAGTGCTGTTCAAATTTTGTATAGTATGTTAATAGTTGTTAAGAGGACGTCCCACCCGCATGTGTTGTCTCCGTTTTACAAATGTATACAACAAAGCAGAAACAGTTTTGCGTGGAACAACTTCTATCTTTCTGTGTTTGTACTTTGTAATAGTAGCTCCAAAATTTCTGAACATATAGGGTAGAAAATTATCTATGCAACAGCGTGCCTATATTTTAGATAACAAAAATTGAATAAAAGTAATTTGCTTCTAAATATTTGGTTTTTTGTTTTTTCGTTTTCTTATAAGAAATGATTGGATAGTGCTATTAAAAAAAATCACGTTGTTGTACAGATAATGTTCTTCTTTACGTGTTGTGAAGATTTGGTAGTTCCACAACAAATATGGTGCGAGAAAATTTGTCCCACGCAAAACAGTTTTTGCCATGTTGTATACATTTGTAAGACGGAGACAACACGTCATGCGGGTGTGACGTCCTCTTAAGTATTTCCGTGAGGCAAATGTGGACATGTGGTATACGAGGATAACTATATCATATAATATTATATTAAGTAACACGTGATCTTGTGCTCGAACCTCGAGTTAATGAGTAATTTATCCAATCAGATTTACCACTTTAACTATTTTGCATTTATTATTATTAGTGTAAAGGTTTACGTAAGTACTAATAGAATCATAAAATGTAATAAAATTATTGGTAGCGAAGGTTTATTATATGGATTACAATGTAAATGTAATTTCAATAATCTAATATGTTTTACAATTGAAACTTACCGACTATAGTGACATATATTTGCCTGTACACACCCTTCTTAGACATTTTGCTTGATTATTTGTTAATGTGCACTAAAATTTGATCTATAAACAAACAAGCGTCAAAAAATATGTACGAATAGGTTTTTATTGCTCATTTATAATATGATTTATAGCAATAAATCATTTCGTTGTAGAGTGATGGCCACCACACGATATTCAATAGTATAAAGCTAGTATATTGTGCAGTAGGATTAACCTAGCCGATTAGGCTTCAACTGTAAAATGCACTACAAATATTATATTATCGTGTTTTCCTCAGCCACACGTATAGTATCAATTCATATGCAATATAATTTAATATTATAAAATATAAATTGTAGACGGATTCGATGTGAAAAACTGCAGCCGCGCTTGTCATTTGACTATTTCTTAATTTTTCAAAGAAACTCGTTTAAAAACTATGCAGTTGGCTCAATTCGTATAATATAGGTGCATTATCGGATGTGAATAAGTTACTCTCGTCGGAACGCGAATAACAGCTAGTAATATTTGATCAAATAATATCACTATAATAGTCATGACCACGGCCTTAGAAGATAAGGTCGGGACTCTTTGCTTATTATTGTGCCCGCTTACATAGGACATTTTAGTACTTATTTAATCCGCTATTTTAATAGCGCTTCTGTTCCAACTTTCTGAATTTTCCTATTTACCAACTTACCATCGGTCATCGGCTGCAGCACTGGCAACATTGTTACAAATTTAAAAAAAACATCGCTCCGCTCGGCGCTCATATTTCAGAATCTAAAACCGGTCACCAATTAATAAATAAGTATTAACTAAATAAAATAAATAAATAAATTGATGATAATGAATAATGATTTACTTTAATAATTAACCATATTATATTTTATTGTTTTAATATTTACAAATATTTACAGTAAAATTTCAACGTTTGGTGCAGTAGGTACTTCCATGTATTATGTCGATTGTCGAATATAACTTAGCTATTTTATTTTTATTACGATTCAATTTTTTATTTTTATGATTTACTTGTTGGGAAAACTGCCTCATTCTCATACGTATGTAATATATAACTACGAAAGAAATTATATCAGTGGCATGTGTAGAACATGGGAAACTTAATTTGTGTTCACTCAATATTTCTTCTAAAATCAAATCAAAAACATAAGGTGAATAGTGAATTACAATATTTTTCAAATTTTTGTTCAATATTTTTAATAAAATAGAAGAAAGTTATATTTGGATGTATTAATCGTCCGTGGGTTTTCAGATTAACCAAAGCTGCTTGCATTTGCTGTGAATGTCCTTGATGAGATATAAATTATGTCTTACAAACTTGACAGTTTTTTGTGTAATACATCAATTGTTTACATAAATAACCTGAAAAATCATTTGAATCATAGATTTAGTTGACATCTAACCAATGAAAACAGTGAGTATAGTAGTGTAGTACAAATACTATTTGTAAAAAAATTTATAAATGTCCGATGTATTTTTAAGTAGGTATATTAATGTGTTATTATATTATATATACAATTATTAAAAAAAACATTCTTATTGTTTGTCCTCATAAATAATAAATAATATGCTCAGTGGTATTTTTATATTATGTTACCTACCTGTTAAATAATATATTAAACAATCTGTATTATACAATATTTCTGTTTTCTAATTTCAATTACGATAATAATAATTTATTGTGATGTTTAATTTTCGTTTGCCGCTTAAATATTTTTAATTTTATTCATAACCTCAATTAAGTTCAGACCTAGGTGCCTAATAAATTAGCGGCGAAAAACTCAACTAAAATGTCCTCTCTAAGCGACAGAATTGATTAACGTTGTTAATTAGGGAAGTGTCCCGACCTTATCTTCTAAGGCCGTGGTCATGACTAAATAAACAGGCGGCCAGCTCGATAACACTGCGCATAAAATTGTAATAAAATGTTCCCCATACTTAGAATAAACGCTAAAATATTGTATGCTATAATAATAATCTACATTATACATTTTATATTATTCTTTCCAAGTCTGGAGAACATGCGTGACGATAGCGAAAATAAAATTTTAGCTGACATGCCTGTTTATTTAGTCACGATAATAGTTACGCTGCGTTGATTTATCATATCAATTCAAATTTAACACAATATACAATATATTATTATATATTTCAGTAATCTACTCATGTCTCATTGACATATTTAAGTACAGGTACGTGTGGCAATAGGTATCCATCAAAATATTTTTCATTCATTACATTGATTTAGGTACTTGCGTATATTTATATTATATTACATTAATAAAAACAATGAAATATAATACATAATAACACTTGTAACAACGTGTATGGATAGTAGCAAGGCCTCTTAACTGTGGTACATTATTATGGATTGGTACATTAATATATTAATGTATACTGTATAAAAATAAAATATTATGATAGTATAATTATTATTTTACACTTATAAACCTAACACTATGAATTGTTTATTGTATTGTTATACAATTATATTCATATTTTAATTGCATTGTATAACAATTACATATAATGCTGAAAATTGCAATTCAAATGTTAAAATAAACTAGTGATGAACTAGTTAAAAAAAGCTATGCTCTACATAAAATAAAAATACATTCCCTGTAACTCCAAAGCTCTACTTGGATATAATATAAAGAACTAAACTAATGTAGGTATCAATAAAATAAGGGCCAATTCATTAAATGGTACTTAAGGGGATCGGAAGTGGTGATCTTTCATATTTGTAATATAATAACTTTTCATAATATTCATCTTTAGAATTAATTTATTTCGTCAATACTCACGTCTTATTTCTTGTAATCATATCCAAACCGTTTTTTTTTTTATGAATTGTTTGAATATTTAATGCACATAGAACGATGATCGGTATTTTAACAATAATAATTATTATTCACTTGAACCTGTCGATTTAATATTCAGCCTATACCAAGCTTGTAAAAACGTGTCGGCAGAACACACATTTTCATATAGAAACGTTTTATTTAAAAAAAAAAATTAGTAAAACGTCTATGAACGAGAAATAAAATGTTAACATATTATTTTGTTTCCCTATAGGTATAAGTATGCTGCACAGCTGCACATATCATTATATTTATAAATATTATAGATGTGAAAATTCTCTATTCAGAATAAGACGACACCAGGCGGCCACGGTCAAAACCGGTTTCGCTACGTAAATCTGGTGTATTCTTATTCTGATTCTATGGCCGCTGTACAGTAAAATTTAATTTATATACGAGTATATAAGAAGGTACTTATAATATTAAGAGCAATTTACGAATAGGAAGTAGTATACGCGTAGATACCGCCAGCCGCTAAGTCAACAATAATTACTATAAGCTAGTAAGCTAATAATCCATTAATGCGGTAGGTATCTTCTTATCACACCTAATAATACATTATAATGTTGGTAAATTATAATTATTATTATTACTATGACTATTAGTATTTTACATATTTTGTTCGGTGCCGACTCCGGCGGCGACAGTATTTATTTTTGTCGCAGGTCTACGCCGGATAAGGCATGGAGACGTCTATACTCGTGCCCGCCAGAGAACGGTTCTCGTTCGCGCATCCAAAATGACGCGGAGCTCAGCGGTTTCGTACGATCGCACTCAAATTTCTCGCACTCTACCACCTAGTCGCCGCCGTAAATTCCACCACTCGCTACGAGCGACTAACGGCTAATGTGTCAGCGACGGTGGCGGCGGCCAGAGCCCAGAGTTGACGGCGGCCAGCGTTCGGGGAGGTTTATTTTATAGTGGAGACAATGCGCGATATCGGACGAATTTGGTCGCGTTCACGGGTACGAGTATAGAAGACCCCCCCACCCCCGCCGCCGTGTATACTGCAAACCGGCTTCCCGTCCGACCACCGGGGTACGCAGACTGTGATCAATTAATTAGTCGTCGAACTCTCCGTTTTGTTATTGCGGAGGCACGTAATAAATTTACGCATTGCTTAGCCATTCGATGATTCATATTGATATTACGGAATATCAATACGAGAGTGCATTTGCCTGCATCGGTGGTATATTATCGTGAGTGCGAGCGGGTGAAATCCAATCGGACGCCGAACGTGCGTCGGACATTCGGGTCTGTATGTACGAGGTGTCATCTGGACGAGGAGACGTCGTGTCACATGCACAATTAACGTGGTTTAGTCATCGGCCAACATCGTGGATCGCGGGATCCGAACGGGCAGACAGACGTTTGCAAGGTTATGGTCGTATGGACATTGGACGTCCTTAATAAAATTCATAAAAGTTGTAAATTATTCAACATGGTAATATAATTTTTACCTACGTATATTACAATAAATTAACAACAGTCAATGATATAATATTTTCAAAATAATCAAAATTAACATGGGGATTAATAGAGACCAAGTCCACTGTGTGATTAAGCAAAATGATCCAAGTCCAAAACATTTCATTTAAATCGTAAAATAAACAACTATAGGTAAGCTATAATTAAAAGAAAAAATATTCATCTTATTGAGAATATTATAGTCTATATAATTTAAAACAAACCTCGTTGGTATAATCATTAAATTGAATTTACACCAGCCATTTAAGTGAAATAAAAATAGTTGAAAAACGGTTTTTTGGCTCTCCTGAGAAGTTACAATAATGGACTTGGACCCATTAGCCTTTAAGGTACAGATAATATCTGATAAATGTATATTATACTGTTTGCATTACCATAAGCAAAACTCACGAGTAACGCGCTAACGCCACGCGGGATGGCTAAAAATTAAAATACAATATGATTTTGCTTCCATACATATGCAGAGCGAATTACACCCAAAATGAGTTGATAAATCATAATTTTTTTCCCGGGCAACGCCGGGTTGTTCAGCTAGTTATTATATAATTGAAAAATAAACCAATGAACATAAAATGGTACATGTAATTAATAATTTATTATGTGAATACAAAACAAATACATAGTTATTAGTTATAATACAAAGTGCAAAATAGTAATAATACAAAACAAATTCATATATTATTTATAAAAATATGAAGTCTCCCAGATAACCACGCTCTTCTACCGAAATGTGGTAATAAATAATAATAGTTATATAGAAAAAAAATCATAATACGGTGCAACACTATTCTACCAGAACAGCCATAGAGGAATACAGAGCTCACAAATCAGCGAATAAACTCAAACGTCCATCTATGTGGAAACGGACAAAGCGTTTCTTTGTCCACTTGTTCAGCTGAAGTTGAAGTTAGCGAGTGAACAAGCGGACGAAGAAACGCTTCGTCCGTTTCCACATGGTTGGACGCTTGCATTTATTTGCTATTTGGGTAGATATGTATTTCCCCAAAACTGATCTAGGATTAAGTTCTCGAAATATATTTTCAATAATGTCCGCGTAGATGACGACCGTTTCGGTTTGCGCCGATTGATCACGACGGATACTGTCCTGCACCAATACGTCGTCCTCCGCATTTTGAATTATTTCTGCGTAACTCAAGACCATTTCGGTTTGCGTCGGTTGATCACGACGGATAGTGGCCTGCATCAATACGACATCATCCGTATTTTGAATTGTTTCTGCATAACTCAAGACCGACTCGGTTAACGTCGATTGATCACGACGGATACTGTCCTGCACCAATACGTCGTCCTCCGCATTTTGAATTATTTCTGCGTAACTCAAGACCATTTCGGTTTGTGTCGGTTGATCACGACGGATAGTGGCCTCCACCAATACGACATCAACGCGACATGCCGACGATATGTCTGGCAATGACCTCCATCGCCTCCTACTCTTCAGCCCTGCGAAATCACCTTGACATCCCAATTTAGCAAAGTCTGCCGACCAGTTTCTCAAGTCGGCGAAAACTTTATCCATTAACAGTTTCTCAGCGGACGGCGAGCAAATTTCGGCTTCCGACATAATACAACTCTTTTCTACGGCAATATTTGACATGTCTTGTAACGTTTATAATACAATAAATTCTTTTTTATAAAATATTCTTCGATTATTTAACAGTAATACATACAATATATTAAATTCTTACACGAAAACTTTTATGATATAAATAATTATTATGGTTCAAACAGTATATTATAATACTACCATAACAACGCATTATTCAGTTAGGATCAACCAGACAAAAAGAAAAAAAGAGGTTATATATATATTAAATTTCATCAAAATTTCAAAGACTTATAAAATGGTAATGTGACTTTTACTAAACTTCTTTTTATAATTTATTGGTATGAATATTATGAAAATATTAAAATAATAGAAAATATAGAAAATTAATTGCCCACATATTTCAATATTTGATCCGCCTAATTTGATCAAGTCAATCCGTAACAACTAACATACAGTAGAACCTCGATTATCCGAACCTCCGTTATACGAACCCTCTATTATCCGAACTATAATTAGCGTATCCGAACATGAAAACTCGTATCCGGCCGGTCGGCCGGTTTATCGAATTTATCATAACTATCGTTTTTGGTTTATTATTAGTACGGTTTATGTATGTATTTTACGTGCGTCAATCATTAGTAGATAACCAAAACGCAACGGGCTTATCTAAACGACGTCCTCGTGTTTTACTTGTCAGTTTAGTTCGGCTCTCTACCGCACACACATCGTTATACATACGTACGTACAAATATATTACGATTGTCAAGTGTATCTAAAATGTCTAATAAACGTAAACGTCATGTTCTTACGATGGAACAAAAAATAGAAATTCTTGCTAAACTGGACAAAGGTGAGACTAGCGTATCTTTAGCCCGTCTTTATAATATAGGTAAAGCAACAGTTACAGATATTAAGGAAAACAAATGTTGAGGAGACTTTTATTAAATGAAGGCACTGAAGAGAGTGTTGTTGTATTTTCAAAATTATTGAATTTTATAACACTGCTGTTACATGGCAGCAGATGCCTGGGATAATTTGACTGAGGAAAATTTACGAAATGCTTGGAAGAAGTTGTGGGTTGCTTCTATGGAGTTAGAAGCCGAAGAAGAAACTGATCTAAATAATCTTGATGATTTTGTTGATTTATTTAATGAAATTCCAGGATTTAATGACTGTAATTATGATGACGCTGTTTATTGGTTAACAACTGATGTAAATGATCTAGGATATCAAATATTAGTTAGCGATGAAATCATTTCTTCGTTGCAAAATGAAGTAAGTGACGACAGCAGTAGTGATGAAAGTATGAATACGTCAAAAGGACCAACATCTGCTGAAGCATTTGCTGCATTTGAAACTGGTCTTGAGTGGTTTCAAAAACAGTCCGAATGTTGTCCAACACAATTACTTCTCCTTATACGTTTGCGAGACTTGGCTGTAGAAAAGCGCGTTGCAGCTCATTGTAAAAAAAATATAATACATATTATGTAAATAAAATAAATGTAATGTTTTTCTTATAATGTATGACAATGTTTCTGATAATGTAATGTATGTATGTAGTTCTAATAAAATATTAATAACAATAATAAACAATTAATACATAATATGTAATTCTAAATTTTTTTTCTAAATTTCCAATATCCGAACTTTTGCGTATCCGAACTAGGTGCGGTCCCAATTAGTTCGGATAATCGAGGTTCTACTGTAATAGTAAATTATACAAACGTAATTTTAAAATAAATGTCAATACCTGTTACTACAAGTACCTACTACCTATATAATAGTAGTGCGTATAGCACCAAAACTGACGCTCATATTTACTCTGCAGGGTGTTTTCGAAAATACAAGCTTATTTAACTACCTACCCTGCTGGTAATTGACATGTCAGTCCGTAAGTGTTTCAAAAGGTTTAAAAACTGATATTTTACCACCTTGTGTCCAATTTACTATTTTAAATTACTATAAAAATTAACGAATAACGATATCGATATGGATAGATAAGTTATTTGAAATATAATTCAGTACCACTATAAGATGATTCCTAAAAGCAACGAATATAATCGATATTTTAAAAATACAGAGTCACATACAGAGTCGTCATCAAAAATTTACATTATTCCATCTTACACACCGATATTACTTCTGCTCTTACTGAACTGGGACATTCAGTCAAGAGTATTTACAATGCCAAAAATAGGAACAACTGCCCACTCCCAGTATTCTTCGTGGATATCTGCCAGCAAGAAAATAACAATGATATCCATGATATTACATCTCTTCTCGACACAATAGTGAAAATCGAAAAACCAATCAAAAAAAGACGTGGCCCACCGCAATGCCATAATTGCCAAGACTATGGACATACAAAGAATTATTGCAGCCATAAAGCTCGATGCGTCAAATGTGGTGAAAACCACCTGACAATCGAGTGCACCAAGGACCAAAATAGTCCAGCCAAATGCGCCCTATGCGCTAAAGACCACACCGAAAACTTTAAAGGATGCCCAGTCTACAAAGCTGCCTACAAAAAAACCGTCAATCCAGCCAAAGGATCTGATTTCTATCAAAAAACCAAATCTTACGCTGAAGCCACCAAAAATCCTCAAAATTTACACGCGGAACTCAAAATCACCGACACTCTCTCAAGTATTATTTCTAATTTAAACTCACTAATAACTCCCCTTATCTTTCTTTCGTCAGTCCTAAAAGCACTCACAACTAATAGCATTCCATAGTCTTATCTTATCGACCAGACAATTCACATTAAAATTAAATTAATAATTAAAATTTATATTTATATAATATCTTATCTCCCGTTATTTTTCATTCCACAATAACATCATTATTATTTTCTGTTAATTGTATCATTATTATATAAATAATACCTTGTAATAACATGTTCAAGAGAAAATGGTGCCGAGATTTGATAACTTAAGTTAAAACTTATAAATGTAAGAGGTGTCGCAAATGTGTAATTTCCCTCCTCATGTGAATAGTCATTGTCAACTGTTGTAAATTAATAATTTTACTTATTGTACAAACTGTATAGATCGTAATTTTTCAAATAAAGTCAATTCTAAAAAAAAAAAAAATACAGAAACACTATTTAATCATTTGAATAAAATTCCCCACATTTTTAGCAACCCATAAGTTATAGGATATAAGCTTTTTAATAAGCTATTTCTATTAGTTTCCGAGAAAGCTTAATACAAAATTAAAAAAGTGGATAAGTGGATGTCACTCTGTTATTCAGTAGGTTACAAGTGGGTCACTGTAATGGATGGTGTTAAATTTGAATTCAATGATATAATAATTCGTCTATACAGTTCAAGACTGCAACAACTCAAAAAACAATTTTTTTCAGGATAGCGATTTGAAAAATCAATGAATGTTTGGTCAACTATAAAATATTTAATAAATTAGCTAGGAATACAATTTTTGGTATTCACATAGGGCTTTAATTAATGTTTCCATTGTTGCTAATATTATATAAATATATGAATTATTTTAATAAGATCTAATCACATGTAGCAGTTTTGAATTGAACATTTTTTTTAAAATAAGGCAGTATGTTAAAATGTTGTACTTTTGAATTGAAACTTAATACTTATGTTATTAGTTATAACACTCATTACAAAGAAAATAAACCAAACAAAACTTTTATTTAATAAAAACAACTTAAAAAACTTCTGTAAGTACATACTTGTTACTTAAAAGTTAGTAACAAAATAAAATAAACTAAAAAAATACTATTTTTTTTTTTTGACAAATGAAAATAAAACTTTTGACAACTTGTCATTACCACCAATACTATTTAGCTCTTAGGAGATCTAATTTTACATTATTGCAATATCATAAAAATACCTTAAAACTAAGTTATACCTAAGTATGATTATTTTATTAAAATTATCTTAGTAAATATTTTTGCAGAAACTTAAACTAGGTATTTAGGTTTCAGTATCAGTATCAACAATTCTTTTTGAATTTTTTTGAATACACTTCTAATTGTTGATAAAATGCTCAATGGTTTTTGGAAATCGCATGTGAGTTACATAATGCTAAAAATGTCTGTGGAGTCATTTTTGTTGCATTTTGCAAACAACATAATTTTAAGTCATTACAATTTAATGGTTTTCTGTATTTTTTTCTGGTGTCGATAATATTAAAATGTATATCAACATAGCTTGTTTTAGCACGTTGGACTCTAATCATTTTTATTGAATTCCATAAAACATTTTCACCATTAGGATTTTTCTTTAAATTTTGTCCAACATCTAATGCGAGTCGTTTAAGTTATTTAAGTCGTATTTCATGTACAATGTAAGGTTTTCCAGTTTTGTTTTGCACATTTTATTAATGAAACCCATTGAGATGGCTCATATATGGGTCCACCCTTTAAAGTTCTTTTAACCTCGGCATGCATCGAGTCAATGACAGGTATAAGATACAAGATTTGTAAATATTAATATTCTTAACTAAAACACCATAAGAAAATAATATTATCATCAAACATAATAATATAATCGAATTATCATTGCATAAGAATAATGATTCTGAGCGAAAACGGTCAGTCAGCCTATGATATTACTAAGTATATTTGATGATATTATTGTGAATAAAGTAATTTATATACTTACCTATTTACGTGGAACCTTGTTTTAAATTTTCAATCCTTAGCTATAAAAGGTGAACATTTTATAAATTTTTAATACAAAATAATTATTAAATTTTAAATTTGAATCTAATTGGTCTCAGTTATTCTCGAAGAAAATGTCATAGATGTCGCCACCAAGCGGTTAAGACGATGGGAACTGATTCGTCAGGCTCTCCAATCAATTTGTAGTCGTTGGAGCAATGAGTATTTTTACAAACTCTGCAGGGACGGAAAAGTGGTTCAAAAAAGCGGATAACCTGACTGTAGGAGATTTAGTAGCAATTCATACACCCAATCATCCACCGATGTCATGACAACTCGGACGTATTATGGAAGTTTATCCAGGTCCAGACAAAGTCATCTACTTCGTAACCATTCGAACAACTGACGGTCTTTTCAAGCGACCGGTTGTCAAGGTTACCAAGCTGCCTGCATAGTCAGCATGCTCACTTTGTACTGGTGCGTATGGACGTCTCATATCCTTGTCTATTATCCACCACTATGTATTTTATTTTGTATTATTATTTGTCTTATACCCACGATCGTGGATGATTTATCTGATGTTCGTGTCTATAATGTTATAGTTTAAATTAGTTATTAAACGCATGAAGACCAGGACAAGTAGGTTTGAAAGCCTACTGCTTTCAAAGGCGGGAGAATGTTCGGTGCCGACTCCGGCGGCTACAATATTTATTTTTGTCGCAGGTCTACGCCGATAAGGCATAGAAACGTCTAGAAGACCCATAGTATAGTGCAAATCGGCTTCCCGTCCGGCCGCCGCAAACAGAGGCCTACCACCGGGGTACGCGGACTGTGATCAATTAATTGGTCGTCGAAGTCGTGTGATGCTAGTCGTTTCCGAACCCTCCGTTTTGTTATTGCTGGAGCACGTAATATATTTACGCGTTGCTTAGCCCCATTCGATAATTCATATTGGTATTACGGAATATCAATACGAGAGTGCATTTTCCATCGGTGGCATATTTTCGTGAGCGCGAGCGGGTGCAATCCAACCGGACGCCGAACGTGCGTCGGACATTCGGGTCTGTATGTACGAGGTGTCATCTGGACGAGGAGACGTCGTGTTACATGCATAATTAATGTGGTTCAGCCATCGATCAACATCGTGGATCGCGGGATTCGAACGGGCAGTTAGATGTTTATGGTCGTATGGAGTATGGACAGTCGAGCGGTCAGCGGCAACCGGTAACGCGGTATCATAATATTGATATGCGGTTTTTATTTTATCTATGCTATTACCATTATTATTTGTAAACATATTTATTTGCCATATGATATCAATATTTTGTACTATTGCCTTTGTGGCGAATAATTATTATATTTAATTTTTTCGAACAAGGAGTAATCGGTTTTTATATTATATAGTGGATGGGCGCCTACATCCCTAAATAATAATAATTATTATTTATTTTATTCACTTATGTTGAGAAGTGTGATATTTTTTAATACAGTCCATTCCACATTATTTATCAATCAAATTGTATTGATTTATTTTAGTAATAGTAACCCATTAGCACATTTAATTATTTGAATAAATACACGACGCAACATCATTATTAAATTAGTATAATATTATAATATTTATTTCACACTTGATCAATTTCGTCATGACGCACTAACAAAGTACCTATAACAATTAAAATAATACACATTATTGACTATTTTAATAATTTAGTCAATTATTTCTAAGTATACGCACTTGACTTTGTGAAAATGTGTTGCGGATCGTGAGGACGCCGCAACAGCTTATTTTTTTTTTTTTGTCAACATAATATACGATTTTGAAAGTGTTTTTTATAATACACAATATAATTATATCATATATAGACTCAGTAGCGTATGTAGGGGGAAGCCCCCCGGGCCAAGGTCCGTAGTAAAATTACAGGTTCAATAATTCAAAGTTCAAACATTGCAGTATGTATATTTCTATATGTATTATATTTTATATTATTAAATAACCATACCCCGAGGCGGGTACGTACTTTTGAGTTTTGATGTCTTACCTAAGGGATTTGTTTTTTAATAATCTATATTAATTATGAAAATCGAAATTTAAATTGTACACTTGCTGATAAATGATACTCATCAATGCTTAAGAGACAAAAAATGAGATTACATACATTAAGTAGACTGTGCGTTCTATTTTTTTGAAATTGATTTCCATTTATTGAAACAATTTGAAAATTTTGGTGGAATCAGGAATTATCTATCGGCTATCGTACTTACTTTTTATTTTATTGATAACAAAGTAATTTATTTTTTTAAATAATCTTTGAAACTAATTTCAACCGATAAATTGCGATTTCACCATTGTTGAGGAAGATTGACAGGTATTCTAAATGACAAGACCGTATCCTAAAATAGAACAAACTAGGGAAAAATATATAATTATTAAGCAATTTGGAGAAACACAAATCTTTATTAGGAAGATAAAATATCGTTGTTCACATGATTTCTCACTGTTTTTGGTTTTTTTCGATAAACCATAGAATGTATTTGTTTTTTGGTCAAAAAAAGTCTCCTCGTAAAATTTTTCCATTAGTTACATATAAACACAATAATATTACAAAATCCGTGTAAATTAATTTTACTATATCAATAATATAATAGCTATACAATAAAAACCAATTAAATAGCATATGACAAAAACTTTTATTCATTATAAATCTATACTAGGTACATATAGGAATCCTAAATTATGACAGTATACGCGTATAGCAAACTTGTTATTTACAGGTATATTTTTTTTTGCTTAAGCTCGTCTTAAACAAACATCGCCTTTGGAGGTTTGGGGTTGGAATGGCTCAAAATTGATGTCAAACCGACGATTTTATTCCGGAAGCGGATGGCAGCTGTGTTCGGCCAAGTCCGACTTCGGCACGGTACATAATATGGACACGTTGATTTCGGTTTTTTGTTGTAATTTCAAAATGGTACTGGTTTGTTGTAGCCTCGCCACTCAGATGTGTTATCTCAATCAATAGTAATAAATACATCGTATAAATATAAAATAATGGGTTTATATATTGATATTTATTAATCTAAAAATTCGACGGAAAAAAGTACCATTACTATTAGGTGCAGACCAGAGGTGTTTATCACAATTAATAATCAAACCAATATACCGATCAAACATCTCAGTACGTATTTGTTCGTGTTTCAAATATTATCATTAAAATAAGTTTTAAGTTAATACAATAAAAGCCAGAATTAAATTTCTTCAGTCCAAAAATATTATTGAAATGACAAAAAATTGTGAAAATAATTTTCAATTGTATCACGGAAAGCATTTTTATGCATTTTTTAACATTATATCATTATTTTATAATTATACGATGTATTTATTATTAGGTATTTCATTTTTAAATTAAAATTTTTTTTTAATATTACATCAACAAATAAATTCATTGTTTTATATTTAGGTATAAAAAATATTTATTATTATAGATGCCGGATGTTAAAGAAATAAAATAAGGCTGATTTATTTTATAAACTGAAATTATAATTTTTTTTTTTAATTAAATAAAATTATTATTAACAGTTTTAAAAGTTTACAACAGATCAATTGTTGGATTCAATTGTTATTTAGTACCTACAATTTTAATCATCGTTTTGGTTGGTCTTCTCTCGACGATGTCCAACAGTGTCCTGCAGCTGCTCTTGGATCTCCTGTAACGTCTTGCCCTTCGTCTCGATTGCGTACTTGTACGTGTAGAACGCGCCGGCAAAATTGACGACAGTGAACAGCGAGAACATGGCATAGAACCCATAGCGATTGGACACGAACAGGAACATCTTGTTGGTGACAAACGAGCAGAACGCCAGCGTGATGGAAGCGATGGCCGAGCAGTGCGACCGGATGTTGACAGGAAACATCTCGCCGAGGAACACGACCGGCACGAACCCCACGCCGGCCCCGAACATGACGGCAAACGACCAGTGGCAGAGGTACGGGAGCCACGCAAGTTCGCGGGTGGCCCAGTCACTGCCGTCGCCCCGGGAACAGTAAAAGAACACTGCGAATGTCAGCGTGACCATAGCCATGCCCGCCTCGGAGAAGAGCAACAGCGGTTTCCGGCCCACCCTGTCCACGAGCGCGACGGCCACTAAGTTGACTGCAGCCATAGTGACGGCGAACAGCATGACCGACTCGTGTTTGTTCAACAGCGGCCCATTGCTCGGCAGTATGAGCGCCGAGTAGGCTAATATGCAGCTGATGCCACCCGCCCGCTGTGTGGTGCACGCGGCCACCACGATGGCCAGCGCCCGCATGTCTTTCCGGCTGGCAAACAGCTCCTGGAACGTGGAACGGTTCTCCATCTCCTTGCGCACGGTCACCTCCATCAGGTCAAGTTCGTGGCCCACGTCACCGCCGCCCCGGAACCACTGCAGGCTCACGGCTGCCTGTGGCCGGCGGCCGCGCTTCAACAGATAGTACGGTGACTCGGGTAGCCAGACGGCAGCGACGAAAAACAGAACTGGCACGACGGCGGACACGACGTTCAGCGTGCGGTACGACACCAACGGACCGATAATCGCCTCCGTCAGCAAGCCAAAGTGCAACTGAAGGCAGAACACGCTTCCCAATGCTCCGCGTATGGCGGGCGACGCTATCTCACCCAGGTACACGGGCACCACCGTGTACGACATACCCTTGCCCATGCCAGCCAGCAGACGGGCCGTGTACAGCGCCCAGGCGGTGGGCACGAACAGGGTCAGCGCCCACGAGACGATGAACAGCGGCCCTAGCACCACGATGCTAGGCTTCCGGCCCATCCAGTCCATCAGTTGGCCGGCCAGAAGCGGGCTGATCACGTTACCCAGGTCCATCGTGGCCACGATCCACGACAGCTCGTTCATGGTCGCGTTGAAGTCCGTCTCGTGCTTGACGAACTTCTCCACCACCGAGCCTGGCCACCCCAGCCACATGCCGCTGATGAATATCGACATGGTCGCTGCGAGAACGTTCACATATGGTCATCATTATCAAAATATAATCTATTTAATAAAATGCAATGTGTATGTGTGTGTGATCCACAGCAATGTCAATCGAACTCATGATTCTGAAATTTGGTGCCCAGGTAGGTAATATCCTATATGAAGAGGAAGAGAGGGCCAGACAGTCGGATGAAGCCTAGCGGACAGGTTATGAAGGAGGACCGCTGACAAAGGGGCAATCTGGAACGCGATGTCAAGGGTGGCAGACTCTGGTCGGCCCGAGAAACCGGCTCGGCGGCTCAACAAAGAATATAATATTTGATAATAATGTATTCATGTTTGTAATTATTCATTATTTTTAGTGCATAATAAACGATGGCGACGCTGTCGAAGTAATGCGCAAGCAGTCCCGGCAGCGTCGTTGATAACAAGAAAAAAAAAAAAGGTAATATCCTATACCTGAGTCATATGCACCTCAAAGCCTAATTTTTATTCTTAAATAAAACAGTTATTACAATTGGATAGGTATATTTATTTTAGATCTGTTTCTATTTAGCTAAAACCTCACATTTTTTAGTATTTAAAACAGGGTAAATCCACAGGCATTTAAATTGTCATGGATTAGACAGTACCTATAGTAGAAAAATAATATCATCGTTTGGTTGTTACCGTATTATAACTTATATAAGTTTGCAGAGTAATCATATTTATATTGTGAACCAACTACCGTATTGTAATGGTGACTTTGAGCAGTCTAACCCCTAATATTTGACAGTATTTATCAAATTTGGAGTTTTTAATTTTAAGAACAGGATACTGGATAATCGTAGAGAAACAATAATTATTAGGTAAATGATGATAATATTATGTGTTCTTATTAATGTTACAAAATTCCTTGAACTTATGATATAGCCTGATTGACGATAAAAAAAAATTGTTTTAAGTGACGTGTGCACGTTGTGTGTGTAAGGGTACTAAGGTATTCATATTTCTGCAGCAAACGTTCGATCACTCTTAATAACTAATGATATTACTTATATCAGTCAATTAGTGTCATTAAAATTTGTATACTATGTGAACAATTGTTAAGTATTTCCATGAGGCAAATGTGGTGTACGAAGATACTGGATAACTATATTATATAATATTATATTAAGTAACACGTGATTTTGTGCTCGAACCTCGAGTTAATGAGTAATTTATCCAATCCGATTTACCACTTTTAACTATTTTGTATTTATTATTATTACTGTAAACGTTTACGTAGATACTAATAGAATCATAAAATGTAATAAAATTATTGGTAGTGAAGCTTTATTTTATATAGATTACGATGCAAATAGAGTATAATATAACGGATTATCTGATTCGGATAACATATAAAGGTTAAATTTCAATAATCTAATATATTTTACAATTGAAACTTACCGACTATAGTGACATAGATTTGCCTGTACACACCCTCCTTGGACATTTTGCTTTGTTTTTTGTTAATCTGCACCAAAGTTTGATTTTATCTATAAGCAAACAAGCGTAAAAAATAGGTTTTTATAGCTCATTTATTATATGATTTATTGCATATAGCAATAAATCATTTTATTGTATAGAGTGATAGATATTGTGCAATAGGATTGCGTTTAATCGACTTCAACTGTAAAATTCACTACAATTTTTATTATCATGTTTTCCTCAGCCACACGTACAATATCAATAGGTTATAAAATATTATAAAATATAAATTGTAGACAGATTTAATGTCAAAAACTGCACTCTCGTTTGTCTAACGCGTCTGCAAGACATCGTACAATATTTGATTATTTCTTAATTTTTCAAAGAAACTTGTTTAAAACAATGAAATTGGCTCAATTTGTATAATATAGGTAGATTATTGTATGTGAATAAGTTATTCTCGTCGGAATGCTAATAAGTAATAACAGTTAGTAATATTTTATCAAATAATATTATTACAATAGTTACGCAGCGTTGATTTATCATATCAATTCAAATTTAACACAATACATATTATACAATATATTATATTATATTATATTAAAGTTATCTACTCGTGTCTCATTGGCATCCATGGGTATATGTGCAATGGTACCCATTAAAATATTTTTCATTCATTACATTTATTTAGGTACTTGCGTATATTTATATTATATTGCATTAATTATTGTATTATAATATAGGTACATTATATAATATAACTTAAGTGTTTGCATTTGTAACAACGTGTATGGATTTTTGGCTTATCTGATAAAACACACTTTATTCAACTAAAACTAAAAGTAACTATCCATTTAAAAATTATTTAAATTCCATTTTTAAATATTTGTATCTAAATGTTTTTTTGTCACCTCCAACAGTTTCTACATCAAAACTTATTTAGTATTTATTTATTTATTTATTTAACGGACGTTAGTGTAATTTACATAATACATAGTGTATAATTTAGATTAAAAAAAAAAAAGGTGGATAAGTGGATGTCGCTCTGCTGTACGGTAGGTTACAAGTGGGTCACTGTAATGGATGGTGTTAAATTTGAATTCAATGATATAATATCATTGTATAAGAAAAACGATTCTGAGCGAAAACGGTCAGTCACCCTATGATATTACCAAGTATATTTGATGATATTATTGTGAATAAAGTAATTTATATATAACCTATTAACGTGGAGCCTTGTTTTAAATTTTCAATCCTTAGCCATAAAAGTTAAACATTTTATAAATTTTTAACCACAAAATAATTAATAAATTATAAATTTGATAAATGTTGTCAAAATTTGAACTTTAAATGCTTATAAAAAAAAATTGTGCAAATGTATTTTTAATATTTTTCAACTGCTATTAAAACGATATATCAGGAGTCTAATATTAAATTTTCACGCTTTTTTATCCAACAAATAAAAATTTATTGATATTTAAGTAAAAAAAAACTAAAAAAATTGAAAACTGACAATGTCCGTAAACAGCTCAAATAGAGTCAAAATATTTTCAAAATTGTATGGTGTATAGAAAATGCTAATATAAACATTCAGTGAAATTTTCAAGTATCTACAGTCATTCGTTTTTTAATTACAATAAAATAAAAAAATCGTTACATGAGAAATCGAGTAAATATCAAATGTTGTAAAAATATAAATTTCATACGCTCATAAAAATTTAATTTAAGTTTCTTCTAGACATTTTTTTTTTGATAAAGGTAGACAAACTTATGAGTAATCTTATATTACATTTTCAAATCTTAGATTTAAAAAGAAAAATTTTTATGAATTCTCATCAAAATAATTTGCTATTTTTCGTGATTTTTCCGTATTTTGTCAAAATTTGAACTTTAAATGCTTATAATTAAAAACTGTGACTAAGGATTTTTAATTTTTTTCATCTGCCTTTGAAACAATAAACTAGGAGCCTTCTATTAAATTTTCAAGCTTTTTTACTCAATAGATAAAATTTTATTGATATTTATAGAAAAAAAAACTAAAAAAATTGAAAACTGACAATGGCTGTAAACAGCTCAAAAAGAGTCAAAATATTTGGAAAATTTTATGGTGTATAGAAAATGCTAATATAAACAACCAGTGAAAATTTCATGCATCTACGGTCATTTGTTTTAGAGTTACACCAATAACCAAAATCGATTTTGTTAAAAATCGATTTTGCGTAAAAATTCCCGTTTTTCCTTAATTTTTCTTTTGTTTTTCACATCGCTTTTGAAAACTACTGGGAAATTAAAATTTTGACCTCCCCAATGCACCAACGATATTCACTTTCCCATCGAACAAGATACTGAAGTCGAAAATCGAAGCATTATTTCGACTACTTATCGTGTACACAGACACAAAAATAAAAAAATAAAAAAAAAAAAAATAAAAAAAAAACACACATCATTGTAAAATCAATACATTCATCGTTTCACTCAGAATCTAAAATATTAAAAGTTAAATTAATTATACAATAAAGAAAAATAAAGATAAAATATAAAATATAAAAGTTTATAATAATAAGTATAAGGATATTAAGTGATAGAAGAAAAATAATCTAAATTATTTACTGAATTTCCACTAGACAATAAAATTTTTATAGGTGTACAAGACATATAATTTTGAGTGTAGGGTTTTATATAAAATAATTCGTTATTTCGAGTGTTAAGATTGTTTGTTTTTAAAATGATGTTGTATAATACCTTTTTACAACAATGGTAATAGCGTCTACATAATCTACCTATACTTATTTAATGGTAGTAGATACACCTATCTGATACCAGCTACCCGACATTCATCGAATAAGAAGTATTCATCAGTAGCTATTTCATTGATTTTTCCTTCAAAAACTTTTATTTTTATTTTTAGAAAAACAATCGACGATCAATACGACAATATTATAGGTAATTGATTAATCATTAAATAAATAATTATTTATTATTTAAATATTATCAAATATACCTACGCGTATAGTATTACTGCCGTCCTAAGAAAAAACGCCATAATTTCCTCCCATGCCATTTTGAGAAAAATGACACTTTATGTTTTGTAGTTTTTGGTAGTTTTATTTTCATAAATATAATATTTATCAAAGTAAAATACATGATTTCTTATGGAAATATACCTAATGAATGCAATGGAACCATTCAATTTAATTTAAAATTTTTCTTTCACCAAGATATCATTGTTTTTATATTTATACTAAGTATAAGCTATTAATTATTCAGAATTTTTTACTTGGCAAAAATGCTGTAATTCTGATTACTGCAAAAATTAAAACTGAGCGTAAAATATTCGCGACGAGGTACATCGATAACTGAACGAAAAATAATATGGGTCCGATGTATAATGACGTCAAAATTTCCAAACATTATCAGTGATTTAAAATTATATAATATATAAGATACGGGCTATAATGGCAACCGGTTTCCTAAACATCAACGCCGCAAGTATAGATTATGCGGAAGTGCTAAGTAAAAACGCCGTATTTTAAACAAAACTTATGGAAATCTTTCTAAGCAAACTGTGGTTACGACGTTTTTGCTAAGCACCGATTACATTTTATTACTATTGCGGCAATATTGTTTTCTTATGAACATAAAATTCTGTATATTAAATAATCATAGTTACTGCATTTTTGTTTAGGAAAAACATGTAAAACTATAATATTAAACGTAATACAGTATTATCTCATTTCTTTTTTTTCGATTTACGGCGTTTTTCGTAGGACGGCTATAATAGCTAGATACTATATTGTAAGTTATATGTTATTATAATTTTGCAAGGATCCTAATATGCATATAATGACGTATACCATTTCGTTTTGAAATTAATATTTAATGGGAGTGTGAAGGTGTTTTTAATTAAAAAAAATTTGAATGAAATAGAAAATATAGTTAAAAAATATTTGTCATATTATAATACATAAGCCACATAAGGGGAACGGAAGTGGTGATCTTTCGTCTTTGTCTCACACACGAGCAATATAGGAAATTATAGAAGCGTCTTCATTCTAACGTACCAATTATTGATCTAGTGAAGCAATAAGAATATTATTCTGAAAACTGGTTTTAAATTGTTGAATACTCTTCATGAGGTAAACTTTCATTCATTTTTAATTTTAACTTCTCCAAATAATGAAGTATAATACATTTTTTTATTTCTACTTTTTTAATAAATACTTATACTTTTTTTTAGAATAAAATCGAAGATTCGGTAGAATCAATCTCAAGTAAAGTTGACAACAAATTCAAATTTTTTTCTAAAAATTTCTATCGCTTTTATCGCTATCAATCATGTTTAAATATGTTCAAATCCTCAATACGCTCATGTATTGTGCGTATGTCAGTAAAAAAAGGCATCAAACATGAAAAATCACCGCTTTTAAACACCTCAATGTTGGTTTAAATTATTAAAATAGATTAAAAAAAAATCAGTTTTTATAGGATTGTACACAAAATATTCATCTTTAGAATTATTAATGTATTTGGTAAATACTCACGTCTTATTTCTTGTCATCATATCCAAACTGGTTTTTTTTACGAATTGTTTAAATATTTAATACACATAGAACGATGATCGGTATTTTGACGATAATAATTATTATTCACTTAAACCTGTCGATTTAGTTAGCAGCCTATACCAAGCTTGTAAAAACGTGTCGGCTGAACACTCATTTTCATATAGAGCCGTTTTATTAAAAAAAAAAAAAAAATAGTAAAACGTCTATGAACGAGAAATAAAACGTTAAAGTATTATTTTGTTTCCCCATTGGTATACGTATGTTGCACGGGTGCACATATTATTATATTTATATATAATATTATACATGTGAATTGAAGCTTAATAATATTATTCGTATGGCTGAGTTCCAGCTTTCGACTATGATTACACTGAACTAGTTTCGATTTTTAAAACATATACAAAAATTAATTTAACAATATAACAATGTAAACATAAAGATATAAAATATACTATTCGGGTGAAAATAATGATACTATATACGTACTCTATTCAGAATAAGACGACACCAGGCGGCCACGGTCAAAACCGGTGTTGCTAAGTAAATCTGGTGTGCTCTAATTCTGAATAGACTATATGGTATGATACTCTATGATCGCCGTGCCGTGAAATATAATATACGAGTATAATATATTAAGTACTTATAATATATTGAGAGCAGTTTACGAATAGGAGGCATACCTACGTAGATACCGCCAGCCGCTAAGTCAACAATAATTACTAAGCTAATAATCCATTAATGCGGTATAGGTACCTTTTTACCACACTTAATATATTATTATAATGCTGCTATCATTATTATTATTATTATATTAGTATAATTATAATATATATTTCACACTTGATCGATTTCGTCGTGAGGCACTAACAAAGTACTTATAACAATATTATAATAATACACATTATTGACTATTAATAATAGTCAATTATTGCTATGTATACGCACTTGACATTGTGAAAATGTGTTTCGGATCGTGTGTGATATGATGAGGACGCCGCAACAGCTCATTTTGTTTTTTTTGTCAACATAATATACAATTTCGAAAAAAAAAGCGTTTTTTATAATACACAATACAATTAGTATATCATGTAGACTCAGTAGCGTATATAGGGGGAAGCCCCCTGGGCCAAGGTCCGTAGTAAAATTACAGATTCAATTCAAAGGCGGTTTGAGTTCGTTAGAATTTTTAAAAAATGCAATGTGTTTGGGCAATTTAGCATAATGCGTTTGGGCGAGTGTTCTTAAAACATTGTAATGTGTTTGGGCGATCTTTTTTTAATATCCTGGGATGCTGTGTTTTATCAGATGGATTGTTTTTTTTTGTGTGCGTGATTAAAATTGAAATTATTGAAAATCAAGTTAAAATATTATTAAAATTAAAATAATAATATGTAAGCAATTATGTAAGTGTGTGTAATTATAAATTGAAATTATGTGCCATATTTAGATTGATATAAAATTCCCAATAGATTTTATATATTATTATTATCTTAATCTTTACAAACTTACAATTTTATCTTTTATATTGTATCATACTCGCTCAAACACATTATAAGAAACTCTCCCAAACACATTACTTTTATTTTGTGGGTAAAGAGGTAATTCTGCCAAACGCACGACGCCCTCAATTCAAAGTTCAAACATTGTATGCATATACTATATGTATATACAGTGACGTATTTACGGGGAGGGGGCCGGGTCTCGACCCCCCCAGAAAAAAAAAGGTTAAAAAGTCATAAATATCTTGTTACGTAGGTACAGAGTGACTTCTAAAAAGCAACCCAATATTCAGACGCTTTTCAATTACATTTTTCAAATGTAGTATAAATGTTTTACCTACACAAAAAAAAGTTGATAATATACAAAAAAAATATTTAGACCCCCCCCCCCCCCCACACACACAAAAATTTGAAAATACGTCACTGTGTATATTATATTAGGTATATTATTAAATAACCATCCCCCGTGGCTGTACGTACTTTTGAGTTTTGATGTCATACCTAAGGTATTTGGTTTTTGATAATCTATATGAATTATGAAAATCGAAATTTAAATTGTACACTTGCTGATAAATGATAATCATCAATGCTTAAGAGACAAAAGTTAAGATTACATGCATTAAGTAGACTGTGCGTTCTATTTTTTTGAAATTGATTTCCATTCATTGAAACAATTTAAACATTTTGATGGAATCAGGAATTATCTATCGGCTATCGTACTTACTTTTTATTTTATTGATAACAAAGTAATTTATTTTTTTTAATAATCTTTGAAACTAATTTCAACCAATAAATTGCGATTTCACCATTGTTGAGCAAGATTGACAGGTATTCTAAATGACAAGACCATATCCTAAAATAGAACAAACTAGAGAAAAATATATAATTATTAAGCAATTTGGAGAAACACAAATCTTTATTAGGTAGATAAAATATCGTTATTTGCATTATTTGCTGCGGATGGCAGCTGTGTTCGGCCAAATGCGGAGATCCGACTTCAACATGGTACATGAATACGTTGTTTTCGGTTTTTTGTTGTTATTTCAAAATAGTACTGGTTTGTTATACCCCCACCCAGTATTGAGACTTATCTAGAAAATAATTAAATATATTTTATCTAAATAGTTATCTAAGATAAAAAATTCATTTATCTAGAAAATTCATCTCTATACAAAAAAAATGAAATACACTTTTTATTGTCAATTTATTTTTTTTAAATAGTTTTTTTCTTGATATGTATACCTTATTTTGAAAATGTTTTTTCAGTTATACCTTAGTTATTGATTAATAATAATGTTCAATGCGAACATTAATTTAAACATATAGCCGGTGTTTATATACTATTGAAGTCCAAAGTAGTATCTAAGCTCTAAGCTGTACTCTCAAAAGTTAGACTTTATAGTAGGTATTTAAAAAAAACATCCTTTTTTATTTAGATAAAAATGTATTTATCTTTAATCTATATCTAGAAATATTTGAATTTAGTTATCTGTTATCTTTATCTAGATAAAAAAGTACTTAACTAAGTCAAACACTGGCCGCCCCAACCACTCAGGTGTGATATCTCCATCCATGGTAATAAATACATCGTAAAAATATAAAAACAATGAGTTTAATTATTGATATTTATTAATCTAATAATTCGACGGAAAAAAAGTACCATTACTATTAGGTGCATAGGTACCATCATAAGTGTTTATCACAAATAGTCAAACCGATATAGCGATCAAACATCACAATACGTATTTGTCGTATTTCATATATTATCATTAAATTTAATTTTAAGGAATTGGTAACACAAGTACCTGATGTAAATGCCAGAATTCAATTTCTTCAGTCCAAAAATATTATTGAAATTACAAATAAATGTAAAAATAATTTTCAATTGTATCACGGAGTGCCTAAACATTTTTATACGTTTTTTTCACATTTTATCATTATTTTATAATTATACGATGTATTTATTATTAGGTATTTCATTTTTTAATTTGCATTTTTTTTTAATATTACACCAACAAATAAATACATTATTTTATATTTAGGTATAAGAAATATTTATTATTATGGATGTCTGATGTTAAAGAAAACAAGACTGATTTATTTTATAAGTTGAAATTATAATTTTTTTTTAAATAAAATAAAATAATTTTTAACTGTTTTAAAAGTTTACAACAGATTAATTGTTGGATTCAATTGTTATATTTTAGTACCTACAATTTAATTATTATTTTGGTTGGTCTTCTCTCGACGATGTCCAACAGTGTCCTGCAGCTGCTCTTGTATCTCCTGTAACGTCTTGCCCTTCGTCTCGATTGCGTACTTGTACGTGTAGAACGCGCCGGCAAAATTGACGACAGTGAACAGCGAGAACATGGCATAGAACCCGTAGCGATTGGACACGAACAGGAACATCTTGTTGGTGACAAACGAGCAGAACGCCAGCGTGATGGAAGCGATGGCCGAGCAGTGCGACCGGATGTTGACCGGAAACATCTCGCCGAGGAACACGACGGGCACGAACCCCACGCCGGCCCCGAACATGACGGCAAACGACCAGTGGCAGAGGTACGGGAGCCACGCAAGTTCGCGGGTGGCCCCAGTCACTGCCGTCGCCCCGGGAACAGTAAAAAAACACTGCGAATGTCAGCGTGACCATAGCCATGCCCGCCTCGGAGAAGAGCAACAGCGGTTTCCGGCCCACCCTGTCCACGAACGCGACGGCTATCAAGTTTACAACGGCGAGAGTGACGGCGAACAGCATGACCGACTCGTGCTTGTTCAACAGCGAACCGTTATCCGGCAGTATGAGCGCCGAGTAGGCCATTATGCAGCTGATGCCACCTGCCCGCTGCGTGGCGCACGCGGCCACCACGATGGCCAGTGCCCGCATGTCCTTCAAGCTGGCGAACAGCTCCTGGAACGTGGAACGGTTTTCCATCTCCTTGCGCACGTTCACTTCCATCAGGTCCAGTTCGTGGCCCACGTCACCGCCGCCCCGGAACCACTGCAGGCACACGGCTGCCTGTGGCCGGCGGCCGCGCTTCAGTAGATAGTACGGTGACTCGGGTAGCCAGACGGCAGCGACGAAAAACAGAACTGGCACGACGGCGGACACGACGTTCAGCGTGCGGTACGACACCAACGGACCGATTACCGCCTCCATCAGGAAGCCAAAGTGCAACTGAAGGCAGAACACGCTTCCCAATGCTCCGCGTATGGCGGGCGACGCTATCTCACCCAGGTACACGGGCACCACCGTGTACGACATGCCCTTGCCCATGCCGGCCAGCAGACGGGCCGTGTACAGCGCCCAGGCGGTGGGCACGAACAGGGTCAGCGCCCACGAGACGATGAACAGCGGCCCTAGCACCACGGTACTGGGCTTCCGGCCCATCCAGTCCATCAGGTGGCCGGCCAGAAGCGGGCTAATCACGTTACCAAGGTCCATCGTGGCCACGATCCACGACAGCTCGTCCATTGTCGCGTTGAAGTCCGTCTCATGCTTGACGAACTTCTCCACCACCGAGCTTGGCCACCCCAGCCACATGCCGCTGATGAATATCGACATGGTCGCTGCGGAAACAGTCATCATTATCAAAATATAATCTATTTAAATAAAATGCAATGTGTGTGTGTGTACGTGATCCACAGAAATGTCAAATGTCAATAGCACTTATGATTCTGAAATTTGGTATCCAGGTAGGTAATATCTTATACCTGAGGATGTGCACTTCAAAGCCAAATATTTTAATTTTAATTTTTATTTGTATAAGTTTGCAGGTTTTTCCATTGGTTACAGAAATAAAATAGTTATTAGATTTGGATAGATATATTAATTTTAGAACTGTTTTTATTTGGTCAAACCCTCACATTTTCCAGCATTTAAAACAGGGTAAATCCACAGGCATTTAATTTGTCACGGATCAGACAGACCCATATTATAATTAGGGTTCTAAATTTGAAATATTTCATTTGAAATTATGAAAAATATATTTTCTTCTTTTAAACGTGTTCGGTTATAGATGATTAGAAACAATAAATTGATTACACGCTTAGAATTAAAGAAAAACATATTATTTTTGTTGATTTCATATTTCATATTTGTATTTTCTATATTTTATAGTGCTGAAAAATATTCCTGGCATTATTTTGAGAATAAAAACATTTTTTTACATGAGTTTTAAAATATTGTTGTATATCAGCGTTCCAAAATATGATGATTTGAAATAAAGTACGCTAAAATCATATTAACCACAATTTAAATTCACAGAGTCGATCAATTGTTGGTCATTTTTAATAGATTTAATATAAATTGTTAAATATGACCAAGACGTTGATAATGATAGTTTAAATTTTTTTGGCTAATTTAGAACATTGGTAAATGTCTGTATTAACCGCCGTATAGTGTATCATCGTCCATCGATTATTACCACGTTTATTACGACCAGAAGATATAGATGATTATAGGTGTCCGGGTTGTTCTTAATGTAAACTACATTTGAGACTCACTATAATTTGTTAGAAATGATTGTATAAAAACTGTTTAAAAAAAATTTGTTTACTCAGATAAAACCCTAACCGAACTAAGATCGTGCGTACTATATAATATATTGGATAACATATTATATAGGTTCAATTTAAATAACCTAATATGTTTTACAGTTGAAACTTACCGACTATAGTGACATAGATTTGCCTGTACACACCCTTCTTGGACATTTTGCTTTGATTTTTGGTGAGTCTGCACTAAAATTTGACTTTATCTATAAACAAACAGGCGTAACAAAATGTACAAATAGCAATAAATCATTTAGTATTGTGATTGATGGCCACCACATCGTACGATATTCATTAATTTATTATATTGTGCAATAGGATTGCGTTTAATCGGCTTCGACTGTAAAATTCACTACGATTATTATTACCATGTCTTCCTCAGCCACACGTATAATATCAATTAATATGCAATATAATTTAATATCATAAAATATTATAAAATATCAGTTATGAACGCATTTGATTTCAAAAACTGCAGCCGCGCTAGTTTATTTGATTATTTCTTAATTTTTCTAAGAAACTCGTTTAAAAACAAAGCAATTGGCTCAATTCGTATAATATAGGTGCATTATTGTATGTGAATAAGTTATTCTCGTCGAAATGCGATTAACAGCTAGTAATATTTTGTCAAATAATATTATTATAATAGTTACGCAGCGTTGATTTATCATATCAATTCAAATCTAACACAATACATATACAATATATTATATATTATAGTTATCTAGTCATGTCTTATTGGCATCTATGGTTATATGTGCAAAGGTGACCATATTAAAATATTTTTCATTCATCACATTGATTCAGGTACTTGCGTATATTTATATTATATTGCATTAATTATTGTATTATATTATAAGTACGTTATATAATATAACTTATAAGTGTTTACATTCGTGACAACGTGTATGAATTTTTAGCTTATGTGACAAAACACACTTTATTCAACTAAAACTAAAATTAACTATCCATTTAAAATTGATTTAAATTCCATTTTTAAATATTTGTATCTAAATGCTTTTTTGTAACCTACAGCAGTTTCTACATCGATACTTTTTTAAGTATAACACCCCAATGGTAATAGCATCTACCTCTACCTACACGGTCGCAATATAGGTACCTAACCTACTCTGGGTTGACCTTATTTCATAATCCCTCCCTCCCCTTATGTCGAAAGGTCGTCCCTACATAATTTGCGCATCAACACTATTCAACAATAGAACTGAAAAAGGTTTGTTTATGTATTAACTATATAGGTATATATTTGTATTATGATATGTATTATAACTATAACGCTATAATTTGCAATAATAAACACAATTTATTTTTTCCCAAATTGTATGCATATTATTTGTTTTTTGAAGTAAAAATGTGACTAGTTAAAAATGTAAAAGTATTAAAATAATCTGATTTTGATGAATTTTGTCAAAATTTTAACTTTGAACGCTAACTCAACAAAAACGTAGTTTAAACTAAAAAATCCTAATGTATTCATAATCTATATGACTATAATATACCTAATATAATACCTATGTAGGTATGCACATTTATCGTGTTAATACACCGTGCGCATATTGAAATATATAATGACAACAATATATTTCAATTGAATTAATTCAATTTATTTTTAATTGTTCGTATATATTTATTACATGTGAATTTTGACAGTTGACAATCATTGAATTTTCAATCAACGATTATTTTTTCGCCTTTCTGCGGTTCAGTATGATAGTTTGGTACAGGTAAACAGGCAATGCGCAAACGATAATCGGCCACTGATATGCATACGATGTACCTACGATATTTTGGCGCAGGTAAACAGACGATGCGCGAATGATGTACGGAACATTTTTGAGTGCATATTAGTTTTTTATGGTCTAACAAACAGTTTTTTTAATCATAACATTTAATCACCATAACTCCTTTAATGCTTTACATTTAGATAAAACTTTAATATTGATTCTTTGACGTCGTTATTAAATAAAAAAATAATTTCATTGTTACAGGTTTATGAATGATGACATGCATGGACGTCATTCAAAATTTTATAAAGTAGAGGCAAAGAAGCACATATTTGCGCACAAAAAATAAAAATCACGTTTATGTATCGGAAGGTTTAGTTTTAATTTCCTACAGTAGAAAACTACAAAGCAGCTGGTAAAAGATATAGCTGGTTATATATCAAAAAAATTCAAACAATAACCAACAGGGATTCGAGTCATACTTATTAGTTTTTAGTTAAATAAAATTACTTTATAGATTAACAATCATACTTAATATTAATTTATTAATTAAAGAAAATATTTACTTTTTGTAACTTATATATTTTCTTAAAAGATAATAATAGCTAACTCAGCTTTATCCTTGATTCTCGAGTAAGCTATGAATGTAGTACCTATTGGTTTCTGAATATATTTTGGTTTTTTTTTTTTAATCTGTAATCACCTTTTGGAGAAATAAATGTGATTTGAAAAAAAAGTTGAAAGGTACAAATGCACAGTTATTTTCTAAATACCTAATTGGGAAAAACAAAAAAAAATTATTTTAAAACCAGTTTTTTTACAAAATTGAAATTTGTTTTATATATAATTCAAAAATGTATAGCCATATAGACTTGAAATGTTCACCAAATATTTATATTAACAATGTTTAGACATAATATAGCTATACTATATAGCCATAGCTATAGGTACTTATGATGTTAATATATAATATATTAATATTATAATAATTGTTGTTATATAATTATGACGAATGTGATTTGTTTTTTCTGAAATTATTTTAACTAACTAACCGTAATATTAATAGACTATTTCTATAATAGCAATATAAATATGCAATAAAATATCCTTAGAAATATAGACTGACAGACAAACTCTATTTAGAATTAGCAATGATTGTTTTTCGTTAGCAATGATTTATCATTGAATTTAAATATTTATGTGACACGTCTATAATTAACCTAATCTACTCAAGAAGAAGTAGGTACACTAAAAACCTACTATACTTTTTATATTAAAAGAACTGTAATACAATATAGATACCGTAAAATACCAAAAACACCAACAAAAATCTTATAGAAAACAGAAAAACATATTCTTCAGTTAGTTAATATACAACCATTTGGATAAAGTAATTACCTACTAATTATATAATAATCTGAGCAGCCTAATATACTTAAATTTGGTAGTTAGCTATGTCTACTTAATTTTACATCGTCATTTTAATACCTAGGTACTTAATACTTATAGTTAAATAAGGTATAGGATAAGAATGTTTAATATTTTAATTAATAGCTTCTAAGAAATCAAAATACTTGTCAGTGTACTGTCAAAGTTATTAGCGAGATAAAAAAAAGTAATACTCTGACTTTTAAAATTATATTTTAGTAAAAACTAAAATTTGATTTTTAAATTTTTTTAAACGATTACCTATTACATTATAGACTATAACACAACTTTTAACTGAATATAAAAAAAATAGCGTCATCGGAAATTAATAATTCGCGCATTAGTAATAAGTTATAACTCATATTATGACCTATAACTATAATCTTTATGATTTTAAAATTTCGTTATCATTATTTATCGTTACAATAACTTACAATAATCTAACTATTGAATCCAACGCAGCATCAGCTTCAGTTGCAGTGTGACGGGACCGTTGTTCAATGTGCATTTCCGTTGACTCTTTCCTGCTCCAAGCCGGAGACATAATAATATTATTGTCCTATAAAAGAAAAATGTGGAAACTAAAAAAACTTTACGTAATAATATAATATACCTAACTATACAAAACGTAAATAAATAATATTTTATATTAGTTATATTACGTACAATATTGGATCGCACCATAGAGAAGACTACAAAAATATTATATTTTGTAGCTCGCGACCGTGTAATCATCGTGAACAGCATTATTATTATTATTATTATGTTTTATCGTTGCGGTTGCTTACAAATGTTACACCGTTTGCAATAATGACCGGTGATTGCCGGCCGACAACATCGTTATTAACTATTATAATTAATTAATATTATTGTTTTAGTTTATTAGTATATATTCATAATGGGTCTGGACAATAGACGGTAATCAGCGGTGTTGGTGGCGGCGGCGACCCAGAAATGTCCAAAACTCGCTAAAAAAAAATCACCATAAGCAGTTCAAAATAAACCTAATATAGATACTGATTGGCCGACCACCTGCAACTAACCTCATTGTGGTATAAGTACCTACATATTATAATATAATATATACCGGATGATCCATTTAACGTAAGACACTCATTAGGTATTACTATTTACAATATTATCGTTTTTGAAAATATTTTTCTTACAAGTTCAATTGATCACCCTATATGTATTTAAGTGCATGGATATTTATAACCTATGTATTATATTTATCTCATAATTCGCACCTACACAAAAAATGTAAATAAGTATACTTATTAGTACAAAAACAAAAAAAAACCATCTCAAAACAAAATGTGTACGATAATAACAGTGAAAAGTTAAAATATAGTTAATCATTATTATTATCAAACTAACGAGTGACTACGCTCCATACTATTTAGGTGCCTATTTCATGTTATTTGCATATTATAATATATAAGTAGGTAGTAAAAAAATATTCATTCTGCATCACTTGGACTTTTTAAACCGTTAAAAAAACAGCTTAAAAGTGGCTTATTTTAGCATTTTTATCTTCAATATACCTACAGTACTTTTTTTTCATACATTTTGTAAACAATTACATCCATATATCACATATTTTATATAAAATTAGTAATATATTATAATAATGTTCATTCCTACTTGGATTTTTTAAAGAGTTAACATTTTTTTTTAATATCTAAAATCATGTGACAGTAAAAAAGTTACGTCTTTATAAATGAAAAATGATCAGTTATCAATAGTTTTTAATATAATATCTGTTAAAGATCACATAGGTATTAAATTAATATAATCCCTATTCGCCATGTTAAATATCACAACAATTTAAATTAACCTAATATTAATGAACCCTTTAAAAAAATTATAAAAAAATTTAGTTTTTTACTATAAATTATCTACGTTTCCCTTATTTGGGGAATCGTCAATATCTATCTAGTCTAATCTAATAATCCAGATCCCTCAAATATGAACATTAAATAAGAAAATATATCTATACCAAATTAATATTAAAATCTTGAAATAAATGAAAGAAAAAATTCTGGGCTATAATCATAATATTTTAATCTTTAAGCTAAAAAAAATCAAACAAAAAAAAATGAATATTAAAATTATTAACATTGTAAAATTATTAATGATTTTATAAAATCATTCCCATATAAGTATACGAACTATTAAAATCAAAATTGTTAAACCTAATACTCTTTTACTAATACAAAAAATAATAAAAAAATAAATTGTCAGTCCCGTGGCACACTCTGATAGCGACAATCGTGTATAGTAAAGTTCAGTGCATTATCTAAAACACGACAGTTTATACCGCTTCACCACAAATAAATCCAATATGTACGGATTAAAGGTAAGGAATTCATTATAACACATTTTATAATTCTATGCCTCCGTACAAAATGAATGACACTCATCGTGCACAGTGTCGGACTGGTTCGAAAAGGACCAGTCCGCGATTTGGAAAAAAGGACCTCCAACAGGCAAACGGCAAATGTCTTGATTAGCCCAGAAAAAAAGATCGCTTCACTCTTATCAAATTTTCATGTACATAGACAATTTTTTTCAATACAATTGCATATTTATCATACAGCATACATAGATATAGGCACAAATAACTAAATACGTACCTAACTAAAATTCAGTCATTCGATATATTAACTGGTTTTATTCTATTTTAAATATATACTTTATAATATATTTTCTGCAGGTCCTAAGTAAATTGACGACAAGAGACCCTTCAGACTGTTTTTATTATCAGACAGGGGAAATCCCTCCTATCCAGGCTTCCAACCCCAAAATTACGCCACTGGCGTATACCATTTTGTATAATGAATAAAATGTTTTGCCCTCACCCCCCCCCCCCCCCCCCCACCATTAACGAAAATTGAATCCGACAAACGTACTAATGAATAATGCCATACTGATAAAATAATATCTATCACGATCTAGAGAAGATATTCTCTACATTGTGATCTGAAGTCTATTCGAGCCTTATCATAAGAACTATGAACTACGAACTACGAACTACGAACTAACAACAGAGTTCTTAATCAGAAAAATAAATCGTGAAATAACAACCATATATAAATTATAAATTACCTACCTTATGAGTAATGAATAATTATATAATAACAACCAATAAAAAAATGTGACGGTTGAAAATTTAAATGTAAGGTGCTGCACAGGCTGCAGAGGCTGCACCCGTAGGACCGCTTATGTGGGGTATTAATATATGTGCTTTTATCATATAATTATTATTATTCGGTACGGTAATTCATTAAAAACCGGTGTACGGTCCTCATACAGTAAATTCATAAATTTCCCCCCAACCGTGAATTATTCAGATATGGCAACACTGCAGCAGCATTACAGCTACACTGTGATGAGTCATTGGCCATAATGGCGGGTTTAAACAACAAGTGGCGGGAAGTAGCATGCCGGTTAAGTTAGGTTATATTATCTATAACCGTGGCCACCGAGCATCGTTCATTTTTCGTTACCCCGACTATAGGATAGGTTAGAGTTAACATCTTTCAACTCTGTACTCTGTAGTCTGTAAGCCGTAAGGTCTAAAGCAAACAGTCTATACCTGCATCATTTTACAACAGTACAACATCACTAAAGCAATGGATCATAGAAGATCACAACAAAACGCGTATGATGGAACTAGTAAAAAGACAAAATATGGTATAAGAACTGAACCACAGAGCAATCGTCCTGGAACTAGTGAAATGAAAAATGATGGTTTAGAAACTATTCCAATGAACAATCAACCTATAGGTAAGTAATTATTAACAAATTTTCTTTGGAGCACAAATCGTGTGATGACGTGGTTTTATATGGCCGAGCGCAAACCTGTTGGTTAGTTTTCACAAAGTATCGCATCTATGACATGTCTATACAGACTTCTTTATTAGCAAAAATGATTTGATAGCTATCTATTTTTAAATATAGGTTGTACTTATTAAGTCGGGAAATCCCAAAAAAAATTTCATTTTATATACAATTTTGAGCCTCTCATTGTTTTATACCAGATGGAATAATACAATTAATAACTATTATTTTATTTTGATAATTTAACTTTTATATTTTTCTGAACTGCATTCCTAGACGCGTCGGTCGTTGTGCGTCTAGGGTTATGAACTTATGACGCAACGTTACTGCCCTGATAGGAGTGTCAAGCGTGAGACGCGGTAATTGACCACTCGCATCAGCATGGGCGAGTTTACTTCTCAACTTTGGTGTTATTGGATGATTTAAACTTTAAATGTAAACTGACACGTATTTGAGGAACAGCATAAACAATAGTTATTATTTCATTTATTAATAATTATTTGAATTTTATGTCTGACGTTTGCATTTATTTTTCATCATCAATTATTATAGTTGCAGTGAAATCTCCACATTTGCACTTGCTGGTTCCATATTACAAATACATAAAATAAAAGTTTCATCGGTTCAGTCTTAATATTTAGATTAATTATTTTCAAATATAATAAACCTATGGCTTTATAACGAAATGTAAAAATACCTATACTAATTCAACTTGTGTACTTTTGTAATAATATATTAATTTAATACTATGTACATACTAGGTGCAGGATCTGAAAGTGCGATAAAAAAACCTGGTGTTGCGTTCTTGGATACAGTCAAGCGTGAACGCAGGTGGGTACATTACTTTTAAAGTATACTTAAAACATAATACATTTTTAATATACTTTATTTATTCATTTAAATCCAAAATGTGTTTTTATTAACTGAATTTAATTTTAGTAAATTTTTATTTTCCCCATTCAGCCCATCGATTAATGAAATTCATGCAGAAGATGATGGTGTTGATAAAAATGAAGATATAGAACCAAATTCAGAGAGAGATGCCAATATAAATGGTCAACAAGAAAAAACATTAGGTAAAAAAGACGATGATGTGGATTTTTTTTTTAAAAGTATTGCGGAAACAGTTAAAAAATTTCCTAAAAAAGGTATAGCCGAGGCTAAGGCAAAAGTTTTAAAGCTGATTTCGGAAATAGAAAAAGAGTATGACCCAGATATGCCACCAACTTTATTTCCAATTAGTCCAGAACGACTACCAAATCGGCCACCACCTTTATTAACTCGATATAAATAATTTTGATACTGAGATATGATTGAATTTTAGGGCTGGCATAAATGTTTCTTTGCAAAATAAGCCGTCCTTATAGCACCCCCCCCCCCCTCTAATATCAATATTACCTTCAGTACGTATTAGCTACAAAATTACAAAATTACTTTAAAAATCATTAATTTATAAAACAATAAATATTTTGTTAACTTTGCACATTGTAGAAAAGCTTCATTCAAATGTAGCCGAGCTGATTGATATTGTTATGGCTACTTTTAGTAATTTTTATAAGTTGGGCAACACACTTTTAGAAATATTTTGTTTTATTCTTTCATAATTAATTTAATTTTCTGATTGCAAGATACTGTTTTTTTACTGAATATTGAATTTCATTAAATCAAATAGTTCCTAAAAACAGTTAAAATGTACTAATGACATTTATCATAAAACTAAAAACTAAAGATTTACTCGATAATGATCAATAAAAAATTGACTAACTTCAAATTTTAGTTGAAAAAAATTATCAACATATGCCCATTTGTAAACTATTGTTGGAAAATCTTTCTTTTAACTTTGTAACTAGTGTGTCAAGAATCACATAGTACGCATTTATTCTAAAGAAATCTTTAGTTGTCTGCACGTTACTTTGTGTAGGTTCTGAGTAGTTTGTACTAGTACTAGCAGTGACAATGACATTTTTTTTGATCATTTGGTTCTGTCCTTTTTCGTTTATTTCCTAAATTTTAAATTAAAATATAATTAATACAATAATCATTTTTAATAATAACGTAGTTAAGTAATCAGTTGATTAGGTGTACCTTGGAATGGATTTTTAATAGATATATTATTGACTGTTGCAAATTTATTTATATCCAACCAAATTTCTGCAAAACATTCGAGATGGTTTTATAATTCTTTAAGGATTTGATTATAGATTTAATAATAATTGCTGAATTTCCAAGAGTCGAAGATTTTTCTTGCAATTTGCTTGTTAAAATATTAATTAATGTTAAAAATCTATGTAAAAGAAACAAACATACAATGAATTGTCCTATTCTCATATTGGTAAAAATTCTTGAAAAATAATAATGAATAGTAGGTACCCTTTATATTAACTTCAAACTAACAACAAGTATCTATATATATATATTAAAACATGAAATGCAATTATCAAAATATTTACTAATAGCTGCATTTACATCTTTATCAGATTCATTATCTATCGCATTTATTAATATATCTACTATTTCTGTAATGGCAATTCCACCTAGTGTTGCTTAACTTTGTAATCGACTTTTTTTTAACACCCAACTAACATTTACTGTTGTCAAATTATTATTATTTTGTATCTGTGTTTTCATTATTATTGTTTTAATTTTAGTTCTTACTGTAAAATACTTAAAAATGTAAGCCTGATATTGCTCACATAAAAGGTTTATTATAAATAAATAAATAATTATCAATTTAATTACTTTGTTCGATTTTAAAATAAATTGATATTTTAATAAATGATTACTAATTTATTTGAATATTATATAATGTATATTACCTCAACGTTAATGTTAATTTGTCTTCAAGTGTATTCAGCTGCTGTACTCGATTGTATGGCTCAGAAGAGAAATAATTTTTCACAAGTGACAAAACAAAATTAAACTGTTTTAAATATAATTAAAAAAATTCTTGAAATAATTTTTCATCATTCACTAAATGCCCTTTAATGATTAGTTTTTCAAAAAATCCTTCCTGTTCCCTCTTTAAAAACATGGGTTTTGTGGATTTTCTTTTCTTCTTCAGTATTAAAGATTCTATCATATTGTCTTCTTCTTCCTCTTCTTCAAGTAATGACATCAAGATTGTGTTATTTATATTTACAACGGCTCGTTGGTTTTTCATATTTGTACAATATGTCAGTATAATGTGCACATTCGTTGAAAACTCAAGAGTTAAATGGTTCATGTTTATATATTACATTTAACTTAAAAGTTAATATCTAGTTATATAGTTATCAAAACATAAATATGTTCTAGTGAATCTAAGATCTAAGTATATCACTAAGTTTCACTAGACGTTCATCAAAATAAAATAAAATTATCAAGAATTATTGTATAATGCAATTAGGTAGATAATAGGTATCTACGTATAATATTATATAATTTTGAAGTGATATAACGATACACTATTTTTAGTATTTAGATCTAGTTAAGTCAAATAAAGTATTTTCAATTTTTGGTACTGATATTATTAATATATTAATAATTAAAAACATAAACATAACTATTATAATTTTATTTGAATATGCTACGTATTATGAAACATTAGATTTAAAACAAATGTTTAATAATATTATACTATCTACACAATATATATATTTTTATTTTAAATATCATATTTTATTTTGGCAACCATTGACACTTTAATATTGCGTTGGTTATACATGTTGGTCGATAATTGACTTAACATAAACATAATACCAGGTAATAAAATACAAACATACTATTTAAATATAATAAATCCTGTTACATATTTTGTAATTTATAATTATTAATTGTGTTACATAGGTAATACTGTAATAGAAAAAATATAATATAGATTATAGATTAATAATGCCCAATCCATGCCTCTTAGGCCATTTAGTTGAAATAAAATACCTAATAAAAAAATTAGAAAGTAATAGGTAAAATAAGTAATGAGTTTATATATCTTTACAGATATAAAATAAAGTGTTATTTTATTAACACTTACATTTAGTTATTTCATTATTTTAAATTTTGAATTTAAAACTAATTATATTATGTAATTTAAGGCCTAAATTACTTTTACTCATACAAAGGCAGTGAGATAAAAATTAAGTTAATTATATTATACTCTGCTCAGAAAGAAAATATGCTGCTGGTTGACAACAATTTGATCTTCTGTGCACCCTGCGCAACATTCTGCCATCAGCCATGGTTAGTTTAAGTCTCAGTGGCAGGGTGTTGAATAGGGGTTCTCAGAATCGGTGTGTTCTCATGACAGGGTATATACACTATTTAAGTAAATCGATGTTAAATTAGTAATCAATTTTAGCCATTAATATAGAACAGCTTAAATTAATTAGAAAGCATAGAATTTAAAATGTATAATACTGTAATTTTTTATTTTTTTTTAACATTTAATAATTAAGTTATCCATAGCAGCGGCTGTTGTCCACCACACTCATTTTTATATTAATTGTTTATACTGGTATGTAAAAATATGCACATTTAAATTTCAAATTTGATATTATGACGTTTTTTTTTTATATGAAATATACAATCTGTACCCTGGAAGCATAATAAGAATATATGCTAAATTACGTGAACATGAAGGAAATTGTTGAAAGAAGCCATCCAGTAGTGACACTTCCTATTGACTTGACAATATTATGACCTAATAAATTTATTTTGCACACTACAATATTTTACAATAAATAAAAAAAGGACGCAATTGCTATATGATCTGAACCCTGCTTGTTATGAAAAACTTATGCACTCAAGTATGAAAAATAAGAGTACCTATTAATTTATTTTAATTGTTATCTATTTGTTTTTGTATTATTTGAGCTTTGTTAGGTACCTAATTAAATTACACTCATATTTTTATTATTTATAATTATATTTTTCATAAATTATATATTACCTAATTTACTGCTCTGCTCAATACAATTGTCTACATTATATAATATCTTGATTCAATGAAGATGGAGCTTTGATGGAACCCGGACCCTCTGGGTTGTGTAAAGTTTTTACAGGAAGGTACATTTGCAACACGAACATCTAAGAAAATAATTTTAAACCTAAAAATGTATAATGTATATATATATATATATATATCCATTTGGTATATATATATCTTCTCTACATCGTGGTTTGAAGCTTGGGACATTCCATAGACCTTATACTATAATAGATGGAGCATGGGATATGGGAATAGTTCCAGCGGGCCGACGTGAGAGCGCTGTTCGACTATCACTCAATATTCACGAAGACTAGAACAAGGAGACCAAACTCGTACGGCCGCTTGCATGAAAAAACATAGCGGAATGAGTAGCGCCGAATACTATATATGACAATATACGGGACATCTAGTATCAAAAATCGCGTCACATGCACGCCACTGCAGAACCGGTTATGAACGTGCTCTATTATATCTATGGGATTGTAATATACAAATAGTATAGTGAATAATAGTATTTTCAGGGGGCTATGTCATCTACTATTACCATTGTTTGTCCCGTATTGTCATAAATAATATTTGATCGCAAGATTAAACAGCCACAGGCTGAGGTTACCCCGTCCCGTGCTATCTTTTTCGTTCCTGACCATGGACTAAGTCGGGGCGGACTGGCTACTTTTGGTCCAGGGCGCAAAATTAATTAGGGACCCGTAAATTTTTTTTTAAACTAACTAAAATTAGGAAAGAGTTATCCATTACAATAACAGTTAAATTTAAGAAAGGGCGCGAAAATGGTAATAGGGACCTGTGTTATAAATACGAATGGTGACCCGGGGTGCTACCTGTCGGCTGGCTTATAGCACCCTGGGCCAAGGCAGTCCACCCCTGGGACTAAGATATAATGGGCTGGAAACGAGCAGCTTATCAAGACCACAAAAGATGCAAAATGTAAAGCCAAATAAAACCACCGGTAGCGCTGAAAACCATAGACATATAAATATATTTATTTATATGTCTATACTGAAAACATTAGGTACCATAGATAAGTATAATATATGATTAGGTACCCAGTATTCTTAACCTTTTAGTGGCCGACCCCCGCGGACCATTTCAGGTCGTTTCCTATATAGACCTATTAACTAACCAACTTAGTTAATAGGTTTATGGTTATTGGTTTCCTGTCCATTATAATTTCTTAGTCTGTGTTCCTAAGTTCATCAGGGCCGAACGATCCGACCAAATCGACTTCAAGGCTCAAGCGCGGATATCCTAGATTCAGAGCCATACATATATCACGCGGAATCTAGGACAAAATATCCAAGGACAAAATATCCACGGAAAAAATATCCAAACCAAAGTATCCAAGGACAAAATATCCAACGGTCAAAATACCCACGGACAAAATATCCAAATTTAGCCGTTTTTACGTAAATTAGTAGATTATACTTTACTTTGTAATAAAATTAGCTCAAATATCAAATTATTTAATTATAAAAATATACCTAATTTATAATAATAATATAAATATAAATATATGATATAATATAGGTATTCCATATAATATTACACTATTTTTTAAAAATGTAGGTACTAATTAGTAATTACTAATTACTAATAGTAAAATTAATTACATTAATAGTAATAATATCACAAATTATACTGCACACACATTAGTCAAACCCCTGCGTTGAATTTGTAATTGTTATTGATATATTTATATATATATATTAATTACAATATATATAATATTAACAAAGCTCGCCAAGCTCAGCTCATGGATACATACACGCACCTACGTCCTACGATAAAGATAAAATGTAATAATATTATAGTATTTCAACCTGGAAATTTCACGAGATGCCATTGTATTATATAATGTAGGTATCTTATCGTTTAAATTATCGACAAGACAAGTGTGAGTGACTATAATGATTTTATCGGATTATTATTAAATTTATTAGATTTTGTTGTATCGTATCTATACGGTCATACGGAAATAAGGTGGCTTTACTTATACTAGTATACTACATTACTACCTATATTTAGTGTCTGGTTTTCAAACTCCGACAAATTACAGTTATCGTTACATATAAATCAATAAATCTATAATACGTATAATTATTGTCTTCGTCGTCGTCAACGTCGTTCGGTTTTCGTGTTAACGTAGTGAAGTGTAGTTCATAAATTTGTTAAAAACTAATAAATGGAAGTAACGAGATCGAACAAAGGTGGTTTAAAAGCCATATTTAGTAGGCACATGTATACTGTATACTGTATCATGGCGCTGCGTGAAATCAAACTTATTAAAATGTCTGGGAATATTACAATCTGAATTGGACTATTTTGAACCACACGTCATCACAACACATCTGATCGCATGTACAAAAAACTCAGGGAAAATCAATGTCATAAAATGTGTAAATGAAATGCTCCAACTTGCAAACGCAATGAAAAAAATCCAGGACAAATATTTTCTGAAGTGGTAGCAAAAGTGGACCGTAACACAAAAACTCTGATGCCAGCCGAATAAATCGTGAAAAGAAGATCGAACATCGAAGAACAATCCAATAAATCCTAGATGTCTTAACCAATTAGTTATTGATGAGAATGATTTGTGTTATTTAGGTGACAAATCAACACGATTTTTGTTGCACGATAACGGAATTGACGAAACTGAACGGATAATTGTTTTTGCAACAGATAATTATTGTTTAAAATATTTAACTGAAGCTTCTACCTGTTATATGGACGGAAATTTTTCAATGGCTCCACTAATATTCCAACAACTGTACGTCATTCGTGTTAAAGTAAATAGTGTTTTTATAACTGCTGCTTTTATCTTATTTAAAAATAAAACAGAATCGAGTTACGAAGAAATGCTTCAATCATAATACATAAATGTGCCGAAAGAAATTTGTTTCCGGACCCACAGATAATTAATGTGGACTTTGAAAAAGCAGAAATCAATACTATAAAAACTGTTATTGGAGAAGATGTACAAATCCAGGGATGCTTTTTTCATCTCTGTTAAAGTACCCACAGAAAAATACAACAGTTAGGTCTTGAACAATTGTACAGGTCAAATGAAGAGTTTTCCCATTTTTGTGGCATGTTAGACAGCCTGGCGTTTTTACCAATAAATGATATTAATGCAGGTAAGTAGTTACAACTTAAAATATAATTTGATAATTTAAAAGATGGGAAGAGGGATTACCCCTCTAATGTACCTACATTTTACTAATTTTAGTATAGTTTGCGATAGTATTATACGCTATTGAAGTAATTTATTTTATTATACAGTAGGCTAACACAGTATTAAATATTTTATAAATTTGTAACTACAGAAATAAATTTTTTTGTACTGCTATATTTAAAACTTATGAGTAGGGCCCGGAACTTCATGCATTTGCACTTTTTTCTTAAGCTCATATTCGAGGCTCATATTTATAGAAATTCAGCTTACGTCACACAAAATTGAAAATTCAATAGTTCTTTCGTTTTAGGTCATCAAGTCCTTACTTATAAGTAACATTGTATTACATTTTCAAGCTTTTTGAGTCGACGAATTTTTTAGAAAAAAGAATCCATAAATAGCTTGATTTGTTCAAGGTTTAAATTATTTAAAAAGTGTCATGCCTGAAGAAGCTACAGATTTGGTCGAGTATTTTGAGCACACATATGTAGGGTCGTATAAAAGAGTTGGGAACGGACAATCGGAGACACGTATAAAATTGCGAAAAACATCTCCTCATTTTCCACCATCTGTCTGGTATGTAAGAGACACAACATTAAACAACGGAGATCGGACTAACAATGTATGTGAGGGATGGAATAATCGGTTTTAAAACTTAGTAAGTACTTATTTATTATTAGGAGGTATTAAAATTCAATTAAAATATTCAATATAATTTGTTTAATATTAATTAAGGTGAATCACAAACATCCAACAATTTGGACATTGATTACTAAAATGCGGCATGGAAATGCAGCAGACGAAACCAAAGTCACACAGCGTCAACTGGGTACTATAATTGAACCACCATCGAAAAATAAAAGAAAACATATATTAAAAGAGTACAATGATGGAAGTAGGGTCATTCCAAATTTTTTAAATGCTATTGCTAATTTTATTAGAAAATAAAATAAAATTTTCTATTTTTAAAAACGTATTTCTAAATTTTTAGAAAGTAGTGTAGGTAGTCATGTTTTTAGCAAATTATTTTACATTTTATTTTATATTATTTGACTATTTGACTAATATGTGTGCAGTATATTTTGTGATATTATATTAAATAATATATTTATATTTATATTATTATTATATATTAGGTATATTTTTATAATTAAATAGTTTGATATTTGAGCTAATTTTATTACAAAGTAAAGTGTAATCTACTAATTTACGTAAAAGCGGATAAATTTGAATATTTTGTCCTTGGATATTTTGACCGATTACCATCGCTCTATCCAGTTAGTATCTTAACAAATTTAATTTAATTTGTCATGGTAGGTTAAGGTATATATTATTTAAGAACTATACCATGCTTGTAGTGTAGCGTGGAGTTCAGTGGTGTATTTAGGTTTTTGTCATGGGGGGGGAGGGGGGTTGATCCCATTGATCAAACTTGATTGAATGAATGAAAATTTTTGCCCCCGAGAAAGTAGTGGCCGTCAACAGCTGAGCTTCACTTGATAACAATGTAAATTATATAGGAGTACTCACGGACTAAGATATATCTTAGTCCGTGGGGCTTATCTAGTTAGTATATAGATATCTGTGGTTAATACCTGCTCGGTGCTCTGGAAACCAATTATAACCATTGATAACCAATACACCTTGTCTGAAAATCGCCACCCGCCCGCCGTCGAGCAATATCTTGATACTGCAATCGGGCCTCGTGGCCAAGGCACAGAATAACCTGTTGAATAGTTCAATGAGTTCGGCCCAAAGTCACCACTACGCATGCGCAAAACTGTGAGTTACAAGTCATTGCTGATGAATACACAAAACTCAAAATATAACCGTCGTGACGTTATAGTCATTTATCATTATACATTTTATAATTTCTATCTTCTATTGAGTATTTGAAATTTGAATAGAGGGCCTTTACTACGACTGTGAAAATGAGCAAATTTAGCAAGTCACACAACTGTTGTATTTTATGTCTGAAATCGCCATTGAAAGTACCTTATCTTAGATTGCATCAGTAAGCATACTTTAGTGTTATTATTTAGTTTTTACTTTTATTACTGGTGGGGCCCAGATAGCTACTTATTATTAGTAGTAATTAGTATTTTATGGTATAAAATATGCTATTAGCTGAATTATTTTCATATAGTTGGTAGTGTAGAATAACATGATACACTTTTTATTTTGTTAATAAATTGCTGCTTGGAACTACTTCATTAAAAACATATTTAAATTTATAGATTTCCAACAAATGAAGAGAAAAGAAATATATGGTTGAATGCTTGTGGTTTGCAAGCTGATGAATATTCGCCAAATCGAAAGTTATGTTCTAGACATTTTGATGAACCTTGTTATAGCAAATGTGGTTATCGTTTAAAATCAGATGCGATTCCTACAAAATATTTAAAAGGTCAAATCATACGACCATATTTTCAACTGTAAGTACCTATCCTTTATTTAGATTTAATTTTATACTATTTTTAATTATACATCATTTATGTTAAATAGACCTGAATACAAATTAAAAAATGATGAACTATTGAGTTCTCTTCAGCCATCGAAATCTGAAACTGTAAATGTTAATTCCAAACTCAAACAATGTATTTAGACAAAATAAAATTGGTAAATTTCCAAGATCCATACTTGTTGCTGAAAGACAATTATATACTTTGGACAACAGATTTAAACAAAGTGCCTTCAATTACTTACCCTGATATTTTCAACGAATCTAGGAAAAAAAATCCCCGTCATAAGAAAAAAAAGCCCCGTACCAACTAAATACATTATTCTTTTTTATTATGATTTACATAATTAAATATAATCATAATATAATCATTACATTTATCAATGTACCTAACACTTCTTTAATATAATATCTATAACCATAAAATATTTTATTAAAATTAATAAAAATTATTATATTATTAGGTATGTATCTAATAAGTAATTTAATATTAATTATACTAGACAATACATTTATTTTATTATAAGGAAACTATAAAAAAAATTACATCTAGTATATGACATTAAACAATAACTAATTATATCACAGTTAAAAAATCATATAACATAAACCATAAATCAAAATATATATAGAATAAATAGTTCAATAACATATTATATATTATGTATTACTTATTAATTATTATAAAGTATACAAGAATAGCTGCAATCTGCATTTTACATTGTCAATAATTGTCATTTGTACATAATTAAAAAAATGTTTGAAGGTAAATAATTGTCATTTGTCCATTGTATATAATTTTAAAAAATTGTCAAAGGTGAATAACTGTCATTTGTCATTTGTATATAATTTTAAAAAAATTAAAAAAATGTAACTGTGTACAAATTTAAAATAATTTAGTCGCATCGCTTTCTAATGTTGTGGCGAACTGCCATTAGAAAATCTAATGTACTTATATCATTATTTTTAATTTGTACACATACATTTTTTAGGCGGTTTTCAATTAATTGTTTTGTACCTAGTTTTTTATTCGGCTAATACACTCTCCGGAACATTTAATATTGCACATGAAAAAATTTGATTAGGCGTGTCGTTGGTTATTGTGGCTTTTGCCTTCATATTTTTTATAATTTTTACTGCAGAAAGCATATTTTTATTTGCCTCGTGTACGTGATCGTGTTCAATGGATAGTAAAGTTGGACTATCAATATTTAAATCTGTTTTTAAAATACAGGGACACTTCAATGAACTTGATTTAGTAAATCTCCAACGAATCATAGTTTTGCATTCTTTTTGAATGTTGTACAAATATCTACCGTATGGCATTGTACTGCGTAGAGCTTCCCTCTTTGGCCAATATATTTATTTTTTAAACATGTGTTCTAACAATATGATGAATTTTCTGAAAATGATTGATGCTGTTTTACATGATACATTAAATCTATATTCTAAATCAGTAAATGGAATATTTAATCTTAATTTCATTAGACACAATCACACAATAGAAGTTTTTGAAATTCGTTTAATCTCTGACTATTAGCAGTAAGTCCATGTTTAATTTGCTCCAATATTAAATTAAAAACATCAATTGAATCCAGTCCTGTGTAATAAGTGAACATTTTTTTCCGCCCATTAAATGTTTTTTCAGTGAAGTAAAAATAATCTATTTGATTTTGTAATTCAGAACACTTATCTCGTAAATTCTCCAACTCGCTGATATCTATTAACTTAAGGTCAGTATTACAAGCTGTTCCATTCTCTTCAATAGGATCACCCAACAAATCATTTTTTAAATCAATGCTCGAACCGGGTTCAGAAGAATCAACAATGTTTAATTTTACAGTATTTGGAAATAAACCCGTAGGTTTTAATTCCATTTTTCTACTTGCACAATTGTACCTTTTAATTGCAGGAGTAGTAGCTAAAAAATAATGGTTGATTAAATATGTAGAAAAGAAATAAGAAAAAAAATTATTTACCTCTTCCCGAGTTATAGCCTATGCTTAAGGTCGGTACCAAAATTTTTATCATCGTAGTATTTGGCTGGTTTACCTTAAAATAAAACAATTTGAATAAAAAAAAATAATATTCTTGATAGATACTTGTTTAATATGCCACCAACCTTATATTTCATAATGTAGTAATATTTTAAAAAAGTTTAACATATTATACAGCAGCTATATGTACCTACTTAATATTGTGATTATAAATTAATATTATAATTGATAATTATTAATCTTATGTTTGTCCACATAATCACAATGTTCCTAATGTTTTAGTTTATTAGATTAAATAGGTCTTTAGTCCCTACTACGAAATTCAGTTGTGCAAGTATGATTATTATTGAAGTATGTAGGTGGATAGGTAGCACATTAGTCAAAGACAAGTACCAAATCAGTTGCTAAGTAACTAATGTTTATTTCCAATAAAATATTTACCAGTTTTAAAACGAACTGAACAAACTCTCATATTCTTAAGCCTACTATCACGAACATCAGTTCTGTGTAATACGTTAAGCCACTCTGTTCGCTGTTTTAACATTTGTGTTTTTAAATCTGCCGCAGCATGCACTTTAACCTTTGGAAACCGATAAAATGACAACGATTTGTCCGAGTGTTTGTTTCCACAACCATAAACACCACAAATTAACGGCATTTTATGTAATGGATTAAATAATAATTACAAATTAACAAATAACAAATTAAATCAAAGCTGAAAACGCAGCAAAATACTCAAGTACAACAATTTTAATTAATATTCACCGTTTGTCGGACCACCAATTGTGATAACACGTGATTGATAAGATAACGTAATTGTTTGTATCACGGTCTAAGACCGTTTGTCTACTTTTATAGATACCTTATAATAGGTTTTTAATAACCTTGTCCTGGCCACGATTTAAGGTGTCTTAAATCGTGCTCGTGGGCCGTGGCTCTGAGACTGACGCACAAAAGTCAGCGAACTATACAGTGACGGGCGGTAACGAATAATAAAATTTATATTATCAAATATTCAAATAATGTTTCCATAGTTTGTTCGAATAATTTCGAATAATTTTTTGAAAGTTAATCTAATAATCTACTACTGAATAATTTTTCAAATTTCTTTTCTATCTTCTACAATTCCTTCTCACTTTTCAGATATTACTATTTTTATTTTTTAAAAATCAGTATTATTTTAAAAGAGCTAAACTAACATTTTTCGAAACAAACAATATCGAGGCGCCAGGTGCCAATGCCATTTTGTCCTCAAAAATATACTCTTCGAGAATAACGATACCGCCTTGTAGAATCAACCAAATTTCATAATTTTTTTTTTAATTGCTAGAGGAAAATATTCTACAGCCCGCATCGATCTCTGTTTTTCAATATTTTATTCTCAAACTTTATAATATGTCTAAAAAAATGCTAGATAAAAATCATTCTTTTACAAATTTTTTAATACAATTATTTGAAATAAAATACAATATCAGAAATCGACGCGGGCTGTAGGAAGTCTTCTTCTTTCAGATAAAAAAATAGTCATCAAAATCCGACAATTCTACAAAGCTTGAGAGTTATTCCCGTAAAGTATTTTTTTTCGATATAATACACCCTATCAACCCCCTCTAAATAGGTATCGGGTAGTAGATTAGTGGAAAAGTGTTATAATTAAGATGGAAACTAAAATATAAAATTTAATTTTAAAATTTTTTAGAATTGTGGAAAATTTGAAAAACTGTCACCGGGACCCTTAAGGGGATTGGAAGCGGTGTTTTTCTGTCTTTGTCTAACACACGCGGAACATAGGGAAAATAGCTATACGCCTGAAAAAATTTAGGTACTTCTAGTTGTTCTATTTGAAAAATTTAAAAATTTTTGAATTGGTATACAAGTTTACTTTGCATCGGTTGAAGCACTTATTCAATTGTAGCAATATTTTGATGAAAATAAATATTTTAAATTTTATAAATTTGTCAATTTTTATTATTAAATACATTAAAAATATGCTTTGACCGATGCAAAGTAAACTTGTATATCAATTCATACATTTTTGGTTGGGAGTTGGGAGTTACGTTAATGCTGTTACCGCTGTACCCATAGATCTTATACTAGTATAAGTAAGTCCAGGGCTTGAAACCGATTGAATACATTTCGGTTTCGGTTTCGATTATGTATACCGTGGTTTCCAATTTTTTCGGTTTCTGTTTTTAAACGGTTTATATCGGTTTCTAAAATCAATTTCAAGGCCTGGACTATTTACGTTCATTCTTGGTTTATTAATTTTTTTGAATCACCGGATCGAGCGTTTGAATTGCCTTATGTGTAAAGTTTCCAAAATGTCAAGATGCAAAGATTTTTTAAAAAAATACCGTTTTTTAAATTATATTCTCGGTTTCGGGTTTTAATTATAATACCTACCGGTATCCAATTTTTCCCGGTTTCGGTTTTGAAGTTAATACCGGTATCCGATTTTTTTAGGTTTTAGTTATGATTTTGTTTTCGGTTTCGGTTTTATAACGGTTTCTGAAATCCTCAAGCCTTGAGTATAACCAAGGGGTATGAAACTCCGTGAATTGGCCGAATCGGGCGATTGTGGCCTTGAACACCGTGTCCAGGGGGGCGTGGCATACGTGAAATAGGGAACGGTAAACAAGCCGACCCCGCGTACCGTATCCCGCCATGGTCTTGGAACCGTTTTCATAATATTGGTAACCATGGGTCTAACATATTGGTGCATGGAACCGTTTTCATGTTTTCCATAGGTTCAGACTTCAGATCATAGGTAACCAATTAGACCCCAATCAGCTGATCGAGTTTCGCTCCAATATTGTTCTATGCTTATATTATGGCTGTAGTACAGCTGTACCGCTGTTATTGTCTGTTAACCTGTTATCAATACTGTTGTGTTGTTAGTTGTTACACAGAACTGTGGTTGTTACCAAGGTGTATCAATGTAACACCTTGGTTGTTACTATACCGAAAAATAACATTAATAACATTGCCCGCTTGCCGAATCAATCAATATTCAATAACACTAACTGTTATTTTCCCCGTTATATTTTTTTGAGTAACAATAACAATTTGTAACGGTTTCAAAAATTGATAACAATTTGCCATCGGCCATCGCTCAAGGTTTATAGATAATATTACGAAAAAGTTCTTATATGTTTAAAAATCTATTATTATTTGTGTTTTTAAGTTTTTAATAACTTTTTTTGAAGTTCCGATGACGAAAAAATAATAACGATAGTGCACAGCCAAAGTTCTCCTTTTTATGTGGTGAAAATTTCGTTTCTTAGTAATGACTGTAGCCTTCTCGGTTCTTCCCCCGCGCAAACAGTTTTTGCTATGCCGTACGTGTGTAAGACAACGGATGCGGGTGAAACGTCCTCTTAAATCGTGGCCATCACTAGAATGATATAACTAACATGTTAGTTACATCATGATCACTAGGGTGTGGAGTGGTCGGCCGACACCGTGCGTATCAAAAGGTTGCTGGCATACCTATTTTGTCAAAGCGACAAACAACAATACCGAAAATTATTTTTTTTCTATGCCAAACACTTCGCTGCTTGTTCAGTGTGCTCAGGGAGTCAGGGCTGGGCAGTATCTTAGATACTAGTATTTAAGATACGTATCTTGATATATATATATCTAGATACAATTGTATCTTGTATCGGGTATTTAAATACTTTATTGACTTGTATCTAGTATATTTTGATGATTAAGATACTAGATACCTACATTCAAAAAATATGTTACATATTTCATTTATATAACAATTTTCCTAATTGCCCAATAACTAATAATATGTTAGATAATAATATATCAGATTAAAGTAACTTTGGTGTCTGGCGATAATATTATATCAGCGATAAGACTTTGTTGATCACCGGTCGTCGACTGACGATTGTCGGTTCATATTCTCTGGCTATCTCATGCGTATTATGCATCTGTGCGGTGTTTGTGTAGATTGACAAAGTTATGAAAAAATTATATTTTATGCATTGTTTTAATATTTGTAAATATTAATTTAATATCTAAATATCTGTTATTAAAAACATGGAAAATGCCAAAATAATGCAATTGTAATTGTTAATATTCCAAAATGCTTAGATGGCAAATTTTATACGATTTTAAATTCTGATGAAATAACAAATGTGAATTCTAATGTAAAAGCTATGTGTGTAACATGTAAAGAGAAAAAAAAAGAAAACAGAAATATTTCAGGAGCAATAAATTTCACATCAAATTTTCGACTACATATGAAAGTAAGTACCTATTTAAAATATGCAAACTTTATGTCTATAATATTAACCAATTAACCAATTTATAACATATATTATATATATAAATATATAATGTACTTGTGTACCACAACATTTATAACTATATGTCTGTATAATACAATGTAGAGTTATTAAAATTCGCAATTTATAATATTATTTAATAATAATAATATTGTACAATTAATAACATTTTTTAGAGATTGCATATGTCAGAATTGGAAGCATGTGATGCATACTTAAAAGTCGGAGGACCTAAAAGAGCAAGTACATCAAATGATAATTCTCAAATTCCAACAAGACAAAGGAAACTAACTGAATATAAAAGTACTGCTGATCATAAACAAAAAAAATTAGACGAAAATATTATGCGTTACATTATTCTTGGTATGAAACCACTGTCTACAGTGAAAGATGAACATTTCATAAAAATATTTAAAGGTAACTCCATGAAATGAAAAATATTATACGATATTATTAATTCTTTTATTGCATAGATTTAGATTGTGATCTTACAATATACTCTCGAAGAACTCTTAGTCACCGTATAGATGGTGATTATAAAAAAATAAATGGCGCAATTAAAAATCTGTTTGAAATGAAACAGTTGTTGGTTACGACAACTGCTGATATTTGGTCCACCAAACATCACAGTTTTATGGGTGTTACAGCACACTGGGTATTTAAAATATAAACATATATTATGTATTAATTCAATAATAATTGTATATAATAGGTATGTTAATTTTATGATTTTTATAGATTGATTCAATTACATTAGAACGACAAAGCTGTGTACTAGCATGTAACCGTTTTACTGGAAAACATTCATACGATCGTGTGACTGAAATGCTTTATAACATTTTGGGTGAATTTTCTCTGCGGCGTGTACAAGTGGTATCAACAATTACCGATAATGGAAGCAATTTCGTGAAAGCCTTTAAAGAATTTGGTTGTGATTTTTGAGTAGAGAATGATTCTGATTATTACGGTAAATATTAAATGTATCATAAAGAATTAATTATGTTTTGTTATACTTATAGGTGAGAATAATGATGTACAATGTCTGCAATTTAGACCAATTGTCCCTGATAATAATGCAAATGAAGGTGATCAGATTATGTTGCTACCTCACCATTTGAGATGTGCCAGCCATACTTTAAGCTTGATAGCTACTTCTGATTTCATGAAAGCTATTAAAAGTATACCAGTTAATAGATTACATTTAACAGCCATTGAAAAGTGCAATTTTTTGTGGAACATGTCCAGACGTCCAAAATCTGCTGAAGTTATAAAAAGTATATTAGGTTGTTCTTTAATTTATCCTTGTCCAACAAGGTGGAATTCATTATTTGATTCGATTAGTCAACTTCTTATTAATAAAGCAAAACTAAATATTGTTTTCGAACATTTAAATACTATTAATATTAATTATGTTTTAAAAGATTTAGATATAGAGTATTTAGATGAGTTTGTAATTTTATTAAAGCCAATTGCATGTGCTTTAGATTATTTGCAAGGCCAAATTAATTTTTACTACGGTGTATTATTACCAACATTATTTTCACTCAAACACCGGCTTGAATCGTTAAAAGAAAAACAATTAAGGCTTTTGTCTTCTATGATAGCTCCATTAATATTATCCTTGTCTAATAGATTTGATTCTTTTTTAAATTTAAAACCTGAAGCTAATACTATTTTAGCTATATGTTTTCACACTACATTTAAATTACGTTGGCTCCCAGAAATATATATAACAACTGATTGAGAGAAAAAAAGAATTCAAAATTTATGTAATTATGAAATTGATTGTAGTGCAAAACAAAGTAGTTCAGAAATTGAATCTCATTCAGGTGCAGAGTCAGAGTCAGAATCTTTTATTATTTTTTCTTCTGAACCAGACTAGTTCAGACAACAGTCAAGTAACGAGCTTGAATTTATAAGTTTTTTTAAATGATAAAAATAAATCACTTAGTTGTTTAGATAATTATCCAAAAATAAAAAAAATTATTTATAAAATATAATACAAGCCTAACCTCTTCAGCAGCTGTTAAACGACTATTTTCTTTTGCTGGGCTTATTCATTCTCCATGTAGATCTAGTATGTCAGATGATACTTTTAAAAAATTATTCTCTTTAAAAGGTAACCAGGAATTTATTTCAAAACATGGGATATAAATAATATAGTTAAATATTTATATAAATCACCTATATTTAAACATTTAATAAATAATAAGTAAACATTGCTAATTTATAAATATATTTTTTTTTTTTATAACGTTTTCTTATTTTTAATTTTTTTTATAGACTAAATCTTTTTACCTATTATTTCGTTTTGTCTATTATTAGTATTATAATTTTTTGAAGCGTATCTAATGTTATTTGAAATTATATTGTTAATGATCAATGCATACCGTATTATTATACATTTATGAGCTATAATATAATATAAATTATATATGATAAAATTGTATCCAAGGTAAATTAAGAAATTAATAAAAATAAATAAATATATTAAGTATCTTGTATCTAGTATCTTTAAAAATATTATAGTATCTTGTATCTTGTATTAAGATACTAGTCATAAATGTATCTTGTATCTTATATTTAGATACTTTTTTCGAGGTATCTTGCCCATCACACTGTGCTTCACAGTTCACACTATCGTTGTGTACCGCCATTATAACTTATAATATTATCTTTACCAATGTGTAGTTTAGTCATACAATTTTGTTTATCCTTGCAGGTAGTTTGCTTCAGTGCACATAAATACTTTATAGTAGACTCAAGTACTGACTATTGGAGTTTGGAACCATTGTCTGTTAATATTAAAATATTATGTGCGGTTTGCTTGAGTTTTAACGGCATCTACGGCTCTGCATGGATCACTCTGGGCCTCAGTCCTTATCATAGTGAGTAATAAATAATAATAGTATAGTGTGAGCTGGAGTTTCTCTACATGGTTAGGTTTATAGGCTGTGTTTTGGCTTTTATTGTTAATTTTTTCTCATATGTACTTATTACAATATTATACATTTTGTTTTTGCAGTTCATTATCAACAGTTTGGTCAAGTCGATGTGGATCATTATAAGTTGTCTTTATTTGAAAAAAACATACATATATAATATTTTAAACTATGAATTAGTTATCATCTGTAAGTAATATGTTAATAATTCAATAATATATAAGTAGTGTCTGTAGGACATAATGTGGATGATATCATAATATGTATATGTAAAATCCTTTTTTAAAATTCGATATTTTTAATGACTCTAATTATTTAATTAATAAATCCTTATTGTTAGGCATTTTAATGATAAATATATTATCCAACTTATATATTTGCTGTCTTTCAAAACTTATTTTGAAATGTAACAATTATTCAGATTTCAGACGCTCTCAAGACATCCATTATTAGGAAATCTCATAAAATGTATATTAAAATAGGTGAATGGGGGACTACAATTTTCATGGCATTGCAATATGTTTACAAATTAGACAACACCACACCCTAATTTTTACTGTCTAGTATTACAAGTGCCAATCGGAAAATTAATTAATTAAGCTAAATGTGAGTTAGTGTACATAAATTTGCTATGTTGTGTATTTTTAACTTTTTGAGACAACAAAATAATGTATTTGTGGGTTTTATCATTGATTTTATAGTACTATATTAGTATATTATAAAATCAATGGTTTTATTAAATGTGATAGTTGTCTAAATATGCCAACCATTATCATTAACTCTGTGTAAAGATAAAGTTTATTTCATGAATCAGAATTTTGATTAATCAGTAAAACAAATTACTTTACTACTTTACTTTTATTACTTATAAATATTATATAAATCAATCATTCTAATACTTACAGGATATTTTTTGTGCAAAACATTCATTACAGATTCAATATCAGAAGTGACCCTATAAAGAAAAATAATTTACAGTTATTAATATTATCATGTAAAAGGATCTATACTCCGTTCCACAAGAGAAGGAACTCATTTCGCATTGGAACTGACGAGGTTCAATGACCTGGGTCACTATTTCCCCTTATCAAACATAGTTTGTAGTTTTAGTGCTAGATGCTGCCACCAGAAATGTTTGTATGAAGAAAATAGTGTCCCAGGTTGTTTAACGCCGCCAGTTACATAGAGAAACGGAGTATAGGTTTCTTTTTTTTAAATATAAATTAAATTTTAATGCATGGTTATTTGGATTTATGTTTGGTGGTTGATCTCTAGTTTTTGGGTATGCCAGTGATATGGACTTATATAGTAATTATCCCCTGTTTTTACTGTTTTTTTTTTCTCCAGACCAAAAAGCCAGAGTTCAACCTGTTGGGTATTATTTATTTAAGTTGTATTAGATTAGGGGTATACACCCTCCAAATTATTGTTTTTTATTAGTTATTGATTATTAATTTTACCTAGTACCTACCTACTGGCTACTATGTTCTATGTTACTATAATATTATACATAAACAAATGTGTGCGCACTATGCTTCAATCATATCACCCATATATTTGTCATAAATATACCTAAATTAACATATTCAATTTTAGATAATATTTTTAAAGCATTTTGAAAACAATTAAATAATTCACTTCATTTTGAATATGTTAATATTTTTTTTTGTGTCATACCTGATATTATTAAATTTAATGTCATATATTTTTAGTACTTATCAATATTACATAGGTATATGGCAAACCTAAATGATACAGAATGTTGTTTCATAGTAATAAAATTTCAAAGTATAAAGTAATACTGTAGAGTAATTTTTTTCTTGCATTTTATGCATGTTAACCTTTTAAAATTAATAAATAATAAAACCAACTTTATAAAATTTATCATATGGTATGTGGAAATTTGATCACCTCAATAGTCTCAAATATTACAATTATACAAAATATTGTTTAAAAAAATAAAAAAAAATGTTTTTATAATCACTCTATATAATGTAAACTCTTTGTATATCTATATATTTCCATGCGCGTAAATGAGACATCTAAATCCATGTGCCGTACGACGGGTTAAAAATTAACTACTAAAGCCCTGTATCTTTGGATCATCTATCTCCCACAGACAGAATTCTAAAATATGTTTAGGGACTAGGATACTGAGTAATATAGGTAGCTGAGTTATAGATTTATCCAGTTATTTCGGACACATGGTATTATGACATTATGGTTCTTTTTAGTGTGTACAAATCTGTCCTCTACTTATAACATCCCTTCTCATAGAAAATTCCTGGGAACACCAATGTTTAGTACTATAAAGCAACTAAGAGTGCTTGAAAAGTCCAATGTGTATTCACCATCATTTGAATGCAATAATTTTTTATTGCTTTAAAATTTAATTTTGTTTCATAAATGTTATATGCCTGCTTACTCAACTTCTTATTACCAATTTATTTTAACTAATTGTTTTTATTTTTTAAAGTTTGAAGAATTTCCGAAAAATTTGACTTATTAAGATAAACAAAAGTAATGGATTTGGCATAAGCAACTTTTGGAAAAGCCAGCTCTGTGAAATTGTGTGGATATTCTTTAACGCTACTTTATATTAAGCTGCGTAGAGGTAAAAACTAATAACATTCAATATTTTATAGAGAACTCCTCTAAATTTATTGTTTTCTACTAATTTATAGTTTTGCTGTACAATTTAACATTTAAAATTCATTATTAAAATTATCTGTCCAGTAAGGGAACCATAAGCGTAACTAGACTTATATTTTAGGAGGTGCTAAAATTAAGTATACCTATCTCATTGTTTAGTTAGATAAGGGTATCACCCCCCCCCCCCCCCCCCCAAACACACACACAAACACATAATTATTTAAGCTATTAACACATTTATAATTACACATTTATGTAAAAACATTTTAACAGTTCAACATTGTTATTTATTTACATATTAACTAATACATTACACGTAAATAGGTGTCTCATTCTCATAATAAAATATTTTACAAGTTAAAACCTACATAATAAATGTAATTAACAATATAATATTATACACTTAATATTGGTTAATAAGAATATTATTTTATTAAACTGAAGCATTGCCAACTATGGACACCTGTAGGGGGGTTGTTTATGTTGTTTAAAAACACATGAGTATGTGGGGCGAGGATTTGCCACTAAAAACCCGGAAGCTAGTGACGTCAGGGAGGGCCAAAATAACTTGAAATTGACTTTCCCACATTTATGATATTATCCCCCAAAATGTGATAAAGTCGATTTCAAATAGACTTGACAAAAAATTCAAATCTGTTTTTAGAATTCTTATTGCTGCATTAGATCATTTGGTATGTTTAGCAAAAAAAAAAAAAAATACTTTGTCGGGCTTGTGTTAAACAAAAACAGAAAATTACGGTATCGAATCCCCTTAAATGATCAATTATTGTGGTTAGCTGAGTCTTACTGAGGAATTTTGGGGCCCAGGGCTAATTTCATCGTTGTGCCACTTAACTTAAAATATAAATTCAAAATTTTTTTTGCTATTTCATTTTTTTTTTATATTCAATTTATATTTAAAGATTATAAATGAATTATACCATAAGTAATTTTATTATTTAATGTTGAATGATATAATTAAATTGTATATGACTGTAATATTAGTAATAAGTAATAACTTATTGTATTACGCGTGCTTATATAAATACATACTAATTAATATACTAATTATTTAAAATAATAATTGAATATAGCAGTCAGGCCAATGGAAAGTCCCAATAAGTCAGGCCACTGAGAACTTCTCGGTATCCCGGTTAGCCAGGCCGTCCCTGACCTCGCCACACCAGGCTGTCCCTCCCATAATAAAAAATAAAAATATTATGTATTATCTAAAAAATATTTTCCTTGTGTTTGTACTGCATTTAAAATGGACAAGAAACAATGGTAACTAACAACTCTTCTTTATATAATAGTATAGACTATTTTTTAGCTGATCCCATGCACTTCAGTGCCCGTTAAATGTATCAACTCTATATGACTCAAACTTTGTTCAATTCGTTGTTTAATATTCAGTGTATAGTATTCAAAATTTATCTTAACTTTTCCGTTTCCCAGAATAAAAATTCTGATACGCAGCAGTACATTATCAGGTATGTATGTATGTATGCTGTTTGTACGTATGATTTAACTCTAAAGTATCAAAGTTATACCAAGTTTGTCGTTTTTACTTAATATAATCAATTTATACAAAATCCTATCCTAACTTAACCGTACTAAAATCCGATGAATGGAATAAAAAACAAATTTAACCCTTTATAAATATTAACATATCTTCTTCCCAGAAGTCTAATCTACCAACTTACTATATAAATACACAGACTGTAACTATACAAACTAAACTCTGGAACTACTTATCAGATCTTATATGTATATTGACAAAAGACAATAATACAAATCAACAATTATGCTCGATTAACCAATAGCAATCAATATATTATACACAGGTGAATTTTCCTAAAAACTTTTTTATACAAACCTTCTCCGTGAAATACCCTTTCATTTAAAAAAAAATCAAGACATTTATAATATATACAAGAAGATCTGATAAGTAGTTCCAGAGTTTAGTCTGTATAGTTATAGTCTGTGTATTTATATAGTTAGATATATGTATAAATTAATGTTTGTGGGTAGATTGGACCTCTGGGAAGAAGATAGGTTAATTCACAAAGGTTTAAATTTGTTTTTTTTTATTCATCGGATTTATCTACCGCAGGTAGATTGCCTACCTTATAATGTACTGCTGTGAATCAGAATTTTTATTCCGGGCAACGGAAAAGTTAAGTTAAATTTTGAACACCATTCACCGAATACTAAATAACGAATCGAACAAAATTTGAGTCATATAGAGTTGATACATTTAACGGGCAACAAAGTGCTCGGGACCAGTATAAATATATATTTATAATATATAAAGCACTTTGTTATTTAGTATTAAATTATTTATTTTACTTTGTCATAGCCCATTAAGCTGATATTATGTTGTCTCCAACTTACACATGTACGATATAGACAAAACGTGTTTACTCAGTCTGAGTAGAAATCGCTCAATTTTAATTCTAGAGTAAAAATACCTATTACAAAATTGAATTGTGACAATATTTCTGATGGCAAGTTGTTGCGTTTTCCCATTATAGGTACCTACCTAATATAATGTTTATTATATCGTTTAGAAATAGCAACAATTTCAACATTTTTAAAATACCTACCTTTAACTTTACAAAATTTAAATTTTTTTATTAAAAACTCGATGTTTTGCCCTCCTGAATATTGTTATTTTTTAATTTTGTGATAGGAGTTTTTATTCTAACACCGAAATTGAGCGAGTTCTACCCTGACTTCGTAAACGCATTTTGTCTATGTCGTATGCGTGTAAGACGGAGACAATACATACCAGTGTGACGTCCTCTTAATCAGTCACCCATTATTATTGATTACAATACTAATTAATATGTTAAATAAGTTTTTTTTGAATTTCAGGTTGAGTCAATTTGAATACCATAGAGATTTATCACAACTCAAAGTTATAAATAATGATGGAATCCATATATTTGTTGACATGAGTTATATTTACATGGTTATACAAAGGGTGCCCAAACTTAAATATTTGCTAAGACCGGCTCCAATTCAAGTTTCATGGCTTGGTTATCTGAATACTAGTTGTGCTACATGGATGGATTACTTGATTACAGATAAAATATGTTCTTCTCCTGAACCGGTCCACACAAATCAAATTATTTTTGTTGGTGATATCACAAACAGAAGTTTCCTAATTTATGTCGACACATTGTCTGTTATTACTAAAGTAGCTAATTGGGAAGCTGTTACACATGATACACACAGCTTCTCAATTAACTAAATTGGAAATAACTTAAAACAGATACTATTGCTAAAGATGAAGAAAACTGTATTGAAATTGCAAATGAGGACCCCCACTTCCTTTGTTTATAAGTTAATTTAGTTAATTCTAGTTATTTAATAGCCGTATTTATGATTTGTTATATTGAGTATATTGTTATATTATTATATTATATGTACCCTTTTTACCTGGGTATAAGCCCGTTTATATGTAAAATAAAAATAATAAAATAAAAAGTAAAGTTAGAGTTGAACAAACACTCCTAGGAAAATATCCTACAAATTTGGCATTAAAAATGCATACTTAGTGATCTAAAATTGTTATACAACAAAAATTAATTTATTCTTAAAAATAATGGAAAAAATGAATTGGGCATGTAGGAATGTGTATTTATTAAAAATTTGCTGTATAAAGTGTTAGTGTTTATTATTATTATTTTTTTTATCTTAAAACATCAATTTTTGTTTTTATTTATTTAATTTGTGAGTTATACCATTGAGTAAATATTGTACAAAACAACAATGTTCTATATTTTATTAATTTATTGTTCGCTAAATATCAGTTCATTGACTTGACGCTGACAATATAGCGCGTTACCGCAATCACTAACAATATTATTTTATTTTTATTAGGTGAAATTAAATAATATATTATTATTCGTATTTCATTGTTTGACTTATAATTTATTTTACTGCTACGTTTTTACTAGATTAAAGGCAATTATAATGATTAATTTGACACTCGCAATTGTGAACAATAATTACTAATAGGTAGAATATTACTACACTGTTTTTGCCTCTACGACAAATTTTTCCATGCGCTATCTATTAGCCGCGTCTCTGGGAGACTAGGACATTTTTATTATAGTACATTGTTGTTTATCTATATAATAATATATACTCAATGGTTATACATTTAATGTGTATTGTTTTATTGTTTTTAGACTTTAATAAAAGTAAAAAATATTAAATATGATGTTTGAATATTGGTAGTAAATAACTAATAAGTAATTCCACTTTGTGTTGTTGTAAAGTAAACAAAATCCATAAACTACAAAAGAATTTAGTCAAAAATATTTACTTATCATGTTGCTACTTATAATACCTTGTTTAATGTACCTAATATTATATATTATGCTACTTGGGGAGAAGTAGTATTCATGATGCCATTTTACATTGGTTTACTAAAGTAAAAATTAAAATTTAAGCAAACATTAAAAACCACTTTCCCACAAACAAAATTTATCACGAAACTCTAGATTTTAAATTTTAACATTTAAATACATTGACACTTTAACGCTTTGCAATGATATCTTTAAGTATTATAAGTCTTAGCATTATTAAATAAAACAATGCAATAACTTTATTCCATATGTAAGACAAATGTCCTAATTGTTGCACTCTTCTCGCCTATATAAATTAATAACTATTTTCAGACTCTTTTATAGTGATAAATATTGTTTTATTGTTTTATAATAATATATCATATATTATATTTTATGTAACAAAAATAAGCCAAAGGGGCTATGATACCCTCATCCCTCCCCTGTGATCACGTAGTGACGTGCACAATAGGTTTTACGGGTGCTTGTAAATCTTTTCTGACTTAGTTCTTGTATTATAATTAAATTTATAAAAGCTATTATCGTAGTTATATTGTATTATAATATGGTAATATGATATTAAATATCAGAGAACGTAGCAGATTTATGATGGCCACCAATAGTACCTATAAAACCACTATTTGTAGGTAGGTACCTCGGAACAATAAGGTTGATTTGAGTCAACTCTTTAGGATTAATATTTAAAAATAATAACGGCTGTGGTTACATGTCTGGTTTAACTTGATGGGCCTTTTGGCCTTTTACAAATGATAAATGTTTTTCCTTCCCGTGGTTTCTCATAAATGCGATTCCCAGTGTCCACAACAATACCTGTTTCATTGAATTGGCTCTGTAGCGATTTTAGTTATTTGAAACTTTGTAAAATAATATTTTCAAAAACATTTACATTTCTCGAAATAATGAGTGTCAATGATAAAAGAATCACTGTACAGTCTACATAGTTTTTTTTCTTTTTTATTGATCTTAAAAGTCCGGCAACTATGGTCATTAGCTTTGTGTGTGTGTGTGTGTGTGTTAGTATGTTAGGGGAGGGAGGAAGGGTACGGTTAAATTGGAACACGTGTATGTACGTGTGGCAAGGATTTGTCACTCATCGCAATACCTGGGACTCGTGGTCACCCATCCGCGGAGACACTCGATTGCGTCCCAGACTCAGGTAAACGATTTGTTCCTACCTTTTCTGCGTTCTGATTGTGTCCTTTAGTATATTTGTATAGTAGGTATAAACCTTAGTTATATTTTGTCCATATATGGTGTGCAGATCTGTTTAAACACGAATTGGTTTTTACTTGATTGGAATTACTATATTCATTTTAGATTCTGGACGGATAGCGATGAATGTACTGATTTTACTTGTATTTTTTTTTACGTTTGTGTGTCATCACTCGTCACCGCTTCGATTTTTTTCAACAGTATCTTGTTTGGTGGGAAAGTGAATATAGTTTGAGCATTCGGGAGGTCAACATTTAAAATTCCCAATAGTTTTCTAAAGCGTCGGGAAAAACAAAATTAAAATTAAGGAAAAACAGGAATTTTTACGCATAATCGGGTGATAACCGTATATTATACATGCAATTTTCACCGGTTGTTTATACTAGCATTTCAAATACTACACGATAAAAATTTTAAAATATTTTGATTTGTTTTGAACTGTTTACGGTCATATTCAGTTTTCAATTTTTTAGTTTTTTTGTATAAATAACAATATTTGCTTTTCATAATATTTAAGCTATTACAAAAAAACTTAATACTTCGCTCGTTTGAATCGAATGCACAAACTTATATAATCTACAAAGATTTTTCTAAAATCTTTGATCAAGTTAATCATTTAATTCTTTTTAAGAAACTACAATCATTTGGTTTCTCTGGATCCCTTCTTAATTTAAATTTTAAATTTTTTATTTTATCAATTAATTACAAAGATACAATTATAATTATAGTTTACAACAATTTTTGATTAATTAACCTCTCTAAGCAAAGCTTGTGATGAGGTATATGAGTTACAACCAGGGACCCTAACCGGACCGAAAAGAACCGGTTACATAACCTAAAACCTTGCATAAACTAAAGAACCGAAAATAACCGTAACCTTTATTTTACGTTTTTCAAAGACCCTAACCAAAACCGAATAAATACCGGTTTTTTTTAGGGTTTTTATCGGTTTTCAATAACTCGGTGATGTAGAAAAAAAAATTATTAAAAATACATGGTTCAAAAACAAGAATTATATTTTATACTTTTATAGTTTTATAGTTCACAATACACAGTAAGTACCTATCTACGTAATGCTATTTTTGGCCGCGTCGCCCGTATATCCGCGACCGTGACGGCCGACGTGCGACGATGGTCGATGATAATCGATGGACCATCCAATATCGACCTATGTTATACTGTTACGTAATCAATCTTAATGTTACGTCGATAACGGATAATACCTACGAATACAAGTTATTTTTACCATTTTTGCCAAAATGACACTTTGTTATTGAAATGTTTAATATAATATTGACGCCCTGCACGGTCCGCCATCGCTCTTATCATAATATTTGTATTATTATTATTTTACTGGCTATTCACTCGCTGACGCAGTGGCACGCACCACATACTGCAGTCTACCTGTACTGGCTAATTACTTGTGTGGAAAACTGAAAACTGAGTTCATATTAATTATGGGCCGTTGTACCGCGTCGTGTGTGTACGGATTTTTTAATTATCATAACCAAATTCAAGAGTCAATTAATTGTAAACACTGCGAAGGTATAATAAAAGTAAGTACCTACACATTTTAGGTTTGTTTAATTTTGACTTTAATTTAAATTTAAAATCGTAAATAACAAAGTAAAAATAAAAATAAAACAGGTATCTAGGCGATATTCAAATTTCATGTAGACAGACAAGACGACATTATCTTTATAGTTTATAGTTTATAGTTTATACCTATATCACCTATCTATTCTAGTGAAAAATCTTGAAAAACAAAACACTGAATAGATTAGTAAGTCCTAAATACTAAATAGTATCTTTTGTTAATTATACAAATTGAATAATTTTGTTAAAATTTAACCATAAATTATTATAAACTGTAAACTAAATATAAACAATAACACAGCTTTTTATGAGGTTTCAAATGTTTCAATATAAGCTTTCACGGTACCTAAATGAGTATAACATACAACTATACAACTGCATACATGAATTAACATTTTTTGTTTGAAAAACAAATATAACAAAATATAGGTTAGATACTGATTGGAGCCGGTTTTAACCGGAATCTAAATTTTAAACTTCATAAGATCCCTAAATTTAACCGAAACCCCTAAAAAAATATTTTAAAGACCTTAACCCTTACCGAAGCCGTTAAAACCATTAAGGTCTCAATCCCTGGTTACAACATATAGTAATATTATAATAATTATTACTTAAAAACAATTATCATTAGAATTAAAGGCACTTAACCATTTACTTAAAAAGAATTATAAAAAAAAGACATATAAGAAATATACATATTATATTTTTTTTTTATTTTTTTTTATTGTAGTTGTTCTTACAAACATGCAATTAGAATTTTTTATTATATAGATATATTATATAAATAGCCTTGTGTTTTATTTACATTATTGTATATACATTTTTTAACATTCAATGACAGTTGAGCATAGTTGGACGTAAATAGTCAACAAAATATTTACAAAACTCTTTTTTAGTGTACCATAATATAGCAATGTCATATGCTCTAATAATGCACACTTGTTCATATCTCAGATATGAAATATAATCAGATATAACAATTTTAAAATAAAAAATGTCTTCATCTCCAAATAAACTGGGGTACTCATCAGTAGTCAATTCTGTGATATCTTCCAAATTGAAAGTGTTTGTTACAATTAATATATAACTCATTTTACCACTGTCATCACACGTACCAGGTAAGTCTAAAAACAAAAACAAAAACAACTAGTTATATAAAATAAAACTATAAATACAATAATTAAAATAAACATTAATAATTATTTAGGCAATTGTTTTATAATGATTTATGAATACACCTATAATCACATGGAAAAAATAACAGGTTACTAAAAGGTTAAAACGAATACTTAGTAATTAGTATACATGGACAGTAATGTAGTAAATTAAATAAGTTTATCAAGGGTAAACTTAGTAAATGATTAAATTACTCCTAGACATTGAATTAATAATAATGGGTGCAAGTTGTAGGTTTCTAGTTATGTTGATAAATTTAAAGATTTATGAAAATGTATGTATGTCTAATATATTTATTAAAGCAAACATTTATAGTGGACATTATAAATATAATTACTATGTTAACTATTTTATAAAATTAATATAAATTTACATTTTGTTTTGGAATTAACTTAAGTAACTTAACTTTCTATATTATTTTATGTTATTAGATTAATTATAAAAAAAAAAATAATTTATCTAATATAATAAATATTATAGCAGATACAAAGAATAAAAAAAGTATCAAACATAAATAATGAGATTATTCTAGGTTGAAACTGAAAATAATAATTAAGTAACATTAAAAAATAAGCCCGAGGACTCAAGAATTTCGGAGTACTGATGAAATAGATTGCTTTTCATAACTTGGCTACTTCCCATATTTTCAAACTATACAACATCATTATTCAAGTAAATCAAGAATGTTTTAGTTTGATCTCAAAACTAGTTAAGTTAGGTACCTACCTACATAAAAAAAAAATGTATAGTTCTGATTTATATGCTCAAGGGGGAAATAAAATAGCACATTTTCATGAATAAATTATTTGAAATATTATATTACATTAGACAAATATTTTTCAAAAAAAAAAATGTATCATTTTAGATTCCCTAGTCCCTAGGATACATATTTTTTATCTATTTGTGTGAACAAATGTGACATAGGCGTGTCCAGACCTATGACGCAGAGGGTGCAACCTGGCTTTTTTTTTATAGATTTAGGTTCCTTTGGTTCATGGTTCGAAGAACCGTCCAATGTCCTTTTATCACTCATAATTAATTACAAATTCGCAATTTCCGCACGGTGTGCCTTCGTCGAGCGGTCAATCTCGTCGTACCTACTAGTCGTACTGCCGTAGCCTGGTTCGCGGAGATTACACTTGAAGGTGAACTCATGATAGAAATATTTCTATCATGGCCTGTGCCTCCGTGGACAGTTTGCGCAGTTGCGGCTGTGGTTGAATGACATCAACGTCCCGCGGTGACGAGAGATTCCGCAGGGACGGCGGCGCTAGGATTTGCGGGACCCTGGGCAAAATAAATAACAGTCTATAAATATTATACTAAAGGTACACGAAAAATTTTTTCTCTTTGCTCCGCTCGAAAATTAGATTACATATCCAAACTAACTAGGTACTTACTAAACCAATTTTATCAAATATCAATCATAATTTTATACATAAATACATATAATATATTATATTTTAATAAATTATTATAAAATAATTGTATAACATGTATAAACACATAGATAATAATAGAAATATAATATAAGTTGAAAAAAAATGAAAAAAATGTTATCAGTATAACAGAAAGAACAATATTAACAAACAATACAAATTATTAATTACATTAGTCATAAGATTAATACATATTTTTATAACGTGTATAAACGCATAGATAATAATAGAAATAGGTATAATATAAATTTAAAAAAAATTTTTAATGTAATCAATATAACAGAAAGAACAATATTAACAAACAATAAAAATTATTGATTACATTAGTCATAAAATTAATACATATTTTTATAACATTACTTTTCTTGATTTTTTAGCAGTAAACTGATTTATGATATCATCATAATCTAAAGATTCCGAAATATTTTTTCTATTGAAATTATTGAAGACCAGAAAGGTTTTATTGACTGAATTTGTTCCTCAAATATGTTTTAATTAATTTCAATATCAAAAGCTTTTCTCGGCACATGCCGAAGTTACTGGGATTGTCAGTAAAATTCTAATGGCAATAGGTACCAATATTTATACTAAAAATTATTTGTGAATAAATAATAATAATCGTGAATAATTTTTCAATTACACATTAATAACACTATAAGAAAAAATCACCAGCGACCGACTCAAATGTTTGAAAGACAAAGACACACGCAGCACACTAGTATCACTAGTTGTCATACTTGTCTCTACTCAGTGCTGGTGGTGTAATAATATACAGTATAATATTGATTATCGTAAGAAACCGAAATATATATAAAAGTATTAAAAATAGTGCTTTATAAGTTATAACTTATAAGTAAGAATACAATGAAACCCGCACCATCGGACAGACTTCCTGGCCACCACCACCACCACCGATAAGGCCGTCGCACATGACGTCTAAAAATAACCATCCCGCATCCGATTCATGGTATAAAGAATTATTTTCAACAATAAAAACTGTTTTTGAAGCGTCTGAAAATGTGTATTTACGCAAATGGATAAAACAATTATCCGTCAATGTAACTGAATTATTTGAGTTTTAATGTATAAGAAAAAAATGATTGACCAAATATATTTGAGAAACCTACGAGTATAGTACTCGTATACCTATTAATTAATTTCGATATAAATAAGAACCTCACAGTTGTTGAGCACGCCTCTGAATTATGACTATACATTTCCCCATCTATCGATCCTAGAACCACGAATGTATATTAAAATATCTAAAATCGTATAAATATATAGTGTAAATATAAATGCTTATACCTAAATAGTAAATATTATACAATATAGGACGCAATCGGAACAAAAAAAGGGTAAGAAAAACGAATTTACCTATCCGACTTGTGAACGCAATAGAAACTCTGGAAAGGTATAAAAGGTTGACTATTTTAAATTATTAACTATCTATGATATAACTATGTTAACTATCTATAACTATCTACTGTATTAATTTACATTTGTATTACATTTATGATCTATGACCTTACTTACATCCGTTGTTTATTTTTATTTGACAAATTAAACGAAAATCTTTGTACACACACACCGATCTACTCTTGCTTATCTAGTCCGTGGTGTCCAACGTAATCTATACGATACCAAAAGATGGCTCACAAAATATTTTACATACTATTTTTGTTAGACAACCTTTAGTTTCGCATCGAAAACGCTCTTCGCTCGCATATTGAAGTCGTCTGCGTTGTATGTATTTGGTTAAAAACGCTGATATCGTGTACCTATGTTTTCTGACTTCAACGTTTACTGGAGGAAAACTCGCCACTCAAAAATATACGTATCCTGGACGAAAAGAAACTCTGGTTGTTATGTGGTGTTGGCCTGCAGTATTTTTATAATAATGATAATAACGATTATTTTATAATTAAGCGATTGCTGAGATTATGCGTTGTACAATATTCACTGATTTAAATGAAAAAAATAATGATACCTATTTTAGACAATCGTACATTATATAAGCAAGTACAAAAAAATTTTTAAACATTTAAAGGAAGCCAAGAAATACTCACATGCCTTATATCCGTCTGACAAACGCAAAACATAGTACATAGTAGTTCTGATTCTGAATGATTCGTTAACTCTGTTATGTTTAATATTTTAGATGACCTATTACTAAATTTAGAAGTAAGAATATTATCTAATACTTACATGGGTTTTTTTCAAATTGTAAATTGTTTGTTAATTTTAAAATGCTCAAAACTCCCTTCACAATTAAAATATTTAAAAAATGTATGTCATCAACTAGATACTTTTTTTACTTTTAAATTTAGTAATAGGTCAGTTCACTCTAAAATAAAAATAACACAGTTAAAAAACGAATTATTGGGAACGTACGATTTTCTATATGATGCATTTGTAAGACGGAGAAAATACGTGCGGGTATGGCGTCCTCTTTATTACTACAACAACCACCGTGATAATGTTTTAGTGTTGAACAAATGTAAAATGGCGACTTGGATAACAGTAATTGGGAATGAGAGAGGGAGAGAGTATATAGTATAAAGACTACAATATAGAGTGCGTACCGTGTTATTTATTCTGGCAAGGGTGCACGAACTTAGGGTCGGTGTCGCCTTGGTAACGGTTCTAACATTGATATTTGACGACGGTACGTGCGCCCTTAGCCCGCCATATTACTACCCCTCACGGCCCCCACGGAAGAGTTTAACGTATTCGTTTATATTTTAAATTGAAAATAATATGAGTCTGTGGGTATGTGGGTATCGAGTCGTCCCCTTGGAAAGTGTGCCTGCGAAACCTTGTTGTGGTCATTGAGGGTATCTCCGTTAAGAGTATTAGCACAGGTTCGAATCGGTCCACCGATATCCAGAATTTCAGTTTGTTCTGTTGTTAAGTATAGGGTTTTAACATTTTTATGATTTTTTATGACGATAACGATCTGTCGTAACCAGAGCCCTACTTAGGAATTTTTGGGCTCGGAGCTAATTTTTTGGTGGGGTTCCTTAACTTAAATTATAAATTCTGTTATTTTGCTATATCGTTGTTTTAAAATTCAATTTATTTTTTAGATTTTAAACAAATAAATGTATATTTTATATAAATCGCATATAACTGTATTATAGCAGGGAATGATACGAGGCCCAGGTCTGCAGTCCCTTTTTTTTTTTTTTTTATTGATTGGTTTTCATTATTCAAAATATTGTAAAAAATATAATATAATAATAATACAATGAAACCTCTATTAAAATTAATGGATACCTCTCAATAGTGGACACTCCTAATAGTGGACGTCGGACGTGAGCACTAAAAAATGGTACCGAAATACAATGTTGTATCGCAAATCACAATAATTCGTGACAGAAACTATATTTATATTCTATGTTCTACGTATAATATTAAGATAATATCTAAACATTTAATTTGTATTTTGTATTTTAGATTCTGCGGGAAGCGGGAAGCTAGTCGCTAATGGTTTTACAATGGTGTTTATTTATTTATTTTTATCCTGTATACGATATTTCTACTAGAAGGAGTGCTTCGATTTCACAATATAGTACGTTATATTTTAGAAAATTGAATCAAAATGGTACTTTAGAGAGGTTATTTTTCGATTTTATCAATAGTTATTTAATGCCACGGGAAAAACTACCGACAAATTACGAAAAACCGCTAAAAATGGGATTTTAATTTCTAATGCTTTGTCTATGACCATAGCAACGAATAAAAAATTATAATATTATAATATTAATTCAACTTACAGGCTATAATAAATAATAACAATATATAAATCCAGACTGACAAATCGTCACCGCTCAGAATCGTTTTTCTTATACAATGATATTATATCATGTAATCTACTGTACAGCAGAGCGACATCCACTTACCCGCTTTTTTTATTGTAATAGTACAATATATAGATTGTATACCTATATATTAGAAATAATTATGGGATACCTAGATGGTCCTCTAATCGCACAATTCCCCCCACTACAATATTTACCGTGACATTTTCGGGATCACGATTTTAGCTACCGTGTCCAGTCCATACTATCTTAGTCCATGGTTGCGTGCACGGACCCCCATCCGTGTAAATATTAAATAACCGGCCAAAGACCCAACAGTGACGCTAACGTGAAAAAAAAAATCGTAAATTTTTTACAGTGATGCCCGCGTGACCACTCACTCGCTGCGCTATACTCCGACCAAAAAAACAAAAATATCCCCCGACTTGTTGCGTGCAACACCACCTAAAGTTGGTCACAGGGCAACCAACCCCCATAATCGTTGAGACTAATTTCAAATTATTTTTTCTATTAAAAAATTACAATAAATCCAAAATCTAAATCTAAAATTTAGTCTTTAATCTTTTTTGCTTATAGTTTAATAATATCTTTTATTTATTTATCTCTGTCACCATTGCCGATTTCCAACAAATCTTCAACATTGAAGTGAATTTTCGATAGAAAGGAATATTTAATCTAGTGAACAATTTTAACCATCTACCTTTACTAGTTTGTTTCAAAAATAATTTTAAAAACAAAAGAAAATGTGATGAAAATTAAGAAGCCAACAATCAGGTAGGGTCGACCCGAGTATAAAAACCAAAGAGTGCTATAAAATGTACACATAGGCTATAAACACGCGAAGACCAGCCGGGTATAATTACAGGAAGCAACAGGATTCACGAAAAAAATTTCTTGAAAAAACCAGAAATTATATTTTCAAATTATTTACATTTATAATAATATCATCTAAATCAAATCAAATCAAAATAGTTTTCAGTTATCATACTATGAGAAATTTTAAATGCAATTTTGTGCGCAATGAAACTAGGTCAATTGAAACCTGTTGGTTTCAGCGATAGTGGACTGAAATTTCCACCTGTAGATACCTACTTACAACCCTATCATATAATTTATATTTATTTTATTAGAAGCCAATATATTTCACAGAATACTATACGCAATATCTATATATATTGTAGTTAAAGTAGAATCCTTGCAGAGTCATGGAGTCCAAACGTCCTTAATATTTTTGGATTTTGGGTTCATATCGGAAAAAAATAATTAAATTTTTCTTATATTAGGTGAATTTATCGTTTAAGAGTAATGGTATTCTAATAGGTAACAGTTTCGCGTTGAAACATCAAGTACAAAATAAAAATAAGTTTATAAATATAACACAGTGCTGTAGAAATTGTACAATGTACATGGAACATCGAACGCGTACAGTATTGATTTATGTATGTAACCATAGCAACGTGATTCACGGTGGTCCTTTAAATGTATATATAGCTACGGTATGCTGTGTAAATAAACAAAAATCGATCAAGCTGAGATTTCAGGGCCGCACGCATGCGTGCCCAACTGTTACGCGGTGGAGAGAGCTTTCACTTTCGTCGCTATTTCGCGAGGCACAAATCTGTAAAAATAATATATACGGGCTATAATATTTTTTGGCGAGGTTGGTTCAGTATTTTTCGTTTTTAAGCGTGTTTTTCAGTGTTTGAAAAAATGAATAATAAACACGTCAACTCGAAAATAGAAATGTATTATAACAGATTAGTGGAATATATTATTATCTATGTACCATTTCACTGTCTCGATATGTGAGTTCGGCAAGTTTGACTGTACTCTGCAGCTCTTACTTGAATAATATTGTATTGACGTGGTTTGGTACCGCAGTGGGGTCTCTATATAGTCTATAGTGTATTTATAAATGTATTTCATACAATACTATTAAACTTATAGAATTTTAATTTTCTAAAATGTTGTTCAAGGAGTAAAATATTTGAACTCAAACCTTAAAATTGCTGTTCTGGACAGTTTCATAAAAACTTTTTAGAACCATTTCATTCTAAACCCACGTATTTTTTTTTTTATAATATAATACTATTGTAACTATTTTAGACCCGTTGAATGATATTTATCCGACAGGTCACATTGGTAATTTTTAGACGCTGAATACAATATGAGGGTTGTTTTTATTATTAACGGTTTAACAATAATCTTGGGGGGGGGTCATTTAAGGTAACCTTTTATTGGATTAGAATAGGGTTTGTTTGTAATAGCGTCCTATATATATATAATAACAAGTAAAAACGTCAAACACAATTTAATAATGCCTATTATGTTTGACAAAAAGAGATAGAGATATTATTATTATTTTCAAAACGTCCTTCAGCACTGGACGAACCCCCTCGTGTAGCCGTTTGTATATGCGTGAAAGATTCTGCGTCTATAAAATATGTACAAATACCGTTTCTCTGCCCACCCCGAAAGTGTAAACAACTCATTGGTGTTTTAATTTCAAGTATAACATATTACCAAAAAACTACAATTTATCATCATTTTAATTTATCACACGACTTTATGTCAATGTCTTATAAAAGAAGAAAAATTGGAAATATAATAAATTGCTAAAAAAAATTCGAGAATATTCAAAATCGCAAATAAAAACAATATAATCCACATGAATTAATATTACTATTTATCAACTAATCTGTTTCACGAATTTCAACATTACGATAACTAAATTTATTTTAACATTTACGGGCTTATATTTATATAGGAAATATACATAAAACGCATTAGAAAAACACAAAAAAAGTCGTCCGAACACTATGACGGAAATCTATGAAATTGTAATTAGTTATAAAAATGCACCGAAAACCTGATGAAATGCGCAGTATGCCCTCAGTGACCCCTGTGATTCGTTAACGTGAGAAAATACGTTTACTATTGATTGTTTCGGGAAAAACACAGGGTCTGATCTGGGTACGGACGTCGAACATTTAAGGGTTGCTATGCGCAGGTATTCTAGTGGATTTGAATCGGCAAAGAAACATCTACCTATATATAAAACAAGTTTTCCTTATTTTTCAAATAGCTAATCGTTTTTTTCGGTTCACCATTGGAGCCAGAGGTCCACGTCCTCGGCTGGTGGTGGCGGTGGTGGAAGTTGGAACCCGCTGGCCCGCTGGCCCCATTTCAGCATCAGCTTGTAATCGATTTTTGGTTCCCCGAAAAACAGCCACCACCATCGCCACCGTCGGTGCCATTTCGGCGGATGTGTGATCCGTCATCTCGTTTTCCAACCCCCATCGACCGAATCAGCGCTGCTGTCGGTCAGCTTCAATCGATTTTTCACCCAACTCAGACATAATATCCCGTTCGTTGTCAGCCCGTGCACGTACTATCAACGAGTTCCGTCGTACTTCACGCCGTACTTCGTCGTTTCATTCACGAACCATATGATAGTATAATATCTAATATAATATACCTACAGTGTCTGCTGTCTAGTGTCTGCTGTACTCTACGGTTTTAAGTATATAATATTATATAATATCAGCACCGCAGCCATGCCGAATGTTTTGGAAACACGTCTTGACATTAAATTGTTGATGAGCTATAATCTCATGAACGACCATATGATCGCGTGAGTACACAATTTTAATCGTGCGCAATCAAATTATAATTTTTATTGTTCTAAACGGCGTTTTCTTTTGTTTAGAAATCTTGTCAATGAACGAAAAACGTTTATCCGGAAAACCGCAACCAAAGAGATTACCAAAGAAGAGTGTCTGAAACTACTCGCACTCGAATTGAACGTAATGGCCATTTGCAGTTCAGCAATCGATGTATGTGCTAAAATAATAAATTATTAATCGCGAAACGAAAGATGTTAATGTTTATCGGTTTTCGATCTGCAGAAATATCACATTCCCAGATCATGGTTCATTGATGAGAGCGTCGGTATCATGAAACTGTTGTGCAATCGAATTGATCACTTGTACTTCAGTATGTTTCAAATGTTTTCTATTGGATGTGTGTTATTGGTAGAGTACATGGAATTTCAATCGAAATACGTAAGTAAATCATGATACTTGTGACAGTTATACTAATTATTAAAATAATACGTAAAATGGCTGAGGTTAACAAATAATTTACCAATCACCATGTCGGGTGGTGATCTCTAATATTATGGTTACAGTATATCCAACCTATGACAAAAAAAAAAAATCATGTACTTATTTAATACAAAATCACACTGGTAACAATTTCGATGTTTTATTTATAGTCATTGTAGTGTTAAAAACTGAAACTTTCTATTTGTAATTTCGTTTTCCAGTATTTTTTAACAAGCTTTGATATTGAAAACAATCCTTAAAGCTTTACCACCCCCAAGAAATTATTAGCTGTCTCTTTACACGGCATTCGGCGTAAAATATTATTTATTATGCCTACTATAAGTTCAAGCTTTTACGTTATTGATCAGATTAATTGGTTGGTATTCATGATCACGGAAAATGAAAGTAGCGAAAGTATCAACAAAGAAAGTAAAAGTCATGGGAGTGCCCTGAAACAGTGTTACCATAATCACTAAAAAATCTGGAAGTTCTTTTAAAAAGAACACCTTAACAACTTTACCACCCCCCAAATCTTTGCTACCTGTGGCTATCAGACCTTTTACATGGGCGTACAAAATTATTTATGTATACTTACTAAATATATTATATTTAAGTTTTTATACATTATTGATCAATTTTATTAGTCTTCATGCGCAAAGAAAACGAAAGTAGAGGTCTCTGCGAGAGTACCTATAAACAAAGAAAATGAAAGTTGTGGGCGTGCTTTATAACAGTGTTACCATCACTAAAAATGTTTTGTCCCGTATTTATTTTCTAAACAATTACGATATAAAAGAATGGGTTATTTGAATGAGTTATGAGTGCAACGTGACTTTATTTGGAAATAGTTTCGAATGACATGATACAATTATATTGAGCATACTTTTGTCTATTAGTGGATTGAATTTATTTGGCACTTTGTTTTTTTTTTAATTTTCAATTTTCATCAAAATATTTATTCCTATTACCTAGTTCACAATTATTTTTTGTGGATAATAGTTATTAGTTATTATGTTTTTAAATTGAGGTAAGATATAGATATAATATAATATAGGTAATTTAAAATTTGTTTTTAATTATTATTAAACAAAATAGTTTTGTCAAGCCTCGATTGGTTTTTGTAGTTTGGACTTTTAAAAATGGGATTTGGTAAATCTTAGGATAATAATATCCGAGATGGTAATGTCCGAGATTGTTAACCAATTGTGTGATATTTTTTCCCTATTATTATACTCGTATATAATTACAAATTGTAATTTACAATATTATTAAACGTTAACATAAAAAAAAAATATAAAATTATAATTAAGTACTTATATTAACCACTACTATACATTATAGCTACTACTATATAATATGTAGTATATTAAACATACAAATATTTTATATTATTATCTATATTTATAAAAATTGTGTCAAAAATGTATCTTAATATTAATCAATTGAGAACGGCTGGGCTGATTTGGCTGATTCTTTTTTTGTTGTGTTCGTAATTTATTGTTCTTATAAAAGCAAATTTTAGGAAAATCCACCAGTAAAGAAAAAATTAAAAAGAGAGACGAGGAGGGGTCCAGAGAGCATTTTTATTTCAACGTCACTGCGACAAATACTCACGTCTCACTATTGGGCATTACAAAATTGGAAAAAACAAAAATAAATGTTATGAATCCAGTATTTCAGAAAAATTAATAATTTTCATTTTTAACTAATAATATTATAAAATATGTTTTGGTGGAAGGTTATAATTATCTATAGTTCTATAGTATTTTATGAAAAAATAGGCAAAACAAATCCTATATCATATACTATATGACGTTGAGTTATAAGTATAATGAACCTAATCGACTATCGAATTTTAACGACATGTCAACATTCTACATATCATTTTATCGGTAGATACCCGATTATTTGTTACAATGGTACCTACATTCGTATCGATATTATCAAAATCATTATCCATTTTGAATCGTAGTAAAAATTCTATCGAATAATAATGTTATACAGGAAACCCCGTACTATTTGGTACCTAGAAGACGTAGTAATAAGTGATAACAGTGGCATTTGATAACAATGTAATTACAGTAGTAGTATTAAGTTTAGTGTTGACTGCAGTTATCACGGCCACCTGTCGTGTGGGTGTGATCGTGTACCAGCTCTAGCGCGGTACACGCTCCACGTCCCACGATGTTCTAAAATTATTTTTATTGTTCTACAATTATTATTCTATTGTGTTTGTTTTATACTTACTTTCACAATAAAGTGCCGTTGTGCAATAATTAATTGTTCAATAATTGTTTGGTTCATTTTATATATTAGTAGTTGTGATCGTGCCATATTACGATCCCAACTCAGAACGTCCTACAGATTCAGAAGTGGGATTCGAAGCCACGCCCTCATATGAAGGCATTGTCCATATTTCCCACTCCTTGGCTCCCACTTTCCTGTATCACTATAATTATTACTCAATACTCTATGATTATTACCATGAAGACTTGATTAAGGAGCTCCAAACTCCACTTAAGTCGGGTTTTCAACTATACGTCATCTGTCGTGTCATGTGCCTTTTATCGTGTTCTGAATACTTGTTGTAATGATGGTATCGTTCACTATTTCACTAACCATGATCTACCTGGAAATTTCCAGAATTGGGCCAAGCTCAACATTTGGACACGATGCCAGATGTAGCTGTGACACCAGGTTTACTATATTATATATATGTCCCCAAAAGAGTCTTACATTTAAAATATTTCTATGACCATTGCCGTTGCTGCTACCTGTGAGGTAGCGGAAATTTTTATTTAAAAAAAAAAAATATTTATGCATTATTAAATTATTTACAACCCATGTTACCTAAACCTAACCTAACCAATTTGGTAATGCCTGCCGTTTCCAATCACCAAACTCTAGGTCCTACCTATACGCGGAAATTTGGTGTAATTTATCCGGGGAAGGTGATTGAGATTATTGTGCTCATAAAATTGGTCATTATACATATAGGTACTACCTATGGAGCCGCCGCTCGCTTCACTCGCAATTATTAATTCCAAGTAGACAACTTCCAATATCTTACAAGTTAAAGTATTTCAATCAGAAATTATTCAGTTATTAAATCAATTGAATTAGAACTAATTTAATATCTGCTCAAATATTTTTCAATAACAATTATTAGTTAATAGTATATTATTTAGTGTTTTCATCGAACCAAGGACGTGTAACGCGAATGAATAATTATATACTTAGACACTTTGTTCTGGCCAGGGAGAGGGAGGCTAAAACCTGTACTTAAAGCTTTTGATGGGCTTAGTCTACTCAAGCCCCCTTCGATTTCCGCCTATGGTCTTACACTCCATCAGACATCTCGTTGGATTGGCGGTCGGTCTTCAACCCCTCTGGGTGGAAAGTCCACTTATTATAAAATAGGTATACCTACGTAAATTTATTATAAGTATTAATTTTATATTTCTTTATGACAAATACAAAAAATAAAAAAACCATATCATTGTAAAATGAATACACTCATACTCCACTCTGAAAAAAATTTTTTTTGCACAGGAGTTAATATTTTTAAAAATATCGATGTTGTTTTATGAATAACGATATTACACAAAAACTTTTTCTTTTAAATCACAAAATCAACAATGGAAATAAACAAAATGTCGTAATATTAATCAACATAATATTATTACCTACCCAGAATCTTATTTTTTTAACGTCAAACATATTTTATTGATTTCAGAAAAAGTTTATAACCAATGAAATCCATCCGCTAATCGTATTAATGTCGAAAAAAAAATGCGAACCTCAAATGTATATAGCTGCAGCTACGTTTGAATATGAAAAACAAAATATCCAGATGGCTAGGCGATACTTTGAAGAAGGAATTATAAAACACATAAATAATAAAACTCTTTATTTAGAACAATTGTGGATTGAAGTGATGTACTTGGGTGATGTAGGAGGCGGTCATTTGAATGAAATGAAAGCAATTCAAATTTATAAAAATACAATAAAACATTTCGAAAATGACATGGAATTTCATATCTTATTGTTGGACAGATCTATAGAAGTAAAACCCTTATGGAGACTACAACACGAAATTGTCTGGTACCTATACATAATATCAATGATAATAATAAAATATGATAAACATATTATTATATTAGTTTGTAGATGATTTTTCAAAACATATTAAAACTGTTTTATTATTACATTATTTAGTGATTTGATGGAGATATACAAACTAAGTGATGTTATGTGGCATAAAGTTGCTACATTGTGCGCCGACGGATTCATCTTCGACCAAAATAATAATAGCTTCTTCGGATACGTCAAAGACTTCCAAAAAAGAGCGAGGTTATTTTACATAATATTATTAATTAATAATTATTATAACAATTTGTGTTGAGTCTATAACTGCAGGGCGATTCGTATTTAAGTACCTTAAACCTTAAAGTACTTATACTTACCTGGCTGCCTACCTAAAAAAATATTAACGTTTTTGAAAATATTTCTTATACATTATTAAGGTTGGTTATACCTAACACATCTTTAAAAAAAATTATGAAAAATAAAATATATTAAAAATGTGGTTTTGTAATGGCTTTGAATTCCCTATGTAAGAAAAATATATTATTAATAAAAAATTGTACCTACCTATACTCTTCTATATAGATCATTAAATATAACAAATAAACAAATATATGTATTTTTATTTTATTAGATTGATAGGTACCTACATGGTATTGATATGGTTTTGTTTTATAGGTGTTGTATTCTAACATACAATGAAGGATTGAAAAATGTATTAAACGTCACAAGAAAACGCAACTTGATGAAATTGCTTACTGAATATATAATAAAACTTTGGAAATGTAATAACGGTATTAGAAATTCGGAAATCAATACTCTCGTGAAAAGGGAAATGAAAAAGGCATTCCAGGTGGGCCACTTTCACCTTGGAGGTCTACACAAACCAGAATATTACGTTTATTGGGTAAATTTTCTCAATATAATACTACATTGTGAATTGTACATAAATAAAGTTTTGTTTCGCTACGAAGGCGGTACTTTGTCAAGATAATCGTCCTGAAATTTTACAATTGGCGATCGATTACAACAAAGAAAACGTTCGCGTGTGGGCTGAAGTATTAGAATACTATGTCATACATTTCGAGAGTTATACAACATTAAAAAAGATTTTTGACGTCGGCTATCAGGCATTGGGAAACAAGTCATTACTGTTATGGGAAATTACGGATTCAGTTTTACAACAGTACTGCGACGTCACACTGGTATGATATTATTAATTATTATTTCAATATATTAGGTATACTTACCTATGAATAAAAATATTATTCGTCGACTACCAGTGATCCATTTAACACGCACGCATATAAAAGTTATACCGATAGTTTGAATTTGAAATTATAATCGATTTTATAAAATCATCACATTTTTTCGGGGTTTTTTGATCTTTCAGACTTCTTTTTTATTTAAACGAAAAAAAAACTATTTGTACATACATTTAAATAATAAGTCATTCAGATAAAATACGATTTACAAACTTAACAACAATCGCGTGATTGTGAAAATAACTCATTCATTATTGTTCCCCACATTTAGCTATTAACCAAAAGGGTATTGTACAGCTCGGCAATCACGTAAACATTAAAGTAGGAAGATTTAAAAGAAATTCAGATTGCAGTATGAATACTATTAGCCAATTAGCCATTAGGACAATTTGTCCTCATCGGTAGCCATTAGCGTGATTTCATCAAATTTCAGCAGGTGCAAATTTGTATTGATCTAATAGGTAATAGGTAATAGGTAATAGGTAATATCTAATAGGTAATCATAAAGATAAATTAAGTCATAATATATTTTAAAGCCAATCGCTTTGCTCGAGTGTACTATTTTTTTGTATTTGATAAAATTTACAAATATCAAAATCTGTATATTATTTTAAACACTGTATATATAAATGAACTATATAATAATCTTATTATTTTTTTTTATTTTAATTAATATATACGGACAACTCACTAGACAAGTGTCCTATTGCATAAAAGAAGTTCTATTATAAAATATAGTTCACAGTAATATTATATAGATTACAAAATTGTAATAGTATTTAACTTAACTAAAAGATAACAAAGTGTAAGCTAACAATATTAAACTAGATTACCATATTTGTAAATTAAATTATTATTTTAATATAACAAAGTTTTATAATACATAGTTCAATGTTATGTACCTACATAAATTATATATTATACATAATATACAGAAATACCATATTTATATGAAATAAAAAAAATTATTTTGGGAAATTTCGTGACTAAGTTTATAAATCATAGTGGTGAACAAATGTGGTCTTTGAGAAGCAGTGGCTTAGGATTTTTTTTTTATTTAGGGGTAGGTGGGTAGGTGGTTAGTGCTCAATATGATAGTAAAAACCAATATTATTGCTAAATAATTATATTATATTAAATAGTAATCATATAGTAATACTATTAGTACTTGCGTTTATTATAAATTGTTGGTGCGTGGGTCACCTTTAGGAGCTTATGGGTTATTTTAGGTTCGTTTCGCCGCTGTAACTATGATAGTGACAACAGGTATCGGGCTATAATAGATAATCAAGTGATAGCAACATTATTACATAACGCGTTATTGTATTATTAATTATTCAGTTGTGTTGTCATAAATTATAAAATAATTCAACAAATAAATGAAATGGTATTGCATTTTAATAGGCTTATAATTTAAAATTCAGTTACTGCTGCCTGCAGATGCAAAATCATAGCTTTGCACCTGCTACATAATACCAGGGGGTCGATAGGCTGAGTAGAAATATTTGGTTGTTTATCCGTTGCAAATTCAGAGTTGGTGAATTTGGTGAAGAACGAGGATGGTAGCGTTCATTTTGATTTGGTGATTTGATGAGGCCATAATTACTCTTGATATATAACTCATATAAAAAAATACTTTAAAATAGAGACCACACTGGACGTTAAAAATTCATAAAACGAATTACGTAGATGACAAACAGCGATCATCGAACAGACGTAAAAAATCGAACATACGGTGAATGTGAAGCGGATTAACACTCAAAAAATAACAAATTATGTTGTTTTTTTTAGTCCATACGATTTGCTAATTTGTTGTAACGTTCATTTTTCATAGCTCGGGAAGTTTTATGAAGAGGGCGCCAAGAGTCCCTACCCAGAGATCAGCAATGTGTACAAAGTCGACTACCTTGAATGGATCCACATGTACGATGGCATATCCTCTGCTCGAAAACTGTTCGACCAATTGAAAAACTTAGAACCGCAGAACAAAAAGCTGTACACGGACATGATCGAGTACGAGAAACTGCAACAACCGATCAACGTCAGCAACATAAGAAACCTGTACAACGTCGCGTGCTCGAAATTTTGCCGCCAAGGCACTGAAGTCAGTGAGTATATTTTTATAATACTGATGATATATATTCTGAAGTCCAACAATACATACAAAGTATTTTAAGTTATAAAAAAAGGCAAACGAATATATTTTATTTTTATTGACATGGTAGTTTCAGAATCGAGTGACGTAATATTGTGTCTGTCAAAATAGGTATGTACTTATAGGCTCCTCTAGGCCCTAGAGTAAACAAGATTGCGTGATTTGAGGTGTAACAGTATAAGCATATAATACCTAAAATTATGTATCAAGATTGTATTTTGAATTGACTGTAATTTTCGGACATAACCGAATGGGCTACCGTTTTACAAAATGGTAAATTCCCAAGGTTAAGGAAATTAACACAAATTCCTACTCACTTCATACAGACTTAGGACTGTCTTAAACCAATTGTGATTAAAAATGTGTTTTACATTTTATATCTTAATATATATATTTCTTCTATCCGTGTGTAAGTATTCAAACTCTTCCTAAACGGCTGCACCGATTTTGATGACATTTTTTGTGTGTGCTTGAGCGACGGGACAACGAAGTGCACGAGATCAGCTAGTATAAATATAAAAATCATACATTGGTTAAATTTGGGTGAAACCTTTTTCAACAGGAGCAATTTTGGTTATCTACCTGTTAGTAAGACATTATTCGATGGGAGCTGTTTGGGAATAAGCAAACAATGGACGAGGGACGTTTGGGATTCACCGTAAATAATTCAACAACTACCTACTAATCATTTAAATATTAAAAATAAATTAACAATCAATATAATAATTATTACAATACCTATAATTTATTATAAACAAAATAATACAACAGTTAAATAAGTAAAATAAAAACAATACAATATTATCTATAATAATATAATCTCTATAAAACGAACATTTTTATACCTACGGGTATTTCATGTGATGTTCATAATATAGCCAGTAAGTAAAAAAAAACTATAATTTTTATTCGGGAAGATTATTTTTTTCCCTGACGGAATCGATAGGTTGTTTTTAGATTACCTGTACTGGTGGATTCGATATACCTTATCCCCTAGTATAGAAAGCCCTGGCGGAATCGATGATACCCCCAGAAATATGTTATTGTATTGTTTAAAGGAAATATAAACATGTTTGATTTATGTTGAATATTTTATGTGTGACAGATAATTTCAGGATTTGTTTTATATACAATGCTTTTGGGTACAATAGGGTCTATAAATAATTAAATTTAAATTTAAATAATCCAAGTACTAACTTAATTCTTAGGTACACGATATTCACAATAAATTAGATTATGAGATGGAAAATTGTATGGTCCTAAAATGTACTTTAAAAATAATATGTTGTCCAGTTGAAAATTGCTTTGGCCCACCTAGTTGTTATTAGAATACCTATAGTATAATATTTGTCACATTGCAGCTTTATGGTCAAAATGCATTGAGTTCGAGTTAACATACATTGGGAGAGCCACCGCCGAAAAAATCTATAAGATGGCGTTGCAGATTGTCAAGCCACACTTGAGGACTGATTTGAAACGCAATTACAAGACAATAAATGAAATTCACAGGTTTGTATTAAAGAGTTAGGTGTAAATACTTTGCATTGTTACAGACTGTAAATTAATATTATGTTTTCATTTGCAGCAAACGCACCGTTACTATCGACCCAGTTGTTATTGAAATTTCAGACGATGATGAATAGGCACCAGAATCTAGGAAAACAACGACATTGAAAAATACATCAAATGTATTTTACATAAAAATCACAAATATCAGTTTTTTTCACAATTTATTATAATAATCCTGACATCTGCTGTTATTAGCAAATAAACCCAATTTTCAAAAAGGTAGACTAGTGGGTAACGCTCTCCTGTATGGCAGTTTTCGAGTATGACGTTATTGTAATGAATTATGAATATGTTAAATTTGAATTTAATGATAAATCATAATATACCAAAAATTATTCTGGATGGAGACTGTGTGTCAGCCTACCATATACTTGTATAAATAATCAAATTTTGTAGTTATTTTTTTTTTTTAAGGTAGAATAACGTGTGGGGAATCTTTTAATAAATTTCCTTATGTTAGCTACGAAAAGAAAAATTTGTATACATTTTTAACAAAGGATAATGTTCACATTTTCGAGACTTAGATGAATTATGTCAAAATTGTAACATTAGGCAATCATAAAATCATTTTATCCCAAATGGCAGTGTGTACGGCTGAAGAGATAACTCTGACACTAGAGCCAAGTAAAATTGTGTATTACACTTTCAAAAAGATCGAGCAAAAAACTATTAATCGACAATAATTGAATATAAACTTTAAAAAAAATCGAAAATTTCTCATTGGTAGTAATAAAAAATCTCAAAAAAAGTCAACATATTTTTAAAATATTGTTATTATGTATGAAAAATGTTCATATAAACTTTTAATGGAAATTTAAAGTGTCTGCTGTTCTTAGTTTTTGAGTTAAACCGATACAAAAATAAATTTAAAAAAAAATGTTATACAGAGTTTCTATGGTAAATCACCAGTAGTTTTTTCATGATTGTCTGGTGTTATAAATTCGACAAAATTCATCAAGGTCGCAAAAATTAACCCGAAAACTAACGAATTCTCATTAAACGATTTTTAAAATTATTTAAAAACTTGAAAATGTAATGTAAAGTTCCTATAAAAGATAAATATGTACGATTATTTTTTATAATATCCATTCAAAGTTTAAATGTTGATAAAATCCCTAAAATTGGCAAATTATAAAAATTCATAAATATTTTGCTTTTCATAGCTAATATATTTTGAACATTTAATAGAAGATTGCTCATATGTTTTATACCTTTGAAAATAGCCATGAGATGTTTTCGATTCTTATTAATATTTTTTTTTTTATTATTATTAAATTAAATTTTTTTTATACAAGAATGGTTGACACATTGGCCTCCGCTCACAGTCGTTTTTAGTATGAAACGATTTATCATTGAATTAAAATCTAACACATCCATGATAACGATTAATGACGTACTCGATAACTTCTGTACAACAGAGCGGCACCCACTTGTGTCCACCTTTTTTACCTTATCGTTTTTTACCGTGTTGATTTTTACTTATTACCATGTAGGTATCTATTTACCTGATAAATTCTTATTATATATTTTTATTTTTTATGTTTAGGCACGTTATCATTTATTGTTATAAGAATGGATGTTTTAATATCTATTTGTTATTCTGTTGAGTGATATTCATATTTTGAATAGGTGCATTATAAATATTATTTTTGTTTGATTAAAGTAGCAACAACAATGGTTATTGGCTCGTGACATTAAACAGTAATATTATGTTACAATGGCTTATAGGTAGGTAGTACGATTATGATACATTAAATATAATATGTGTGGCTAGCCGTGGCGCGTTGGCTGCTACCAGTCGCGGAATGCGACTGAGAGTAAGTAACGCCCGCTGCTACTAGCTCCCGGATGGGTGACCACCAGGGTTCGTAGTAGTAAAAACCTAGGTTTTAACCTAGCCATACATAGGTTCACTATCCCCTACACCAGCTAATGGCCATAGTCGCGGGGCTCAAGTTAAATAAAAAAATAAAAATATATATGTATGTTATATTATATAGTATAATTTAATTAATTTTAAGTACCTAGTACATACATAATATTATGTTTGCTCATTAAGAAATTAATGTAACACTGCTTTTGTTGTAGTTTTTATAATAATATATCATGCTCGCCTATTTTAACCTGTTACATCAATCACTACAACTTTAAACTGCAGATTAATATGTTTTAACATTTCGAATTTTTACGGATCAGCAGTATTAAGTTTATATATATTTTCTCAACACAACAAATTGAAGTCAATTAATCCATGCCTTATTTTCGTAATATATAAAAATATGTTTTCCCGCATAAATTCATATCTCTCCTTGTGGTCAGATCTGGGAAACTGATAGATTTTTCCAAAGTCACTAGACCTAAAGTATGCACCCTTTTTATGGCCACAATATTATACAGCTAAAGATATAGGTAATAGGTATTCATTATTGTGTGATTACTATAACGATGATAATACATTTAACCCGTGTGTCGTGACTGGTATGTTTAACGATTAATGATTACCTATTCTATTTGAAATTCATGGCTTGCAAACGTTATAATAACGTTATATTTGACAAAAAAACTATTGAAATTTGTAAACGTTATTATAACGGAAATCGAAAATCAAAAATAATTAAATACCGTAAAACAAAACGTCAAAACATAACGATTAACAAAATATATTATTTATTTATTTAAGCATACATTACGGGCATGTGCCCAATTTACAATTAATATTTAAGACGTAAAACCGAATTTTTTTTCAAATGTAATCACTGACTTTAATACTATTTATAATTACAAAATATATATTATGTACCTATACCTATATAAAAAAAAAATGTTATTTTTGGAATAAAAAAAATTGCCATTTATGTGTGTATTACTATTTTATAAAAATATATTATATTATAATAACTATAACGATTGTTGATTGTATTTTACGTATAATAATATATTAATATATTATGTATACCTAAATAAAAGGTGCCCTACAGGCTACAGTATTTACTACACTGCTACCTAGTTACCTATAGTACAGAGATTCAGTAATACCATCCTGCTCGTAGATAGCAGATGCATTTAAAATGTAATCAATAATACAAATAAAAACTTATACAAAGACTATAAATTATAATGTTTATAATTTTCTTGGTTGATATTTTCGAGTCTGCACAGATAATGATCTAATACTAATATGAATACTATAGGTAATAATACTGTAAGAAAAGTAGTATGAACATGATATTATCATGGATTTTATGTGGTTTTTATTTTTTTGAAACAAATAAAAGATGTTTTCTAATTTTAACAAGACATTTTTTTACTTCAAATACATAATGAACATTAATCAAACGTCTGGAATAAGATAATGTATAATAGTACATAAAACGTAAGAAAATTAACTCTTGTATCGTCAAATCTCAGAACTGGCGGAAGTTAGGTATATGTTTTTACTTTATTCTGTATGCCTTCATGCAACTGGTATTATTCACTATATCCATAAATGCATAACTATAATGGTAGGTACTTTTTTTTTTAATTATATAAATACCAAGCCAAACATATATAATATACAATTATTCTAAACTAAAAGGTATAGGTACTTAACATCCAATATTTATAATTAATAGGAATGTAGGTAAATTGCATAAAAATATTTAACAATAAGCAATAATATACCTATGTAACTATTGTACCTAATGATAATTTTGGATAAATTAGCGTTAAAATGAACCCACATTTTACATAATAGTATAATACATAAATACAATTTATTCTTTTGTGAATATTTATTTTTTTGCTTAGACAAAAAGCGTTAGAAGGTCATAATAATAATGCCATTAATGCGGACTTGTTAATGTATAATGTCTTTATTAAAACATATCTGACACAATATGTGAATATTTGTTGTACCTATTAATATTGATTATAATACATAAATATTAACTATAAAATCATAAAGGCAATATGTGTAATCTAACGTATAGTATGTAACTATATGATTAATTATGTTTTTTAATGAGACCTAACTAAAGAAACATATCTCTAAAATTCATAATTTCTCCTTTGTCTAACCATCACGAACAATAGACCCTGTAATTATAGTATTCTGGAACGCCAAAGGCATAACCAAGAAATCCATGCGTGTGCCATTATCATTTGAAATGTTCTGTAAACTTTCTCTGCCAATTGTTGAATTGTGGGGTCTATTTATTTATTTTATTTAAATTTCATCCAGTAAATATACTGTGCCCCAACGAGAAAACTCGTGTGGGGACTCGGAAGTTCTTAAAGTGTTATAAATTAAATATACATGATTATAATTAAGTACATGCTAAGACATAATATAGATTATAAAAAAATAAATACAACATTTTAAATAATGAATACAGTAAACAATAGTACTGTAAACAATATAGAAATCAAATAATTAATAAATATACTACAACACGAATTTACTTATGGTCTTCTTCTTGATCTAGTTTTGCCTTTTGCGTACAATGATCATTTCACAAATTACTAATTTTTCACTGTATCTAGGAAGGGAATCACCCGTTAGAGATTCTCGTAGATTTCGTTCTTCTTCTTCTTTTTCTTTCATTGCATGATCGTGGTTTATTGTTATTAAGTCATAATTATTTAGCATCGACATTCGTATGTAAGATAATTTCATAATAGTTAATTTATAGCTTTGAACCTATAATAACTTTTGATAGCAGTGGCTCTTCGATCATAAATCTTACGCTGCATTTTTTGCAACAATATTGTAAGAGACTGCTGTAACCGCAGCTAGCGTATAATCACGGACAATGTCCAATAATAACAAAATATTAATTGATAACATTGTTTAGTTGTCTAACATGGTAACATAGTAAAATAACGTATATACGTATATTTCAATACATTTATCTAATATAAGCTTTCGCAGAGTTGTCGACCCATATGCAGAAAATTACAATATATACCTAATACAATTATAGGAAATCCTAGGGACCAGGGAAAAGTTCGGGGTATCGACGATTTGAGTTACCCAAGTTTGGCTGTATTTATAAAATAGGTATTATATCGCACAAATCCAATTAATGATATTAAATAGAAATTATGTAGATAAAAAAAAAATGACCTTTAACGATCGTTATATTAATTATTTAAATAATTTTGAGACATTTTTTTAAGCATAGGTATATAAGTGTAATAGACTACGTCCATCTAGATCATTTGTGTAGATTTTAGGCTTTTAAAGCATTTTTCTTGTTTTTAGTACCTATACACTAAAAGTTATCAGCACGACAACATCCTATCAAATAATAATTATGACGACTGCAGTATAGTCCAAACGTGACAATATGATGCGGTGCCACATAAATTATAGTGGATATTCATAACAATATCAAAGTTCATCAAATTTTTATATATATAATATAATACAGACGGACATTGTTAACTCAAAGTTGAATGGATCGGTCAAAAAGTTCGAAGTATCGATGGTTTCGAGTTAACCAGATTTGATTGTGCAATAATAATAATTTTATGTAATCAGTGAGATCGGGTTATTATTTTTAGGTAACTAATTGTATTGTAAATAATTAATTTTCGTATACTTCTGGTGCAGTCTAGTAACGTAACTCGCATAATATAGTTTTTAGTTTTAAATTCCGTTCATAGAGGTCGGTTTCGATATCTGAAATGAAAGAGAAAATAAACACATCTCATAACTTACCGGGTCTTACAAACTTAATACACCTACTTCTCTGGCTGTCTAATGTACTATAAGTTTTGGTCTATACGATTCAAGCAATCCTCCCATTGTAATATTATTAAGAATTGTATCCGAATGTACCAAGTCATTGTGATTAAAACTATGACGTTCTTCGTGCTATTTCGCATTATGTTTTATGAAATGGGCTTATAGTTTGAAAATAAAATTGTTTTTCGTGAATTTTGTGTACCTACGACGTCGGACGTAAGCAATTATGTACAATGCAGCATCGCTGCTAATTTCTATTGTATCCAACAATTGTTTTCGGTGTTGATTTGTACAAAGCAATATTTACATTAATAAAACGTTGTCCAGTAAAGTGTACACACTACACAGTACAGAATATATTGTTATATTGAAAAACATTTTTCGGCCAAGTTAGAGTTACATAGTTTTGTTTTCAAAATTATTTTATGCCCCTATTTATGGTCACTATATCTATTCACTACTTAGGAAAAAAACCTTTTATTAGTGATACAGAAGAAACTACTCAATCAGAACGTTTGGTACAAAATAATTAAACATTAGTTTAATAAATTATTTACAATAGGTAGGTATCTATAATATATCATAAAAGTGAAACAAATTTTTTTTTAAATACTCTCAACCTTTAGTACAAACATTAAAAAATAAATAAATAAGGTAAGATATATTATTATACCTAAATCACTAAATCAATTAAATAATTAGGCCTGTGTGTATAAAATAATGTTTATGTTAATATAAATTATCATAACAATCGTTGGAATAGATGTGAAGTTGAATTAATAAGTCATACAAAATAACAATAATAATCAAAATAAATAATATGTCTATTTAATGACTTTTGAAAGTACCTATTATTCTGTGTTTTCACAATTTATTCCTAAGCTGGATGGCGTGAAGGCGCTCACTGCTAATTCATTCTCTGTAAAACCTTAAATCATATATATTTTGGTTCCTAGTTATTCTAGGTCTTATGTTTATCGATGTATATTCAAAGGAATACTTGTATACACTGAGTTCACTGCAATTTGATCTCGTAACAATTTTTTACATTAAGTTTTACTTCTACAATAATAATATATTTGCAGATCAAAAATATTAAAGATACATAATCACAATTGTATTTTCTATAATCATTGTAAGTTCAAAGTCGGACGAATTTAGATGGTAGTTCAACGATCAATAACAATTTTAGTTAATTTGTTGTAATTTAAAAATGTTATATCTGCAGGGTACTCTTGAAACATTTGAAACTTTTAAAGTATTTTATTGTATTTTATATTATACACAATGACATTTTAAAAAGCTATGTTTTCAGGAAAAGTTAATTTAACCTACTGAGCGTATTGCTAAATGTAAAATAAATTACTTTAATAGCAATAATATCATAAAATATATACGTATACATATATAGGTACCTAATACCAAAATTCTGACCTTAAATCATATACCATGTATACTATGTATATGATCTGAAATGCTGACGGTCTGTCTTCGCTCAGAATCGTTTTTCGTATACAGTGATTTTATACTACCATTATTTAATTATACTTTAACAACATCCATTACGGTGACCCGCTAGACACGAACTGCACCCACCTGTCCCCCTATTTTCTATTGTGGATAAGCGATAAAGTGTTAATATAAAACAAAACAAATTGAAATCATAATTTTTCTTGTCGAATTTACACTACGCTATGAAATTATTATAAAAACTTTGAATATAATATTGTGATAAATCCATATACGTTTTTTTTAATCCGTAAAAATACCACCCGCGTTAAACCCACCCGCTGCTTATTTTATCAATAATTTTATAAATGCATAATAAAAAACTATTATAATAAAATGTACAATGTACCTACATGGCGGTATAATTTTACAAACGATTTTTATTTTATTTCATTAAAACTGTATAGTTTTTATGATTTAACCTTTGTCTATTGCATTCTAGTATAGCTTTTAAAAAAACAAAACGAAAGTAATTTACATAAATTTACTCTCCAAATATTATGAAAATAGAGTGCTAAACTATAACCGGCCATTTAGCTAACGCATAAGCATTTGTTTATATTTTGTTGGCTCATGAAGTCATGACTGATATTGCACTATATATTTTCATTGGCATTGATGTTTATTGCAACGTTGCCCATAATTCTGTGTTATATCGACTCATAAAAAACACAATAATATACATACCTAATACATAATAATAATATATATAGGTATTATATGATATGGGTTTGTACAATATTTCGTAGGTATTTGAAATATTAAGTGCATTGCGAACATCATTTCCATGTAATATATTTCGCTTCTACGTGGCATGTTTTATAGTAATATTTTATCCATCAGTATTATTTATACTAACCTATAATACCGATGCGATAACCCACTCGTCCTCCACAACGAATACTTAGGAATTTGGAAAGGTTCGCATATCCCACAGGATAATTTTTAATTATAATTAAGTGTTCGTACATCGTTCGTACGAGACTAGCCATCATACCTTATAAACAGTAAACGTAAATATTGAAACGGTGCGCAACACTTGGAAGAGTGGCACAGCCTCGTGAAATAATATTTGAAGACAGAGGTTTTTAGTATCAGCTAGCCTATCTTTTATTTCTATAATATACAGATTTATGTATGTATATTATAATAATATTATATAAATATAATTTAAAAGGACATCGGTCTAATATATTATTATAGTCTGCTCAGGCGATAGTGTTGCACCGCAATATTCGGACAGGACCGCCCGCGCCTGTTCAGATAAATGGCGGGAGTGGAGTATATAGGTACATTGGTTCGGGGAAAAACGCCTGGGCAGACGTTTTGGGTTTGTCACGGAGTGCAGGTAGCTCTAAGAAGAGCATTTTTCGTTGGGCCAATCTGGATTATATTTCGATCGAAGTGATCCAGAATTCATGGATCTTCATCGCCTGGAATACTGGAATGTTACCTGCAGTGACCACGGCTGTATGCGGTGACTCTATGCGTCGTTGGCCGTTCGCGACGTCGTTCCGCTCTCAAGATTGATTCGTCAGTTGGCGTAAGCAGACAGGTATAGCGACCGTAGTTGAGCCATAGTTACAATTTATAGGAAATGTGTAATGTTTGGCTACAATATTCGGACGGGATCGCCGTTCCATCTGTGCCTGCTCAGAAGAGTTGTGGGGGTGGAGTAGGGGTACATTGGTTCGGGGAAAAACGCCTGAGCAGACGTTTTGGGTCTGTCACGGAGTGCAGGTAGCTCTAAGAAGAGCATTTTTCGTTGGGCCGATCTGGATTATATTTTGATCGAAGTGATCCAGAATTCATGGATCTTCATCGCGTGAAATCACACCTGCAGTGGCCACGGCTGTATGCGGTGACTCTATGCGTCGTTGGCCGTTAGTGACGTCGTTCCGCTCTCAAGATTGATTCGTCAGTTGGCGTAGGCAGACAGGTAGCAACCGTAACAACTAGTGGCTCGGTGTGAAGTCAGTGTTATTTACACCTTGCAGTCGTTATCGTACGCGTGGCTTGGTTGCTGGTGGAGAGACTTAAGTAATTTTGTTCTCTGCAACTGCAACCGTATTAGGTTCGACGTTTTCACACTCTTTCTTGGACGATTGAAGCAGCTGGTCTTGGCGATCTTACCGACACTTTGTTCTGGAATATGCTTTCAGCTCAGTAGAACAGTTTGAGTCGAAAAGATAAATAATTCCAAACTCAAAATTATACGACTCGTCAAGTGCGCTATGAGGCCGTTATATATGCAATGTAAAGCCATAGTTGGACTCCACTGCGACTCAAATGTAAAATACCACATTGATTTGATTGATCAGGCGTTAGGCCCATATGCCAGTGTCAGGGGTGACTGGGTGAGCCTAATTTAGACTGTCGGATCTGTAGAGTTTCAACTTGACTCTATATTTGGTTGGACGACTTTATTCCTATAAACTATTCCGGGCCGTTGGCCTTATTGCTAGTAGTAGGAAATTCTCCTATTATTCTAATGTGGTTGTACGTTGATGTGAAAGTTCAGTAGAATATTGCCACTGCATTTTTTTTTAAAGTACCTGTCTTTGAAATGAAGCTCTTAGTGAAGTCTTTATGTGTGAAGTTCTAAGCGTGGCGCACTGGTAAATATTTCAAACAGACCGCCTTGGATCCGCCACCAGCGTTCTGGTTGGTGTATCACACAACTGTTTTCTACTCGAAAACCACATCATCAGCATGTGTTGGTGTGATTATCTGTTGTAAAACTGGTTTGTTTCGATTAATGGTCTTACTAGGCTAGGTGGATAGTGGCTCTGAGAAGGACCTCTTTCCATTTTCTCGTTACAAAGTCTAGACACTGTCGTTATATAATATATAATTAACGTTTAATAATGTTTCCAGTAAAATTTTTTTTTTCTAAAGTGGTAAATCATTATCCCGGAAATTACAGGCGAGTATTATATAAATTATTGAAAAGCGATAATTGTCGTATTGTGTAACAAATAATATATTTAATAATAACCCTCTTCATAAAAATAACGAGCATGATATACTTATTTTATATATTATTATACACCTACTATAAAACAACTATTGTAGGAGTATCTTATGTTATAATTGGATGAGTAAAATTCGGTCAACTTTAGTACTAAAAATAAAATTTTATCTTTATGACCAATTAAGTGACAAAATAAATAATTTCTATTGCGAATACCTACAAGTTAAATGTATAATGTTTGAATTAATATGGAAAGATGGGTTATTATAATATTATAACAAATTGTAAATATAATATATTATTTACGATGTATAAATGTGAAAACAGTTTAACAGTTTAACAGTTTATCTATAATGGTATGAAGGTAGGCAAAATAGCGTAAAAAAATTATAATAATGCCGATGTTTAATACACTTTTTAAAAATTGTTGATAATAGTGTCCATTCGTATTAACAGTATTTTGTTAGTCGTTTTAATGACCCACAATAGTGTATATAATATAACATGGATTGATAAAAATGGTGTGAAATAGATTTCAACCAATTTAATGACATTAAAATGTATATAATATAGAGCGTGAAAAATAGTTTAATAATTTGCAACAATATTTGAAAACGCACAATGTAATATATTTCAATTTTTTTTAAACGTTTTATTTTTAATTTCCGCGTTTTTTTAAATTTTAAATTGTAGTTTAACATACCAAACGTTAAAATTAATTACGACGAACAAAATAAAACCAGTGTGATGGAATTCCTAACTTATAATGAAAAAAAAAGTTTGCAAAATATCAAGTTATGTAAAATATAAAAAAAATGTGAAGCTTGTGATAGGTATTAAAAGTTTGATCGGATTATAAATAAATTATACCTAATCGGTAGGATTTTAAAAATACAAAATATATGAATTATTAAAACTATAAATACAATATTATGGTATTAGCGAGTTTTTTGCATTAATATTATCATTATTATTATTAGTATTATTATTATTATTACTATATTAACTATAATATTATTATATTGTTAAAGTAACATAATATTTACTCAAATTCCGAAATGTTGACAAAGCACATGGAAATTGCATAAGTGATTGAATTAAAATTATTACACTAAATGCTTACAGCACTTTTCACCGAGCAATAATTGATGTGATCACGTAGTGCAGCCTAATTGCTCGCCAAAAAAATAAACATAATTTGAAGTGTCCGAATTGCCAGACATCTCTTAGATTTTAGTAGTAGTGTAGTGCGGTAACTATTATTTTCAAAAAACGAATCACATAATATAAAAATATAACATAAAAACTATTACCTGTAGTTATTACTGGGTACTAGCCCGGAGCCGTTATTAATCTGTCCTTCTATACCAGCCATACTCAACCTTTTTTTTATTTGGGCCACATAAAATATTTTAAAATATTACGCGGGCCGCAAGTTAAAATGAATAGAACGGAAATTAAAAAAAAAACTAAAAATAAATTTATATATTGTGTATATTGTATAACATTTGAAAATTTATTATAAAAAAAATGTAATTAAATATTTATTCTTAATAAACTTAATAAAATTCACACTAATTAAATATTTATATTTAATTAGTGTGAATTTTGAAATTGAGATAGTTTTTTCACTATTTTGGACATATCTGGTTTGTAGTTGCTGCATGCTACTCTTAACAAGTCGTCAAGATGTGAATCAGTAAGCCGATTTCTGTACACGTTCTTTGCATATTTCATTTTTGAATATGAAGTTTCACATAGATATGTTGATGTGAACATTGTCATCAAAAAGTGGGCACATTTTTGTAGGGTTTTGTATTTTCCTGGCACTAAATTCCAAAATTCTATGTATTCTTTTTGCTCTCTCTTCTCTTTGAAAATAGCTTCGAGATTTAAAATACATCAAAATCGTTATAAATAGAAAAAATACCAAAAACATAATCATCCTTATCTATTGTTATATTTTATATTTATAATAATATTAGTTTTGAAACTTATATTTTTTTATCAATTCAACGAGTTCTGTTCGGGCCACATATAAATCGTTGGAGGGCCGCAGGTTGAGTATCGCTGTTCTATACCGACGTCGTACTGTAGAGCTGCAGTGTGAATGGGTTAATGCCTAATGGTATGAATAGTACAAAAAACAAAATAAACTAATATTTTGTGAATTATTAAAACAACATTATAAATAAAAAGCAATTATTAAAAACTTGTTATTTTTCTTATAGATATTCAATTACATCAACATTTGATTTTAAAATACTCATACAAATTCAATTTGTGGCTTTTGTCTGCAAACTTTTTTTAATATACTTTTATGACTATAAAACTTGTCCCTATTACATCTTAAGAATTTTTACCTACAAAACCTGTCAAACTTTGATGAATTTTTTCAAAATTTAAAATGTAAACACTTATAAAAAAATACGGTGACTATGATGGATTTATGATTAATTTTTAACTCCCGCAAGAACGACACTTTTTGTGAACGTCGTGTTCAATTTCGAAGCTAAATCAATTTTACCAAGACAAATTGGAAAAAAAAAATAGTAAAATTGTACTAAGCGTGCAATTTGCACAGACCCCTTTGAAATATGGCGTGCCATTCAGACAGACAACTTATTACACTATAACAGATGGTTTGAAATTCGGATTCAGTTGTCCCAGACACTGCAGGGACAATTACATTTTATTTTATTTTTACATTACATTTTTTATTGTGCTTGTTAGGTCTCAAATGTTTTTCCATAAGAAGCACACGCGAGATTTCATCACGTCATTTAGACGACATTTTCTATAGACTATACTAGTCGGACGAATTCGAAATACTGATATCGATAACTGTGCTATCCGGAATATGTACATACATTTTATAATAAACGTGATATTGTAGCATTATTATATTATTACTATATTTGGAATAATTTATAAACCAATTCGATCGATCATCGTTGCGTACTATATGTTGATTAACGCTCCACGATAAATATATATTTTTATGTTCTATCGTATATTCAAGAACGTACACGCGAATGTTTTCTGCTCACATTCTCACACTGTGAAAGTTATATACCTACTAAACCTATTCCTAAACGTTCGCAGGTTTAATTCTATTAACCATAATATAGTATACCTAAAATAATTTGGGGACCATACAATTTTAATTTTAACCAATTTCTGCGGCCGAGACGTTTCATACTAATTTGTTCACGTAAACTGCATTTTTGGGTTTTCATCTGTCTCGCATCATCGACGATAGTGTTGTAGATAAACTGCAAAAACTATCAGGTATTAAACATTAGGTATCGTGAAAAAATACAAAAACGAGTCATTCAAGAATTCCATGTTATAACAATACGGAATTATCTAATATAATTGAAGATTTGTACGATTTTAAATTTTGGAATATATAGTAAGTTGTATCAATAATTCGTAACAGTCCCGTGAAATACAACTTGCTTACTTCAGTGGTGTAATCAGGTTTTTAAATGGAGGTGGTGTGATAAAATGAATGCCCTGCCATCATTCACCACAAAAACAATATAATATACAATATTAAATCTTAATAAATATTATTTATAGGTAGGTGCTATGCATCGAATTAAAAAAATTGTAAAATTCATTTATAAAACTATACATACATTTTTCTTGATTTTTGAGGTTTGAGTTCAAACACACTCGTAATCGATCACAATTGAGTGACGATTTTTAAAAATGACGTTAAATCTTAAATCAGAAGAATAAAAAGTCACATTAGTATAATATCGTGCACTCCTTATCTACTTTAGTCTTAAATGTCATCGTGTTTTTCTTTACTTATTAGATAGGTTTTCAGTATTTTCATACATGAATACATTTTTGAAGAAGTCGACAAAGACCCTGGTAGTGTTTATAATATTTTAATTAATTTATAAGTAATAAAATATAATATTGGGAAAAATTGATTGACTATAGAATCTATGCAGCTGTCTAGAAAATTTAGGATTTGTTTTCAGTTTTGACTGCCAATTATTTGTCCGGCGCAATAGTGGTTTAAATGTCAGCCAGATCGAAGTAAACTATATACTTAAAATGTTTTCATAACGGTTGATACTCAATAAATATGAAAATTAATAACGCATCAACACATCAACTCATCACAAAATGCACATCATTATTTTTCAACTACAGTATAAGCACATGAAAACACTCAAATATCAAAAGTACAATAATTAGTTATTTAGAGTTATTATATTAATTTATGGAGGGAGTCTACTATCCCCTCCACTCCAGGGGAACGTCGATTGAATACTATTTATTATGTATATATAGTACTTTAATAGTAATGTATATTGGTATAGTATAGCTCAATGATTCTTAGCCTGCCTTATGTGCGACGACCCTCCTAATTAATTAATATTCAACTTTTTCATAGCGCATAAAAATATTTTCATTTTATAGAATATAGATGCATAATATAGGTTATCGAGATGTGTGTTGGAATAATTATCCGTTGTCGACAGCCAAAATAATCCCTGCCCACTGGTATAGCCTAACATAAACATAGGTATATAATATAATATATAGGTTCCAGTACGGTAAATGCGGTATATTATGTACCGGGTTTATGGTTTTTTAGCCATGCGCGTTTGTTAAGTGCAAATAGCGTCTTTGGGGAAAAGTCGACTGTTCATAACTGCACATTTCGCAGAGCAGACACGGCGATGGGAATATTATATCATACATCTATGAAATACAGTGAAAACAATAGGAATCGAAATGCGTCGGATAGCGTCGATGGGGCGAGCGGTGTGTCGTGAGATTATAATAAATATAATAAAATATATTGTAATTCACGAGCTAGCGGGGAGGCAAACGCGCAGCGGCTAAAGACAAAGGTTTTTGTGTCGTTGGCTTTACACGGGTGCTGCAGTGCAAAGACCATCGACCTTTAGCCGGTTTCAAGTTATCACCGTGGCGTGGGCGGGCAGGACGATAGAAGTGTATAATATTATGCTCTCTGGCTCTGGCTTTTGTGCTGCTGCTGCTGCTGCTCCGTGCCAGTTTAATTACAAACGGTTTGAGGTGGTTCGCGAGGGCGAGGACTTACGATTGGAAAAGCTAAGCCGCTTTATTCGAGCTGCAGCCAGTTCGGCATTTATCGTACACACAGTCGTCCTTATCGGCCACTTGCAGCGAGCAGCCCCAGTTCTAATCCGCCTTAAACCCGCACTCACTCTCGTCGTCGTCGAAGGTATTAGGTAGGTCCTACCTACCTACCTGAAGCAGAGTGCCGTTTAGTTGCATACAATTATTATTATTATACAGACCGCCGCCGACGTCTAGCCTTTCGCACTCGGGTGCGACTGTAGACATTGATATTATTATAGTGGCACCATATTTTGTGTGTACAGAGTGATTCTATTTCATCGTATCTATATCATTATTTTCTTAAACGTTTGAAAAAAATCATTTAAAAATTCCTTATAAAATGCGTCTTGGTACGTCATTGCCTGCGGTACATATATACGACAAAATAATCATTCCGCATAAATATATACATAATATACCTTTATAATATTATAGTATTAGGCGTGTAAAAATAATACAAGATACAATAATATAATATCACAGAAAATATTTATTTTATAAATTTATATTTTATATAATCTGTGACAATATTATCGACACCTAAAATATTAAATTATCGAATAATAATAATACCGCAGGGTGGGCTATTCCTATAAATGCGATTTATGTAGTGCGAGTCAGGAATCCGTGTAAAATATATTTCATATCACCTACCTATATTACACGGACGTAATTATTAACGAACGGATTTATCGGAAAATAAAATAAATTATGTATCTATACTTCATATCTTATTTAAGACCTATCTATTATATTTGTTTTGTTTTGTTATAGATGCGACCACAAGGATTATTATTTTAATATGCGTGTGCGTCATTAAACACTATATACATACTGTGTTATTTTTGTAGGAAAAAGAGCTAAGAGAGATAATACGAGCGAGAATGATAAACACGTCTTTGCAACAAAAATATCAGTCCCGAATATAAATTGAATTGTTTCGGAAACGTTTCTATGTTAACAGCACTCGAACTGTGTACATAATATGTTATTATTCTTTCCGAGTCTACGATAGCCGTGGACTATATATGTATGGCTATCTCATCCTGTTTTTATCTGTTTGATATAGACTATATAACTTATATTATTCGGTACACGCATACAACTTACTATGTTCCGGTGACAAGACCGCCAGTGGAAATGAAAATACTTCATTAATCGGAATGGAAACGCAACTACTGCCCGAGATGTATAGCGAAATAATTGATCGAGTTACACGCAAACATAATATACACGACTGTACCGTAATAACGCGTAATTTACTTGGTATACGAACAAAATGATTTGAGTACATATTATAATATTAATAAATATATTGTTTTATTATTTATATTCGATGTTTAAAATAATGACCCACGTTGGCTTTATGATATTTCTATATGACGACGACATCTCTTGATTTTTGAAAAGAAAAGAAAAATGGATATTTGTTTATTTTGAGTTTAGGCGAACTAAAAAAATATTACGAATTATTGTAAATAAATGCAGTGCGTTTGTAATAATTCTCAAAAAATTATAAATAAGAATTAATATATTGACACGGACAAGCGGGCGAGAAACTGTATAAGATATAATTAATATACTACGGCACAGAATTGTCTCCCCCTGAAAAAACAAAAATCATGCGAGGATAAAAATGTATATTAAGTATTATAAATAAGTTAAAAAAATATAAGCTATTATATTGTTTATTTGCTTGAAATCTTTTCAAAACTGTGTATTGACCTTTGTGAAAGTTACAAAAATGCGAGTACAAAGTAAACAATGTTGAATGCTAGTTGAAAAAATGTACACCAAACTTTTTATAAGTATAAAATATTTAACGTTATTACATTATCTCCGACACTGCGTAATTATTTGGAAATCCCAGTTTACTTTTAAATAACTTCTTTTTTTCGCCATTCAAAATCCGAAATGAAAATAGAGTGATTTTCTCGGAAAATGTTTACTCTTATTATTTAAATATTTTAAATATTTTAAAATGTAGACAGGTATCATGCGTTTTAATAAGTATGACCATTGATTATAAATACAAGTATTGTTATTGTCAATACTAGTATTTATAATCAATGGTATGGCTAAGCAACGTTTTATGGTCTAAAAATAATCAAATCCTACTATTATATTTTATTTATTGATCAATTTTGGCTACAACAAAGAAGATAACCAATATATAGCTGAAAATTCTATAATTTATATTCAATGTATGAATGTGTATAGTATAACGTACAAGTGTTTTAGTATATTATGTGAACTATTACATTTCGTTGAATGCCGGAGATCACAGGGAAATGGAAAAATGGTAATATTTTGGATATTATGTTCGAATTTTTAGCAAACATTATTTATATTCCATTCTGATTTACCGGCGTTCGTCGACATCCGAAAGAAGTGTATTGAAGTAGATATACATATTGTGTATTAAATAATAATATTATCATATTCAATAATAACTGTAAATAACGGCAAGGAATTGCGTCGTAATATCGAAACGAATTCCATTGAATAGAACGTCATGTTATTATTATTTGTCTACCCTTTCGGGTGTATAGTTCTTATACGTATTGTATGAAAATTGCGTACACAGAGTGCCGTCTTATAAAAATATAAAATAAATGTTTTCTATTTACTTTTACATAAATTGTTATTATTATTATACGTATTACCTATTTATATTTTATACTTTTATAGGTATGTACTTACTATGGTAAAATTCAACGTATTTAACGTCCAACTGAATCACATTTTCCAAGCCATTCGTCGGTTACTAATGATTTTTCGGTTTGTTCGCGAAGGAGAAGACGACGTTGCAGAAGGTCCCGCTATTATATCGATGGCTAAGAGGCCAAAAGTTGTATGTCCCAAACATTAAATTTTACAGGAGAGCAGTTTTAAGATTTTAAATTATTCTACACCAAAACATTTGTGTTGTAGATTTTTGTTTTCCAGTGTTGCAACTGATTTATTTGTAAAATATTCTGTAGATTACATAAATTATTACTTTTAGGTCTTAAAATTTGTTCTCAACGTAATTATAATGTTTCTTTTAAATTTAAATGGGACTTGTTATGAATGGCAATTATAATATATTTTTATCGTGGACATATAAGGTTTTGATGGACATATTAAAAGTTGTTAATTTAGTATAAACTCTAATTTATTTATTATATAAATAGTTAAAATGTACGTAAGACTAATTTTTTTGATATAAAAAATTCAATTTGTTTATATAAATGCAGTAAAAAAGTAAAAAATATAAAAATATTGCAATTTTTTATTGAATGAAAAAAATAATAAAGTAGCATTTTTCATCAAATTTTTGGTCAGATAAAAACCCGTGTTTAATGATATTTTATGCTAATTGAAGATATCATATTATTTATTATAGTGTAATTTAAAATTAAAAACTTTTATTATTTAAAATAATGCGTCCGGACATATTCATTTTTTATAATTAGATAAACAAATTCAATATTATCTAAAACATTACACGTCCAAAATTGAATGTATTGTTTTTGACAAAAGTAACAAGCCCGGACTTGTTATATTTGTCCGCTTGATATTTAGATCATGTTAAAATATTTATTGTATGTCTCATTAAATTAGGACTTGTTATATGTGTGCACTAAAAAAACCTATCTTGCACTCTAAAAACACAAACATTTTAAGCATAGATAAAACATGTTTCAATTATGATATTGACTTGTAATGTATTACCGAATCAAAAACACGACCCAGATAAACTCTATGGAGTAATAAAACGATTTTGAGGAAAATTGTACTTACAACTTTTGGCCTCTTAGCCATCGATATTTTGTTTGTCCTAGTTTTAAACGCATTATGTAGATTCATTATACTATAATGGCGTTTAAGCCGAACCAACAGAAATACATCTTCTAACATCTATTCAATGGCATTTTTGACTTCTGTCAAAGCCCCAAAAACGTTTCGGAAATGTCGGTTGCCGTTCTTAGAAGATTCCCGGGTTTGCCTGCGTGACGTGGTTTTCCATATTTTACAATGCTATTATAAATTTCGACTGCGTTATTAATTATTAATTATAAATATTGCCACCCCCTAAACTCGAAACATCGGGTTAAAATCAAAACTGTAAGCACCGTTATTATTATATAGTTATCTTCAGATAACAAAATAAGGAAAAACGAATGTCAATATCTATTAAATTTCGATTACAGTACGTCAGTACCTACATCTAGAGTGTAATATTACTATGGGTAATTACTGATTATTATAGCCGACTATAAAATATAATATTGACAACAACCATCGAGAGTGGTCGTGTCTGACGTCATACGTACATTGCAGGATACTGTTTATGAGCTTATAACATATTATTTTACTTATGCCCAATCATTTGCGTTAATCCATAATGAATGTATATTTTTTCGATTGTTATTCCAGTACTATATATAGCTAGTCATCGTGGAAATTTAAACTGTGAGCTGAAAGATTATCCTTTATTTTAAGCATTATTAAGTTTTCAGACGATATTATAATAACTTATCAGCTGTCCGTAATATTATTTTGAACGTTTTAAAAGTGTTTCCTTGTTATTATTCTTGCTTTTATGAAAATTAAAACGTCTTGACATTTTAATTAAAAGTTCAATAAGTTATATGTTGATAACTTGGAAAAAAATTGGATGCAACGAAATTCATGAAAAATTAAAAAATGTAATTCGATTAATATATTTTGCTCCTCATGTAGTGCTATGTGTACGCGAGTCAATGATAACATCAAAAACGTAATAGAATATATTTATTATTTCCTACAAAAGGGATGGGTAAAATGTAGATTTATAATTTTGAAACACCAAAAGAAGGTATATATTATTTAAAAAATTTAAGAAAAGTGTGTAGTTATTACATAATTTATTTTACTAGAACACGTACGTAATAGTAAAGCTGCAGTAGATACAGTAGTATAAGCTAAACAGAAATATTATTAATGTTAGTCTTAAAATAATTTTAAATTCTAATTGTTTCTAAAAACTGTTTGCATAATTCACAGAGAAAGACTTAAACTTTTAGTATGATTAATGATTTATATTCTGAATATATAGTAAACAAAATCCAAAACGAATAAATGCTTTATCATAAATTATTATTTTTTATTACAAATTATAATAACAGTAAGTATTATTTAAAAATTAAAATTAAGAAAGTAAAATATTATGTACAAAATAAAATTTAATTTTTAATTAAAAATAAAATAATTTCCAATGTTATCACTTATATACTGTCCAGTTATTATATATTTTTATTTTAGTTTACATATACATATTTATTTTTAAGTACAATATATCTCCATACAAATCGTATAATATACAAATCATTCAAGTTCGTCAGTCAGTTTAACTGCGACTTAATGAAATCGACGGTAAGTTATTATATGTATATTATGTTTTAAAATATTTCTACCCTGATAATTCTTATTCATTTATTCATTTTTTGTGACGCGTTGAATTTACAATAATTTTTTTCTTACCATATATATATATATATATATATATGGATCACATTTGATTTATCTGCTTTGCTTTGTAAGGATGGCTGTGTCGTTATACTATACCAGGCTTTTGCCTCTACTAGTGGATGGAAGTGTGTTGAGGGTGATTATTTAAATATGTTGGTTTACCCAGGTTAATGGGTAGGGTTTGATTCTTTTTTTAGTGGTTGGAGGGGGGTGAGTTTTACCTAGGAATCGGACGTGGGCATGAACGGAGAAAGAATTTTTGTAGAATAGCGATTTGGTTTGAGTAAGAATAGAATTTTGGATAGACTTGAAATTGGTTTTAATGAAGACCAAAACCTATTATATACGTATATAATATATTATTTAGAGTTAATGTACTTTATTACATTTATACACTTATATAATATGTGTCGCGTATCCTTTACAAAACTTGATTCAATATACGAGATCATTGAAGGTGGCATGATGTCGTATACATTTTATATGCAGTCAAAAGTTCGATCAAGTTCGTTCGGGTTTTCGTTTTTCTCGTTCGTTTACTTATATTTAAACAAAATATACCTACGATATAAACACCGCCGCACCATTAATGTCGTTCCTCGTAGATAAAAAAATATAATGTTGACACAGAAAAGGTTTCGAGTTGGGTTATTTATTTTTAATTGTGACGCTCATATACGAAATACGGCGACGACGGGCAACTGGTTTTGTTATCCGCTGGCTATTATGCCAAAAAAAATTTCCGAAACAAAAACATTTTTTTATCGACGCCGTTTACTGTTTGAGAATATGATAATATGATTGGCGTATATATACTCGTATTATAGTGCCACGATAACGCTACTGATACCATTATACCACGACTGTACCAAGAGAAGCGTTATACGAATAGCTAGGAATATATTATTATATAGTAAAGACTTATAAATATATTGCTGCAGTATCTTTGGGTAAAAGAAAAACATAATAATAATAATAATAATAATATGTAGTATAGTGTAGGTACAAAAACAAAAAAAAAAATGTCTGGCTCCCAAAAATTCTATTTCCACATAGATTGCTGTGTACACGTAAATAGTGAATAGTGATCGTCGTAATATATTACCTACCTGCACCGAAAAATTCTCTATACACGTATATAAATCATATATTATACGCACAATAATCAAATTGGAAAACCAACCGCCTAGATAAACGTCTCTATATCGTCCCTACATAGCATAAGTATAATATTATTATATAATAATATATATATTTGTACGAACATAATGATATATAGCACGTTCTAAGCGGGACCCGGGTCGTGCGTATTTCATACAGAAGGATTCGCTTGTCGCGAAACTTAATATGTAAAATAATAATATTTGAGAAAACATTGATATGATGAGCAATTCGATGTTTTTTTTCATATTTTCAAATCGATCGTAATACGACCATCGCACGCACAAAAAAATATCGTCGGAAAAAAAATAAATAAATACTATTTAGGAATCTCGCACGTTCTCGCGCCGTGTTTCCGGAGAGACGCGCACACGGTAAAAATATCATAATCGCCCTGTATGTACATCAATATACAATATTATTATGTAAGTATACATTTGGTAGTCATCTCGTCGTCACGCAGCCCGCAGCAGCCGGTGCAGTGCTGGCGGTGAAATTGGGTATTTCGCGATCGGATGTTATTGTCAACCGTCGACGACGGCTGCCGGCCATAATCCACCCCCTCCCCCACAAACCTAACCTAACCGGGAGGGGGGGGGGGGGGGTCGATCATCATCAGTATTCAGAGCTCGCGCGCGGGTCGCTCCGGAATCGCTCGAACGACACGTGTTACGACGGCGAGAGCCGGTGGCGAATGCAAAGGCTGAGCGAAAAAAAAAAACCGGTAAAGGCGGCGGAGGAATAAATCCGAAAGTACGAAACACCACGTGGACGTATAGTCGTCGTACGTGTATATTATAATATGATAATATTATGTAGGTATATACGTCGTAATCGTGTATTATACACCAGACCGATTTATACGCGAGAACGACGCGCCGATGAACTTTTGTCGTGAGCGATAAACGCAACAACTAAACAGATATATACGTCACGGTAGTATTGCGATCATGTTGTTAAGCGAACAACACAATATAGATGGTATTATAGTTATTACTAGAGTTGAGGAATTATTCTATTACTCGAAAAAAATCAAAACATTTAAATATAATATGTACGCATTTAAAAAACAAATAAATACGCATTTGAATTATGCTCTATCTCATATTATGTATTATGTAATATATTATAAATTATGGCATCTAAATATTATAACATTTAAAATATTAACAATTATGTTTAAATCTATCTATATATTTATATAAATTAATGTTTGTGTGTGTGTGTGTGTGTGTGTAATTTATATGCATTCCTAAACCAATCATCTGATTGCGGTTACATTTGGTACGGTTATAGTGGACTAATTTAAAAAGGGTGAATTAGAGGTCCGACCCGGGGAGGTGCTCAAATAACAGGGATTTTGAGATTTGTTTATTTGTAAATGGTTCTATAGGAGAAATAATTAGTAGAAATCAGTATTTTATTTTTTTATTGGTTGCCATTGGTTAATCGGACAAATCAGGTGCTAGCATGCGCATAAAATCAAATTTTCACACATTGGCCATTGCCTACTTGATATGCTATCACATATTGTCTGCAATCAGACGTAGTCGGGTCGCCTACCCGGGGAGGTTGAGTTGCACCCCAAAGGACTTGAACAAACACAATTTTTTTTTAAGTTGTAATTTTTTACAAGCGACGAAGTGCGCGGGATAATCTTGTCGTTTGATAACAACTTGGACATTCAATTGAACAATAATCAAACAACAGTATGCGATGAATTATGACAGACTAGTAGTGAATCCACTTTCTACGCGCGTTACATTGTTATGTATCAGATATAGTGAATTTGGCAGGTAACTACTAATCGATGAAATTAATATTATAATATAAATGTATTAGGTACGCATTTAGAAAATAATATCTTAGACAGACTTTATAATATGGTGTATTTTATTTAATATCAATATTTTCCAATTTTGTACCTAAATCTACTTATGCTCTTAATTTGTCGAATGTACTCAAATAATATGCATTATTTATATGCAATAACTACAAAATATGCAAAATAAAATTGTAAACAATATATTATTATCTCCTTGTGTTATGATACATTTTTGTACATCACTCACATCACGATCACTCCTACTACTTTTCTAGACAAATATTATGAAAACAGCGGAAGTTCTAGTTATCATAGCACAGTAATGTAGTTATTTATGTCACGGCCTAATTATATTAGAATTGGGCGTCGTGCACGACTGCAGCGTCTCACGAGTCATCTGAAAAGTAATTTTGTTGCGTAAATAAGTCGGCAAAGTCGTTAGTAAAGTATATTATTATGGGAAAAATCCATAGGACGGCGACCAAAGTATATCAAAGCGGATTTCCAAAAACATGAATTTTCAAATCTCGACCTAGTATTAAAATATTAGTAATCGTAACTGTATAATATATTTATAAGTTCATATGTGTAATTTCGTTAAATGATGGCCACAGAAATACTAAACGTAGTCGGCAGTGATCTTACCTACCCAGAAAGTATATCAATCTGTACAAAACCACTTCCTGTATCACGTCCGAAATTATACAGAATTATTTTTCACGATGACCTCTTGTCCTTTGTGGAATTACCACGGAGTACCTAATAATATATAGTAATACGTACTTCAATATTTATTCAAAATACATTCACTAATATTATTAATCTAAAACTAAGAGTACAACTACTTGTAATCATCGAACAGCAGCTATCCCATGGAAGCAGTTATTGCAATCGTCCTATGGGTGTCATTTTATGTCTGACATGTGTTCCAAAAAAAAAATGCTTTAGCCACGGAGATGCTATTAAACGGCCTAAAAAAACTTGTCAGACTTTGCAACCCCTGAGATTATAATGTATATAATATTATGTATATACACGCGAATTCAAATAATATGTACCTACACTGCGCGGCTGATAGTAATAGCTGTCCACACCATTTTCGGTTGACTTGACACGCTGTCAGGGTTAAAACATCACACAATATAAAAGAAATAAAATAAAATGTCTGACATTTAATTTTGTGATTAAATTTTCATACGGTTCTTTTATAGCCGCTGCAGTGACCTTATATACCGTTCATTTTTGTTATAATTATATTACCATCGCATTGTAACGATTGCAACTGCCGCAGAGACACGAAATTCGACACGATACACAATTATTACATTTTGTCGATATTTATTTAGTTTAACGGTGAACATAATAATTATAATATACATAATATTAGGTACGACCTACCTACGAATAGTACACCAACTGCACTTGAAACTTTGTCGAGAATATCGACGGCGGTGTGACTCGGATTTTAGGAACGGATGAGTTTATCACCGACTGCCTAAATATTATAGTAATGGGTAAACATGATTTTCTAAACATTTATAATATAAATGTCTTCGGCTGATCGTCAATAGCTGTCCGGTCGATTTTGTAGTTCGCTCAGTCACTTATCTCATCGTGTACCCGTGTGTGTGTATAGTAATGTTGACGATATCTATGCTGTTTCCGTAGCAGTGCGTGATATTTTTAATAGAAAGAAAAAGAATAATGTTTTGAGTAATTCCATAGAATTTGAAAATAAAAGAATTATTTTAGTTGAGGAACTGCAGTCTTGTGCGCCAATATTTTTAATGATTTTTTTCTCAGAGGTCGGCGCTAATATAGCCTATAATCCATTAAAAAAAAAAAATGCCCTAACAATTATAACTATAATGACTATATTAATACACTTAAAAGCTGTAATTCCTATTCCAATGATAATTTATTTAGAGAGTTCTCAGAAACTGAAGTCCATGAAACAAGTCTAATACTAAAAAATAATAAATCTCTTGGCTTCAATACGATAACTTCTGAATTACTTAAAATAAATTCCTCCTGCTATTATATTAAAACCTGCTCTTACATATCTAATTAATTTAAATTTTAAAATAGGAAATTTTCTTAAAAACAATCTGTATTTGTCCCTATTTTTAAAGCGGGCGATGCTATTTCTAATTATCGCCATATTATAGCGTTAATATCAAATATTTGAGATACCTGGTAAAAAGCGACTGCAGTATTTTTAACTTCATAAAATTTTATAAATTGTGACCAATTTGGGTTTAGAGAAAACATGGGTAGTAATGATGCATAACTCCACTTGCAAATTCTTTTTATGGTGCACTTGATCAGGGTGATAAATATCTAACTAATTTTATCGACATTGCAAAAGAATTTGACTCGGTTACATATTATTAATCAAATTGCAAAAGTTATTAGGAGAAAAAAAATTTCTAAAATGGTTTAAATCATATTATCCATCTGAAAGGACTCAAGTAGTGCGAATTAATGGTCAAATGATACTTTCTGGCCATGTTTATTATTATTATTTAAGTATTATTCTGTTTTTATTTATTTTTTTTTACTATACTCTTGTAATAGTTTTTCACTTTCATGAATTTTAAAAATTTTAAAAATCTTGTCAATCTAATATCTGAAGTTTCCCCCTCCAATCTCCATGCTTGTGGCATGCTTAAAGAGAGGGATAATCAGCTCGGTTCATATAATTACTTATGTTATTTTGTTTTTTTATGTATTCCACACTTCTACCTGAGTTGAATGAATAATAATAATTATTATTTCAAATACTTATCGTTTGGACCCACGTGGGCACTGCTACAGCGCGGGCCCCACATAGAAGCGGCCGTCAGCGGCGGCAGTCGTATCGCACCGCGGGGCACCACCCGGCACCACGGAACCAAAACTCCGCCACCGCGGCCACCGGATCAGGCACTAGGAAACCCAGGACTGCGTGGGCTGCTCCGTTGGAGTCAGTCGCCACTGTCGTGGCACGGGCTGTTCCTTCGCGGGACAGTCGCCATGGTTTCCACATTACTCAATCGTCCACAACAACCTTAAATTGTAATTTGATATATTATATATTTTGTGATAAGTTTTTACTGTCTGTGGATTATTTCATGTTTTTGTCGCAAACATTATTGTAGACATGTAAAACTCACTGTATTAGAAATACAGTCGATTTTAATACCATTTAGTTTGTACTTGTAATAATAATGACATATTATAGTATGATTACAATAACATATTTCTAAAAATTATTAAATATTTTCATGGGAGATATTTCCGTTAGAGATATTTTTGCCGGTCACCAGTCGCCAGCCTTCGCGGGTCAGTCGCCTTTGATGAACTTTTTCTAACGAAATTGAAAAACAATGTTTTCAGATGCAAAAAACCATCGTATACCAGGAAAATTAAAAATTATTTTCTTAACTATAATAATATTATATCTGTTAACTTAACTTTAAAACTAAATAAATACTCGTATGTATCTGTAGTGTTTGTTCCACGAATACATAATAATATAAATTATAACCTGTAAATATTTTATCAGTCGCTTGTACCTAACCTAGAAGTGTGTATTCATTGTAGTTCTGTGAGTTGTACGAACGCATTCTATATAATCTGTTCGCCGTTTTCAAATTAATAAATGTGTAAGAGTGTAATACAAATTTCAAAAAAAAAAAAAAAATATACGGAAGAAAAATTAATATTATGTTATTTTTATAGTTGCCTTTATTATCAGTTGGCGAAAACATAACTGTAGACGTTTAGTATAAATATTTCATTAGTTCTAAAGCAATATGATTATAATAGCCTTATGTATATGAATAAGCGTTAATAAAACAAGTCAACAAGTCTTCGGTGTATAATATAGTAATAATATTTCGATGTGTTTATTTTTTTTTCAACAAGAGCTCGAGTGACAAAATATCTGATGTCGCGGAGTAGCATTTTCTGTTAAGTTGGATCAATAGCGAGAGCTTTGCGGGTTCCAAAGTCTCTTCATCAAACTCGATCCTTATGTGTATAGTATATATATATAGTATTATATATATATACACACGTACCCGTACCGAGACTACAATGGAAGTCTGATTTCTATCCGCCGAGCTTACGATTTCTTTCACAGTTTCACTGCGTTGTCACATTATATTGACGGGTATCGAGGGTGTCTATTTTCACTCACGTCGTGAGTGAAAACTAAAAATAAAATATACTTATAAAAATTGTAAACAAATGCTTCAAACGTGACGTATATATAACGTTGTCATAATATAATAATAGTTGGCATGTGTATCGAAGGATTTAACATCTCGTTGGTAATATTATGTATTTATGTGTATGAATAAAACATGTACCCACCTCAGTAAAGATTTTATATTATGTCTATTATGGTTTTGACAAATATTAAGTGTACGCGTATACACGACGAGTACTCCCAGACTTAAGTAAACATACTTAAATACCTGCACAAGATAAGAAATCCAGTAAATTGTTTGAATTATCATATACAGTCATAAATCACAACATATATTATACAGGCGGCGCGTAACTACCTGAAATCGTGTACAAAAATTAAATTAAAAAAATTAGTTATAATTACAAAACCGTAATCCAGAATTAATTCGTAAGTATTTTATGCCATCGTTTTAAATTATAACGAAATTTAGATTTGGCTTATAAAATATATATAGTGTATTATATTATATTAAAATAAAAAAAGATATTTTATATTGTAGAATGTCTGCAATAAGGTTTTTTTAGTCTGTGAATATTTAGTACCGACCCTGTTGTCAAGTATTTATATTTCCTACTATGCTGTATATATGTACGAAAAAGTTGAGTACTAAAAAAGTTTATTTTAAATTAATAATCAGGTTCTATAGAGTCCCCACCATTGTTGTGCAAAGGATTTTTCAATGGTGGAGCAAGGCTAGACATATTAAATTAAACTTAAAGTATTTTCATATTTTCACTGAAGCAGCCTCCTTAGCCCCAATCCATCGAGTTCACCGCGTATAGTTTTTACTTTGCAAGACATTACCATCGTAATTTATTAATTTAACATACATAATAATATAATAACAACAGATTATGTTTTCGATGCATAAAGTATAAATTATTCCCAAAAATCCATAGGAATTATTATTATTCGTGAGTCAAATAAAAAACGTGTCGTGTATTTAGAGAAAAATAAAGAAACGGGAAAATCGTTTTTATTTTTTTTTTTGCAAAACGCAACCATATTAATAATAAGTGCGTACGAGGCGAGAAGATTGTTCCGTTCGATTTCCGTTTAAAATGTATATATTTATTATGTTGTTATTATTATATTATTAGCAAAGTTGTAAAATACGTACCCCCGTAGCGTCGTCGGGGCTCTGGTAGGATGGGGGGGGGGGGGGTGTGAACGTCGAACGTTATTCAATTTCATACGCTGATAAACGACCTTTATGGTGTATAATGTAACATTTTACGCGTTGCTATACATTATTACGCTAACCTAACCGACACTGCAATAGATAGGATCGGTCGGAAATCGAAACGGAATCGATCCGATTAGGACGGGTCGCAGTGTTATATAGTGCACCAGAGAATAACGGGAAAAAATAGCACGTGGAATTATACGCGTAATGCAATTTATTTTAATGGATATTATAATCACGTGCCAGGCGACAATATTAACGATATTATAATAATATAAACGATTTGCTAATATCTATTAGGTATATATTATTATTATAATACAATGATATTATGATGTTGTACTAATAATGGCATTTTTTTTTTTACATTCCTCGCAATTACAACGCCGTCGATTCGATCGTATCGTATTAATTTTAAAAATAGACTGCTGCAAATGTCGCGGAGTAGACCATATTACCACCGTCCATCGCCACCGGCACCACCCCTACCAGTACCCTGTTTACAACCACCAGCTCCTACCGCAACCCCCACCGCCGACCACCGCCGTATCAAAAATGATGTAAAAGATAGTGATAACCCCTCTGTCCTATCGTCATTGAGTGAGTCACTATAATGACGTATGTGTTCAATTTGAATTCAATGACAATTCAATCACGATAATCGCATACGAAAAACAATTCCGACGGTCTGCAGTCAGCCTATATATATATATCATTAAGTATATTTTATGATATATTTATATTGCTATTAAGTAATTTATGGTACTATTCAACTATCAACTATTGTATATTAGTAATACGTAGTAGGTTGAATTCATTTTTGCTGAAAACATTGTATTTGAACATATTGTCATTGTGTTTAAAATATATAATAACTACACCTATATGCGTTAAAAGTTAGGTAGTAGGTACCCACGAATAATATTCTTAAATGACAAAAGTATTCTTTAACTAAAAGCGTTATTTTTCATTTAAAATATCTAATTTGGTATACCTACATTTTAACTTAAAATATCCATAAAAAATATTTGACTCAGCAAAAAAATGTTGATCGACATGGAAAGAAAATGAAAAAAATTCTATAAATATCTCAAAAGTAGTAAAAATATTTAGAAAGTTATACCGTGCGTAGGAAATTATAAGGCAAACATTTGGTGAATAACTCAAGTATCTACGCAGTTATTCGTTTTCGAGTTATTTTTGACCCCCTAAAAAGTACCAGCCACTTCCAATTTGCTACCAGAGACCACTCCTAAAGTTGAAAATCGAATCATTTTTTTTCTTACCATTTCTTCAAAGGCGACGACAGCAGAAAAAAGAAACCACGCTTCATTGTAAAATCGATAATTAGTAGGTGCATCCGCTCAGAATCTAAAAAACACGGTGGGTACCTATAATAATGTGACGTATTCCTCGAACCGTCATGTCCACTACGTCATAGTTTATACTGCACAGCGTGTGGTGGTCGTGAAAAGGGGAAAAAAAATTCAAAAACAAAAAACGCGTTTATTGTTTTAATATTAGATAACAATATTATTGTTTCGATGCTGGCGCGCGATCGTTCGAGTGTTGCAGAGGACGACGGACGTATAATAATATTGTTATTATTACATTACACACAATGTATCTATAGTCGGAAACAATAGACCCATACCCGTCCCACAAGCGTCGAGCCGGTCAATGTATAAATTGCTTATTTATATTATAATTTACGCGCAAACTGTCGTGTGTGTGTGCATGTGCGTGCGTGTTGGAGTGGTATGTATGAGTGGGCGTGTGATGGAGCTGGGTGCGTCGTGCCGTACACATAATGTTTACATTGAACTTGACGTGTTTTGTTCGCGGACCTCATAATTAATGAAGTAACCATGGTAACGAGCCATTCATCAATCTATTTAAATAGGGACCTTAACGCCTAAACAAACCCGCGAAATTTCGCAACAATTAAACCGTCCGTGTGGCTTGCGGACGACGTGATATCTGTGTGCGCTTTTTTGTTTTTGTTTTCGTTGTTGCCTTTTCGTCATTATCGCGTCATGTTTTCGCGGGCGCCGCGTGATGGATGTATATTATTATTTTATACGCCAAATTATTTCATGTGAAACGGTTTCGACACACGACCGGTCGACGCGTGGCGGAAATTCGGTGGCTTTAGTGTGTTGGCGAGGGCCGAATGGGGGGGGGGGGGGGGGGTGTTCTGGGGTAAATTCAGAGGCAGTTTGTATAATATATATAGTGAGAGAGAGAGAAGGAGAGAGAGAGGGAGAGAGAGGGAGAGAGAGAGAGCGAGAGAGACAGAGAGAGAGAGGGAAATAGACATTTGTACGACTAATTCGAATATCCCTATATGCCTCGACGGATTCACCTATTCTCGTCGCGCCCGAAAGCACACATTTCGGTGGATTACTACACGTCTATTAAGTAGGATTTCACGTCGATTTCCCTCCAGAGTCTAAATCTCAAGTCTTACGCTCGATTACCGTTTGCTAGCGCACGAAACGATGACGGTTCAACGGTTGATCTATACGCTGCGCTATATACACGCTGCACCTTACCTATATACTATTAAAATGTAGGTACCTAAATATAATATATATCATACAGGGCGATTCACCAGCCAATCTCGCCTTTCCTATTTCGCTTAAAACTTTTCGATAAATCGCACCTTTTTGAAGATTTTAATATTTTTAAATCGAAATTCTAACGAGTAGTTTCAGAGTCATTAAAAATGTCCCTATATATTATTATTTATTATTACCTATGGAAAATAGTCCTAAAAAGTGTTTTAAAAAAAAATACGAAATAGATATTATAATACTAAGATATACTTGGTATACTCTAGGATATACTTGGGACAATTTTTACAAATATTATAAAATTATAATAAACTAATATTAATAATCAAAATTATTTTCAAAACATCGTAGCCCCATATTTTCTAAACCTATTATTATTATATTCCTTAAAAATTGTTTTACAAAAATATAATATATAATAATATGTAATGTTAAATCTAGTATTTATTATATCGAGACAACTTTTACAAATTATAAAATGACGATAGATTAATATTATTTACTATAGTATTTTCAAATCAACATATAGCTCCATATTTTCCAATCCTATTGTCCTTATAAGTTATAGTACAAGTACTTACATAATGTTTAATAACTTAGAAACTACTCGGTTAAGATATGTATAAAATACATTAAAATTATCTTGTGAATAATTTAAAGTGAAATATGCGGGGTTCTCATATTTTGAAAAGCAGAAGTTTACATCGTGACAGGAGTACAGGACACTCCATAATGATACAAACAAATATCGAATAATCATATCTTTAAGTAAGGATATTAATTAAAACATTAAAAAGTAATATGATCTCTAAGTGAGGATATTAATTGAAATGTTCGAAAATCAGATCGATTTAAAAAAATAACTGCATCGTTATGAAAAGCAGGGGGTGGGCGTGCTTGTGGTTGAATCACTCTGTATATTATACCTCGGTCGCATTACAGGAACGCTACGCCAGACCGAGTATATATAAAATGGTCGATTGCGAGCACTATACAGTCATCACCGTCATTGTCGTCCTAGCTATCCCCCCCCCCCCCCGCCGCGACGGTTTTTCGACGGTTTGATGGGCTTATATAATAATAATAACATAACATAATGATACATGGGCAACTTACGTGAGTATTAGCCACAGGATCGCTAATGGTTTACATACGGAGCGGAGCGGAAAAAGTTTGCTAGGATGATATTATTTGCGCAGCGTGTCCCGCAAACGACGTCACGAACCGTCGGAAGGTCCGAGGAGATGCTCTTGGTGTAAGACGAAAAGAAACTGAAACGTAGACATTTTAATCGCGGGTTATCACGGCGAGAAAGACATTTTAATATTATTATTTTTATTCTTGTTTTATTAATATGATGTTATGATAATCGTAATAATATTGTTAATACTTTAACCGGGAACTGCGTATCTCACGCGACGCGTTTGTTCTGCCTGTTGGAACTCGCGTGTAATATAAAGTGGGAATTTTTAAATCTATAATAGTTTGCTAGGATGATATTTGCGCAGCGTGTCGTCCCGCAAACGACGTCACGAACCGTCGGAAGGTCCGAGGAGATGCTCTTGGTGTAAAACGAAAAGAAACTGAAACGTAGACATATTTTGATCGCGGGTTATCACGGCGATGACTCGCGAAAAGACATTTTAATATTATTATTTTATTCTTGTTTTATTTATATGATGTTATGATAATCGTAATAATATTGTTAATACTTCAACTGGGAACTGCGTATCTCACGCGACGCGTTTGTTATGCCTGCTGGAACTCGCGTGTAATTTAAAGTGGGAATTTTAGAATCGTATAATATGACTCTATGGCGTGAGCATATATTATTATTGTGCCGGTCCCTTGATACCCGCGCGAAACGTATGGCGCGAAAACTATACATGAATACGAAGACAATTGTTTCAGTGTTAAAGTTGTTTCAAATTTACAACGCGATTAATATCTTCAAGTTTCGGTCAGGTGATATTGTCCTGCGGGGAACAAAGTACAAACGAAACGCCGTAGAGATAATGGCGAGGCTAAATCACGTTGGGCTGTAAACATTTTCTGTTTGTATAATATATATTATTTGTTCGCGAAACGCAACATACCGTTCACGTGTATTCAGTTTAATTTATTATGCATCACGTCTCTGACTTAACGTTCCTTTTAATTATTTGTTCATCCATTACAATAGCATACAAGAATAATTAGATCCACCGCTTCAGTCAAAAAGTAATACAATTATGAATCTGCACGAGCTATATTGTTCATTAAGAAATATAACCGTACATTATACATATTATTATAGGTACACTATGTAAGAGCAAAAAATAATAGGATAGCTGATATACCTATATTATGATGTATTTTCCATTGCAATATAATGAGTACAGAGCGATTCGCCAAGAATGGTCATCCTGGTCATTTTTCTATAGTAAAGAATTTATTTAAATCCTGGTTTTTGAAATTTCGAAATATATATATAAGACCATATCTATTGTTGGGATTTTTCGTACTAATATTAAGGAGTGTCCTGTTGTGATACAAATGTATATTTTACAAATAAACCCCCCCCCCCCACCCCCCCTTTGTTTACTGCAAATCATTTAGTGGATAATTTTTCTGAAATTTTGGAAATACCTATCAAAATCATAATTTTAACGAGTTGTTTTTGAGATATTTAACTTTGTGTAGGTATTAAGGATGATAGGTCAATGACAATGGGTTTGGAAAGTAAGTGGTATTGGGACAATGGTAATTAAACATTTTTAGTTTTTATATTAATCCCATCGATATTCATAAAATTTATGAAAACGGTCAAAGTGACCAAGTATAATATTACTAGATCCGATTTTAGGTACACCTATTTTATAATATTGTAAAACTATTTTTAAGAACTATTATAGGTATCCTTAATGTAAACATTTTAATAACTGAAAAAAACTCGTCCGGATATGAATTAGATACATACCAAATTTATCAACTTAATAATATTGAAAGTGAAATTGGCGAGTTCTCATTTTAAAAACAGAAGTTTGTTCTACTGCAGTATACTCCTTATGAAGTACAAACAAATCTCAAGAATTTTAAAATATTGTGGTCTTTAAGTAGGCACCCACCTATATATTTAAAAATTATAAAAATCCGAATTCTAAAAAATGGACGTGTGAATGCTCGGTGAATCATCCTGTATAATATATAATATAAAACGCATAAATCGTTGGATTTATTTTTTTATTTTTATTTTTGTAGTTTAATGCGAATAATATTTTCCACCGATGAAAATATTATACACTTTACGTAAGCTAATTGGTAGGATCGTTTGTTATATTAGCATAGTCGCGTATAAATAATTTCATAATACACTGTTTAAACGTCAATGGTGCTTATATTGTGAAATGCAAAACCGACGCCATCGATCAATTTAGTGTACCGCCAACATAATATTATATACCGACCCAATATTGTACAAACACATGTCACACGCATTATTGTATTTAAAATGGTTAAAATTGTATCATTTTTATTTTTTAAAACGACATTATTCCCAGTCGATTTGAAAATAAAAAATAAAACCATTTTGTACATTTTGACAATCGCCATCAACAAAACATTTCCACAGCAGGTACCTATTTGGATTTTTTTTTTACAAATTGTAAGCTATACAAATACAAAATAATGTTAACAAATAAAGGGAGGTTTATAGTAACTAGAAAATGTATGTAACATTATAACGATTAAAAACACTCTAATTAATAATATAATAGTAAATAGTAATAAATAATAATATTGTTTTTTTTATAATAAGTAACGAACTTCAGCCAACTACATGGTAAGTACATGCTGTATCCAGCTATTTATTCTATATTATTAAATAATAATTCGTATTTACCCTATACCCGTAATAACTAATAATTCTTATAGTGATATTTAATAAAATAATGTTGTTCTGTTCACTGCTGTACAATTTATTTATATAGATACCTATACAATGTTTTTACCATATTATGAAACATCGAGACAGACGTGAAACTCAACGTTTAAAATACGACTTGCGCACAGTCAACGGACTTACGATCATTCCATTGATCACGCGCATTTTGAGCACTCGAGTTCGATTTTAAAGTGCAATATTTTTAAGTTTTTTTTCGCATATCTGCAAAAAGCAAACAGCTGTATGAACGACTTGTGAATAATTTAAAATAACTTTTCGGGTATACTTATTATGTATACGTATATACTGTTATTGCGTGTTGCGCAATACACTAATACGTTAAAATATTGTACAAAATTTCCTTCGCATTAAATACGATAGTAATATATGCGATGAGAACTCTGGGGAATTATATTTTATATATTACCCTAATGAGAATTAATTAAGCACATTTCACGTAGTCACTAAACCGTGCACGCCTCGAGTTATACACACAATATTTTCTCCAAATACGTGTCAATCATTTATTTATATCGCTTTATTCCAACACCGGAAAATTATTTTCCATCTCTTCCCGTCGTCTTCTTTATTTTTCTTTTTTGTTGCGTGAGATATTCTCCTGCGATTTGAATTAGTTTGACGTGAAATGAAATAATTTCATTCCTTTTACGAAAGTAGAAAATTTAATATTTTAAAGTAATATTCAAAATTCCTCTGATGGATTTGCAAGTCATATCAAGTGATGTATCATAATATATTATGTTAGCTGCTGCCTACATCAAGAAATATAATAATATGAAGGTATATATATCAGAATATAATACTACTAAAAAAATCGCTTTTATACATTATATTCTGTTTAAAACGTTTATATGAAATAACGCGCTATGTCCGATTTTATTATATTCACTGTGTTATCTATAATATTCACTAATGACAATATTATTTTCCTTTCGAAATTTGATATGAAATACCCATATCTATAATAGATTTAAATAATCGTATTTTTTTATAACATAACAAAAAACATTTGAAATATCTATGCTTTCTATTTATCATTAGCTAGTAATTACTCATTAGTCATTATTCATTAACAATAACATTAAACGTACCACATACTTTAGAAGAATACGTTAAATATTGGACGGCACATTGTATAGGCAACTTATGGGTATTTTTGTGTCTTAAATTCAAATCATCAAAATGTTAATAACGTTAGTTATGACGTTTCGTTTATATTTAGTTTTTATAACGATAAAAATATTATGCAATTATCACACATACTATTTATTGTTAATATTAGTCACACACAAGAAAATTCACCAAGCATGATAATCCCCATTTCAATAAAAAAAAAAAAATTTAAAAATATGGATTTATTAATATTGATTTTTAAGTAACCTTAAGGTTGGTTCATTAATATTTTCAATTATTTAGATTTTTGTACCAGTATTTGGCCTGTGGCAATACAAACTTCTTTATTTTTGATGAGAACGGACTTTTTTTACTGAAAATTATAAGACGGATATTTTTTAAAAATGACGATATATTTAAATACAAATTTGAATGAGTAGTTTTTGAGTTATTAAAATATACATAAAAAATATAATAATCCTTAAAAATAGTTTTAAAAAAATATAAAATAGATGTAATATTGAACCCATGATAGTATTCATTATCCTCTGGTTGTGTTTACCAATTATAAAATGTTGATCGGGAGCTTAATATTAATTATTAAATTGTCAAATCATCATAGCTCGGATTTTGAAATTTTTAGATGTATAAAGAATCTAAGTATTTGAAAATATGGCTTTTAAGTATATTTAAAAGTTACAAAACCAGAATTTAAACAAATATTCAAAGAAAATAAATAAAACAAAGAAAACAAATAAAACACGCGGATTTGCATAATTGGTAAATTGTAAATCGCACTGTACGCAGTAATATATTTTAAGTTGATAAGACAAAAAAAAAACATTTGATAGTATTTAATTTTCATTTATAATTAAGTAGGTACCTACCTATTTATTGTAACTTATTACAAATTACAATAATAAAAACAGATAATTTTAGTTTTATCAATTTGTTCTTATTATTAACACTCTGCTTAATTAATAACCTCAGAATATACCAAAATCGGTATGTAAAATAAGTTTAGATAACTAATAACCGCCTGTGGGGTAAAATTCAGGAGAATTATTTTATCTGTAGGTAAAAATGATACGGTTACATTCATGTGGTATCTACTTAATATATTGATTAAAAAACGGCCGTTGAATTTTTTTTTTCTTTGTGATAATTATGATGGGACAGCAAGACCAGGAGAGTGTGGAAAACCCATAAAAATAATTTTAACAGATTAAAAAAAAACCGTAAATAATAATATTATGATTACCCCGCCCGCCGTTACTATAATAAAGTCAATAAAAAAAAAAAAAACAAAAGCAAAAACGTGTAGGTTTATAATACAATTTAAACGTATAGATTGAATGCAATTTCAGCGATACGAATAATATATATTATCTATTATAAGTCGATTATACTAAGGACTGCTTGATTCTGTTAAATGAACGGTGACGTCATAATAAAACCGTTAAATTAAGTTAGACCGTGTCCGTTTATTGCACGTGACGTGAACAAAAGCATTGCTCTACTTTCACAATAAATGATTTATAACAAATTATAAAGCTGTTAAAAAGTCGACGCAGCTTTATGATTTATTCTATTAAGACGTCGTGTTGAGTGTGTTGTGTGCAGTACAGTATAATATTATGTCAATAGAGGCGAACGTACCTATGATAATTGGCATACAATATAATATAAGCCTCCAAACAGGATTCATATGATGGATTGCATCTGCAGGTTGCCCGTTTGTTAATAAAGTAAAAAGACACAATATTAAAATATCATGCTCTGGTACATTCGAGTTGTATTAATAGTTGTTCACCGTCAAAGGTCACTACGTCATACTTTTCCCCGGGAAACGGCTTCGCCTCGCATCGCCTGACACGTCTCGTTTCGTTTTAATCAGACACCAGCGCAGCAATTAAACAGCCGAAACTCACGGAGGACCGAGTTGCTTACGGTCTCTGAGAGAGTTCGTTTCGGGTCTTGTCATGCCCGACCAGGAGACGGGCTATACGCGTGGTCGTCCCTGGGGGATGCGCGAGGCGAACGTTTATGGGGATGTTAGTGGGTATGTGTGTGTGACGTCTGTGTTTGGCGGGTGTGGGTGTGTGCGATTTCTCGTGTGACGGTAACGACCAGGGGGTACGTATATATACGAATGTTACACGGCATCCGGGTAGAAGGGGTTGTCGGGATTTAAGTCGTGTTGTGTTTTTTGCCAGTGTAAACATCTGCCCGCCCGGCCCGCGGGAAAAGCGACAGCTGGAACAATACGCGTCTAATAAAAGTTAACTGCTGGCTGCGTGTCGCGAAGGTTCGCAGGCGCGCTGAACACACACACCCACACACACCCGCGTATTTTAAGGGCGGTCGAAAGTTTTCGACGTGGTGCAAAAGAGAACGGTTGCCGCATGCTAAACAGAGTCATCGCGATGTACGACTCACTATAAAATAATATAAACTATATGCACTACACCACTACGCGACGGTGTAGAGTTGTTATTTTTGCTCTCCACTGCAGTTAGCCAGCACAATTATTATTATTAATCACCACCTCACCCCTTCACACCCCCCGAGAAAATTTCCCCCTCACCACCGAGACGTCGTCTTGTTAAGTCGTGGTGTAATGTGGAACACGCGCCCCACCGCCTACAATATCGTCGTTCGATTTTTCTGTCCACATACCTACGTACGTTTATCCGGTTTAATATATTTATTGATATTCTATAAACGGTATTAAATTATATATAATCCGATTCCCAAGTCGTCGTCGTTTGAGGCGGTCAAAAATGGTAAAATATAATATAAGCACGTCGACGTGAAAAAAAAAAATACGAGCCCGTTGTACGTCAAGGCGGAGGACTGCTACGGAGTGTACATATAATAATAAAAATAAAAATATAACCCTAGAACGAGCATACTATTATATATTTTATAGTCGTATAATATTATGTCGTTTTAGGCGCAAAATTGAACGTTTCCGCACAAAATTGGTATCGCGCAATATCGCAAACTATATACTGCGATGTTCTGTATATATTATAATACTGTTATTATAGTGGTGTGCTTTTTGCCATTTAAATAACTACCTACGTGGCTCGTCGCCTCGTCGCCAAGCTACGATTATATTATTGTTGTGGTATTGATTTTGAAAATCGCGTCGATATATAATTTATATTTATAAATTTGTATTTAAAACGCAATGGTGGTGTGTTTGTGTGGAACGCGAGTGGTGTGTATCGGTACACTGCAATTTCGTTGCGATTAATTCCGCTTGTTAATCGGTTACGGACGATTAAAAATACGCCACATTAATTAAACTTTAATGGAAAATAGTTGTTAGGTGGAATTATACAGTATTAATTATTCTCTTTATTGATATGGCATTAGTATGACGGACGACCACGAACTAATATTCTAGAATTATTGCACACCGCGTGGATGTATAGTCACAATATATAATTTATGGAGTTAAATCTCGAGCAACGAGCAACTCGACTAAAATATTACAATATAGCGATAAATTGGTAAATGCTAAAACAATATTATTGATTTTTAAAGAAAATCGTTTTTTTTTTCCAATTAAAAAATCGTTTCATGAGATACCAGTGGCGTCGACATTATTTCTGAAAGGGGGGGGGGGATCAAAAAAAAAAAAAATGTCATAGCTAAATGGGAGGGGAATATTGGAAAATCCCCCACCCTCTCAAAACTTTTTACTTAGGTGGTAAAATATTTAACAATATGGAACAATGAATATAATTTGAATTGATTTAAATTTCACATCAAACACAATATGGAAGATTATCTACTCCAAAGCCAACGGGAGAGGATCTGACCCCCCCCCCCCCCTTGTCTACGCCACTGTCAGATATAGTATTACTTATTGTGGTATGATGAAACGTGTGAAAATAATTTTTTTTTTTTTATTAATTAAACATAAGACTTTCCTAGCCTAAGGCTACCTATCTAAATCTAGGGATATTGAAAGTTTACATAATTTTTAACATTATAACATGATAATTAAAATTTTTAAGTACTATGGATAATTACAATTGGTATAAAATATAGTATGACATATACAATTAATGATATTTGTTAGCATGAGCAAAATGTATACAAATAGATAAAATAGCAACGTGTTTATATAAACTAAAGTAAATAAAGATAAGTAATTGTAGGTATGGTCTGATATACGATGAAAAGATAGATAAAAAGGGAAAAACCTGTACACTACGGACAGAAACGTTTATTGACAATCCCGGTAAGGAGATTAATTAGTGGAGTAATTAGAGAGTTAAAATTATAAATAGATTCTGATAAAACATTTGTGATGGATTCCATGGAAGAGGTTACCGTTTTGGTCGGTGCAGCATAGGACTTCCTTGGAAGCTGCCGAGCATGATCTCCTGGGACATCGTTTGACGAAGACTTTGTAGGCGTTGGTACATTTGTATTTTTGCGTTTTTTTGTAACGGATTGATAAACACGGCATCCTTTGTAGTTGACCGTGTGTACCTCAGAACAGAGCGCGCATTTGGCTGGACTAGCTCGGTCCTTTGTGCAGTTCACGGAGCGGTGGTCTCCACCGCATTTGACGCACCTAGATTCATGTTGACAGTATAGTTATCGGTATGGCCGTGTGAAAATAATAAAACGGTAATAATGGTTACTATAATTCTAACCGTCCTCCCTTTTTATTTCGAAATTGAATAAATAATCGCAGTGACTATTGTTATTATTTAGCTGGAATATTTTAATTGACGATCGACAAAGAAGAAACGTCGAAGTCGATATCATTTATTTTAAGTCTGATATTGTGCAGGGGTAAATCGCGTTGCAGACGTCTTCCAAAGTTCCCATCTATATATACAGAAGTGCTATATACACGGCGTACTTTGAGCCTCTTAGCTAGATACCTACCAAGTTTATATATTATAAGGTGTGTGTAGGTATATCGTAATGAATAGTGCGCTTTAGTTTGAATTACGTCTTACGATTAACACACATAATTATGGTAAATCGCACTGGGCATTTAAGCATAATATCGTGTATTTTAGCGAGGTGCAAACGACTACTTATTACACGACTTCAATAGAATTTAAACGCTCGGGCATTATATCCTCTCGTAAACAAAATGTCTACTATACTGGCGTTCGCAGCAGAGTTTCTTGAAAGTTAGTTACTAATAACATTTCATCGCGCATCTGTCGACAGGTCGTGTTTTCGTTGTACGAATACGAAAGCGGCGCGAGCAAGGAGAGTAGACTTGGGGGGGGGGGGGGTCACGAGTGAACGGCGGCGAAGGCGCAGGACAATAATATGTTTTAGCGAAGGCCGAACTATTTTCATTATTAAAATACACTTGTTAAAGGAAAGTCGGAAAAAAACGACCTCTCGCGCGCGCCCGTGACAAGGGTAAAATTACGCGGACAATCTGTTAGGGGGTGGTGAATAAAAAAAAAAGCAAAACGACGACGGCGGAGAGCAGCTCGTAAGTACTGTGTCGTGTAAAGAGCAAAAAGGGTCCAACTTTGCCAAAAACCCGTTCGGCAAAAGGGGCGGCGGCGAACGGCGCCCGTTCGAGAGACATAGTGTGTCTGAATAATAGTGACTGCTTTGCATATTATTATATACAACGGGCTATATATATACAGTATAGTTGTTTTACGACGTCTTCTGCCGGCGCGAGATAATAAATTCCGTAATCCTTTATACCAGATGTTCGAGGCTTTAAGACATTATATTATAGTCCGTCGATACGGAACATTAAATTTACGTGTTTTTTTTTTTTTACGTCACAAAACATATTACGTGTAGTATTCCGATTGTTTTAAGCGTTCGCCGTTTTTTTTTCATTTTCCACTCCTTTAGTCCTCACACTATTAATTCTCCTCGTTCCAGTAGGAGGTACCTGCAGGTGAAGTATAGTTGTAGTGCTCCGCGAAATCCTTTGCAAACAATGCGTGCCATTGTAATGAAACGATTTCCCGGTGGGGAGCAGCAGGTTGCAGCGGGACCACTATATACACGAGCGGAATCGTCGAATCTTGGCGGATTCGAATTTTCCTCTTTCACTTGGAGAGTCGGAGCAATTATAAACTTGAACTTTTAGCGAACGTGAAATAAATGTATTATTATTTATATATATATGTATGTATATATACGCACTTGAATAAGGAGAACGTCTAAAGATTATAATGTCATATAACAATATTTGCCGTCGGGTGAAAAGCCCTTGCTATTTCTTCCGCAAAGTTTGACTTCACGACGCCCGAAAAACCATATACATATTATACTTAAGTCGTACCACACAATCAACGTCCTTATACATTTCCCGTCTTCCAATAATTGTTGTATTTAACACATTTTCGTCGTTTAATATTATATAGTAATATAATACGTCTTGCGTTGTTGCAAAAATATATATTATAACATATTATTATGTCTTGTAAGTTGTTAGGTACTTATAAAAATAAAATTGTACAATTTGTAAATTGTAAACTTTAAGATTATCAATGTAATGTTTGTGAAGTAATGTTTGTTATAAATAGAAAATGTAATAAATCGTAAATTATATTACGTACTTAAATAAATAATTATTACAATACCTACTTTACAATCAGATTTTACATAGATTTCAATGTTTATTGAATTGTGTTTAGAGGGCAATTATAATAATTTATAATTTAACAAAACAAATATTTAATATTAAAGTGCCTACAATAATAAAATTATTATGTTATTCTACATTTTTATACCAATTTCCAACTACCATGTCATAAAATCATTCGTTAATATGAAAAGTGACATGAGTTTATTGTATACGTATTGGTTACATGTACAAATAAAGTACAATTATTAATTACATTTACGAAATTTGCAACTAATAATCCAATTTGTTTTGACCGATATTTTATTAGTCATGAAACGAATACGTTATTCTTCCTTACGAAATATCCAACAGAGATTTCATTTTTCTCTCAAGCTAATATTTTTTTCGACCGTCAAAAATGATAAAATCGATAGTAAATTGATAAAAGTTATCTCTTTGGTTCATTGTAATAACCTAAAAAAGCAAATCTTAAAAATAACACTTATAAAATATTATAATTATATTTTATACTTTTTTTTGTAATAAATTCAATTTTTCCCTCAACTTAAAATATGTTTTCATACAATTTTGATGTAGAAAATAATATGTAGGTCCATTAATTTCAATCGAATTGAAACAAATATTATTACGTGCTCATATTATTATAACATTTCAAATAAATTACTTTTTTTCTTCGTAAAAACACTGATATGTCATTTAAATGTCAAACAATAGCTATCAATGGTCTTGTGTATTGTATTTTCAATTGCTCACACCTACACGGCTACACGTTAACAATAGGTACGTATTTTTATTTCCCCTCTCGTAAAATAAATAAACAGAAATAACAGAATGTTTGTCGTGGACTTGTTGTATAAGAACACGCGTAGTTGTTTGCGCTACTTGAAAAACAAATATTTCTTTGGCGATTGTGACACTAAAACAACACGAGAAACTTGTCACCTATTTTTTAAACTCGGTAAAAAATAAATACGGTTTTCACAATATATAAAGGCGATATTTAACAAAGCTGGCGAACACAATGTCAATATTTATGGTATTGAGTATGTTTTGGTGAACACACTACGTGTAATACGCGAACAAAATACGGTCACTCATATATTTTGACGTTTCGCCATTGTACAGGTCTCCATTAATTATGAATCGATAACTTTACGACTAAATATTTAAAATAAACTTTTGGAAAACCTGATTATGATATCGTAGTTATGAACAAGGTAAATATTTAAAATAAAGGCCAAAATGAATAATATTTTTTGCGTTTACGTTTTGAACGTCAATCATGCACAATATCGGTATGATTGTGAATTAATTGAATACGGCAATATTTGGTAAGGTTAGCTACTGAACTAGACATCCAAATGTTTAAAATACTTTACAAATTTAAAACGTAACAAAGTAAGTAATATTATACTTTGGTTAAAATGTTTGGTCTCACTAATAGTATTGTAAATATTGTTATTGATGTTTTGTTTATATTTGGTATGAGTTTTTGATAATAATTTAACACGTTCAGTGTATACCTATTATAAATACTCAAGACGATTAATTGAATTACATTTTTTTATAATATGAAATAATCAATGGAATTAACGGAATTTACATATTACCAAGGGTATATTTTAATCGTAGGCATACTATTCAATACAATATAAAGTATTGTTTGGACAAAAATAAATTTAAAATGTCAGTTATAACTGAAATATGTCGTATTCAGACAAATCTGTGACCACATTATAATAACACTGACATTTTTATGAAAAAAAGATGCAATAATTATTTTATACAATGGACAATATTTGCATTTTAGTTTGTTTTTAAAGTATATAATTTCATTATTCTATATTATATTACGGTCACACCACGACCAATGTGCGTACTTCAACACGATGTCCCATTTGAATTTGTCGATCGAATGTTTTTAAGGTTCATTTTACAAATTCTTTCAAAAAACTAAATTACATAAGTTTTTTTTTTCATTTAGATTATGTGATATACAAATATAGATATTAAATATATTATACGCGTCTATCAAAGCTGAATTATTCGTAAAAAATAAATATATTTTAATCTTAGTTGTAAATTTGAATTTAGTTAATATTTATTGTTAAACACAAAAAAACGTCAATACAGTATAATTATTGTATTTCAATTTACATTTATGTTCAATACTGTGCATTCTGAGATTTTATAACTAAAGTGTGTATAATAATAATAAGCACCTATATAGTATATCACATTATGATAAATATTATATAACCTCTGAGTATTTCTACTATAATAAGTAGGTATTCCTGAGTTAATAATTTCAAAAGAAAAAAATACCGCATTTCACAAAACCAAAATATTTTAAGCTAAAAGTTTTCACTCTAATATGTGTATATTATTAATGCACATAAAGCCTTTATTCCAAGCAATTTCCTCTCGGGACACGAATTTTCATTTCAATGCCCTCCCAAGTTTAGTGGATTGAAATTTCTGGGAAAGTTGAATAAAATAATCGTCTTTAAGATATTTTGTATTAAATTTTATACTCTCCAATATTTAGCTAAATATATATATATATAACTTCGTAGTATTTAATTATTTATTTATTTATTTACATATACATACATTTAAATCTGGCTGATTTAAATTGACGTATTTAATAATAACTCTTTTAATATTATCATTATATACTAATACTTAAGAATATTAATTTTGAATTACTCACTTGGTGAAAAAAAATTATACTTGACAGTTAAATTGTATATGTCAACACTATAATAAAGTCTACAATTTATATAATATGATCTTTTTTAGGGTTTCGGAAAAATTAGACTGTTATTCAAATGTCGAATTGTGTGTATTAATAAGTGCATTGAGTTGATGCTTTTCATATTTTGTTAACTGTGGTAGAGACGTATCAGCTATAAAGTGAACAAATAAGTATAATATTTTTATTTATTAGCTATATACCTATACGCTGGCTATACTACCTGTCTACCTATACTCATTACTCAATACTCATCATACATAATGATAATTTACAATAAATATAATTATTTCCATACCGTTAGAATATGAACTGCGAATGGCATGTTATTAATAATTATTGAAAATCATTCAAACCATCATCATGACAACTAAAACTGTCAAGACTTTGATTTACGAATATCATACATCTCAAACATTTCATTGATTACCAGCTGGTGGTGGTTAGACAAGAGGAAATCAGAATATATAAGCAAACAAATTACCAATTAGCATACGTCATACACATTGCGTTTGAAGAGATTTCCTCGTCGAGTATAATTCACATGAGTGGTTTGATAAACTTTTGAAAGTTCATTAATGTGTCATAATATTATGTTTTCATAAAAAATAAATACTTTTAGGAAAATTAGTTTTCATATCCTGCACGTATTAGGCACTAATAAAAAAATAAATTACTAGATATTCGAAATAGAAGCGTGTGTATTCTGTATTTAGTGTTTTTAAAGATATTGCATAAAAATCTATTTTTTTTTTATTTCAACTACAAAAGTTCTTATCTGTAATTTATAATGTCCTAAAAAATATTCTTTTTTCAGCCGGCGATAATATTACAAGATATTAGTCATATTATAAGAAATTATTATAAGGCATTGCAACAAAAAATATCTGTATGTGCCATATACGATGGTATGGATATAGGTAATAACGTTAGGTATGAAAATGAATTCATTGCTCCAATAATCAAATTAGACGAATTCCAGTGATAAAATATGCGGTACTTCCGATCCGTACATTTGTATTCTGGATCCTGTTCACCGGAAATGTGCTCAGTGTACGGAAACAGCGGTTTTTCCTTTACTTCCGAGATACCTTTCGAGTAGTCCGATCACGGTTTTTAATTTCTTCAAGTTCACCCTCTCCGCTAGGTTTGTGCAATACGAATTAGCTGCTGTAATTAAAGCTGCAACGTTACTGGAATAATTTCCAAGAAAACGAATAATACGATCAAAAAGTATCTACCTTATACTGTTCAAATGATAAAGTGTTTTTTTTTAAATTTCCTTTGTATAATAAATTTGAATTTCAAAAATAATTGTAATATTCAAAATATTGAATACCCGTCATTCTTATTGGAATTTGAGTATGGGTACATGGAATAAGAATAATATTGTTCTCTTCAAGTATGGATTCAATCAAGTAATAAATAATTCAGAGTTACAATACATTATATAAATAAAAATAACAGTTTTCGATAAAAATACCACATGTAAGCTAAAATATGTACTCAAAATAGTTAAACATATTATTTAGTATTATTTATGCTCATAAAAATTAAATAATAATGTTGTGGTTTAAAATTAAAATGAAAGTATAATAGAGTAATTATTATTCAGTGTGTTCATAGTAATTATTAGTCCCTAGGTAGGTTATATAGACACATGCAATTTTACTATTATCATTATTAAATAAAAGTCATAATCGTTGAAACACATCTGTCTACAGCAATATCGTCAGTCACCTAATGCAACTAAAAATAAATAAAACAACAAAGCGGTAAAATAATTCCATAAAGCATTTCTATTATTATTTTAATGTGCTTTTAATTTTAAATAATATTAATTATGTTTATTCATTAATGAAGGTCCTTTCCACTTCAATTCTCTAAAATTTAACGTAAGCACCCAATCCCTAAAAACACGTTTAGTGAAATGACAAAATGTAAAACTTCTATAAGTAAAACAATTTCATCAAATAACTCCTTGATACAAGATTAATGAGAAATTACTTATGGTTATGGATGGCAATTATATAGTTTAAACAGAGTAAATTTACTAGTCCGAACGTATCGCGCGTATAGATGAAATAAATAAATTGAGAATTCGATTTTGTTGCCCAATTACTTTCAGTTTGTACAGCCGATCGTAGGAATAAAATTCGTAATTGAAAATTATGTATGATTATTCACCGAAATAAAAACTTCGTCCAATTCATCGGTTTATGTATTGTAACATCGTGTAGAATAGATTACATTTTAACTAATCGCTGTTATATTGATTATTGAATACCTCGTTTTACTGCTGCCGGGAAAACGCTTTTCTACAATTTACAACAAATGTTTTAATACTTAAAAGCAATATCGTATTACGTATATATTTCATATTAATGGTTGTTATTAAAAGCGATTTTATAAGTGCAAGTTAAATAAAATAAAGTGATAAATTACGATTATTCTTTCAACCCCTCCGATTTATCTACAATTCTACACTGGGTTGGATACCATATTCCACCAACATCCATATTAACGCTTAATATATATTATAGAGTAATAATAATTTTCTTGTTCCCCGGTCGTGACTCGGGCAATCGGCGGCGATGGTTGTTATAAAAACAATAAATAGTTGGGGCCCGTCCGTCGCAAATCTTTTTTTTTCATACCAGAACTATATTATATCGTATTAATAAAAATTTCCCCTATTCGCGGGACGTAACCATCAAAATTTCATCGTGTACGACACCCCTCCCCCACACTAGGTTTGCCCGTCACGAGAGGGGTGGTCGGTCGCCGAGTAACAATACAGCACAATGTGCGGCTACACAACACACGACATTGTTTTCGTCGTCCTCAGTATTATATTCCTTCTCACATATATATTATATATTATGTTTTAAAATACATAACTGCATGAGCCCCCCCACCCCTCGTCGTCTGTTTAGAGAATAAAAATTATGACACGTTAATTTTTCAAAAAAGAACTCTATAGTTATATGCGTTTCCTGTGACACGCTCGCGAAGAGACATAGCGGAGAAGGAGCAGGATAACGGCGGCGGCGGTGGCGGTGGCGGCGGCGACAGAGACGCGACGTGCCCGCCTAAAAACTTTGGACCGTCGCGGCTCCACCCCCCCCCCCCCCCCCCACCATCGGTCTTGCATTATTTATCCCGCAGCAAAGACGGGTAGTCGTGTGTTTTTTTCCTTACTTTTATTTTCTCGACGCGTCCCGCAATAACTTCGAAAGTCATGATGGATATGAGCAATAAATAAGTGAGACTAGGAGAGGTACGACCTGTCATTTATCACCGGTGAGAGGGGGGGGGGTGGATATAGTGCATAACAACATTCCCGCGTGCATGTTACTTATGCCGCACGGCAGTGTATAAATTCCATCGCCGTCGTAGAGTAGTGGGTCAGTATAGTCTGAATAATAATATGATTAAAGTCGGCAGCGAGGATACCGTATACAATATATATACATATACACATAATATATATATATACGAACCCGAGAATATTATACACATTATGTGAATATATATACGAGACGGCGCACTATATAATATTATTATATACGCGGAGGAGCATTGGGCGTATATATATATATATACTGTACGGGACGCATTAAGTATTCAAAAATGTCACGTTTTTGCCGGGGGAATTTTTTTATTATTATTATTATTTCGGCAGCGACGACCAGCTCGGTGTGGGGGGGGGGGGGTGTATTTCGAAATTGAATGGTATGCGCCGTCGGACCCCCCTGGGGGCGGCATGAATTTTTAAAACATCATTCTGTTCCGTTTGGATTTCCCATGAGGTGGCACAGGAACGCGCCTTTTGTTCGCGCCAGCTATATACGGTTCGTGTTTGTTGTTTTTGTATACGAATATGTATATAATATATATATATATATATGTACAGAATGAGAGAGAATGAGAATGAGAGAAAGAGAAAGAGAGAGAGAGAGAGTACTCTACCTGTGTGCTGGCAGCCCGCGGACCGAGAGGAGACTGCTGGCGAATTGAAATTTATTTTTCTATGACCTGAAGTCCGTGTTTTTCATATGCGTACCCGTATACAATATGTGCAATATCCGTCATAAAATAATTTAAAACAAAGGCCATCTTGAATTTATATCAACATTTACGGAACTCATAAAAAGGTTTTGTTTGAAGTAAATAATCAATGAAGGTAACGCGCAACTGCCGGACTTACCCGCATATAGGTGGAACGGTCGAAAAAATACGTTTGTTCTGTAATATTCACCTAAATTTCTTCTAAAATATGTACATCAATGGCTTATTAACATAATATTTTTGTATAAAACTGATTTTGTTGCCACTAAGACGACCGAGCGCTGGTGCAATACATAATTTCAAATGTAATTTTATTTAAAAAAAAATAACAAAAGGGTCCTCGGCGGTGCTTTTATATACCTTATCACACGGAAGTCGGGAAATACGACTAATGCACTATTTGTTCATATAATTGTTCGTTCTACACGCATATGTACACGAGTTGAATTTGTATTTAAATAAAGGTATACCTACAATGCTTAAATGGCTCAAATGCAAACAGTGCATGTATAACAGGCAAATGAAAAACTAAATATTATTTAGGTATACAAAAATTTAAAATATGCAAGCACGGTATATTATATTGTTGTTAGGTTAATATTAGTTAATATTAGTGTATAATAATATATATATGGATAATATAGCGTTTTGATAGTTTAAACTTTTTAGAAACGCTTACATGCACGTTCAACTGCAGAAGTTGTATCACGTGACACTCTTTATCTTAAGACCGCGGACATTAAATGAACAGTTGGTTTTACCATCTGACTGCGCAGTATCGTTTAAAACGAAAAAAAAAATCGTAAGGACATTTATTTTTTTTATTTTCGCAAAGTGGACGTGTAAAGTAAACGTAAAGCACAAAACGCCGCAGGGGTGGGGAAATATGGAATTTAAACTGTGTTTATCACTTTACGACCAGGGCAGCCGCCGCCGCCACCGTATTTCGCCTGTATTGTCGCAGATTTCACCACGGGTCATATTTGTGGACATTTTCCCCCTTAATGGCATATCCAACGCGGTCGTAGGAACTGCGGTCGGAAAACTCCGAACAAAAGAACTATGCGCGGGCCGGGAGTGGAGGGCAGCACTGATACGGCCAACGGCGATGGCCGAGGTGGGATATGGTGGAGGGGGAGGGGGACAAAAGAACGGCGTAATAGAAAAATCTTTACTGCGGTGCTATAGTAGTTATTACCTCTTGGGAAATTAGCTGGTTGCCTGTTGACTTTTGAAAGGGACAACACCGGCAGATGTGGCAATTACTCTCGTACATCTCCTGCATTAGAGTCCCCTGAGCCAACCCAACTTTTTATCTCATTATCCCTGGCCTCCTGCACGTCCCCCCTCGATACGAATCACTATTTTCTACCCTCTGTATTAACTTCCCCGCCGCAGCGTCTAACCGCATATACCTGGATATATATTATGTATATGAAAAAAAAAATACCTGTTTATAATTTATTCTTTCTTACCGTTTTCTACCCCAAATAATTCTACCGCCATATTAACGATATACTTATTTGTATTGGTCAGTTAATGCATATTATTATACATTAGACTCGTGTTCATATTGTTATAATATTTATAGTACTATACATATTTTATAAACTACCTAGTTTGTATTATATTCAAAAATTGTCGATGAAATATCACACCTATATCTATATTACAATTTATATCGTTTTTAATGATCACGATTTTATGTAATTTAATTTATAAATACATAATTGATAGAACTATATAAGACGGTACCAAAAACTGAATAATATAAATTTTTTTTTTATGTGGACATGTAGGCACAATAAGTAAACATGATACAGAAATGACAAAATGTAAGGTATTGAAACATAATAAATAAAAAAAAAGGACAGTTTACAATAGATTATACATAGTGATAAACATTTGAGGAGAGCAGCCACCCATTAGTGACACTTTCGTTTGGTAGGAATAATATATTTTATTTACATAAATACATTAATACATATTATATGTACCAAATTTAAATTTGTATTATTGATAATGACACAATGTTTACTTGACTCAGGGTCGCGCCTCTGATAATAAGATATATTATTATTAACTATCATAGTTTTTACTATTATTTATTTGTACTAATTAACTTATTCGAAATAGCTAGGTGAACCATAGAAAAGAGATTAAATGGGTTGACAATTTAAATATATTAATTAAATACTAAATAGTAATTAGTAAGTAATAACATAATATAGAATAATTTTGAAATACGATGTATATTTTGTAAGCTATATAATTTACTTTAATTTATTAATTTACTGAAGGATAATAATAATGTGTTCCTTTACTAATTAAAAACATTATAATTAACAATACTTTATTCATTATCATACTTCGGATTTTAGTGTAAGTACTGAGTACCTACCTACAAAATTAATTAACACCCAAAGCCCTTACGGGAGACCGGTCATCTAATGCTATAAACAAAATAATAATATTTTCCTTTCTATAATCATAATCCAAAGGTTAACCCACAAAATAATTTAATTTCCAACAATGTCCGAAATCTCTGATGAATCATTGCAAACTTCGGTGGCATAACCATGAATAGTAAAATACTTATCAAATAATAAAGTGTAATCAAATGTAATAATCATTAATAATTTTTGGTTTTTAAATTTAAAAAAAAGACAACAATCTTTTCGAAAATTATATTTGGTATATATTATTATGTTTTACTATAACAGATATTATCTTTATATTATAGTTAATCGAAATATTTCAATTTTAAATCGTCGTGCGTCACGAATAAATGTAAGTTTTCATAAAGATATACTTAGATAGGTACTTTCTATGCGTAATCAAATTTTATATTCAAGAGATGATAAAAAGGAATGATAATTGTATACAGGAATTATTCGAATATTCTCAGTCGTTTATTCATTAATACACTAAACCATTTAAGTTTTATATTTTTTATAAAAAAACAAAAATGGATTTTGGACTTTTAATAAATGTCTATGTGTAATCAGCGAATCCGATCAATGGAGGAACGCTGGCATTGCGGCAGGGGTTAAGGGAGAAAAGTCAATTGCATTAAATATCGTTAAAAGACATTTCCTTAGCGTTCGTCGAATCACTAGTGAAATAATATATACATACATATTATATATCGTCGAATAGGGGGGGGGGGGGTGGACTCATAAATAAACCTCCGAGCTTGTGGTCGTGTCCTAAATCACAGGAGAATACATCTACCTCTCGCCCAGAACTGCAGTATACAAACGGTCCGCGAACTGTTCCGGCAGTATCTCTTTCTCTTACAAGAAATACATGAATCCACTATACAGAGCTGATTGAAAACAAAAGTTCAGCGGCGTGGAAACAAAATATAAGAAGAGTAAATCTCCGGGTCAATTTAAGATTAAAAACATTTATCTTTTTCCCGGAGAACGCTGTGAATTTTGGATGCATAAACAAACCTCTCGGAAAACACCCACTGAATCTCAAAAACTTCTCTCGAATTATTTGTGCTATTCCACTTTTCCATTTCCTCGTTCGTCGTATGTACTCTTTGTATACGTGTATATATACTTATACTATGAACGCAGATTAAATATTTTGCCCGAATGGTATGTAAAGTATTCCGTTTTTTTTTTACGTACATACTGAACATTATTATTTTCTCGGAAAACTTTAAATAATTCAATAGCTAAAATAACGGTTGATGAGAATATAACATCACACACGTGTCGTCATCAATCGTGCCATTCGTCATGTGCAGTATATAACCCAAATTCTGTACGCTTAATAGCTATAATATATAGAAATGTAATAATACTCAAGCCGGGGCATAAACAAGTTAAAAATGTTAAAGTTATGTTGATTTCAACTTAACGTTTTAAAATGCAATTTTCAGTAAATTAATTTTTAACTTAACTGATTTTTATTGATATAAACTTAATAAATAACCAGTTGCTTTTAATCAAATCTCAGATACGTTAATTTATAAATAATTAAATAATAAATATAATAAAACTATTATTGATGATGCGCATGTTGACATATTGTAAACACTTACTTTTTATTATTTTAAACCGTATTACTGGCTTTTTATATGTATATAAAAAAAACTTAATTTAAGTTAGAAAATTAATTGTAAGTTTACATATTATATAACTTTTAAAATTCGGAAAACTATTAACTTTAAACTTTTTAGAATGTTTTCTATCAACTTAACTTAACTCTATTAAAATTATCATTAATTTGTCCAGTCCTTAATTAATACTGCACTGCAGTAAGCAACTTTAAAAAAAAGTACAACGATTTCAATCTATACATTATAAAACTTATGATAAAAGTACTTTATTGCGTATAATATTATAATATATAATTGAACACAAGTTATAAAACTATCCTATATTATACCCAATTTTAAAATGGCTTAATAATTTCAGAAAACATTTTAAAAATCAAAATAATATGAGAATTATTTTAAAGAAAATGAATACTTACAGTCATGCTACCAATTTTTATATACCTAATACCTAGTGACTATAAAAATAATTTAAATTTAAAGTAATCTAGTTACAACTATAGTAAACTATATTCATATAAATATCAAATTAATTTCCATATTATTAAAAACCTAATATTATTATTTTTTTTAATATGTAACTTTCATAAAATAATTTTGTACCATGACGTGTATAATACAATTTTATACTACCGTATAATAAAAACTAACCTCTCTAGGCATAGATGTTGATCAACCGCATAAAAACACGTTGAAGTTATATTAATAACTTATTAGAGTGTTATAAGTGCAGAACTTAACGGTGGAAAAAAGTTATTTTTGCTTCTCATTATGTTGTTACTGTTTATTTTCTATTTAGTTCTTAATTAAAAAAGTTTTAGTGTCCAATGGACCTTTTTGTACATATAAGAGTAACTTTTTTTTAAGTAAGCTGCACATAAAAAAATTAATACAAATTGATCGAAACTTTTTGAGTTAAAAGAAAAATTAATTTTAACTAAAAATATTTTGTATTCAGCGTTTTTTTCTATTTAAACCGTCGGAAAACTAAATGTAATACAATTTACATACTATAAAAAGCCGCACAAGTTTGGGACGTGGACATTCATTTTACTACATTTATAAGCTTAAAAGGTAGTAATGTGTATTATTATATTTATAAATTAGGAAGCGATGATAAATCATAACATTTGAAAAGTTATTTCGTGTGCCTGCAGGAGCTCAAATTAAATTGCGTTTACTGAGGATTTTTCGAGCTAAGTAAGCGGGAAAACTATTCATAAAACCATTACATTTTGATTACATTTTCAAACTTCATACAATCAATGAGATAGTATTCCAAATCGTTAATTGTATGTCTTCGTGAGATTTGATGTGTATTTTAAATTAGCACCTACCTTACAGCGTTGACAGAGAAATAACAAATTAATTGCTCGCTTTGTTTTTAAAAATTAAAAAATTATTACCATGGAAAAACTTGACTTAACCAAACTTTCATATAAAATATATTATCCTTGCAAGTATTTTTTAAGTTGTCTTCTATTATGATAGATTTATGGGTACCTATAGTGCCTACTTAATGTTGGATTTGTCAAATTCCCAATATTATTATTTGTGATTTTTCGTAAAACAATATTTATTATATTATGTAATATAATGACCTATATTGCATACATAATAAATTAGTACCTAAGTAATAATATGTGAAAATGACTAGCACGTATCCACACTTAATACAATGATATTATTTTTTATTAATATTTTCTTAGAATTTTTATAGTTTGAAAAAATATGGTATTTTAAAATGAAAAATATTTATTAATTTTTAGTAAAAAATGTTCATAATATTATTATAATGCTGTTTCTGAAACAGGACTGTACCTATATAGTATGTACGATAATGTATAATTCTATAGTAGGTATATTATACATTCTGGTATAAAACTGTTTATACGTAAAAGGTATCCATATTTTATTATATTATATATTTTAATTAAATATTTTTAGTAAATTTAATAATGAAAAACATCGGAATCCGTACAAAAGTATAGTAATTAAATCGTTAAAAAATGTGAATATGTAATATTTTTAAAACCACAAAGACAGATTAAAATTCCAGGCATAATAATTATACTGATAAACCAATTATAAATATGTTTTTATACTTTGCATTATATTATTACGATCTATAGAAACTGCACCTATGGTAAACAACAATATAGGTAAAAAGAGCAAAATTTAAACAATTATGTATTACTGATATTACCTATAGTATTTATATGCTTTCTAATTTGTATATGTTTGTATCGGTTTGTATCGAACATAATTTATTTACGAGTAGATATATCACGTATATGCGTGTATTAAATTTTACGAGTAAAAAATAAATAAAGTAGGTAGGTATGTATTTCTAATGTTTACTTAGTATTCTCAAATATTTTTATGAATATAAAAAAAAAACATTTGCAATTAAAAGTTTGTACGCGAAATCAAATACGCGCGTGGAGCAAATAATACATTATACAATATACATATAGCAAATGTAAATGTAAATGTTTTTTTATGTAAAAAAAAAATTCGTTTTATTTGTCGAACATGATTATATTTGTATAAAAAACCAATAACAACCGGAGGCAATCGTTATTCGTTTGTTACGATGATATTTTTACCGTTATCGAAACGCAATTCGCGTGCGGGGGTATAAAAAACTTTACCGTCTATACAAATCTATCGCCAGTAACTGGACTTAAAGAGCATATAGACTGTGCCACCACGAAAAATCTTGCCGTACAACGCTATAATAATATTATAAAAGTTCATGTGCGTGTGTGTGTGTGTGTGTGTGTGTGTGTGTGTGCATGTGTGTGCGTGCAAGAAATACGGCGAGGGGGTGCAGTGGTGGTAGTCGTGACAGTGTTCCCCGCTTATCCGCGTGCAAGGGACCCGATTAATTTATAACTTACCGACAATAAGTAAGTATATACACACCGAGTATTTCAAGGATTTACCTTACCTATATATATTGTATAATATGAAAGTGTGCAGTAGGGTTGCGTAGCGAGGTCGCGGGCAGGGTCGTGTGGCGAAATCCAAGTTGGAAAAGGCTTTAGGACTCGCGTCGTCGTATATAGGCGTGTCGGTTGCCCCCGAACTTTCCAGATAATGACAATCGGAGCTCGTTAAAGATTTATATTGGTGGAAAATGGGGTGTGTGTGATTTGTGTGCGCGTGTTTGTGTGTATATAAGTATATTTGTGAATGGGAATCAGCGCGAACTTTTGGTCCCGGCCACGTCCCGGCCTCTTTCCGCCGCCCCGTGATTGTTGGCGAACAACTCTGGGAAAGCCGCCTCCACGTGACAAAGTGTGTGTTTGCAGGACGACAATGCGTCTAACTTCCAATACGCAATATACCTCTATATCTCCACCGCCACACACGTAAATCGTGTGCGAAGGGATGCCTGGTAGTATACAGTTATTTAGTGCGTCCGATCTCCGAGGATAAGACCTGCTGCGGCAGTCCCTCCCTGCTCTCTCGTTCCCGTCCGAAAACGAAAATCAGACGACCACTACCTGTATTATAGCTGCGATGCTCCCACATCCTGCAATATAATAAGATGAAACTTTGTGTACCGCGTTTTGGTTAGCACGTACTCGGCACGCACAACAATGGCATTTCGTTCGCAGCCACCCGACATTATTCTTTTCCGTATACGAGTCGATAAACAAAGCTCGTTCCCACCAAGTTATCACACACACACACACACCTACACACCCCCACACATTACGTGCGTACGTTCAACTACACCCGTTTTACCACCACCCCTTGTCCCGCGAACCACGACACGACTTGTACTACCCCACTGCTTCAGTATTATAGACTGTATATAGATAGCGGCCAAAAGGTCTTGCTGAGTATTTATTTATAGTGTCCTTCGACTCAACGTTCTAATTTATTGTTGTCCAAAATGTACGCCCGCGACGCAAGCGTCGAGACCTACCACAAACGGATTAAAACACCCCAGATGACGCGATTTTTTCCGCGAAGTTTTTTTCCCAAAGAAAATATCACGTTTTTGACAATGTAATAATATGAAGAGTGTTTCATGTCCTTTGGACATTTTTTTAAAACTTTTATACATAATATTATAGTATAATCTATGAAATATTTTAATAATATTTTAATTAAAATACTTATTACTCGAAATTTTTTTAATAATACATAAACGTCACTATATATACCTGGAGGTTTTTAAAATTGGGATAAACATAAATGATTTGGGATTCATGTAAATTTAACGTGCCAATCGGGGGGTGACAGGGAGGGAGAATTAATGGAAGTCGCTAACAGATACTCAGCCACCATATCCATCTTAAATTCAACCGGATAGAATGCTATTCGTGCAACACCTTCGCCGTACCGACAAAACACGGTACGCATTCCTTCAATTTATAGGGGAAAAAATTGTGATGCTTGGGGGGAGTTATGATACAAATCACCTCTTATTGGTAGCTAGGCGTAATAATATTACGATAAACACAGTATTGTTTAGGATAGGGAGATTGATGTGTGGAATATATTATAACAATAACACAATGATGATAAAAAAAATAAAACCATCTACCTACTTACCGATATATGTGTATGGCTATTTGTTTTTACATTTTGAAAGTTCTACTATTATAAAAAAAAAATTAGAAAGAACAGGGGGGGGGGGCTAAATATAATATCGCCGTTGTATATAATTATAAAACTATAGGATAATTGATTACGTTAATATTTACCAATTAATAATTATATGTGTTGCTAAAATATAAAATATAAAATAAAGTTTTAAAGGTTTTTGCAGCATGTGTTCAACTGTACAAGTTTATCATTGTATAATATAAGCACAATTAACACTAACGGTAATTGGATATTTGCTCATAATATTACGCAACATAATAACCATTAATTTAATGTACCTTAAATAGGATGCTTATAAGAGAGCTCGAAGGTCGAAAACATCCACGTATAGGACATGCACAAGGGCTTATCTCTGGGCTTATCTCTCACACACATTCAAGTGTCTATATATGTCCTTTGGTCAATATAATTTGAGTGTATTTAATATCAGCAAACTCGTGATGCAGAAAACTGGGCCAAATAAAACCATTCTCAAAGAGTATATTTTTTTAAGAACTTTGTAAAATCTGTTAGAATGAAATCTTGGGGCATTGAATCAAAAATTCGAAATCAAATATAATATTATAGAAAACATCTTAATACCATACAATAACGCCACTGAAAATCTTCAGAATAATTCACTACAATAATAATTTTATTCTGACAAAAATAAGGATTATTGATAGGCTATGAACAATTTTTTTTAACATTTCCTATTATTTGAATTTAAGATATCTACACGGCAATGTAGCGATTTGTGTAATTTTACACTATTAATCGTTAAAACGTATTCAAAATAATTTATAAATATTCACCGTATTACAACATACATTTAAATTTATTAAGAGTATATTATTTTCCTTCCGAAAATAATGAAAAAAAAAAAATGAAAAGTATCTTAAAAGTTATTTTCAACGAATAGGAGAAACACACTTTACACTTTACAGCTATGGTCGTTATAAATTAAAAATAAAGTTAGAACGGTGGACATTTGTATTTTAAATGATATTTAACAAATCGTTATAAACAGTTACTAAACTTTTATCATAATATATAAACCCCGAGATAATTCCTATTTAAATTTAAAGGGTTTTGTGAATTTCAATTTTATTTCTGGGGATTAAAGATATACCATTATTTTATTACATGTACATTTGTATTAATTTATAATACTTCTATATTTAGACATAATAAAATATTAGGTTCTTCAAGGTAACTTCAAACTAATAAGAAAATTTAAAGTTAAGCCAAACAATAAATTTGAAACTGATCATTATTATTTCATTTTCTTTATAACTTTGCTGCATAAATGAAAAAATAAATACATTTTTAAAAATAGCTGTTCTGGGGAATATCCATTTTTAAATTCTAAATGAAGCAGAGAACTTATTTGATCTATGTTATTACAAATAATATAAGGGGTTTCTTATAAGTTGTTCATACTGCAGTGGTTAAAAAATATTAAAAATACAATTACAATTTTTTTTTTATACAAGCGATTAAAGTTTAAATGTTTACAAAATTAGATATTTAATCGAAAAAATAAAACGATTTTTTCTTAAACGCAGATAATTACTCTTATTCTGTATAAAAAATAAAAATTATTAATTAACGAAACTTGAAACATTCCGAAATTACGAAATTATTATTATCCACGCACGTTTTATTTATCCACAATATTTAGAAAAATTTAAAGTACAATAAACTTATTCACAATATTCTTCGTTACGCGGTAATGATGACTATAATGACTTAATGATTAAATTCCATATTTTTCGAAAAATATAGTTCAACTTACCAAATATTAAGAAATTAATAATAATAATTTTAAATTTGTATACATAAAATATGATGTTTAAGTATAATTATTATATAAACTACGCTTAGAAGCGTAGACATAGATTATGGTTCACCAGTTTTCCCTTCCTAGGAATATTCTTTTTTTGTAAGCAATAATTGATTATTAAATTTAAATAATAAGATATCCATCACAACAGTTATCTAGTATAATATAGGTACCTGTTGATGAAGTATGAATAGTTTTGTTATTTTTTAAAAGAAAAAATACTAAATGAATTAGACCTGGACAAACGTAGGGTGTATAATTTTTAGTTTACTGCAGCAAAGTAAATATCAAAAATGAATTAAATTAAAATGAGTTTAGTATAAACAAAGGGGTTAAAAAATGTGGTCGAAATGTTTTATTAATTAATCTGTAATTTAATACTAATTTATTTATTATCCAGATGGTGAAGACGTTTTATTGAAATATTTTAAAACCGTTCCACGCTAAATACAAAGTAATAATAATTTTGGTTATTCTCTGGAAGTGCGTAATTTTTTTTTAAAGACACATTAGGCACAAGAAGAATAAATGAAAAGTAAAATATTGATGGAAGAAGCCACCTAGTGGTAATACTTCTTGTAGGAAATACAATGTACATTATTTATAAGAATATACTATTTGATGGTTACATTTTTTAAATTCATATTAGTTGTATATTAGGTACATGATATGCTACACATGCACTGGAATGGATCTTATGATTTGAAATGGTGGTAGTGGGGGGAGTATATTTTCTTGGTTAGATGACAATTACAATTTTAGTTTATACATAATATTAAGTACCTATTTGATAATATACAAAGGCGTATTTATCAAAATCACAAAAAATTTGTTAGTGCCAAAAATAATTGTAGTTGATAAGTTTTCTTTTTACCACTATCAAACCATCATCCATCAACACTTTTTTTTTGAAAATGTATTATTTACTTCATAATTCATTAGATATATATCCAAAAAGAGGGCTTGAGCCGCTTTACTCCCCCTGGATTCACGCTTGTACATGTATATTGTAACTGGTCAATATAAATTTTTATAGATACATTTTTAGAAGCTTATATTTTGTTATTTTAACTGTTGTGCACTATAATTTAGATGAAAGTGAAAACAATAATTTAATATACATGGAATAGAATAAATTAATAGAAAAAAAATTTAAGAATTTTTTGGGTAATTATATAATTTCTCTGGATTTCACGAATAGTTTATTTATTATATAATATTTATATATACCAAATTTATTGCTCAGAAGCCAGAATAATTCAGTTTCAGTTTGTCATAAAAAAAATTGTATTTTATATAACAATAATAATTTATCATAATATTATATGTATTATACTTTCACCGAAAAAAAAAATATATATAAATAATACAATTCAGTTTTGGTTTACTTTTTAAAAACAAAGCTAGTACATTAGAGGTCCCATTTCCATCAAGACGTCCATCCTGTATATTTGTACCCGGGGGGCGCCCCCATATATTACCTGTTCTTTTAATTTTTGTTACAAATTGTATAATGTATAATGTATATTATTGTTTGTTGTATAAAATAAAAAAAAAGCTAGAACTATATATGACAATCAAATTAATTATTGAAAAAAATTAATAATTATAAAATGTATTATAGAATAAAACTTTAACAATGACACAAATATAATCATGAAATAATAATAATTTATATTATATTCATTTCAATCTCGTTGTAATTATATAAACTCTGTTAGAAACAATATTATGACCCGGTGTTTCTCTCATTAACTATCTAAATAAATAGCACCCTTATCATGGGTGTACACTGTGCGGTGGTGAGGATTCGCTCTTAATAGGTGGTATGACACCAACATAATCGGACAAAGGTCATCCATTGGTGCGTATAATAAATCCTTAGAATAAGTCTCCATTACCCAGACCAAGAATTTTTCTCGTCTAATAAGTGTGCTGCGGTGTCGTAGCTATTTCTTGCGAAATAAATGGCTCCGTGAAAACGAGCGTCATTTTGTTAATTATTTCCGTTTAAACAGCCGCGGGAGTAGATAAGGAAACCAGAGCTTGAAATTAATAGGCGTTAAAAAAAACCACTCATAAAAAAGGTGTTACAAAAATAGAAACAGTAAACCGCACGAAAGGCGTGCAAAGATTATGGTCGTTTTCATGTGCGGCAAACCGTGATGGAAAAGTTTTTCTTGTTTTTTTTTTATTTTATATATACGCGGTTGTGGTGTTAGTAGTAGTGGGAGTATAAATTCGATTAAAAGTAGCTTTTTGCATCGCTTCTAGACGACTGACTCGACGTCCTAAAAAAAAAAAAACACATTTATTTTTAAAACTTAGGTAGTCTCCAATGCGCATTGGTTGATATCGGGAGAAAAAAAAATGAACAAAACAACGTCGTTATTCGTGTGTTGCAAAATATTACTAAGTACAACAGCAGCTATAATACTGTATCATTATTTTAACAGAGAAACATTATTGTCCAATGCCAATGACAGTATCCTATGAAATATATCTTAGGTAATAGTATAGTAATTCGATGTGGTTCTAATGATTTTAAAGTATTACTACAAAGTCGTAATAGCAGCCTCATAATAGGTGGGTATAAATCAAATTAGGTTATCGGTGCAAGTTAAGTGGTATCACGTTTATATCTTTTGAATAGGTTATTTATTATATTTTAATAAAAAAAACACTTATTGATAAAATATTAAAATATAAATTATTTATTGGAACAAAAATAAAACAGAATATTTTTAAATTATTCCATCCTCAACAAAAATTTAATTTGAAAAGTTTAATATTTATACAAATGATTGTAAAAGCGATAATATTATAATAGTATAATTTTATAATTTATACATTATATACTGTTATCATACCTTATTTTGTTTATATTATACTTAAAATAAGTAAAGTTAGTGTATGTATAAATACTTAAAAGTATAAAACGTCAATGTCATAAAACTATCAAACTCAACAAACAAGAAGATTTTTTCATCTATTTAATTTATTTAGTATAAACCTGACGAAATTATTTATAAATAATATTTTTAAAAAAGAATAATAAGGCTTGATTATTACGGCAGGCCAGGCCGTATTTATAATATTTTTTTTGAGAGAGGACCATTTTTTTTTTTGCTAAATACATATATTACATCAAAATTATTTTTAAATTATTTCTAAAATAAAATGTACATTTTTAAACATTTTACAATAACTCAGACCCCTTTGAAACGCCCTTCTAAATTCGACATTAAACTGATGCAGTAGGTAGTAAAATATTACTCATGTGCTGTGTCGTAAGTAGATTTAAGTAGTGAGTATGACTCAATATAGTTTAAATTATCATATGTATTTAAATAAATACGATTGATTAAAAAATTAAATACCTACTCAAATAAAAATAATTACTTTTTATGTTTATATATTTTAGAATCGATCAATATTAATGAGGACATTTTCAATATTTATAGGTATTATTATTTAAATAATGGAGGAAATTCAAATGTTATATTTGAAAATTAATTTTCTTTTTTTCTTTTTTTTTGTTATACGTGAAATGTTAATTGACTTTGTTGGTTTGATTCGTTTTTGTAAAACCCCAGTGAATTTTTTTTATGAATGCTTTATTTTGAAAGCTAAAATAACAATAGTATATTATAATTTCCATAAAAATAAAATCAGAAACAAATTGAAGAAATCGGTTTTTATACTATACAGAGGTCATTTTAGTTTTACCGGTGATTCAATTATTATTATCATCATCATTGCAGTATTTGGATGGATTCAGAAAAAAAACGATTGGTTAATTATAGATATTATTTCCCACACTTTTTTTTACCCTGCAACGTCAACGTGGGATATTTTTGAAACCATTCATATTATATTTTTTTTTTACAATATATTTAATTTTTTCCCATTGTATAGATGAATTATTATTTTATAATAAATACGATACTGAATTATTCCGTTTCATTATCGTTCTCGGTTTATTTTTTTTGTACCTAGCAAATCATATTTTTAAATTTATTTTTTCAGTTAATTCACAGGTTTATACCGACTTTTTCGTATTAGCTTCAACCTATACGCGATGTTCATTCTCGAGTATGATAGATTTGTATAATTTAATTTTAAATCAATATAGGTAAATAAATCCATGAATATCGAACGTAAAAGTCATAAAAATCGTTAATAACTGTAATAATTGTCTTTTCAAAAAATATTATTATCTAAAATCCTATAATAATAATATTATTGTATGGTTGCAGGGAGCATTGTATTTCATGGTTTATAATAGATGTAATTACACTTATCTTAGAATTTTGTGAAAATGTTTGAGTTTATCGATCTATTTTCTAGGTTATTGATCATTTTTATTTAGAACCCTAATTTGATTTTTCTGAAGAAAAAAATACAGTTGTTATTCAAAACGATAAGTTTAAAAATACCAACCGTGACGTGCGGGTGACAATCCAGAGCATATTTTTTACAGAACCAAAATCCTATCATTCTAAGTATGTGAGTGACATTTTGTCGGGCTTTTAGGTCTAAATTGGTTTCTTGTTGGATTAATATATTTTATTTTATTTGATGCAATGACATATATATTCAGGTTATGAGTTACGACCGGTGCTTGAGATACTCGCACCACAAATAATCGTTCGCTACAGTCTACAGACACGATAACAGCTGTGTACGCGACCTTTGAGTAATACTTATCGAATACTCCTTAAAATTGTTCTGAAATCCCAACCAGCTTATTCTTAACGATTGTAGAAACCAGAAAAGTTGCACTGCTGTATAATATATATGTTGAGTGTTGAGTGTAGGTAACACTTCATTGAGTATGTCACTGGAGTGAATGATGTGTTAGATTTGAAAATATCCTTAAATTTTCTCTGTCCAAATTGCACAATTGGGTGGAAGTTAATTAAAATATAATAAATAGAAAATTATGATAATATATAATATGAAATAATTAAAATATAGTTTATGCTAATTTTCAGTCATTTAATATTGTTAGCTATATATTCTTATCTTTCATAGGTAATAGGTACCTACCCTAATAGTTTTTAGAAATTAATTTGACTCTGTGCTTGATACCAGTATATAACATTAATAATCTAGATCTTAAGAATTCATTTAAAAAGCGTAAAATTACTTTCATTAAAACATGGTATTTAAATTAGAATTATATTATTAAAATGTAATAGTACCTAACTACTTACGTGGTATTATAATGCACTATATTTAATATATTATACACAAGCTTCTAAATGAAAGTTGATAGAATAAATATAGTTTTTGTTTGAAATAATAGGGATTCAAACAAAAGTTGGTCAGTCTGTATAATAATGGGTTTTTATTTGACAGTAGAGGTTTAAAGACCAAATTTGGGACACTGAGTAAACACCCGTAGCTAATGGGAAAAGTATATATAACATTAAATAGCAGTGTTTTTCTTTCTCATTTCTTCTTCGTGGAGAGTTAGTTAGTGGTTTTCCGTCCCCTCGCTCCTGTCGAAACTAATTCGATTAAAAACCTAAAGTAATATCTATATATACGAACAGATATGGAACCAATTTTATTTACACTGGAAACGATAGCCTAATACGATCCCGTGGCAATTGTTGCTTCGATGCCACTGCACAATCTGGAGGCTCGATCGGGTGATTATTGTCGTGGGGCACACTCGAGGGCACACTTAAGTAACCGCTCGGAAGCCAAATAAAAACGTCCATTTGGTCGGGCAAGCCCAGCATTTATAAAATAAGATTCAATTCGATACGGATAAATGGTAAGACCGAGATAATTGGGTTCTAACTGAAGTCAGTTGGCGTAATATATTTAGGGGTGATTTTATTTTTATTTTTCGTAAACCCTCATGACTGGACAAGAAATGTCTACTTTAGCTGTATATTACAATTTATTTACTCGGCATTTGTGTGCGATAAGGAAAAAAAATAAAAATTTCGTTATCATCAGACGTCATTGGGTGACTATAATATGAATTACAAATTTAACAATATTTAATGAACACGTGGAGAACTCGGTGTATAAGATTCTAATTTGTTCACATATTTTGTATACACATTTCGTCTGATAAATATCAAAATAATCTACACGTCATGTTAAAATGTAATTGTATAAAACGATTAAAAACTTTCTAGACACATACTGCATATATGTACTGTACCTACGTATGTGTAATGTATATACGCTATTCATTAATTATTACTGCGTGAAGTGTACGTCATTGACTCAATGAAATTTAATAAAAAAAAAAACCACGATTATATTCAATCATTTAAGTATGGAGAAGTAACGGTTTTATACGTTTTATGAAATTAAATTAAATATTCTTTCAAGAGTAGTTGCTGCTTCGTAATATAATCAAACTTGGTGTTGTTATTATTATAGGTATACCATTTTAATTGACGTATGTGAATGAAAATTTTTTTAAACTGTAAGAAAAATATGAAAAATAAAATACTTTCAACTCGCATGGCACGTTTGTTATCTATACAAATAATTATACATACATAATATATATAAATATAAAATAAAACATTCATTCATTTATGGACTTGAATACACTATTAATACTCCTATTATGTAAACTTAAAAAATATTATACTTCTGCACACATGCACTTAATATAATATCAGTCTATACAATATATTATATTTTATATTATATACCGCTATCACATACAATTTATAGCGTTTATTTTATAATATCTGCCCAGTATACCGTAATTATTTCATCTGAATATCTTGGGCCCATAATATAATTATAATACAGTTCACATCCCATCCCTTATCATACGCATTCATATTATAAATAATAATGGGTTGCGGAGAAACGTTCAACATATCCCTGAAAATAAATGTATAATTTCTACCGCATAAAATAAAATGCATGGTATTATATGCAGGGCTTGAAACCAGTTTCAAAACCGATTTAAAAAACCGGTACAAACCGAAAATAATTGAAAACCAGTATTTTAAAACAAAACCAAAACTGGAAAAAATTGGAAACCGGTATTGAAAAATTGAAACCAAAATCGAAAAAATTAAAAACCAGTATACAAAATCAAAACCGAAACCGATATTTTTTCAATCGACTTCAAGTCCTGATTAAATTTATTGGTATTTAAGTATATAAAAATATATACATACCTATAATATATCCATGGCAATGTAAATGATATTGTAATTATTCATTAATAATTATAATTTTGTTACCGGCAGTCAGCTGTTACATGGCATCTGCACAATCAATCACAATTCAGAGTTATATTGAAGTTACAATTGTTGATGATAGCTTAAAACCAGCGTAGACGAACAAAAACATTCCTATGGAATACATTTGCGTTTTTTAATAATTATAATACTATTATTATTATATTATGATGCATCACGCGGAGATTCATTCTCGTATGCATCTTATCAAAATTAATGCACGTTTTTAGAAATTTAAAACATATAATTATAATAGATAGTTGATACACTATACTTGAATACGATGTGGTTTGTTCTCATGAATTTTTAATTTTTAATTAAACGATCGTTAAAATGTTGCAATTTAATAATGAACACTGCACGCTCACCGACGAATTTATTGGCATTGGTGTTTATTGCACAGTGTTAGTGTTGTTCTCATTCTATGTATGGTTTTATTCAGACAACAAACACACACACACACACACACACACACACACACACACACACACACACACACACACGAAGAGCTTTCTCTCTCAGAGAGAGAGAGAGAGAGAGAGAGAGAGAAAATGCATTGTACAATAAAGCGTGATAAGAAGCAAATTAAAAAAACAAAACCGATATCTTCCAATTGTCCACCTACAATATTATTCCTGTATACTAGGTTTAATATGTTTATTTTTTTTTTTTGTTTATTTTCGATTCGTGTATTATAATATTATTGTGGCGGATACTATGGCGGAGAAACGACGGTTATATTATAATATTATAATAATAGAAATTTGGCGGAAAGAGGATACCCCGCGCGTACCTATATACCGCTGGGGCGATAGGGTCAAAGCTTATGCGGCACGGTGACGTTAATTAATCGTAACCGAATGTCCCGCCGCAACAGCCGCCGCCAGGGCTAAAATCACTGCGCGTTACACAATAAGGGTGGCACCTCCACCTATATAACATAATATTATGTGTATATATACATACAACAGATATATTATTACACGTTTGCAGTGTGTGTGTGTGTGTGTGTGTGTGCGTACTCGCGCGCCAAGGGCAGTGGAAAGGAAGACAAAGTGTATATTGGTGGGAGGGTGGTGGGTGGGGAGAAGAGGCTACGTTTGGTTCATGAATATTCGAGTAAGTTAATTAATCGTCGAAATCCGAGAGTGGGTTCGGAGCACGCGCTCGCCACCTTACGCGACGTAGTTCGGATGAAATACAAAACGCCTTTGTGATGCGACACCGCTGCAAAGTCCTGCCAGCCCGTCCGTTTAATTATATGGTAATTTAACACTCTTATAAACACGCACACCGTCTTCCGGAACAACCCCGTCGACCCTACGTATCGGCCATGCACCCGCGTGTCGTACGATACGCGCGTGCGCACTGCAGCATCAGGTACATGATATTATTATACTATTATAATATTCATAATAATAATATAATATGTAAGGCCCGACCGCGACTGTAATTTTGATCTGTTATTCTGTTTGATTTACCCATCTGCTCCACCCACCATTATCGCGCCAAGTCCGCGGAGACACCGTTGACTCGAACGTTTTGCCGGTATCCCACTCACCCGCTCACCATAGTAGGTAACCTCTTTAATGTTCTTGCTATAATTTATACACGTCGCGCCACATATAATATATTTTATGAACAAATATTTATTAATGGTTACAGGACGCACACGTCCCGTTCTATGGATTGGACTTCAGTTCTCGGTGACGGATATCGCGAAAAACATGAATTGCTACAAATACAAGATACTGTATATTTTAGCTGAAAATATTTAAGTCAACAGTATTTTTTCCTTGGATTTCGGTAATTGACATCAGCTGCACCGAACTTTATCTATATACGCTGATATCTCTCTGATATTAATATTACGATGATCTATTTTGTGCATATTTTAATATCTCATCAATATACGCGAGTGATACCTATGACCTATCTATACTATGTGCTCATAAATCAGTAACTATGACCGTCGACCGAAGTAGGTACTCCGCGAAATTAACCACAAATAAAAAATATTTAATGCTATAATTATTGTCAGATATACACAATACAATAATAAGTTGTTGAATATAGTTTCTAATTACAATGTACCTATTTTCTGTTGTAGGCGTGTATATAAATTAGACTTTTTACTAATGCTGCGATATCTATAGTGATTTTGATAACTCGTATTATTCAACTAAGTTTCGGGGGATAATAAATTGTGCTGCAAAAGTATCTTTTAAAAATCAAAATCAATGTGCATCAAGAAAATTAAAGTAACAATGTGACATATTATGACAATGCCAATGTCGCGTATTTCATTTAAGCCCCACGCTCCTACCCCTTATCGCACTTTGTAACGTTATTCGATGTGTATAGATCTTAACGTTTGGAATATAAACGCAACGAAAAAGTTTTGAACCGAAATCATTTATTACATGCATTATACTATGTTGTCGATAAACGTTCTTATATTCGCGTTCGTGCACTGACAAAATATGACACGCGTATTATCGAAGCCGAGTATATAATATTAATCGTCTGGAAAGCAACCACGATAAGATAAATATGAGTGTAGAATCTCGGTGTATTATTATACCCGCCATTCGTCATTTAAATTGTCCAAAAAAGACTCTATTATATACAATATAATATAGCAATTCAAATTCCTGAAAATATAACTTTATATTTTATATCTCGTGAGTTAAACTATTATGATGGTTTTTGTAATTTATGATAATATATGAACAAGAGGAATACAATATGATTACATATTAATATCATATTTTTATGCGATAAAATCAGGACAATTTTATACCGTCAAAGTATAGGGTTAATATCATCAGTTAATGTTAAAATATCTTAGTATATTATACACTTAGGTACCTACCGGCTACCACTAGTTAAAACCAGTTAAAGGGGTGGGTTTCCACTTTCCACTGCATACGTGTACGTGCATATATTGATCAGATCCATTCGCTATGAACGGTCTCATAAACGTTTCCCATCGGTTAAGATGGGTTAGATCGGTTAGGATTGGTAACATATTAGTTACCTCATGTATTCTTATGTTATTAATATTGTTATTATACGAAACAGTTAAACTAGATCTAACTTCATGGTATCATGGTTAGACCTGTGGTAAGAACGTATAAGCACCCCGGTATACCAACCAACCACAGAAAAGTATTTTTATACACGTACACGTATACACGTATGAAGTGGAAACCCACCTTAACTTGTAAAATGTATACACCTGTTAAAACTGGTAGCTGGTGTAACAGTGTAAACTACCGAAACAGCCTTTTACGCTGATAAAATACTATTGTACGATATAGACAACACAGAGCACAATCTAACCCTCGGAAACAGAAGAACAACTATCTATAACAATATGATTTATTATAGATAGGAGATATGAATTGTGTTATAATTTTAAATAATCAGATATGAGAGGGAAGATTTATTCGCGTTACAATCATTTGGAACCCTACTCCCTTAACCAGAAACTCAATACTCTACCTAGTCTACCTACTCTTACACGGCTTATACTATTTCGATAATATTATTTACACTGAAGACTGGAGACTGAAACATAATCTTTTATGAAATGTGGCCTGTACTTAGTCGTAATAAATTATAATATATTAATTATACTTACATATTATATCTATATATATACATTTATATGAAGAAAAAACAATATGACATTTGACTGGACTCGGGGGACCATCTAACAAAAATAAAGTACACTATACACAACTACATGTTGCAATATAATACCATTGCTGATCACAGTGAATAGTGATTATATTATTAATGACGATGCGTCATCAAACTGATCAAAGCTCGTTCTATGTGATATTAGGTAATCATAATAATTATAATAACATCGGGACATATTGGCGTTTTTCGGCGCGGTATACGCACATTACTCCATTCCTCGTAGGCGCCACCAGCGCGAGTATTTGCACAATGTATAATAATATTATTATAGGCAATACGTGGAACAATAACGTTAATTCTATACATAACATATTATTATTATTACTATACATATTGGGTTCCGCGTAAGACTTGGTCATATTATTATATTACAGTGCCTACTTCCGAAGTAGCTATGTAATATTATAATATAACATACATATTATTCGGTCATACGTGTACACATAATACATAATATATCCCATAAAGGTTATAGGTGCATATAATAATATATATTATATAGACGTTTAGTTGATTAGCGGTGTATATAATATAAACTGCTTGCCCCCACGTCATATGTATACGCATTGCATTATGCGCACCCCGCAAACACGTGTAATCCAAGTATGGAATTTCCGATCAGTTTGCCGGGTACACCCCGAAAGGGGTAGTGATTGGCATTCGACAAAAGCTTTAGGCGCGAAACGCATTGCGCCTCATAATAGGCACGTACAATACGTTCGCGTTGTTATAATAATAATATGTACGTTGTATATCTATACCTCAAGTCCGCAGGTCCGCGTTGTATTCCGCATAACTAAACAACAATGGCCCGTGGGCAATATAAACACTATCAGTGATGTCGGAAATGATCGTGTGTGTGTGTGTGTGTGAGTGTGTATGTGTGTACCTATTGTGGGTTAATATAATGATTTGATGTATAATACAATGTAATCATAACATATGGAGCAATGGTATGACTTCAAAATGTTGGCCCTGAACAATGTTCAGTGGACCTATATAATTATAATATCATACTATGATGTTATTATAGGCTCGCGTCGGGCCGGGCGAAGGTGGTTAGAGCAATAACAATGTTTCCTTTAGACTTTATAACTTATGCAATTAAAGTTATATCAACAGGGCCGCCGCCGCGTACATAGGTAAGTGCTCCCTTTTCTACCGCATCATAATCATACCTTTCGCCGTTCTCAACCCACACACGCGTTTCGGCCAAACCAGTAATCTATTTATCAAATACTGAAGTCAAGTACGTATGTATGCCGAACTTTTAGAACTCGAAACAATTATAATTGGAAGTGGTTGAAGAATATAGTTTATTTTTGTAATTATATATTTTATAAAAACTGCCCTAACTAATCGAATAACGGGATTCCAATCATAGTATATTTGAGCCCATGGACGTTGTCACAATCTCTAATCCCTATCGATCCCTCCCACGCCTTAGTTACACCACTGAAGTATCAGCTATGTATGTATATGTATATCGTTACATAACAATATAATATGTATACACGAGCACTTCTGTAGGCTATAGCAGATTTTATCGGACTCGACGACTGGCAGTTGTAGTTGTCTGCTGTCTCGTTGAATTTATCTCGCACGCGCTCTCTGTTCGTTTCCGGTCGATTAGTCTGCCCTAGGCACACGACGAACGTCTATCGCCGTCTCCGGCAGGACTGTCGCAGAGATTTGTTGACATCATAGACCTTATACTATAGTATGGTCGACATACATCACGTGTAATACATGACCACCGCCGGTGCTGCCGCCATTTATACTATTCGCAGACGATCGATTTGCGATTTATCTATGATGTGCAACTACCTATATTAATTTAATTATATATACAGCAGTAAACCACGAGCGGTATACGTCGTGCACCACGTGCTGACAGTGGCGGCGGGTCTTTAATGTCGGACGTATATACACGCCATTATATTACCTAAAAGCCGATTGGCGGGGGTGGGATGGTAGTGTACAAGTGGAGTGTAGTGGTGGGGAAACCGGCACATTTGTCAAATGAACCGAACCGCGAGGACAGATAAAACGGGAGCGAACACTATATACTATCATTACGCTCTATGTACACACACATATATATATATATATTATATACTTATACTGTTATATAATATATATTATGTACTACTGTATAGTTATATATATATTATGTACTACTGTATAGTTATATATATATATTATGTACTACTATATAGTTTATTAACGACGACCCTCCCGCCGCGCGCCGCACGTCGTCGCGAAACGTCAGTGGCGACGGGGTTCCCCGATCCGGTCATTTGTTAACTTCAATCTAATCAAAACGAAACGTTCGTGTCTGTCGTAGTTGTGTGAGTGAGTTCGAACTATCTTCTCGTCACGACATTACTGTATTTGTCAACGTCTCCCTCGCGAGATATTATATATATTATTATATTATTATTACCTATTTCCCGACAACGTCTGAACGCCGCCGCCGCCGCACTCCCACCATCGACGTTATTATATTATTCAATATCATTTATTTTTCCTCCAACCCTATCACCTCACCCCGGATATCCGTTTGGCAATTGTTAATACATCTCCGCTGCTCCTACCCACCCCACGACAGACTGTAATGCGACGCATTTCGATCGTTCTTCTATATACATATTATTATATAGTATAAATTATAATAATATGATATTGCAGTATTATATATTGTGACATTTTCCACACATAACGATAATAATAATATTATATACAATGTCGATATTATTATTATGGTTTTTGAATGTGTTTTGTGTACCGTGTCATAGTATATTTTTACCTGCGTGCGATGAAACTTTCGATAAAGCCTATATGAAATCGAGTTTGTACAGTTATTACGTTCCAACTATTTGTAATTTTATATTTTAGATTCAGTGATTTTTGATTTACACCCTTATTTACACCCTACGACCTTTGTCACCGGAAAAAGACACAATTTTCGCGAGTATACTTCTTTCTGAATAAAATACGAGTAGGTACCTATATTATACAGTATTTGATATTTTCAGTTTTTAAAATGTTATTTAAATACTTAATACTATTCTCATTTCTATTAATATTCATAGTATTTCATAAACGTGCACAATTACATTTATTTCTTACATTTTCGACCATCACATTAATAATGCCTACATAAAAAATAAATAAAATCAATAGTATATCATAAGTTCAACTTACTCTTAATAATATTTTACTATATAACTATTATATTATATTTAAGTACCCATACACTCTATAGTATATATATATAATATACTGTATAGGCACAATCATTCATCTTTGAGTTAAATAATGTCTGTAAATCCATTGAAAACCGTTTTTGTGACATCGCCAATTTCACTTCTATTTTCCATTATATTGAACCAACGTTTTGATGAATTTTTCTTCGTTACTTTTTCTAAAGTCTGAAAAAAAGTATTTTACCACTCAAAGTCGATATATACCTACACTATAAATAAAAGCAACGTGCACTTGTAGTTTTAAAAACAAGCTAAAGTTAAAGAAAATAAGAAAATCCATCACTTATGGCAACACTACGGTGAAATTAAATGCTTTAAGAAAATAAAGGTATTAATCATTTTTATAAATTTGGAACTTATTTTATTTTTCTCATTTAATCATATTATGTCAGCTAAAAGAAAAATAGCTATTTACGGTGCAACCGTACAGAAAATAATTTAGCTATATTCCTCTTATTGTAATTTGAACTGCAAAAAGTGGATGAGCAGAGTTACTATTGTTAGGTAGATAATATGAAGTAAGATTTATTACCTATAACACATTCGTAATATTATCCAAAAGGTATTCACTATGATATAAGGTATATCTTATTCAGTATAACTAATACGTAAATATAATATATATATTTTTTATACTAATTCAGTAGTATTACTCATAATTTTTAATATTTTTTTATATCTCAATCCAACGTTCAAACTGTTCCTTGTTTACATACTATCACCTATTACATTTATATTGTAAACTGCTTATATTTTCAATTTTAGAAACATAATTATTTACTTGTAAAATCATAAAATGTAACATAGTTGTTGAGTACCTACCTACTTATGTTCCTTACTTGTTTACACAAATGTATAATAAATATTATTTGAAAACAATTTTTAGTTTGATATTTAAGTGAAACAAAAGTGAAATATAATGGTTTAATGTTTTTTCAAGATAGGTATAATACGTTATATCAATATATCTATTAATTATAATACATAAAAATAGATAAAATGTGTACCTCTTAATTTTGAAAGAAAAATTTAAAATACATATTTCTGGCCTTTGATAAGTTTAATAGGAATATTTTATTTTTAAAAGAAACCTTATGGTGTCTTCTTAAGGATTTAATAAATAAAAAGCTTACTAAGATCAATATTAGTAGAATTAAGTAGAGTTCGTAAAGTTACTCATTGTGAATAATATTATACTATTCAATATTATTTAAATATAGAATACGCGTGTGTGCATTTTTTTTCAAACTGTATATATAGTAAAACTCTTGAGTCTCAATAAAATAAGAACTTTTATAAAAGAGCACTTGGTGTGATCTTTAAAACTAAAACAATTGCAATGAAAAAGCTATTTTAGAAAATTTAAACTGCGCGTACGTTCAAAACATTTATAAAAAAAATACCATACGTGTTTATTTGATGGCCGCATATACTTAAAACAACTTGAGTATAATAGGCCATCTGCAATGGATTTATTTATTTGTTATTGGATATCGTGAAACAAATATTAAGTCTATCGGTGTTCGGGTAAAAAAGTTCCCAAGAAGATAAATTATGCATAATAAAATCGATTGTCTGATTCAAAAAGTTTGAAATGATACTCCAAGGATACCGGATATTATATAGGTAGGTATATATAGGTATTCAGGAAACTATATTAGAATCGATGAGCTCATAATAAAACAGATTTCGAATCACATAATAGGCACTTATAGAAAAATACTCGCTTGCAGTGTACCGTCCTATATAATCCTACGTGTATACTGCAACCGTATTATTTCTCGTTTGTTTACAAAATATTTTATGACCCTGCGGTGACCGTGCTGTAATATTTATTTATTCCTATACATTTCCATAACACACTGCGGCGTTCTATTATCCAAAATATGCTTATCCGTTTAAAAACAACAAATTATACCCAGTTCTACATAATATGATTCTAATATTCTAATTCTGATTCTTGTAGAGTACATTTTAGCTTTTATTTGAGTTAAATTCACAGAGGTAACTCGATGTATTCATATTATTACGCCTCATACTCTCATATTATTCGTCTGCAACGAATTTCATCTCTTTTTGTATTTTATACAACATAATACATAATACACCATATTACATTATATATTATTAAATCTTGTCTTTTGTCCAGGTATACTGAATTCGATTTTTCAACTGCCGTGTTGTCGACATATGTTTTTTAAAAGGATTAGGCGAGTGGGGAATGATGAAAAATAGAGACCTAGGGTGATATATGTAATATTATTTGCACATTTCACTGTATACAATATATTATGATACGTATATATTATGTAAAAATAATCTATATATACCTATATGTGTGTACGACGGGTAAAGGCGTGAGACGAGGGTTTTGTATAGGAGAGTACCTCTATAAGGTAGGTGCTCATAGACATATAGAATATTTCTCGAGTAGAAAGCAAGATGTCATGGTATTGTATACAATGTATAGTATGCATGGTCTTACGGCACAGCCTTCGAGCTCTTTCAGACTTAGAAATTAGAACTGCAAATAATAAAGTTTTATCCACTACGGGGAAGGTAATAATTCCGGTGCGGAACAGTTGTTTTTCGACGTGGTTTGTACCTATATATAATAGTAATATAATATAGGTTTCTATATATATATACATATATATATTATATAATAATAATATATCACACGCGCAGGTGCGCAGTTTTCTTTGTGCTTTTATATTACCACGTCGTCGCCACTTTAATCCCGATTTAATCTCGGCGCGACTGTCCGTTTGACTTTCGCCGGGGAAAGTTTTGCCGCGAGAAAACAACATCCATCTTATTATTGTCGGATGACACAAACGCGTCAGACGACATTACTCGCGTAATCAACCTAATGGGTTTTGCCTCTACTCTTCCCCCCTCCCCTCCTCTCGTCAACCAACATCATACCGCCACACTAAGTCCCACAGTCTATTCATCCACAACTTACAAGCCACCGCCTACACCGACTCCTTTTGTCGCGTATAGCCTCAAACCTCACCACCCCCCCCACCCCCCGTGCAAATACACACACACTCGCTCTTACATCCCACCGTCACGTAGTCTATCCGTTGTGTGATTTATAATAATATATAGGCAACGACGAATACGTTTTAAAGATTGAAATATATATATAATATTATATAAATAGTGTGCAGTTTTATTTTCAGACTTGATAATATGTCCCGGCGGTTAACTGCTGTCGTGTGCCTTCGAGACGTCTACAAAAACGACATTTGTAATTTGTATACCTACCCAAAGTATAATTATTAATTATTATATTTCTAACTTAAACATTTTAATTTTTGAATTGCTGATGTTTGATAATATAGACATGAAAAGTGTGTAAAAACAAAAATAATATGAAGTTGACGCATCATATAAATTGTTTATTATAATTTATTACGCAAACGTTACTGCAGTAGTTTTCTGTTTAGATCCAATTGTTGCTATATATTTCTAATTATATTTTATATAGTGTTGCGAAAAGTGGCCGTTTAGGTGGGGAGGGGGGGGGGGGGGTTATGTGAATTCAGTTAGATCATTATTATAATAATAATTGTATCACAATTATAATAAACTTTTTTTTAAAACAACGTTTGACGTGGAATTATATATTTCATCGTCAAAAAAATGTGAAAAATAATTTTGCTCTCGCGTTCGGTGAACCGTTAATGACGAAACATTTTGTCGTTTGACACAATTCGAACATGATCACGTTAAATCTTTCCATATCACCATACACGCATAATACAACAATATATCATATGCTGGATTGACGAAAAATAAATATCGAAAATATTTTTATTTTACATTATTCAAGGTCATCATCAGTCTAATAAAGATATAATATTGATGAATTTGTTTATAGATAATTATTTATACCAAATCATTGGTTTCAAAATAATTTCAGCGCCCGTTAAAATAGGTTGACGTTCTTACACCGAGTGATCTATTTAACGTAAGACACCTGCTTCTTATATCAAAGACTATCAACGTTTTTATAAATAGTTTTTTTTACATGATTTTAAGTCGTTAGAAAACATTTTTTAAGTTAAAATGTATACTTTTTTTTAATAACAACATTTATTTTTAATTCTGATTCCAAGAGTACCTACTTCGATGTATAAAAGTCAAATTGTTGAAAAGTAGGTAGAGCTTATGTGTTATCAGTATCTAAAGTTTATATGAGTTGAGTGGAGTGCTACAAAGCACTAACCCCTAACCACTATAATACTACGGCTAATCAAAAGTTTAAATATTGATTGGAAATGTTATTTAAAAAAATATAATTTTGTTCCATAAATGTATTATTTTGTACGGACTTATAAAATCATGTAAAATAAAATATATTTTAAAGACGTCAAAACGTATTTTTTGAAACAATAATTATAGGATCTTGCGTTAAACGGATCCGTAAATCGAATATCTGAAATATATCATTACGAAATTGGTTCCTCACCATATTATAGTGACCGCTTCGCTTTTTTTTTTTTACTTAGCTTCGCGCCACTACCGTCGCGCTGGATTATAATGTTACATATGGGTAAACCTTAGGGGAAACATTTCTGAATGAACCTAAAACCATAATACATGTATAACATTTAATATATTGTCATGTTGGTATATTATGTATTACACAGGCGTATTGCGGTCCGACCACTATTCATTACATATATTGCCCACATATTATATATCGGCGTACGTCGCGCGCGCACGTCATACAATATAATAATTGTTTCACTCCCGCGCGGAGTCTCGTCCGTCGATTACTTCGCTCGGCTTGTTTGTTTTGTTCGCCCGCGCGTCATCGGCTGTCGTCCGCGCGCGTGACGGACGACCGAGCGCGCGCCCCTCCGGCCGCCCCCAACCCACGTCCAAAGCTCCCGGGACCGACTGCGCTATTAGAGTGATTAAACTCGTTACAGGTGCGCCGCCGCCGAAACCCGTTGGCCCACGTCCCCGGCAAACACATCACGTCTTGTTCGGAACGCAGTTACTACATTATATTAGTGTATAATAATATATATATATAGCCACGCGCGCGAGCACTAACGTTAATGAATTGTCAGAAGCATGTTGCAGAAGAGTGGGTGGGCACAACACGTGTATAAAACACGTACACACGAGTGTGTGTGTGTGTGTTTGTGCGTATTTCAAGGTGTTTATTTCAACGCGAATCGGGGCGATTATCTAGTTGAGATATCTTATAACCATAGGCGCGAATTGGGGGGGGGGGGGGGTTGCTTAGCACACCCAAAATTCACATCGAATTTTTATTGACTATAATATTATGCCAATTTATTTCTAAGACCTTATCATTTTCATAAGAATAATACATAGGTATCTATCAGAATAATAATAATATAGATAAAAGTGTATTATGTTATAGGTATTTTTTTGTATTAAGATTAATGCGAAGGTGTATAAAATTAAGTTGTATGAATGGAGGGGTGTGAGGAGCAAAGTGCCCCACTGATCACATTAGTAAACATAAATCTAGTACCCCCATACATTTAACCCAAATCGCGCCAATACTTATGAACCGTGTCCCGGTCGCCCTGAACTGTCCAGTTCTTCACACAAGATATTTCGGTGTCCCGATGATGATATTTAAATGCCCGGTAAGAATAATATCCTTGTAAATACATAAATTAAATATTTTTTTCTTGTCCCGTAATAATTCATTATAATTAATATACTATTTTTTATGGCTATATAGTTGTTTCTTATTACAGTATATTTATTCAATATGATTATAAGTGCGTAATTAATGGTTAACAATATTTTAGGTTAAACTTGGGAATAAGTTGATAGTTAAAATGCTTAATAGTACAAAAATAGTTTTGGATTTTTTTTTTAAGTATATTGAAGAAATTTATTTTTGTTAGTCTTGATTTTTTTACTTGGGTGCTGACCTTGTGCCCACTATTTTGAGTATGAAAAATTTGTCCTGGTTCTTAGAAATAACTTATAATATTAAAATTCAGCACACTATAATATAGTAACCTTAGCTACCGTTCAAATCACGTGTCGGCGAACCATGTCCTGCGAGCTGCACGTGGTTCTCATCGAAATTGTATTGTATTATTTGTATGTAGCCCACGGGTAAAAATTATAGTTTGTATAAAAACCACTAACTAAAATAGTACTGACTGGAAACGGCGGAAAAAAACGTTGTTTGTTTGTAGATATACCTTAATAATACCTAAACAAAATAAAGTATATTCGAATTGTGGACCATGAAAAGTTTATATTATTTATTTTTCGGACTTTCGCATCAAAAAGGTTGACGACCCTTGGCGTAAACGATAAATCATAATGATATGTTTATATAATAACGTGTTTTAATATTCCTCACTTAAGTACAAATTACATTTTCCAACAAATAAAAACGGTAATAATCCAATATAATATGCATTTAAAAAATATATAGTATGATATTAAAATTAACCTTAAACGATTTCACAATGACAAATTACAGAAATACAATTCACAGTGAAGATAATAATATTATACTCGGCACTTGGCAATCCATGCAAGAACATGGAACAATTCATTAAAGAACCACTCTGTACAGATGTATAAGTACTTTCTGATATTAAATTATTGTTTATTGTCGAAACAATAATTTAGCTAGTGAGTGCCGTCTGAAAAATATGAATTTATATGTTTCTTACTGTTTTTTTCCTTTTAGATTTTCGAATTTTGTTTCAGACGTTTTTTTAATCGCCTAAAAACTCGTATTGTTCGTTTTCAATGTAATATGCTCGATGTATTATAGCGTATTATATACGACCTCTTTGAAAAAATCCGATAGACTTTACTGCAGCAGTAGTAATTATATAAAAAACGTAAAGGCATTAGAGATCTCGTTGTACGATCATTCAGAACTGCGTAAAAAACAATGAACGCGTTAATCACGGGCAGCAGTTTTGTACAATATTATACACCACACTATTTTATTCGACGCTAAACGCTTTGTTTCTTAGTGCGTCGTAACTACATAATATTATAATATAGAACTTGCAGTATAATAATAGTTTACGAGTGGAGTTATATCGATACATATCCGCGTACGTCGTTATTGTTGTACACTTATTCATGTCTACTAACATATAAAACATTATATTATAGAATCTGAAGTACTTATACATGAATAGTTTTTACTATTTTAGATTCTTAGCTGAGCGCCGGAGCGGTGGATACCAACAACATTGGTCGTACTGCAATGATGTGTGCATTTTTTTCCGGTCAACACTTTTCGAGGTTAAAAAGTTTCATGCAGCATTTCTTTACACCGAATTGGAAATTGTAAACAAGATATGATATTGCGCGATTTAAGAAAGTATAATAAAATATATATTATATTCTATCATATATAGAAGTTTCCAAGATAATCACAGAAAACCGGCGGAAAAAATAATCAAAGATATAAAAATGAGCACTCATTTTTTAACAAAATGTTGACATATTTTTGATTAAAGTGTAAGCTCCACTCGAAATCGACTATCGATTACACTGCAATTTTAATGCACAATAAAATATAATATTATATATTTTCACTTCTAAATAAAAAACAATATTACTACGTATTTACATCTAGGCCGGATTTTACGAGGCATGCACGTAGTATACATACAGCGAATTTTTGTTTTTTGATAAAATAATATAGCACAGACGTTGCTGTAAAGTGTAAATCTTAATATAGATACTCACATCGTGATGCATTAATAAATATGGCCAATGAAAGAAATTGCTTTAATCAAAATCGCTACTATTTGTTTGTTTATAATTATTATTCACCTATATAGAAAATAGACGTAATAATATAGATTTATTTATATAAATAATATATCGCATGGTGCCACGACAAATATCCAAAAACCGAAACATCCTGCGTAAATTTGCTTAAACTGTTTTTTTTTTATAGTATGGATTTTTAGAAATTTCGAATTATATAGTTGTACGATATAATTTTATATAAGTTCATGACGTACAATAATAATTGTATTGTTGCAATTATATTTTTTGATAGAATATTTATGTCTGAAATATTTTTGAGCAATTATTAATTCGAATCGCAACATTTATAATAAAGTTCAGTATCATTTTGAGTTATTATTTACACGGGATACTTTGGTTTTGGGATATTTTGTTTGAGATATTTTGGTTTTGGATATATTTTCTTTGTGATATTTTCTCACCATATCGCATAGATGTTGTGTACTATATATTATATTATATGCATGCAATGAAACTGAATTGCAGGCAATTAGTGCAATCACTTTTACTGACCATTTCGCATCAATTAAAAGCTAGCTGGTCTAATGATTTCAAAGCTATGGACCGAGAACGGTGGGAAAAAATCAATATTTTGGGTTTAATTGCATTTATCTTGGTCACGGTATTGTTAGTTATTGTATATTTCGATTTCAATTTAAAAAAAAGGCAAAGGTACGGTTTCGGTTTGAATATTTACTCGTATCGGTTTTATAACTTGAATAACTGCTGCTTAGGAAATTTTTTTTAAACAGGTCTGCCGTCGTTTCATACAGTTAATATTATTTTTTCAGTTTAGTTGCGAACGTCGAACCCCTATTTTGTTAGTGAAAAAATATAATATCACGGTGATAGGTATATTGAGGTATATATAATATAGTGTTATATTGCATAATATTATTATAATATAATTATTTCTATTGGATACGAATTCAAATTAATGATTAATTGGGCCCCGGGATACCATTTACTTAGTTGGCCCCCTTTTAAATTTAACTTCAAAAAATTGTATCCCTACATTTTTACGACTGTACCTTACTTTTCTACGGATAAAATTGTATAATGTGTACTATATTACCACGCACAATCGTCAATCATAGATAATAAAGATTATCATATATATATGCGTACGATGTAGTTCACAACTCCCAATTTATAAACTTCATCAAAGAATATCAATTTTATATTTATTATAATTTAGTCATATTTCGTGATATAAAAATGAAGAACATTTTTATTTTATAATTACTACCTACTGAAATTATTTTATTTTTTTGAACGCAGTAAAAAATAAATATTTTGGGTATAAAAATGGGCCCCCAAAATCAATGAGCACCGGGACCATGCCCCTCCTGGACCCCCCTCTTAATCCGGACTCGCGCGCACGTATAATAATAATAAATAATAATTATATCGCGGGTCTCTATATTATTATGGCCCTCGTCGAATTCGGTGTTTTCGACACCCCTGCAACCGGCAGACTGACGGAATTGTCCTGCAACAGTTCTACTCAATCCCTATTCGGTGTACGATTTAGTCGTGTTGTGCCACCGCAGTGGCAACGGCAGCTTATATACATATATAGCTAGGACGACACGCGTCGAGTCCGGAGTATTACAATACAATTACGATGTTTGTGTCACTATGTCCCGCACTAGACCGTTGTCGTAAACACGAATATTTACCAAAGCGGGGTCGAGAACGGTCGGCCGACGCGATACTTATAGGTACATATATCGTAATTCGTAGGCGTCCCCGGCGGCCGATTCGGCTCACCCGTCGTGCGTAATCCCACCGGTGTGGCCCATAAAAACCCATATAAAATATATATCGTATGCTACCTATATATATATATATATATGTTATAATATGTATTTATAGGTATAAACCAGCTACCTACCTGTGTAGAACCGGATACTAGTATACTAGCAATTTTTTATTCGTCCAATATATTTTTAATAACCGAATTATATTATTATTATACGCGGATCCGCGACGAAATATATGTCCTCGAAACGTATAGGTACCTAAATATACAATATACATTTTACATTTTACATCATATATCCAATATGTATCAGCTCGATTGCACTTATACCGCAGTATAATACCTATATATAATAATATTATATGTATTATATGGTATGGTCACATACATAAAACCTTTTTGTTTTGGGCTGTTTTTTTTTTTTATCGCAAAACGATATAAAATACCACGCAAAAGTTACTCGCGATATGACTTTAAGACGATAAAACCCTGCACGTTCGGACGTATAAAGTTTAATGTGTACGTATGGCCAATTTGACATAGAAACTCGTGTATATTAGTGAAATCATATATTATTATTATTATATGAAAGCATTGTTACCGAGCTACAAGCGCACGCATTAACGAAAGAAACCGCGGCGATGTCCATAATATTATATTATACGGATAAAGGCATATTGTATGTGTGTATTTGAACGACCCTCTAGAAAATAAAGTAATTTATTAATTAAGTTATGTATATAATATAGTAAGTGCGTGCGTGTATGTGTGTCTAACCATTTTAACCATTTTAACCATTTTAACCAGTCAATAACAAAACTCTCGTCTCCGTTCGTTTGTGCGCACTTTATACTGTTTATTTATATTAACTCGTCATCCACTTACGCACTTCTTGCGAACCTTTTATCGGGTGAAAATGCTTTTTTTTTTAATTATTTTAAATTGGATAGGTACGCAAATGAAAACTCACATACTTCATAAAAGTTATCTTTAATTTATCGCTCTGTTTTTAGTATAATAAGTTCATCATCTGCTCAATGCTGTTCAGAGTCATTCGTAATAAATTATTAATTAACAAATATAAATTAGTTGAGTTTATTATATATAATATTATATACATAAAATATGTAGCTTTAACGTAAACGCCATTATATAGCTATTTCAAATGTATGTTCTTAAAACTACCTTTGATAATACTACGCTCATGAATACTGAATATTAAATAAAATAAAGTGAACTTTAACAAAAAAAAATATCTAACAGTTTTGTAAATAAATTATTGTTTGTAACAATTATTATGCAGTTAATTATAGCTTGGTATGAGTTATAACTATTACAACTGTTTTAATACAATTTACAGATCGCGGAGTTTGCAGTTTATTCTCCTAGCATGCTTGTAAATTGTTATAGTTGTTATAACTTATAATATCATTGTAATAATGTAATATATGTATTTCCATAATAATATAATAATATTATTATCAGCTAGGTCTGTTATTAGAATGTCATTCATGTACGTATAGGATGTCAATAAAAATAACTGTATAGTATTCTATACTAAAACTCATACTGCAATTTGGGTAAATTATGGTTCTTGTTTTGAAAATATTATGAATATCTACCGATACAAATCCCCACATCACCGGCTATACCTCTACTGCTATGGTATAGCTGTGGAAAGAAAATATTTTCGAATAGTAAGTATATAATATTATATTCTTACTCTCTGGTAAAATCTCTCTGGTAAAATACTATAATAAATGAATATATTATTATAGCGCGGATTACTCAAATTTGACGATACTCTCGGCATTTGTTTTCATATTGTTTATATTAATTATACCACTTGAAAGAAATTCATTGTGGTATTTTAGTATTTAAACAAAACGAAAATAAAAAAAAAGCTATTAATAAACTGCATTAGCCACACACATAATGGTACTGATATTAAAGCGTTCCAGTGCAAGTTTATTGGTGCAATTACATGGAAATCGAAGCTGAAAAAAGAGTAGGCACATCCCACATTAATTGTATGTACAGGCGTAAATGCAAACTCCCTCACGGTGATGGTAACGTTTTACCGCAGAATATACGAAATATATTTTACGTTGATTTTTAAAACCCTGATATACCATATACCCCTATACATAATATTATAATGATAGATACCAACTTAATTGCTTCTTAATGTGTTGTATACTTCAATTTAAAAAAAAATTCTTACGACTTTCTAATTCCTGTGTTTTAATTAAAATTGAATGCATATACCACATGCAGATTACGCGTGTAATACCTAGATCATAATACAAGTACGTTTCAACGTTAATTTGCATATAATAATATTGTACGAGAAATAATATTCCAAAACTCATTCCTATTTATACGCATCGTACTAAATATGTATATATTACAATAAACATTATTTTCTTCTCACTAGGCACTCGCAAAGCTCGTCCCGACTTGTTGGCCACCACCGCTGGAAGATTAACCTCGGAGGCGCGCGTTCTGTTAAATGGACCGAAAAAACGGTCTCTCGTTCTAAAGCGTTTAGGGTAAATTTAATGCGAATACCACCGGATGTATATGTATTTATTATGTCCATGTATCATATATATATACGTGAATGTGTGTGTGTGTGTGTTCGCGTGTAAGTATATATTATATATACGCTTATATTATGTATAACGGCGGCCGTGACAATATATCACAAACGCTATATTATATTATATATTCGACGTGACATTATAATAATAAAACTAATACCATAGGATATAATATATATATATATATATATATATATATATATTATAATAAACCGAGGCTCGGATGTCGGATATCGGGTGCTGCCGGTGGTGGGGGTTGTTGCTGTGAAGGGAAAATAATGATTGATTCGAGGACGACGCAGACGCCAACCGTACACATAATACTCTCCATTACGACGGACACCCGTCACATTTTTCACACCCACACACAAAGTATATGATATATATATACACACACACACACCTATGTATGGGCACGGTTTTTTAAATATTCACGTAAGGCATGAGCGAGTGTGCCGCATTCGTATTATATAAAAGTACGAAAAATTGACGACTCCACGTCAAATGTATATAATATTATTATTATAATATGTATATGTACGACGGAGAGAGAGAGAGAGAGAGAGAGAGAGAGAGAGAGAGAGAGAGAGAGAGAAAGAGTGAGAGAGAACTGCTGCGCACATATAATATCCAAATGCGCCGACATCCTCTCCCTGCCAGCACCCACCGGTTCACCCCATCCACCACCCACCACCTCACATTACCGCCACGCACATTCGGAATCCTATTTTTTTCCCGGTCCGCGGGACGTTTCCAATGATTTTTATTTCGTTCGACGTAATAATAATACGATATGTGTGTGCTGCAGTGTTATATAAAGCGATTTACCATCGAATCTCCTCGTCCCTCCACCTCCGCCCCGACTCGCTCTGCAGCCGCGCGTCCCCGGAGGCGTCCGAAATCCGAAAAGAAAAGCGCGCGCGCTTTTCACGCGTTATTAGATTTGCGCGCGTAATACATAATAATAATAATATACGAAATATACGACGCAAGTTTCACGTATAGAGTTATTGCGCGAGGGTAGCGGGACACGGACGAGTCATCCGAATGCTCCGCGGCCCGACGGAGGAATACGTATAAAAGTTTTCCCGTCTCCACGCGAATAATTTCGCTTATTTACGCAAATTCAATTTTCTCCGGTCGTGTATTATATATTATGTTGTGTACACATTTTTTCCTCTCTCGAAAGCGACTCAGCGTCGCGTATTCGGCCCACAATATAATGAGACTTCGGTGCTGCGCGCGCGCGTCATTCGATATAATAATCGAACAACAACAACAACTACAACTTCGCACACACGTATATTTAATACATTATGAATAATATTATGCTTAGTGGTAGATTTTGGTACCTATAACGTATGGCAAACACAGGTATAGAGAATATAATATGTGATCTTAGTAAATGCTACGGTTAAAAGTAAATTCTACAGATGTTTTTTTTATTGTTGTTAAATCGACTGATCTATTTGTTTTAAATGTTACATACTTACACGGTTTGAATTTAAAAATATAATATTTGATACTTGTATATTTTATTATTATTTATTTTATATTAAGTAGATACTTATATATTTAATTTATTTTATAATTATTTAAAACTATGGTCAAATAACTATTATTTTGTTCTTAACAGTTACAAAATGTTAATACAACTAATAATACTAATGATGTAAATTATATATTATAATTTATAATCATTATTCAATATCAGCATGATCAATTTCAGTAATAAGTTGTTAGGTTTGTTATAGATAAAATGAAACAAAAAAATAAATATTTAAACAATTTACCAATTTACCAAATTTTACCAGAAAATGTATCGATAAAATTTTAACAGTAAATTCCACATTTCAAAAGGTTAGATCAAAGGAATGCTCAGACCCGAATTTCGGGGGGTGCCTAAAATATTATTGGGCACTCTCTTAACAAGACTTGTACATATTATTTGGTGATACCTATATAATTACTAGTACCAATTACTAATTACCATAGTTATATATTTCCTTTGATTAATATCTATTTCTAAAATAATTGCAATGTTTATTTATTATAAATTATACTTTTGTAGCCAAGAACATCAAATTGTTATAATCACAGTAAGTAGTTATTCCACGTAAATGTAAAATATTGCACGTTTTATTGTTTTTTTTTATCACGAAACATGATATATTTTTTACCATATAGAGGTAGTTTAGGAAAAAATACATTTAATTCTAGTACCTGACATCAATTAAAATACGGGTGACGGGCCCTTTTCTCTGGACTTAAATTTTAGGGCCCCAATTAAAAAAATGGTATGGGTGCCCAGGCACACCCAGCACTCCCTGCGCGCACGCCCATGGGTTAGAAGTATGCGGCCGTGACATAATATTTTCCTCCTCCGTAATAAAACGCATAAGTTTAACATAAATTGCGTTCTCGTGCTGAAAAAAATATCGTAACACATGCACTTATAATATGTACATGTAAATTATATGCAGTGCGATGACTGATGTGTTTGTCCTTTTGTTAGTTTTTATTAGAAATAATAAATATTATAGTACCTATGACAATAATATATGTAGTTGCGTACTATAGTTATTTTCATGTATAATTTTGGATAGTTGATCTAAATGAAATATGGGGTTAATTTGTATAAATATTGATGTGTATGTTAAACTATACGAATTTACGAGTATACGCAAATAGACAGTATATATACGTTTTGGGGTTTAGAGGTTTAGACAGGAGACGGACGAGAACAAACACTGGGAGATACCCTGTATATATTCAGTGAAAAGAAGACGAAAAAAGCGGAGAACCGCTTTTCCAACTAAGTATATATATAATATATATATTGACCCCGACAAATAAACAACCCTCGATTCGATTTATTTTTAATAAACGGAACGGTGTTTTGGGCTCTTCAAACCAAAATCTATTGCACGGACCTCGTGATATACTCTCGTGTGCGGAATGATTCAATTCATACATATATATAGTATATACCTACGATAATAATATATGTATAGGTATCAACTCATCCCCTCGCACTATAAAATACAATTTTTATTTCGATTGATTTTCCTGGATGCCGACAACTGCTCGTGTGTGTATGCCCACGCGGATACTTCTCCATTTCTACTAAATATCCTGTTATAATATATGTTACCTTAAACTTAATTATTTTTATATGCGCATGTTGGTGGACAGGAGTGCGAAGGTGCCTCCTATTCACTTTAAAACTGTTCCACAAAAAATAATACATGTAGGTACATATAATTAGTTGGTACTTATTAAAATATTTATAAAACAAACTTTTTTTTATTCTATTGTTTTGTTGAACTAGGAAAACATATTTCAGAATGGAGAATTAGAACGTGGTCGTAAGTTAATATTTATATTAATTTAATAGTGTTATAATAAGCTATTTACCATAGTTGATTGAAAATCTAACATTATAAGATTCGCATAATATTGTGGTGTATACACGAATCGTTAATATATTAAAGCCATAGCTATAACTGAAAATGATTACCGATTCCGAACAATATCATTTATGATACGTCTCTTAAAAAATAATAAGGCTCGAAATATAACCATATCTACGCAGTCTCAGTTGTCAATAAAATCATAATTACAATTTCTCTATTATTTGTTCATTTATTTGTTATAAAATATACGGGACGAGCCCTTTGTACAATTAGGTAGATAAACATACAAAGCAAGATAACAATACGTAACATGATTACAATAATATATAACATGGGCAATATACGTAGATACCTACATATTATGTGTACAATTAAAAATTTAAAAAAAACATTAAATCCTGTGTTGGTTTTCGACATCAAACGTCTTATAATTTATAATAGGTTCATTACTCATGTAGTTGGTGGGACTGAAGGGTAAGTGGAACATAGCAGTAGAGCGAGAGGACCGTCGTGGAACTTTAAACGTAATTAGGAAAAGTAAGGTTGGAGAATCTATAACACCAGTAAGTAAGACTTTTAAGAATGTGTTACCAAAATAACTTGGTGCTTGGCTAAAGTAACTAGACCAAGATAAGTGGCAATAGGATAATAATCGTGAGGAGGACAAGCAATACCCAGAAAGTATCTGGAAAATCGGAAAAACCTCCTCCGCTGAACCTTTTCCAGCTTACAATATTAAGTTCATTGACAATCAATTATACGAATTGGGAAATTAAAAATCACAAGAGAAATCTTTTTAATTCTTCGTATTCTGCAAGTGCAAACTCAACAACGGAGTCTTAAATTGAAAAAAACCTATTTTCATTATAAACAACTGTTACGAATTTCCATCTCAAAACGATGACGATGTATTGGATTTTCCGATTCATTTTCAACTAATGACACGTCTATTCCCGAGAAAACATTCAAGTGACACCTCCTAATTGTTTGATAGGCTTATTAAAATTTAATCAACTGTGTAAGGAATTGAGAATTTACATTAGGAATGATAACTTTTTTTACAAATATTCTACAGATAAATATAAAATACAAATTACTTTTATTAGAAATATAGATTAGTAGTCCACTATCATACAAATAGTAATAAGTACCTATGTACAATTTTATATATATATGAATCAATGGAGAACGAACCGATCAGAAATATTTATCCATCTACTGATATTGATAGGATAAAAACATAATAAATAGCATAATATTGTTATAAGTTAAACATGTAACAAATGTAGGTAGGTATTATTCATAAAACTATTCACAAAACTACTAAACAGCATTTCCCGCCTTATTCTTTGTACGCCTAAAAAAATCAAAACGAGTCTCTAGAAATCTTTCGATTAACCTCGCTGCCGTTTACAAATATAAAATTTAAAAATATCATCATAAACCGAGAACAATTTTTAAAATGTTTAAATAGAATAATATTATGGTTACACTCAAACGAATACTGTGGTTGTTCTGACTTGTATTTAATAATAGTGGGTATAACAGGAAAGGAAAGGGGTTTTCTAAAAATATAGCTTGAAGTTGACCCTAACCTTGGTATATATTGCAAATTCTCGATGCACATCCGAAAAAAAAACTGAGTTTAAGCAACATTATATTATAAATAATACATCTAGTTTGTGCCTATGTGTTGTTTACGCTGTTGATATTAGAATCCGTAGTTACTATAACATACACAAATTTCGAACTTATATAGTACCATAATATCATTGTAGTCTGTGGAGGATATATTATTCTATTTGTCGCGGTAGGATGGCTATACTATATAGGTACTAATTATAGTGCAGAAACTGGAGAGTTTGTTGTCGAGTGGAATATTATAATCATGAGATTGTTAAGTGGGTACATCGTTAAAACGGGCAATTCAAAAGTTTAGGGGAACAAAAACGACGTTGCCTGTGTTTAAAAAAAGTAGTCTGGTACAGAATAACGAGTACAACCATGTCGTAAGCAGTTTGTTAGAAATACAAATTTGGTGGTACCTCTAAAATATATATACTATATTATATGTATATTATATATTTATCTATTATATTGTATATTACATAAATTATTTAAATTATTAAAAAATACCCAGTAGTTGTTTAATCCATTGAAAATACAATTGAAAATTCGAATTATGTATGAAATTTAATTAAAACTGTTTAAACAGGCATTGTAAACATTTAATAATTATAACTATGGAATTCAATAAATTATATATTTGAAAACCACACATTATTTTTTTTTACTGTTACCATTATATTAAAATTTCGAAGAATAGTACTGTAAAGATTTTGTAGTGAGAATAGTAAAGTATGCTTAAAAAAATAATTTTTCATCAGACGATGGCAATTAAAATATTATTACGGTTATTCCATTTTGAACGTCATACTCATATTAAAAAAGGTAGGTATCTGTGTTTAAAAAAATATAATTTAGTACACAAACACAAAACAGATGAAAATGGTTAAAGTCCACGTGCAAATCCCAGTTTAATGAGTTTTTGTAGGAGTGTACATATGTATAGGTAGACTAAAAAAGTTGATATTCCTGAGCACGTGCGATAAAATTATCTACCATTTTTAATTATGAAACCTAATTAAATAATATGTCAGCGGTGATAGTAAATGTTTTAAAAAATTCTTTACCAAAAATAAATAATGTTAACCTTTTGACTATTCCCACATTAATGAGTAAATAAATATAAATATTGTACGAGTCATAAATTGAAAGTTTAATTTTAATCTTCTTAGTTCTTTGCTTAATGGTTGAATACAAAATTGTAATTCTCATGGTTCTTCTCCCGCTACCGCTGTCGCAAGCCTCTTACATTAAAGTATATACTGGGAAGAGTTGATAAGGGACGGCTGTCGTTTAATCGAAGAACTAATTCGGATTTATAACATCATATTTCAAATGAATGGACACATTGAAATGCCATTCGCCCCCCTTAAGCATAAGAAAATTCTAAACGGAAAGTTGAAGTTGGACTACGACTGATTATTTTCAGGATGTTTCGAGGCATGAAATTACAGACTTAAGTATTTTTCAAAATATGTTCGCTTCTTGAAAGTTTCGAAGTTAATGTCTGAAGTAGTTTTGTGTAATGTAATAGACTTTATGGATTATTATTATCGAGTTCACCGAGTTCAAAAGCATTTTTACATAGTTTTACTATTTAAAGCTAAACTATAGTGTCATGCGCGGATGCCCATTCACTTTACATAATACAATTACAATTAACATTTAATTGAAATAATTTAAAAAAAAATTCAAAAGAAAATATTTGCATTTTGCATATTCCATATATTGCGGTAGAATAAACACAATTCATTCGATGATTATTTTTCAAATCTATTGTTATAACTGCAATGATATTATTTTTTTATGAATATATGATAATAATATGACAACAATATAGAGTCGTTTATTCAGATTAAACATTGTAAAATGTAAACGAAGCGAAACGGAAATCAGCTCTTCTTGTTTTACAACATAATAATATTATTTAGTTATTTTTTAATTACTTTTTCTTCATTTTCCAGCTACTTAAATTAACCTTTAACTACAATATACGCTAATGAACACATTAGTATACCTATGTAGACAAACTTTTCGTACAAGTCTATCGTAACATTTTTAACTGTGGTTTGAATACTTTGTGGTTTTATTTGTATCAAATAATTTAGAAAAACATTAATTCTCGCGTATTTCGAATCCCAATAATAATTATTGTGTCCCTGTTTGACTTTTGCATATTGCTTTACCTTTTATGCATATTTTATACGCGGATAGCGTACCTATATATGGATTACAATTTAATTGGGAAATAATTATTTTAATATTGACAGACGTAATTTATTATGGGAATATATATTGTGTTTACATAATATAATATGTAATTATAATATACAACAGAAACGATAACGTTTGTCATCCATGTACATATTATTCCGTGCAATTGATATCCGAAGCTAATCACGCATAGATCCGAACGAATTAAGCGATTTAATTTACATATTATTATTATGTACGCACATATAATAAATAGGTATTCGTCATTGGTCGTTTTAAACATTGTGTCCTTTGAACACTATACAATAAATCATACATAATTAATATTACCTGCGGCACAACGAATCGTGTCTGTGTACAATAATACTACCTAGGTACATGAACGAAATGGGTAAACAAATACACGTCGACTTCATCGAAATGATGGTCATATTATATTATAATGTATGGGTAGAAAAATGTTTTTTGAAAATTCGTCGAGGCCTCGTGCGACCACGAACACGGCATGTGCCACCCATGGGATTTAATTAAAAGTAACCGCATTTGGCTCTTTAACCCTTTCGCGTTCTCTGTGCGCCGATTTATAATAAAACAGAATTAATGGATTTAATGTGTTTGACTGTAACGCGCGTATTATAAGTATCAGGAAAGATGTCCCTGGACGTATAGCCTGCACACGCGTCCGAGAATATTTATGATAAATTCGGTTAATTAACTAATTGTGTTTTATGACGTAGGTACAAAAAAATGTAGAATATATATTATAATAATATGATGTATATACGCGTAAAAATGACCTTATGAAGATTAATAATGAAAAAGGTCTGACTCATTTTATATTCATGAAGTTTTCGTACACAGTTACCGAGAACGAATATTTTAGCGAACGTATTGTTTATAATCTAAATAATACGGAACAATTTATAAAAATATAAATGACATTTCACGTCGATTTACATTTGAATACGGTTATTTATTTTGCATTTATTGATTCTTCTCGCTGAGAAATATTATTCAAAATTATTTTTAGTGATAATGATAAATAAACGTTTCGTTTTAATAGGAAAAAAAAGTATTAAATATAAATGTTGCCAATATAGAGCTTGTTCCCAGGAAACCGGCAACGGTAAAATATATATCAATCATTATAGAGGTACAAAATTATTAAATTTTCGTAATACCAACGATTAATCAAAAAAAAAAAAAAATCCTAATAGGTCGGTGTAAATAATACAAAATTTATATATATTTTTATCACATATTATAAATTTGTAAATTGTAAGCAGTCAAATAAAAATATTTTCAGTTACCTACTGTTTAATATAAATTATTTATGTCAATCTGTGTATTACAGGAAATAAAATATATTTAAAAAGGGATTTGAGACCAATTATAGAAATTGACGGATTATTATTTATATATTTTTTTTTATATACTAGTAATATTATTATAACAATACTATTATGCGAATATCCAGTTGGTGTATTGTTATTTTAAATAACTGAATGTCACTCATACCATATTATATTGTTCTTGGTCAGTTACTCAGTTAGTCAGATTATCAACTTGTTGTAAACTTATGAATTATAATATATTACAAACAATACAGGTGTATAAAATTCAAACAAAACATTGTTAAATGATTATCGTAAAAGTCAATTATATTGCTGAACAATGAGTAATGACTGTACTTTTTGTAGATTTACATCCGCCTACCATTTATTTCTTTTGTGCAGTAGACAGTATTACTCATACGTACTATTTTATTAGCCTTTTCAGCGTTATATCACAAATACGTGCGCACAAATTACCATATGATCGTTTCTTATAGTACATGCACGTATAAGTCCTAACACTATTTTATCGTTTTAGTTTACCTTATGAATCTTATTTGTACCTTTTGTACAATATATAGTATATACATGAATAGAGGTAATCAGATTTGCTTTTTAAATAAATTATACAAATATTATTTTTAAAGTTTGTTAGCTTTTACTTTATAATTATACAAGTTTTATTTTCAAAATTTTATATTTCAAAAACTTTCAGGAGACGTCTATTGAGTGCTTGAGTGGTCGTTAGTAAGTAGTTGAAAACGTGTTTACAGTTTTTACAAAGTTAAAAAAATTAGAGCTCTCAAGGGAATTTAATCATTAATATTTATTTTATTTTTTTATTGGGTTAAAAATGTATTCTATTTATTTTTCAAATTTTAAAATCATTTCTTATTGATAATTTGATGTTTATTTGTATTTATGGAATATGTACTTCTTTCTAAATTATTTAGAAATGTACGTTTTAATTTAATAGATTTTAAACATTTAGGAGGCGTAAGTATAATATAATAAATATTCTACCAAATAAATAACTATTGATCGCCCGATTCATAATACTATGATTAAAATATAACACAAATCTATAACAAATCAGTTATCGAAATTAAATTTGAACCCCTATGGGTGCAAAATAAAAATTGGAAACCCTGATTGTTTTATAATAATTAGTTTTATTTTTTATAGGTAATATGAAAGCTTAATTTTTCCCTTTATAATAAAATATACCCACTTTGCCATTATAAAAATCAAAATAATATATAGGCAGGTATTTAATAAAATATAAATCATAGTTAATAATAATTGATTTTAAATTCATTGATTTTTTGTTATTTGATTGTGGAAATAAGTTGTATTTACAATTAATCCGCATATAAAAAATATTTATATTACAATATACCTATACTATAAAAGTAAATATCATAAAAGGCTCAACTGAACAGTATTTTGTAATATGAAGTTCAGTGTCACAAGAAATAGGTACTTACAAATTAAACTTCGGTCTTCATTGCACATGACATAAAATGTATCTAACAATAAAATAATTTATTAATGACATTTTAAAGGTATGGTGTGGGTGTGTCACGACTCTATGGACTGTGATACATACTTAACTGTTCCGATTTTGGTCATCTAGAACAATCCGGCCATTGGTTCTCAAAATGTAATTAACGAATGCAAATATGTGATGATTAGCGGTTTGAAATTTGAATAATAATTATTATTTACGAACGTCTCGAACAAACAAAATTTAAACATAACAACTACATAATACGACGGTGTAATTGTAATATGATAAATCGATAAATAAAAAAAAATATATATATTAGAAAAAAATAAATATTTTGTTAGACCATGGAAAAATAAAAATATTAATTCACTTATAACTTCTTTGGTATTATTCCAATATATTTTCTGTAAGCGTTCTTGGATTAAACTAAGACGCACAATATATGCGCCTATGGCCCTGGAAGAACACTGACCTATGGACGCATATGTGCATATATATTATATATACATATATGACACTCAAAGGGTTAAGTTACCTAGTTTCCAATCAATTGTATTTGTCAAATATAAAATATATATTTCAACTCATTCACCATCATTCTACATTATAAATATATATTATCGACCACAAGGCTTCGTTACTTCAAAAGTAAGTTGGTAACATTTCATACTTGTACAACACAACGATAACAACCGCTCATCAAAACTTTAAATACCAGTTAGAAGTAAGTTACCTTCGTGTTATATTCGTTTGAATTTCGATTTTTATGTATACAAATTTCAGAAAGATGTCTGGTTCGTTGTACCTATGTATAATCAATAATACATTTTTTTATTCAAACAAGTAAAAAGGCAAAAAACTAATAACGATAAAAAGTGATGTTTTATTTAAAATTCAAATAATTGTAAAAATAAATATTTTCATAAACAACGTGAATATTTTTCGATAAGGTAGGTAATCTCTGTTTTCCGTTAAAAGAATCACTCTATATACCTATAATATATTATATTATTATGATAGATTCGTACCGTATGGTTTTATTCTTTGATTGGAAATTGTTTTTTAGAGCCATTATAGATCTGACCCAATTGACCCCTGAGGTTTACTTTTGATTAAATATATAGATAAATCAAAACGCGTCCGTTTTTACGTCATAAAAGTCTTGACACGATACTATATGATCAACGTTAATATTATAAAGTTTCCTACGTAATATAGATCAGTAGTCAACTGACAGTATAGGTAACCTGTATAAGGTATAGCGTGTAGGCTATATAGGTAGTACCGATTTAGTATAACAGCCATATTCGGACTTTGAAGCTTTTGATATTCTTTTGATTTTTTTCTTTTAACGGTTACACGCCCTATATGGACGTCGTTAAAATATATAACACGCATGCATGTATGTATCGTACTCCGTTAGGTTGTCAGGTCTCCCCCGTCTAACACACACCTAAATATTATATATAATATATACATACAACATTACCACAGTAGCCTTTGGTAACTTAAATAAACCTTCTGCGGCGCACTAAACGTCGTGGGTAAACAAGTGTGAAAACGTTCATAGAGAAATCCTGCTCCTACTCCTCCTCCTGCGGTAAGTCCTACCTCTGCTATCCCATCTATATCCGCGGCCTTTGCTGCGCGCTAGTGTAAATATTGACGAATGCAAGTCGCGACTTCCTTACATTATAATAATTACAACCTGTCGATCGGAACGATTTTTCGATCGGGTATTCTTTAAACGTCAGTTTTTACGAGGCCGAATGTAACTCAGGCTTGCAGCTTGCAGCTCGCTGTCTATCTTATATATATATGTGTGGTCGTATATATATTATTATATTTGCGTATTTTTCGGGTGCGAAAGTTGTGACAGCAGCACTATATGAGCACAGCGATTATGAGGACTGATACGATAAAACGGTAATATCATTATAATATTATTAAAAAAAAAAAAAAAAAAAGTAAATGCCGTTATAAACTCGTAAGTCACTAAACCGTAAAGAACAGCGTGTGCATATTTTACTTAATGAGGCGATAAACGAAGGATAACAAGTTCACCCCTGCTCCTTATTTGTCCATATTATTATATAATAAATGTTGGGTATTATGATGATTTGATCGTTTGCGTTCGATTATTTTAATTATTATCATTTTTCAGCAGTTTTGATTGACACTGTTTAAATTAAAACTCTACCGGCAACCAATCATGATTATATCTCAGTAGGGGTCCTTAAAAAAATAAAATAAACAAATTTTAAATATCTATCCTTGTTTCTTAAGTTATTTTATAGTTTCTCTTTGAGCGTTCTCCGTTCAGTGTCATTGTTGACAGGTTCTCGGCGATTAACATTTTAGATTATTTATAAAAACGCGTCGCTTTATTGAATTAATTATTCATATTTGGGTATTCATTTTTAATGGTGTTTTATTTTATTTCACACCAATAAAATTATATTTTTATCTTTGTCGTGTCACAGACTCACTAGTAAGAGAAATATTTATCTAGAAAAATAACTCAATTTGATATACACTAAAACTAATAAATAGCTATGTTGTTTTACATGCGGACCTTGTGGTCACAATAGAATTTCGTCTAAAACATTACTTTTTTTCGTCTATTATTATTATTATTATTATTATTATTACAGTTTATATTATTATTTTGAACTCTGGGTACTTTTAATACAACCCTTGAAAATTTGAACATTAATTTAATTTTCTCTTTACTTTTTATCATTATACCTCCTATGTGATACCTCAATACCTGTGGAAAATGCCTATACCTACCTGTGTACAAGAACGTTTCTATAAATTAAAATATAATATATTAAATTTAAAAAAAAACTATCGATTGAAATAATCGCGCTCCCCAGTAATTCATATCAAACGAGCTATAATTGAATGATTAAATGTTATTAGTTATATTTGGTATGACACATCTAGTGATACATATGTAAACCATGATAGGCAGATTAATGATCTGGTTATAGGGATACATACAAAATACGTTTAGGCAATATCAAGTTGCAGTAAGCAATGTAGTCAAATTGTTTTTTATTAGCCATTTAAATTGTATTCATTTATATAGCTCAGCAATTTATTTGACAAAATAATACTACAGATTAGTGAATACAAAATCATATAATACAGTGTAATCCATATGTAAATAACCGTGTAATTAAGTTCTTATTTTTAAATACTAAATTAGATACAATTACTTTTCTTGAGAAAAGCTTACAACTTATGTCTATTATAATCGTAGGCGAGCACACAAGTGCAGTAGACCGTTCACACGCGTTTGCTTCTGCATAATCTATACTTGCATTAGGAAAGGATTTAGGTTTGTCAACCAAAAATATTATTATAACATTAGATATAATGTTTACCTTATATCAGTAAAAATAATCATAAATCATATTATTGTATTACATTATTTTTAACAATATTAATAATTTATTTCAACGTTTATTTTATTATTTTACATAATATTTTGATAAAACATATCACAATTATTATTAATAATAACATAAGTGCATGTATTTTTATTAAATAAAAAATATTTAAATAAATAAAAAACTAACATAATTAAAATAGATACGAATACTATTCGTTTCTATTATGCTTGGAGTTAGATTAATTTTCATGTCATTTGTTTTTATAGGTACTGTTACAGAAAAAAAGAATTATATTTTTATTAACCAACCCATTCAAAGTTAATTTGTTTTTTAATTGGAAACTTCAGATACGCTATAATAACATGGTTTTTAAATGTTCATGTTAAATGTTTCTATTTTCCATCACAATCACTGGAAAATAACAATATGAATAGAGCAGCAATCAAATATTTTTCTATTTCAAATCAAATTTATATTTTCAGTAGGTATATATTATACGCAATGATAAATTAATTTTTAATTTACCAACGAGGTACTAATATTTCACGCGTATCGTATTCGTTTACTTAAATAAATACTCTGGTGACATATTTTCAAACCAATTATACGACGAACGCATAATATACTCTTACACTTTACACCATTTCTGTAGTAAACTTTTTAATGAACTTTTAAATTAAATTTATTAAATTTTTTATGAACACTGTTCTATCAGCTATTAATTATCATACATATATTTTTAGACTGTGGAATATGGACGAATCAGTTACGAATTAAGGATACCATATCTGGTTTATTTTACTATAGAACTGCAGGGTTGAAAGTTAAACTCTATAGATATATTCAGTTTCTAAAAAAGGTATTGAATATAATTAAAGAATATTTTTGCATGGCGTTGAATTATTATTTAAATACGAAATTATTACAATAATAATAATTTATACTTAGGTACACATAAACGTATCTAATTTATGTGATTTTGTATAAGTATATAATGTAAATATATTTTGGTATTATGTTCTTTTTACGTATGAAGTTAATTATAATAATTTTTTTATATACATATAAATAATTATGACGATAATTATTGACAGAGAGCACAATTTGCTCAATATTCAACAATAATGAATGATTAACAAAGTCATCATTATTATCTATATTTACAAAGAAACAAAACTGATATAATAGGATAATACAGGACAGCCTGTCTTTGCCTGTCAAAAATCGCTTTGTACATGCACGTACATTAATTTTTTTATTTAAATTTCTGACAAAATGCACATATAGAAAAAAACTTATTGCAATAATAGAAAACATAATAATATTACACTTTGTAGGCGATGATTATTTTTGTTTGAATAAATATTTTATACGATTTCAGCTGATCATTTATTTCAATAATAATCATAAATAAATTAGGAACTACCTATACCTACAATTGTTTCGTGGCAGGAATGTACGTAATTATGTTTAAATATTCATTTTTTGATCATTTCGACATTCGAATTTCTCTGATTACTGACGTTGTACCTACATTTACATTTATTTAAAAAACTATACCTATTGATTGTTTCAACAATTTGTTTTCAATCACAACAATTGCAAATGGCAACAAAAATTTGTTTTATAATTACTTATATATTATTAAGCCCCAGTTCATACATTTGTCTTGAAACTTAAAAGCAAACATAATTAAAGTTGTAGGCTTTAACTAATGTTAAGCTTAAATACAAACACGCTATGTGTGTATAGAATTATTACTCATTACTTTATTAAAGATAATACAGTGATAAGAACTATTAGCAAATTATTCTATATAAATGTTTAGATATCAGTACATAATATAGGTGTCATGTAATAAACATACCTTTCATATAATATATATTATCTTATCTCATTTTAATATACATCAGTTTATTAGATATTATAATATATTATATTATGTGGTTAATACTATAACTATAACTCTCAATCAAAATACTTTCATAATTGACAATAATAAATTATAATCAAAATTTCGGAAAAATCAATTATGTATTAATATAAGTTTATATTTTCATTAATTAATCTTAAAATATAATATGGATATAAAATTACTATTTATTATAAGTTATAGGTTAATTTTACATAATATTATATATAGTCAATTTAGTTGATTATTAACAACAATCTTCACCTTATAGTACTTAAATATCTACACAATACGAAATGTACAAATATTTAAATATGCATGATATAAAATATAAATAATATAGTAACTATTTACTATTATGACATACTAATAGGTTTATTTTCACAGTTCACTTATTATTTTAATATAGCTGATAAAGTATAATAACATTTAATAATAAATTATTAAAGTTTCAATATTTTATAACAATCAAATGTAAGGATTTCATAGTTCTGCAGTAATAAAACTACCTTAAAAATAATCTTTATATTACCAACTTGTTTGAATTTTGAGTTTGAAAGAACAAAATCTATTTGTAAAAATGCCACAAACATATATTATTTGAATTTTACTTTTATGATACGGAATTCGTTTGTAATTTCTTTTTATTATTTAAATATAGACTACCTATTTTAATGTTTGTGCGGTTCTTTTAAGAGTGTATAAATATTAAAGGTATTTAATATGTGAAATACCAATGAATTACGATATAGGTACGATATAGTTATATTAACTTGACAAATTATTAAATTCTGTTTTTCCTAAATTTTATTTTAAATTGTAAAGTTTTCATGTATATACTATGCATAATATATATATAATTTAGACGAAACGCATGTTCAATCTTCAAGTAAAATGTATACAGTTGATTACGTATAGTTATAATTAATGTGTTTTAAATGTATGTGATAAATACACGTATTATAATGATAATATATTTAATAATAATATGATTGATTAAAATTGTTTTCATAATATTATGCGTATTTTAAAATTATTATTTCACGATCATTGATAAATTATGTTATGTTATTACCTACTATATCTAAACATGTACGATAGGCGTCCTTGCGCAATTGAAAAACAAACGCATGCGCCGAAGGGACACTGGGTGGTTCTGCTTTGGAAAGGACCGCTGAGTGTCTGGGTGTGTTGCTATTCAGTCACGTTGCCGCGATGGTCTCGGCTACCCCTGTGCCGGTCAAAAAGCCAAATCGAGTACGTAATAAAAATGATTAAAAGAAAAATGGAAAAAAATATTTTTAATGTATATGAATTTTCCCTGCAGCATAAAAAAACAAATACTCTTCACTAAACGCATCCTATATATTGTTTTCAGATAAAACGTTATTTTAACGTCGACTATCACTTATTGATATGTTGTTCACTGGCGATTGCCGTGTACGCGAATACTCTGAATGCTGGGTTCGTGTACGACGACAAGTAAGACAATATGAATATTATTTTTTTTTTTTGAAAACATTTTTTATACGACTGCTGATTTCTATATAATCATAAGGTACCCATTACTAGGTGTATAGAATATACGAGTACAACGATGTGTGACAATATTATAAATACCATATTATTACTAATACATAGAACAATCAATTTTGTTTTATTAAAAATGTATCATCCAATAAAATAAAATTAGTTTCAGTTTTTTTTTATAATACCATCATAATAACTTCACTTTTTACTAAATGTTATGTTAAGTCAATCTAATTGATTATAAATAGGTATGTATTAAATATCTTTTGTAAAAAATAGTATGTAGAAATTAAAAAATGATAAGGATTTCTTATTAGTAGGTTGATACTATTTTTATTATTAGTTAAATAAATAAAAGACAAAATACACAGTTATTATTATTATTATGTAAACTTAAGTTTTACGTAGAAACTATGATCAACAGTTGATATTTTTTTTATGGATATACCTATTATGGTTGATAGCAATTTAATTGTGTAATAAATTATTAAGTTGTAATTTTTTTTTTTTTTTTTATTGATCTTGAGCCCGGCAGCTGAGGCCATTAGCTATTTTTAGTTTTTACTGTAGGTTATTAAGTCGGTAGGGGGAGGAACACGTATGTGTTTAGTTTGGCAGAATTTTTGATTGGGCACCCGTAGGTATCTGCCATGCCCGGATGGGGGATGGCGACATGACACTTGTTCTCCGGACACCGTGACTTGTCTGAAGAAAAATGCCGCCCATGGCCTAGGAATCGAACTCGGGTCGACTGCGTCGCAGCCGACGCCTTAGTCCGCTCGGCCACTCCGTCCCCCAGTTGTAATTATTATTTACTATAGTTAGGTATATACATACAGTCAATTTAAGCAGGATGATAAGTCCCTAATATACCCAACACCAGTCGAATATATTATGGCAGTAAGTTTGTTTTTTAAAAAAAAAAAGAATTATAGTTGTAATAATATGATGAGATAGCGTCCAAATGTATTTAGCGTTACACAATATACCTACATATTATTATTTAATAATATGTAAGGTTGTTACGAATTTTTGAGCAGTGGTATTATTTTAATACGCTTTAGTACAGATCTACAATAAATATTCCTTTGTGCTTGGAGACAATTTCAAGATACCAGCGTTTTTGTCCATTTAAACCATAGAAATATGTGTGGCATTAGTTATAGAATTTATGGTAAGTACCTATACCACCGTGTGGTAACATGGTAATGGGAAAAAAGCAATCGTGTAATTTTCGATTACGTTTTCATTTTTTTTTTACGTTGTATTTTTCCAGTTTAACTCGTTTTGTTTTTACCACTTTTTTATTTAAAAGTTTGGCGCACGTTACAGCATTATAATTTTATTGTAGCCAATGCAAAAATACTAACCGTATAGCGGCAATTGCATTTGTCCTCTCGGCCACATATCGCATACAAATTGCCGCATTACAACGATAAAATCCCATAGACTAAACTAGACGATGATAATACGAAAAGCAAATACGAAAATTATCCTAATTTTGACCCAAAATCTTGTTTAAAATAACAATAAAAAAAAGCCTTAAATGGTAATATTCAAATCGGGGTGAAGAAACCACGATATTATGCCTTTGACATATTATATTTTAATAAGATACCAATATATTATTATTATAATACTAATGCTTTTTATGTATTATGTAGATCATAAATCAACCAGTAATTACGGCACAATACCAATCTAAGTGTCATGTTTTTATTTTTCACATCTAAAATAATAATTTTGTTACATTGTTACATGAGCATTTTCATATTAATGTAATAATATTTTTCTTTATTTAATACTGTAACTGTTGTTCATTGTAAAACGTTAGGTAACTATTATATATTATGTTAACATTTAAAAGTAGTTCGCTGAGTTATTCCTTGCATTATTATTATCTAATATTTATAATAATATTCTGTGGGATTTGTACTTTTAAACTAAATAAAATAACCCGTGTTAAGATCAGTGTTAGCATAAATGCGAACTTTTCGTCCTTAAAAAAACTAATAAGTTCCACATATATATCAGTAAATAATTATGTATATTATTTATATACAGAGTGATTCACCAAACATGTCAACCCTTTTCTTCTTCAATAATTCAGTTCTCCAAAAACTGTATACTGAAATTTTTAAATATACTTATAGACCATGTTTTCAAATTCTTGAGATTTTTGTACTGCTTTAAAAGTGCCTTGTAGAGGTACAAACTTCTGTTCTTCAAATAACAACCCCCTCTTCATCACGTTGTTCATATTTGAAAAGCAGAAGTATGTATTGCCACAGGATAGGTAAGTATACAAAACATCAAGAATTTAAAAATATGGTCTTTAAGTATATTTATAAATTCATCACTTATTCATATGATAAAAAGTAATAATGGGGGGGCGAGCATGTTTGGTACCTGTATACATACATTTCAAACTTTTGAAGAAACGCACTAAATATTTATATAAAAGTAAATAATTATGAAACTGATTCCCAAAACTTTCAATTAGGTAGATAATACGTTCAATAAAATTAATATTTTTTTTAGTTTTTGTAAAAGGACAAAATGTTACTTGTTTTCAGTAAGACGTGTAACGAAATGGTTACATACATCTATTATTTCTGTATATGAGTAAACTATAATATTATACAGTCTATGATCATCTATAATAATTACCTAATAAAAACGAATAAAACAAATCAGATTTTAATAGGTTTAATTATTTAACTGTATTGACCCTTTTAGGCCTACTATGATTAACACAACATATGAAAACTTTAACTGACTAAATGATCCTAGTGAGTTGTATAATATTAAATATTCTACATGATATATATATATATGTACATTCGATTCTGAGCATATAGCGATGAATGTGTTGTATTTACAATGATGTATGTTTTTATTGCTGTCATCAACTTTTGGGGTAGTTAAATTGCTCTGATTATCAAAATCAGCATTTTTTTGGAAAGAAAAGTGAATGTAGTTGGTGCATTTGGGAGGTCAGTATTTAAAATTCTAAATAGTTTTCAAAAGCGCCAGGAAAAACAACATAAAAATTAACGAAAAACGGAAAATCGGTTTTCGAGAATATTGATTTTGGTTTTTGGTGTAACTCTAAAACATATGACCGTATATACATGACATTTTCTATACGCGATACAATTTTCAAAATATTTTGAACTATTTACGGAAATTTTCAGTTTCTAATTGTATTAGTATTTTTCCTATGAATGTCAATACAATTTTATTTGTTGGGTAAAAATACTTGAAAATTGAATAAAAGACTCCTAATATATTATGACAATGACATTTGAAAAATATTATAAATCCATAAACAACATTTTTTTTTATAAGCATTTAAAGTTCAAACTTTGACAAAATGCGTAAAATTCACGAAAATGTGCAAATTATTTTGCAATAAGTTAGAAATTTTATTTTTAAATTTAAGGTTTCAAAAATAATACAAGGTTCTTCATAAGCTTGTCACCTTTATCAAAAAAAAAAAATGTCCATAAGAAAGTCAAATTAAATTTGTATGAGTGGTTGAAGTTCAAATTTTTACAACATTGGACATTTTTATAAGCATTTAAATTTGAACTTTGACAAAGTTAATGAAATTTGAAATTTAAAAATGATTTTGTAGTTAAAAATTTATCAAATGTTCAACTTTTATACCTAAGGATTGAAAATTTAAAACAATGTTCTACGTAAGTAGGTTATTCTACAACCAAAAAATATCAAAAATATAAAAACACAGTTTTATTTTATAGTTATTTTATGTTCAAATTTGGACAAAATTACATATTAAATAACCGAGAATAACGATTTTGCTATAATTTTATAATATTAATTCAACATACCGGCTACCGTATTAATAATAAGTAAGTAATAACAATATAAATATAATATAAAATAAAATATCCATGCACTGACAAACTTTCACCGCTCAGAATCGTTTTTCGTATAGGTACAATGATATATCATTGAATTCAAATTTAATACCCTCCATTACAGTGATCAATTTGTAACCTACTAAACAGCAGATGGACATTCACTTGCCCACATTTTTTTGTTGTTTTTATGCTTTAAATATCGAATTATTAATAGGTACATGATTATTATAATATTATTCAATATAATCATCATTCTTATTATATTTGTGAACATATTAAATTGAATTTTAAATAAAACTTTTACATCTTATAACTTAATATTGAGTAATTTATAAATACTTCACTTTTTCTTTCTTACAAAAATTTTGTTTAAAACTTTCCAATCTGAATCTTTAAATTTTTTTTTTTATTCAGAAAGTATGAATCTTAGAATTTACAAATGTGTCATTAATTCAAACAAATATAAATACCAAAAATAATTGTTAGTTTACCAGCTAACTCGAACAGGCATTTAAATGATTCATAATAGTATGGTGACACTTTAATATTAAACTAATACATAATATTCAATTACATATTTATTCGCTTAGTTTTGAACTATCTATGACATCTTATAGTTCAAATGTATATTTTAATTTTAAATACATCAACCGGAAAACTAATAAGTCTTCCTAGGTATAACTATACTGTTTTTAGCCATAATATATAACACTAGTCAGTGTTATAGTACCTCATTGTTGTTTTTCGACGCCAAAGTCGTTGCGAAAAAAATCGAAAAACTCCGAACATTGAAAACCAATCGAACGTTAAACCCAAGTTATAATAATTTCACTTTTGCAACAATAATAAGAAAGTGTGCGCATATGCCTATCAAAAAGAAACGTGTAAAATGTAAAGAAACGGTTTTTCTCCAATGAAAGCAATATTTTATTCCGCAGCTGGGTCCCCCGTTATTAAACGTCGGAGCGATTTAATGACAAATTAATGTACACCACTCTTCCCCCTTCGCCAACCTATTGCACAGCTGCCCATGGTGCATTTCTTTTTCTTACATTTGCCCGTATAGTTAATTGTTTTTTCCTCGTTTGTTTAAAACCCCGCGAGGCGTTGAGAATTAATGGCACGGGGCGCGCAGGGACAAAACAATACGAGACGGCGCGACGGTGACGGTTGTGGGCCCGACGGGGAATATATGATAGCGCGGAGGAGCGAAACGGAGAGGAATCATGGGCAAGGCGAAAAAGAACGGACGGGAAAAATAAAATGAAAAAATGTCGGTATTAATTTTAATGAGCTCTGGGGGATTTACTATTAAGCCTAATGAACAAAACAAGGGAAATGTAAAGGATTATCGAGACTCATTTAGACGTATTTTTTAGAAGCCTATACACCCCCTAATAGCGGGTTACCGCCACTACCGCCGCCGACTCTGCACGAGTAGGAAATTTCCATCAGTCAACAAGATGAATTCGCGTTCCCGCCGAGTAGACCCCGGGTTGGTTAGGAATAGTAATAATAATAATAATAATAACAATGACAATGACAACTGCGACAACGACGACGACAACAATAACAACAACGCCGCCGCCGCCGCCTTGGAGTACGGATATTATAATATATTATAATATCGCGTGGAGACTGAGAAAATTGAATTTTTGATAAATCACTTTGGGGAGAGTGTAATAATAACAATAATTTATATTATACGATACTTAATTGTACGCGGAAATGAGATTTTCCGTCCTTCGCCCAACGTGTCATAATATTATCGTCACCGTCGTCGCCTTTGCGTCGCGATCAACACTGCACCATAGCACCGTTTTCAATTGTTTTTCTTCATCGAGTCCACTGCTGCACTTGCGGATGGTAACGTCTCTTTCTCTTTCCACGCGATAAAGTGAATAATTCATGTAAAACGCTCGTCGTTAAATGCGTCTTGGGGTAATTGGCGTGTATTTTATGTACGCCCTATGTGTCACGAAATACACGCAAAAACCCTCCAGCCGTTTAACGCCGCCACACTCAATTTCGTTTCTTTGTACTTGCTGTTTGTAATTGCGTTTGGTGCACACCGCTCCCCGCACATCAAATAAAATTCCGATGAACTTTTTTGGGACGAAAAAAAAACACTTCAAACTTGAGAAAAAAACTTTTATTAGTCCCGTGCAGCGAGTAAATAATATCTAAACGAAAACCAAAGACTTCACCCTCTCCCCGCCGCCAACCGACACGTATTTTTGAACGGAAAAGCGCGTTGTTCGATCGAATCAAAATGTGTGGCGGCTAATCATGGAAATGTAACCCCCGACGCTTTGGTTATTTTCCTCAAAGCGCGTTAATCTAATTTGATATTTTCCGAAAAGTTTGTACCACTAAAATGTCAACCATTGTTTTCCTTTATACGGTAATTAGCGTCGAAAACTTCCGTTGCCATGTTGGTATAGTGGTTTTTTACTCATTGATGTGTCGTTATAGAAGTTTTCAAACACTACTAAACTAAACACCAAAACATCTCGGCAACGTGATTTTCAACATTTTACCGAAAGTTGCGCTGACAGCTATTTCTCGTTAATCTGTATTTCCATTATAAATGTATTTATTATTTTGACCATCGTTCTATATTATGGTGTTAAACTAATTAATTACTTGCTACATTGTGTCTCTTCAATATTATATCTAGAAACAAAACTGTAAAACTCAGATAAAATTATTTTAAATATTATACTGCATATACTGTTATAATAGCGATGTAATTATTTATAATGTCTTGGAACGAATCTAAAACAATATGTGTATAAAATACATTAGCGTATATTATTAAAATAATCTCATTTGGTGTTCGGATTTCATTGTGTTGAAATACCATTCATTTTTGCTATGACAATTTAGTTTTTAATTTTATTTCGTTGCCGTTGTTATATAAAAGCATTAAATAATTAATTTACATTTGAATTTTATTAAGTTACTTAATAATTAAGTGGATTGTCTCAAACTTTTATGGTGTTTATTTTAATATTAATTCAGTTGACTCTGCGATAAAATAATTGTTTTACTCCACAGCTCCGGTCATAAAGTAAACATTCCTGTTTGTATTTTACGAGTGATCAGCGACTTATAATATTTTAATACAGTTTTTAATATTTTATAAATTTAACATATTTTAATAAAATTGTTAAATATTTTCATAAGTTCTGAAAAGCATAAACTTCATTTCAGTACAAAATGTTATGCTTATTAATTATAATACAATAACATTCAACATATCTCTTAATTTTTAAAATATTATTATTATAACAGCGTGGAGTTAATAAAATAAATTATGTATGCCAATCAAACTGATTTATTTCCTTATATTAAGAAAATAAATTCAAAATAAAATATTTTTATTAAACTTGGTGAATTCCTAAGTCACTGAAATCTTATGATCTACAGTCAACAAAAATAATATATTTTTAACACCCATAAAAATGTTATCTTTAGACAATTACAAAATCGATTAATAGTAATACTTAAAACAAAGTAATAATTCAATAGCTTATGCAGATGAAATGAAATTTAAGCTTTATATCCATAAAAAAAACTTTTATTTGTTTTTAAATTACCTAACATTTACTTTTAATTCATGAGTAATTAACAATTATATTTTTTTTTACAATATTATGCTTATTTTATTTTAATTAATCATAGCATAATTTAATATTTTAACTTAAGATGCTTAAAATCATTACAGAATATTTATTAATTACAATAATATTTTACTTCTTTAAATTAATATTGAATATTGAATGAGATCGTCCACACAATGTAAACATGTAACTGATAATACCTATGTACTTACGTATTTATAATGTCGGTCATATATTTGCAAATCTATATTATCAAAGTGTAGTCCTAGCTGCCATCTATTAACCCTCGGTTAGGTTATGGTACGTAGTGATAAAGATAAGTTACTGTGCATTAAGAAAAAATACGAAACAGACAGTAAATTTGTGGAAAGCATTGTTGCGGGACTGTATTTAAACGCGTTTGGTGAGAAATTATTATTGAAAATTATAATGACCCCAAACAGAGAGGACATCGTGCTAATGACAGTCCAAGTGAATGGTGTGGGCAGAGGAATACAAAGTAAATCGCATTGTATCTCGTTATGAATATCATCATTTCTTTATGGTAATGGTATTCCTGTTTGTTATTCAAGACCAGCGGTTTCCGAACCACGTTATTATTATAAGATTTGTTCGTTGCGAGGACAGGGTGAAAGTGGAAAAAAGGAAAAAGGATCGTTAACGAAGGGATTATTTTACTGGGCTCTACTGGCAGTCATTTCTCTTTGAAACTTTATTCTGCCTTTGATGTGAATATAAAAATGTATATAATACTCGTGCATACACTCGCACAGGTACATAATGCTCAGGAAATTATGTCGGTGAGTCGTTGGCCTTCATTCAAAATGTCGTAAAAGCTGCTCTTTTGCGAATACTTCCTTATAATAAATCTTTTTCTTGTATTTTTATTTTATTATTATTATTATTATTATTATTATTATTATATACAATTTTTTTATTTATATATAATGTTTCTAATAAAATACTTCTGTACTAAAGATGTTATCTTGTCGGTTCTGAAAACCACGAAAACTCTTTGAAAACTTTCAATAGCAGCCTAACCTTCAATAAAAATTTAAATGTTGTGTTCATGATAAATAAATAATAATAATAACAAGAAGACCTAAAAGATTATACGCCAACTTTCGAACGTAATTTATATGCTACTCGTGCATTTGATGACGGCGAGATAACTTACTTTCAAATTATAATTTAAATAAACTTATTGTTGATCAGATTTCTTATCAAAAAATAACAACTGTTCTTCAAACGGGAAGTATAATACCTCTACATTATATTGTAGTATACATTTACGATATTACAAAATACAAACCCATATAGTTTAATGATTTTCCATTTATATTACTCTCTGAAAGTGTTTTACAATATTGTGTGACTTCTGAATCCGAAATTTGGGAATTGCTGTTATAGGTACCTATATCTTGTGAATTCGATTATGTTTAAAAAGTAAAACTACTGTTTGTTAATAATCCCCAAAAAAAGATAAGAAGTGATAAGGATTGGAACTAAGGTCCTAATTTCCAGGAAATAATTGTATTACCTACTTCCTTGTTTGTTAAATGGTTTTTTAAACTAACCGTTTTGTCGATGTTTAAAAAAAACAATCATTATAGGTCCATAATCAATTGTATTTTAAACTGTATATTTTATGCTTTAAGTTAAATAATACATTTCTGTTTCAATATATTATATATAATATATACAGGTATTGTCGTTGTCACAAATTAACTGCAGTATCATAAAATATATATAAAAAAATCTGGGAAATCGCTCTGCTGTATAGAAGGTACCAATTAGTGTACCTATATAGTCATGTACTCAAGTCATTGAGTAGGTCACTGTTATGGATATTGTGTTAAATTTGAATTAAATGATAAATTATTGTATACGAAAAACGATTCTGAGCGGAAACTATCTATCCACCTATTATATTACTAAGAATATTTTATTATAATATAATATTGATATTACTATGCGTAAGTAATTACATTTTGTATACGGTAGGGTTGAATTAATTCTTACCCGACACAAATCACATAATATAAGAATTTTTTATACTATATTGTAATTTTGTCATAATATTATTTCGTAAAATATTACTAGCTGATGTCATCTATTAAAACTTATAAGCCAATACTAATAGGTATAGGTACCGTATAACGATGTTAATATGTTCATGGTATAAATAGCTTAAGACTAATTCAAATATTTTGAAAATGTATTGTGTATTTATGTGTATAGTAAACAATAATATAGGTACATAAAGTATAAAAAACTAAAGAGTTATTTTTCGTTTAAACTTTAAATATGTACAAAAATTGTACAGTCATATTTTCAAGATTTTAAGTTTCTGTAAAAACATCTTGTGAGGAACATTGAATTGAGCATTCAAACCTCAGCTATCAAAATTTTAATACAAAATACATAATAAAACACTTCCATATTACGTTGAATCTACAAAATATCTTATATTTAACTCTCAAGCTTTTAGGCAGATGGAAAAATATTTAGTAGCACATAAACAATTTAAAATATCTATAAAATATAGGTACAGCCGAAATATTTTGAAAATTAAATCATCTCTAGTCAATTTTTTTCTATGTTAACTTTTTATTTCTTACAGCTATTTATTTTTAAACTTCATCTAAAAATCGATTTTGTCAAAAACCAGATTTGCATAAAAAATTTTGTTTGGGGGGGAGGCGTATTTGGATAAATAATGGGAATTTGTAATGACCCTCTAAAATTACCGACTAGAAAAAATGTACTACCAGATATCACCCTTAAAGTTGAAGTTCGAAGCGTTTTTACTGCTCCAAAAGGTTAAATAAAAGTACACCATTTTAAATTCAATACATTTTTCGTTCAGCAATCAAAGATTTTAAAACAAAAATATAACATGATTTTCGTGGTGATGTATTTTATCCATCTAATTTGTTGATTTGTTTGATTTTTAGTCGAGCGATAATAGCGAATGAAGACATAAGACCGTCGACCTCGGGCTCGAACCTTTGGTGGAATGACTTTTGGGGCACGCCGATGGGTACGGGAAATTCACATGGATCGTACAGACCGATCACCGTTCTAACGTACAGACTCAATTACAGGTAAACATTTAATTTTTTTTAAAAATATTATTAGTTAACCATGCTTGATTTATATCTTCTAAGCCTAACCTATGCGTAGGTACCACAGTTTTCATACATTTATACAACAAAAGCTTATCACATATTAAGTAACGCTTAGGTAAAATACGTAATTCAGGGATTTTTTTCAGAGCAGTCGAGCAGAGCAATTGTTTTAGAACTTTGAAAGTTTGAATATTTTGGAAAAAAATAATATTTAAGATCAAAATAATAAGATAAAAAGGTATACCTATGTTAGTGTGCAGCCGTGCAGGTCTTTATATTGTTATAAATAAATTTTTTACATAATATTAGTCCAATTATTATTAACCCACATGGCAATTTTATGTCGTGCACTTGGGCTAAAAATACTGTAATTATAGAGCAATATTGATTGTTTATGACTTTATATGTGTGTAAAATATATAAAAAAATTCATTAAATGAAGAATTCTACCTACTATACGTACAAAACCAACTCTTGTAGTAAAAAAATTCTCAAAAAGTTATTTTTAACTTTTAATCCTCACGAGTTATGAACCGTTGGTATTGATTTTATAAACAAAAATTATATTATTAAAACTTGCGAAAACATTACATAATAATATCATAATAATACGAATAGCAGCCGTCTATTATATTATAGGATAGTGGGATATAATTAATAATTATAAGTTGAAAAACATTTTCGTTGTCATTATCATAAGCGTAGCTAGGACTAAATAGTTACGGGGACTAGAATCCTAGAAATTCAAAGATCGAAGCCGTAGGTGGGCAAAGCCGAACCCTATCATGAGCGTCACTAGAACTAAGTAGTAGCCCAGGGAGTCTGTTAGATGAGAGTCGAAAATAAGCCATAGACTAAAACCATCTCCCCCTCATCATTAAAAATAAAATAAGTATACTGCAGTATACCTAATATTATTAATAAAATTAATATATTCTGTTTTATGAATGTATATGTATACGTTATAGTATGTGTACATAGTAATGCTAATAATTTTAAATTATCATTATCAATAATCTTATTTGATGATTCTATTTCTATATACATTTTTATTATAGCCAAATCACGAAATCTGTATTGAGTCTATATTACACATCGAACCCATTAGAGTTTTTAATTTTTTTCGCATCGATTTGGATTTGAACCAGGAGGGTCTAAAAACTTCTATTCTAGTTAGCCCCATTACGGCGATGATGGTTATCGCAAAATCGCGACCAGCTGAATTTCATCGTAATAAAATTATCACGAATCCGTTGAAGTAATTCGCAATGCGTTTCACAGGTTTTCCGGACTGAAGGCCACGTCATACCACGTTACGAACGTGGCACTACACGGACTGGCCACCGGCCTGGTGCTGTCCGTCGCCCGAACCGTGACGAGCCGGCGCGGCGCACTGCTGTCCGCCGCCCTGTTCGCCGTGCACCCGGTGCACGCGGACGCCGTGGCCTCGGTGGTCGGCCGGGCCGACGTGCTGTCATGTGTGTTCTTCCTGCTGTCGTTCCTGTGCTACGGCCGGCACGTGCGGGCCAGGGACGGCCACCAGCACCACGGCCAACCACAGCACGGACCCGGCGGTCGGCGGCCGCTGCAGCCGTGCTACAGCAAAAACGGCGACGGCCGTCCGGCGGCCGCTTACCTGGTGTTCTGCGTGCTGTTCGCGCTCCTGTCCATGCTGTCCAAGGAGAACGGCATATCCGTCATGGCCGTGTGCATCGGATACGAACTCATGCTGCGGCTCAGATCCATCAAGAGGTGGAACAAGGTGAGTGCGCCAACAATATGTAGTAATCACATAATATTATTATATTATATAATACTGCGACAAGTCGCATTAGAATAATAATACGTGAATACATGATTTAAAAATAAGAATTTATAATCAATCATAGTATCAAGTATTTCAAATTATATAATAAAAAAATAAGGGATTAGATAACAACGATCTGGTGTAGAGTAGGTGTCGAGTGAACCTCGTCATTGAGTATAAGTCACTGTGATGTATATGTATTAAATTTGAATTTAATGATAAACCACTGTATACGAAAAGCGATTCCGAGCAAATGGACACCTGCAGCCTTTAAAATATTACGAATTATATATTTACGTTTGTAGCAGGTAGGCTGATTTAATTTTTGCCGTAAACATTAAATTTATTATTTTATTAATATTTGATTAATTATTATAATTGGTGTATATATTTATAGTTGATTTATCATATAACAATATAGAAATTAATCGATATTAGTTCATTTTTTAGTCAATCCCTAGAACGACGTTGTGAAAAAATTCGTGATATAAACAGTATACCCGGTAACTCACCGTAAGAGCTAATTAGTTCACCTGAAAGCCACGCGCTTACCAAATATGTTTAGGTTCGTCGAAATGTGAAAACATCCGTTCAGTTTATTGTACTATAAATAATTATAATATCATAATATTACAATGTATTTGAAGTGGTTATTATCAGCACACACATTTTACACTATACCTACCTACGAGTATCTTTGCAACAAATGTATCTGATCCGTTGGTATGTTTATTGTCAAGTAGAAGGAACATAATATTAGATTTTTGGCGACTTGATAAAGAACAAAAAATTGATTCAAAATATCTTAAGTAAAAGATTTGGTAAAAAAATTCCATATCGTTTCAATTTTATTTTCAACAATATTCTTTATAAATACGTCTTTATAAAAATTAATTGGGAAAGTCCACTCTGCGATCGTGCTAAATGGTCGGTTTTTTAACTTTAATGTATATTTTAAAAAATAAACTACAATTCCATAATTTACTATTTTAAAATAATTTGATATTTTGATAACCTAGTAGTCAGTAAAGTACTACAGTTTTTAGATAAGTATACACTGTATAATATGTAAAAAATCACTAAAAACTTATATAAATTCAGCGTCTTAATTAGGAAACTATTGACAGGAAGTTTTTTTTAATTATTCTGTCAGGATACGTAAAAAAATAATTAATTTAATGGTTCAGAATATATTTATAAGTTATACTGCTGTGTGACCTGGTGTGGCGCGGTATTTGGCTCCAGTCACAAACGTGTTCTGATTGCCAGCACCGGGCGATATTATACTACAGTTCCCGGATGGGTGACCACCCGGGTTTTTGTGACAAATCCTTGCCACACAAACACATGTTCCGAACCAACCGTGTCCCTTCCCCACTTCTACAAATGCTAATGACCATAGTTGCTACTTTCCAGGCTTAAGATAAATAATAAAAAAAGAAAATTATAATGTTATAAACACACCATTTTTTTTAATTCGAACAATGTCTACTGTTCCTAATTCCCCCCCCCCCCTCCCCATGACGTATCATCATCATAGTGCCCTTACAATTAATATTACACTTGTCTAGTCAAGTGTTTCATCACTAATTATTACGATTGAGTAAGCGTACTGCGTAATCGCAACCATTCGCAAATTTTTCACGAACATTAAATAGTAAATTGTTACCATATAGGTAATATCCGAAAAATCACAAAATTCTGATATTTAGGTACGTTAATATTAGTTAACGATTTTCACTTGACAAGCACATCATTAATGTACGTGATATTCGACTATGTGTATAGGTCGTTAATTAAAATAACTTATCCTTGACAACAATACAGTTTTCATGATTGAATTACCGAAGTTACACAAACATACACCGTATAGTTAGGTACCTATATCAAGTTCGTCAATAGTCTTAATTAATGATGTAGGTATACTCACAATCAAAATAAAATAAAATGTATATGGGTTATATAACATTTTAAAATGAGTCCCACCCGACTATTAATCGTCATTAATTTAATAATTTAGTTTTTGTATATTAATATAATTTATAATACTTTTTCATAAAAAAGTGGGTAATATATGTGCAATAAACAAATTGAATAAACGAGTCTTCAATCGACAACATTATATTTGCATAGTTTTAGATTTAAAAAACTATTTAAGGAAGTATAATAAAATTGGCTATGAAGTCGTTAATCATAATTTGAATTATAATAATCGTATAAGGCAATAGTTTCCGGCGAGGAATACATTATTGAACGAATAATAAGAGGTTGGAATAACAATTATGTGGTTTCATTTATTCATTTTTAAAACATATTTTATTGGTATGTATTCTTGTATTACTCTTATACAAGCGCATATCATTTATAAAATATAATAGCTATTGATAAATTTGGAGAATAATATTATTTCTAAAAATATGGTAATTCTAAATGCCAGGAATTTTTCATTTATAATGCAATGTTTTATTGTTTTATCTTACTTAATACATATTATATATATGTGATATTGTTATTCTGTTTCAAAATAGAATAAAACAATAATAATAATATAGTTCAATTAAAATTAAAACCAGAAATTTCGGTCGATTCACTCGATTCACCGCCACCCTGCGTTGTTCATTAGTGTTTCATTGTTTCCGCTACTTACAATATAAGATTATTGACAACATTATGACATCAATGATATAATTGTATGATAAAGTAATATTTGATTTCGGCTAAGACATAATAATATAGGTGGCATAGTGTGCAGGTTTATTTCACAATATTATTGGTTCCGAAACGTCTGAATTGATTTCCGGATAAAATGAATAATTATTTTAATCATTTGTAACTTAGAAACAATTTGTCGAAATGATTTTAACGTTGTGCAAATAATTATATTATATTATGTTTTTGGTTTTATCATCACATATTTTATGTTCCGTTCCAAAAGTACAATATAAGGAACGCCTTAATTGTCCGCGTAATTGTTTTCTCCCGGTTATTGTATATTTTGCGTCCGTGCGATGCGACACGACTTCGTAACTCGTGTTAACTGTAAGTTAGAAGCTAGCCTGATAAATATGCCCTGACGTTGACAGTATTATTACTTATTATATATATGGAAAAAGTGAAAGTCTTTGTAAAGTTCGTTGGTAATTATGTTCCAATCAAAAATAATGTTTAGTAGCCATCTAATAATAATAAAAAAAAAATAGTAAAATATAGAATATAATATCGATAATTCCACATACAAATTATAAAATATAAACGCTGCAGGATATAGTGCCGGTATAGTACCCATGTCGGTACACAATAGGTAGGTGGTACATAATATTATAGAGTATATAACATTATATAGATGTGACGAATTCTCGCTATATACCGGAATAATGTGCGCCTAGCCGTAAACGTTACCTATATTTATTCAATGCAAATTGTTTTCCACAGTCAATATAACCTAATGACGTAAAGGCATTGTTTACAGTATAGGTATTATATGTATAATACAGGTACCGGAGTTTAATATTGACAAGTCTCCGCGTGCAGGAACCTTTGAAAGCTGCCGTGTGGTATCGCCGCGATCCACACATATTCGATCCCCCGACAATGTATACGCCGCCGGGAGGTCGGGCATTGCGTAGACCTATATATATATACATTATACATATTGTGTTGTTTGTATATACATATCATATGGTATATTATATACATATACTATATATATATATATATATATATATATGATATTATACACTATAGGCGCTTTGTGCGTGTGTTTGTGCACAATAGCTTCCGGTTATGAGCCGCTGCAGTGACTGCTTGCGGGTCGGAGTATATAGCATAGTGTACGTATGTAATGATGTGCCTCTATGGTATCGCGATCGCGTTGAAATCACGAGTAAAAAAAATGTTAAATGATAATAATATATGTTTATTTTTTTTTTCATTTAAAAGTTTACAGGCTTCAACTTCTAAGATTATTAGCCGACTTTTTTTTTCTTTTTTTTTTTATTAAGTACAGATTTGGTAATATATACAGTTAAAATTACATATTTACAGTTAAATTTTAAGTGTGTTTACAATATAGTTTTGACTAGATTAGAGTTTGTTGATGCGAGGTTGCATTTAGTGACGAATTTGATGATATTTGGAGTTTGTCCTTTATCGAGATTTACTTTGATGTTGTACAGAAGGTTTAGAGACGTGCGTGTTAGTTCATAGTTGGGGTATTCTTCGAGTATGTGTTTTATAGTGATGCGAGTTTGACATAATATATTGCATGTAGGTAGATGATCTTGCTCATTATGAAAGAGAGTGTAGCGAAAGTGTGGCTGATTCTTATATACGTGCGATCGCAATATCTTAACGTCGGCTGAGATCTGGAGGTGTATACCAATGTTTCACTGAACTTTTGATGGACTTAAGTTTATTGGTAGGTGGAATGAAGTCCCAGTGGTTTTTCCATGACAAGAGGATTTTATTTTTGACAGATAATACTATATTATAATATCGTCTGCCCGCAATACGGCCGCGTAGGGAGAAAGGACGATGACGCGAAACGGGACGGTATATGCGGTTATAGGACCATTGGAAATCAAAAAAATTAAAAATACATATTACATGCGACATGCATTATACTTTAAACCCTAATCGAAGGTTCGCCTTATGGTCCGGTAGCGTATAATTACGCATTGGATATCGCACACGAATCGAATAAATTAAAAACCGTCGAACAAGCCCGCGGTGCAGTACATATTACAATATGTATAATGTATACCTTAATTATATACAAAATGGAATATAAAATCAAATCGGTGAATTACGTTCACGAATATCGCGTTAACGTCGAGTCGTACACGTTTACCTTAATGACGAGACCGGGTCGTCGTTTCATATTATATATTTTTAGGATTATAAATTCCAAACCATCTCGGTTGTTTCGTGATCGAAATAATGAACGTCGAACGCACTCGAAAGGTTTTATTTATGTACACCGATATTATTATTATACAATAAATTATAATAGGTTATACATTATAATAACATTAAATATTATATGGGCAAAACGCGAGATGGCGGCGGCGTCGGAAGTGTCAATATTTTATTGTTATTTATTATATAATAGTATTATAATAGATAGGTACGTAATGATTATTATGCGCGATAATTTTTATTCGATTTCGTATTATCGTACTTTATTACCAGGGATCATGATGTCAACGTCACTACCTCTGCCGACTGCATTGGCAAAGGAGCAGGTTTATAAAATACAGCCACAGCGTTTTAATAAGTCAATTTACCTATTCGTGTTTATTTATTATAATTTATAGAATCTAATACAGTTATAATATAATATTATTATCATCTATGCTACGCAGACGGCTGGAGCGTATGAAAATAATAATATCACGATATGCATACCAATATTATGATTTATGGTAATAATTAATAATGTCATGTCTGTCGTCAAATGATTGTAATTGGTTTTGCTTAATTACCAGTGTTAAATTACAAATTAAATAATTATTATTATGTTATATTATGTCGTAAAATGTGTATGTTTTGCATCTGTACCTTTTTACTTTGGGTCGACAATATTATTTCTACAGGAATCGGAGAATAATAATTCATTCATAGATTATATTCTATTTATGATAACATAATAATATATTTTTATTATATAATACGTACGTTTGGTATGCTCATAATATGATCAAATAATATTATACTTATTAAAAAAATTATAATAAAAAATAACAATTAAGTAAAAAGTATTTTTGTCGAATAATCAGTTTTTGCGAAATGTAATCTGTGAGAAATTTCAGATGGATCATCGTGACATTGTTTTCATTTATCGTTTATACCGCGTCGGAATGGAATTGTTTATTCGAAAACTTGTGTGAGTGTGTGTTTTTTATAATGTAAAATGAAACAACACCATTAACTCGGTGAAACAAGGCGTCCAACAAAAGAAAACGGAACGGGGGTGGAAAAAACAATTCGATCAAAAACCATTATAGTCGCGCGTTTGCAATTCACCTATACACTGTCAAACAGTCGTGGATGGTATGTGCAGATTCGATTAGGAACTTTGCCAGCGCATATTAAACGGATATTTCTCTCGTTTCGAAAAACATCGTCACACCGAGAGGGCAATACAAAAAGTCACTCGTCCTGCACCCCTCTGGGACCACCCTCGTGCGTGTAAAAAAATTTCGAGTGTAAATGTTTCTCAACACGGGTTTTTTCCACCACCGCATAATCGAATAGGCTTGTAACGCGATATCGCACACTTTAATATTCGAGTGTAAAAGCAAACAAGAAAAACCAATAAACAAGTTAAACACAATTTGAAGCCACCACCACCTGATGATGGTTGTTTACGGATGCTTTTCAACCATGTAACGACTTTTAAACGAGTTGTTACAAAGTGTAGTTACTCTAAAATCAGCATTATACCTCTCCCCCGCACTCAATATTTTTTATTAAAACAATTGTATAATACGTGGAGTCCGTATCTATGGTAATGAGAGCGTTTCCCAACCCCCGCTACCACCCTCATCCCACACACAGTCACTGTATATGGTATGGTTTTGTAAATTATGATTGTACAGCTGTACAGAATATTTCAATACCGGGGAATGCACTCCAGGGCTGATGCTTTTTGAATTCAAACCATCGTTTTTTTATGTAATCATTATTACATTTCTTTTAATTGATGGTGGGTACATAATATTATATCAATTACTATTTAATAAATAATTCATGGCGGTATTCAACCGACTCGAAGTCTGATGGAAAATACAAATCAAGTATATAGATAGGTACATATATCGGAGTTATATTATTACAGGCTCCGATACACACGACTAACACATAGTATAAAAATGCACTGCACGTGTTATTTCGAAATTGTACAAACGACTCAAACGTGAAAATTGTTTATTTTTTTCCTCCGTATTTCTATTATTATTATTTGTCTTATTCCGTCTGTTCGTTTGTTTTACTAGATTTGGCCGATGGCTACAAGAAGTGGGGTAGCCTCGTAATGGAGTCTGTTATTGACAGATAACTTTCACGATTGAAAAGTGAGTGTCCCGGACGTTCGTTTTTGTTTCCCAACACATGTCAGCCGAGTACGCCTTACCACCCACCGCGTGTCCAAATATTGGAATGAAAATTATTCTTTAAGAGTTTCCCTCTATAATTTATCTTTTCCATTGAAATAAAATTGTCCAGGTTTATTTCTACCTTGAGTTTAACACATGCTGTACTTACTTATAGAGTATGTTTATACCTACACCATAATATAGCACTATTCTGTTCGTGGAATTTCAAGTATTTTTTCTTGTATAATATGTATACTTCAATGAAATAACTTTAATTTTAAATGGTTTTATTTCAAGTGTATTTAAAATGTTATTTTTTTTAGTAGGTACAGGTGAATTTATGTTAGCTACTTCAATAAAAAATTAAAATTAAACAAAAATGTCATATTCAAATATATTAAATTTAAAAGACACCAACGAAAATAATTTTAAATCTTAAGGTGAAAATCAAGAAGTAACATCCTAACACACATATATTATCTCTTATTATTATTTTTATGATGTATAGTTGGATGGCAATTTGCAATATGCAATCATTCAATATTTTGTGAAAATAATCAATAAAACGATTGCATAATATTATTTGATACTGAAATTGTTAGGTTTTCTAATAATTTTGTAGTTCAGAGAGTTGTTTTCATATGTTATACTATTTCTGATACTCCAAGGATTAGTAAACATGTTATATTATTGTTACCATTTACAACTGCCGTCTGCAACTCGAGTATCACCCTAACAATAGGGGTCGTGGAGATTTCTTTTTGACGTGGGTCCATTGGAAGAGTACGAGAAAAGTGATATTTGCAATAGCGTTCGATGTTACCCAAGGATTTCAGTACTCGACTGTCAGAGTAAAATGATTTGGGATAGAGTCGAATGAAGCCGGTCGAGGAAGGGAGCGCATAAGCCGATTGAAGTGTTCTTATGTACATGTATGCAAACACAGCACAGCACAGCACACACACACGCACATACACACACACACACACACACACACACACACACACACACACACATACACACACACACACACACACACACACACACACACACACACACACATACACTAACAAACATTTATATACACCGTGTATGATGTTCCAGGAATAGTCCAGAGACATATTTCAATAGAAAAAGAAAGAAAAATCCCTCACATACGCACGTTTATATATATATATTATATATATATATATATTGAATTATTATATTGAATATGGAGGTACTTATATTGGTTGTGATGTGAACGGAACCGACTTAAAGAGCTTACGTCATACATGTATATTATATATGTATATATACGTACTGGGATATGAAATTATGTAAGGATGGACATTTTTATATGGCAATACCTACATGGCTATATAATATTCCGCAGTATGTAGGTACTTTTTTGTAGTCCGACATAATGTAATTCCTTTTTACATGCCAGTCTAGACCAAATCTTTTTTTTTGGGAGGAGAGCTTTGTGACCGATGGAAATTCTTCATTGGGATTTATAAATTGCACGTTATAATGTTATACATAGAAGGATACCAGTAGCCCTTTTTCGCAACGCTGCACAACAGTCATAAACGTCCCTTTCTTTTATTTAAAAAATAACTTTATTCTAGGATCTCGAATCATTGAAAAATCCGATTTTAAACGTTAAACCAGAGAAAATTCGATATTACATTCCTTGTTCATTCGACTTTAATGTAAATAATAATAGTTTATAATATATAGGCTATGGTAAAAAATTATACAATTTGTGTTGATATTAAATATGATAAAACAAAATGGTAGGATGCAGTTTTAATATTTCATAAACCAAGGAAATAAATTACGCACGGACTTTTATTTCAATATCGTATCAATCTGGAATTATATTTAAAACTCTATAGTAGATTTGATGCTTATTTCTCAGAAATTAATGGAATTATTAATGCAGAAAAACATATTTACACAGTGTTGGTAAATATTAAATATATATAGCCGTCAGCAGTACAAATTTATTATTCTAAATGCATTTTCTGTACAATAACTGGAAAAAAATTATGTATACATATAAAATTGATAACCATTCAGTATTTATTATAAAAAAATATTATATCTTATTTATTATATCTTTCGACAAAAAATAATTTATATGTACGTATAATTTTAAGAATATAAAATGATTAACTAAAATATTTACATTGCGTAATACTATTGTCTATGGACTATGAATAATGTGTAAAATTAATGACTTTGTGCTTAAAACGTTTGATAATAGTTAATATTGTATTTTATCAGAAAAAATTCATTACATTTTTAAGTTTATTCAAATATAGGTTTAATGTATGAATCGTACTGCTTCAGAATGAAGTTGTATAATATGCAATATTGCCTCTAAATTGAATGAATTACAATATTGTTTAGTATGTTTATTTTAGATTCAGTTCAAACTTCAGAGTTATACATTTATATTTTATATATTATCTATATAATATACTGTGCACATTTTAAATATCTCATTAGAAAACCCTTTTGGTACAGTCAAAAAAAATTGAAAACGTACTAGTTCGTAACGCCAATTTTAGAGTGTTGGAGTCACAGATATTTTTTTTCAAATTTTCAATGTTCAATAGTTTTAAGAGAAACTGTAAAATATCTAATATTTTCAAAATGTAAGCAAGCGCATTTTTATAACTTAATCTTGACCGTTTTATAATAGGTAACCTCAATTCCATTTATAATGAATATTAATTGTAACATTAAAATATAAAAACTTGACTTAAATTATAATTTCAGTACTTGTATTTGTTTTTTTTTTCATACAAAATATTATATATTATTATATACCCTCCTGACCTCAGTTTAATGTCAATTCAAATAAACATTTACTTTTACTTCCTATAGCACCTACATTCTACCAGTGACCTAAACTTGGTCATATTTTGGTTTTAATCATACAAAACCATAATATTATTATAACCTGAAATTCGACATCTGAGTGAACAAAGATAAAGAATTTAAACATGTTTAATATAATTTTATCACGTTTATCAACTTACTCTAATCAGTAAATAAAAGTTTAACAATAAAAATAAAAACAATAATTTAAACAAAAGTCCGTGAACATTAGGCAGATACAATATTATGAATGTTAAAGAAGGCCTGGAGGTTAGGTATTGTTGAGGGTAGAAAGATTTGTCCATTTTAATGGACGTCGCATTGTTATAATTACAAAACATTAAAACGAAATAAGCACCAGGATGATATACAAAAACGTATTTGTTAAATATTGTTCGACTTGTTTCAGTGACCCCGAATCCAAATTCACTGTTTTTTAAGTATGATTTTTTTATTTATTTCAATATATTATACGTTATTGTTTTCTTGATGAAGTAAATGAATTACATATTTTATACTTATGTTTCATTTTCAAACAATCTATAGGAATTTCAGAATTTCTATACAACATTCAAATTACCTATTGTAATTATATGATGTGTTTCACACGAACTAAACTCAATATCCAAGCTCTTTACAAAATAATAATGATTATTTCGTAGAACAAAATTTCATTAATTAATTTGAATATTTTATGAATAGTCAAATTCGGTAATCAATCGTTTATAATTATAATATTCTACACACCAGATAGTCAGCTTATGATAATATTATATCCGTTGTAATTACAAATTAAGTTCAACAGTCAATAGATTATTGTGCGGTAATATTGTAATCTGGATATACATTTTGATAATTTTATTCATCCAACAAAGTTATTATTAAAATCGTACTATATTATATCAAAGTTATGTAATCACAAAAATGTATTTATAAACCTTTGTACGTGGTTTTCTTTTAATCTAATTTTGTTATGATGTTTCCATTTAAATATTTTATGCAGTATAAAAAAATAAAACAGTATTTTGTTTTCGTGTAAAAGAAATAATAAAGACATCATTTGGGAAATCCTGTCAACTCGGAAATAGTGCAGATGTGCGAAAATTATTTAATACCTATTTAAAATTATGTTTATGTAATCTTTTTGAAAATATAAAAACATTAACTACGTACCTAAATCTAAAAATCTTTTATTTTTAAGCTTACTGCCGCCAACCATAGGTAAATAATTTACATAATCTAACGTTTCGAAATAAAAAATCTACAGCGTGATTCAGCAATCATATTCACCCCCCCTATTAACATTAAATTATAATAATGAATATTTTATTTAAATATTGATTTTAGAAATATTTAAGTATACTTAAACACCATAATATTTTAAAATACATATATTTATACAATTTAAGGATTCGGTGACGACTGACGATGCAAAGATCTTTTTTTTCAAATGAGAACTATTCTTTTTTTTTAAAAAGAATTTTTAGAAGATAATTCTACTGAAAGCGTTATTGAACTTTCTATAAGAATAATATTCTTAGTAATGTATTTAAATTAAATATTTTATATAATATTAATTAGTATATTCCTTATTATTCTAGAACAATGTTCTCAAATGATAAAATTTTAATAACTATAATAAATTGTCAAACCATCGCGTAGCTGCCAATATTTTTTAAACCTGATATGATGCCGAATTTTATCCTCAGTACATCAAACTTCAAGTTAAATACTTAATTTAGAAACAAATCGTTCAAATTTCGATTTGTATAACTTAATTCTTCCTTAAATATTCCAGAAAATGTACAAAAGATTAAATCCTAAATGTTGTCGATATTTATTAAAATTTCAACGAGCTAAATCAAAAATATTCCTTTGAAGTTCGTCGGTGGGTGGTTTTTTCTTCAAGTTACTCATGTTTCTTATCTCCAACAGGATAATTATATGTTTCATTTACTAATTATTATACATATTATACATTTCATATTCAATGTTGATTAAAAATAAAAATATATATGTCAAAATGTTCATACAGTCACTTCTTCAACAATGCATTATATAAATAGGCGAGGGTTCTCATTTTGAAAATGAGTAGTTATTATTGCCAGAAGACATTATATTAAGTATTTTAAAATATGGACCCTAAGTATAATTCCAAAAACAGAGGTTGTATAAATACAATATTTAATGACCAATGGGGGTGATTACTAGAGTAGATAATCTATACTCAAATATAACAGGCATTTAAATACGCATTTAGTGAATATAATATGTGAAAATTACATTAGAACTAGGTACGTATTGTACCTGTAAAGTTATACTTACTATAATTTATCAAAGTATAATAGAATTGTTTAAACAATTTTTTGTGTAAGTTGCATAAACTATAGTGTGTATAAAACCTAAGGAGTAGTAGTTATCTATCATTATGTTTTATAAAAATAATATTTTAAATTATCAGATTAACAAAATATAATGTATAGGTTTTTTATGTATTTCAATAAATCACGACCACTTTAACCTATGGAGTATAAGTTCTCATCGTAGGCACCATAAAATATAATAATATGAAATATAAAAAATAATTTAGGATATAATTTCTTTCCGATTATAAAAAATACCAAAATGATCTAATGGCACTATAGTACATCACTATTGTATTAAGATAGTGTCTGTACATACAATATGCGATTTATTTTTTTTTAATTTAGGCGCTTGGTTGGTTTTTGTGAAGGTATTGATAACTGCAATATAATATATTTTTACTGATTTCCACATACACGATACACGTCATGAAATAAATAATAAATAAAAAAATCAAGATGAAAGGTGCCAGGATGCACACTGGACCACGGTACAACTATCTATTGTGGCCACCACTGCTGTCCGTACAGTTTATAAAAGCGTTATTTTCCGTCGGTGAACCTTAGGAAAACGATAGTCCATCGCCTGCCTCTCTGTTTTCTTCGCGTCCCTCGCACTGCCCGAAAGAAACCGCCCACAAGTAAAATGTATTATAATATTTTGGTCAATGTTACAAAATTCCGACGAAAATGATATTCATTTTCACGTATATAATCAAGCCATCCTCGTCGCCTCCGGTCCGACGAAACGAGTCGCCCGCTTTCCGAAGATTACTACACGCCTGGGGCCAAGTCAAGGCAAGACGCAGGTCAATCATCTACATTATTCACTGCAGGTCCCTTATTGTTAGAGTGGATGTTGTTCAATTAATATTGTGTCCATTAATTTATACAACTTGTCTACAATATTATAGTTGTTTAGAACTAATCAGATTTACTTACAAAAATTAGTTCTTCTTATATCGTTTGATAATAAATCATGCTATTACATAATACATAATAAATTGATATAATATAAACCATTCTTATAAAAAAGACTGATCCACCGATCTCCTTTGATCTGTACCAGAATCGTTTTTAGTGTAGAACGATCAATATTGAATATTATAATATATTTTAATGTGGTCGAGTAGGAGGGTGAGTTTACAGTGAAAAACTTTTAAACCCATATCTGTCTGTAGCAGTATAGAATTTTTATTTTTCCCAAAAATTGAGTTTTTACATTACTATAATGTGTGAGGTGAGGTGCAAATTTGGTTGGGTGAAAGACAGAATCACTTGCGTAACGGTATGCACGAAAAACAAAGTGTTTTCACGTTTAACGTTAAATGTTTTCTTTATAATAGACACAGTCGGTATAATATTATATTAGACATTGCTCTGACAGGTTTCTATAGTATTATATACTATGATAAAAAAAACACATTAAATTATACCTATGTATGCTGATGTGATTATTATTTATGATATTATGTAAGACGTCTAAGAGTTGTATTTAATTTAAGTATTTTTTCCGTCGTAAATTAACCCGTAATAATAATACACTGTATGGAACATAAAACATATTTTTATAAACAAAATAAATTCAATATATTTTCTGATGTAGTGTTGACAGATATAATTTGATTTGTGTGTAAATTTAAAACACGGTGTGTTCGGTTCAGAGTTTCGTTCGTATTTTAATGGCATTTAGATCGTTATTAGAATATCATTCAATAAATCTGAAAGTATACAGATTTTCATTCTAATGGAAATCAAATAAAAATAACTAAATTTTTAGGTGGGTGAACTATAACGTGAAAACTTGGGGGTTAGGAGGCGGATTCTCTTCGAAGCACCGCCCAGCCGTTCTGTCTATAATATTGTATAAAGGTGTATATATTTCGAGGTCTTTGCGTGGCATCAAAATACACTTATAATTTTTAATATGCGTGTAATAATTTAATTTAATAATGTATTGTAAACGACGGAGTACATATTATGTACCTATAATATTATTATATACCATCATATTATTATTGTTATTATTATTATATTTATATTGGGCTGTTTCTTAATAATATATTACAACGTTTGGGTTCATATTCAAGAATCAATAATAGATAAAAAAAAAAAACGACGTAGAAAGCAAAATCGGCAGGTATAACGAAATCGTAACGGTTCATATCACAAAACATCAAAGAAGTGATGATATATACATACCTATATAACTTCTTTTTTTTCGTTTCGCAACAATATATTATTCAACTAACCCCCCTCCCCCTCTCACGGTGTCACATCACTCCACCAAAACCCAGTGGACAACGCGTTATTAAAATAGTATAGGTATAATATATTATTATGATCATATGGCGTATTTGCGTGTCACGTATTCGTGGTACCTAATGTGTAGTATAATTTACGCGCGAAAACAAATGGAAAGATTATAATTCGTATAATAATTGTATTATAATCGTGAGGGGACCCCACGTGTGAATCACAATCGTGAGATTGTAAAATATATCAATGTAAGCGAAGATTACGATGCCGCTGATGGACGATGGTACATTGTATGGTCATTCACGAATCACGAACGATTATAGTCCGTCACCGCCGTGGTGTTTAGCCCAACGTTCCATAGCCGAAATCATATTTGTTCATTGATTATATTTTGATACGAGCCGTGACCTACAACTACAGATAACAATATTTAACGAAATGTTATATTCAATTCAAAATGGGTTATAATTTAACATAATAAGTTGCATAAAAATTTAAAACTTAAAAATTAAAAACTAAAAGATGATAATATTAAATTATGCATTTTTTTTTCGTTTCACAGCAGTATATACATTTTATTCAATCAAAACGAATTAATTACAAAATATAAGACTTCTGCAGATCGTCCCCGCTCCTTATCCAATACCACATCACTCCACCACCCACCCAGTGTATGGTAAAAACGGACGACGTTACTATTATCAGACGATATATAATTGTGATTTAATAGAAATATTATAATATTATAATATATTGGCATCACGTAACATCGTTGTGGTACTTAATACAGTTTAATTTACGCGCATAAAACACAAATGGAAAGATTATCAGCTTATATTATAATAAAATAATAATATTATAATCGTGTGGGGACCACGTGCGAATCACAATGATCGCGACTGGGTAAATATTGGTGCACGCGAAGATTACGGCCAATAACAGCTTATAATAATATATATTATATATATAAATAATGTATTAGTATAATATATATATATATAGTGTATTATTATAATAAATATAAATACCTAGACAGTGTATTAGTATAATATATTATTATAATGCAGTATAGCCGCTGATATGGTACAGTGACTATGGTCGTTCACGAGCGATTATTCCGTCACCGCCGCCGGGGTGTCTAAGCCCAATGTTTCATAGCTGAAATCATATCCGTTCATATCGTAAACCATCAAAAAAGTGATTTCATTTGATTTGATTTTGATACGGGCCGTGACCCAAAGTACAGATAACGATATTTAACAAAATATTATATACAATTCTAAATGGTTGCATAGTAAAAATTAAAAATTAAAAACTAAAAGATGATAATATAGTATTATACATTTTTTTTTTGTTTTGCAGCAATAATAATAAAATAATAATATTATAATCGTGTGGGGACCGCATGCGAATATTACAATCGCGACCGGGTAAATATCGGTGCACGCGAAGATTACTGCCGCTAACAGTTTATAACAAAATATATATATATATAGTGTATTAGTATAATATATATTATATATATATAGTGCGTATTAGTATAATATATTATTATAATGCAGTATAGCCGCTGATGGTACAGCGTATAATAGTCGTTCACGAGCGATTAGTCCGTCGCCGCCGCCGCCGCGGTGTTTAGCCCAACGTTCCATAACCGGATAAACCCCCAACCAACCGTGTTTTGATTAAAACGCGGTAAAGCGTGTGCGTTAACTGAATTACATGGCGTGTTTATAATAATAATAATAATAATAATAATAATATTCCGTATACGATACTGTGGCGAGACGCGAGTAGGTACCTGCGTATATTATATATATTATATATACCTATGTATAATATATGTAATATTATGTGTATATTTGTACATTAAACATATAAATATTTAATTCGTACACATAATATAATATACATATATTATATATATATATATACCGTATAATATAAACAGTGGAGCGTAACTGTAACACTTTGGCCCGAGAGCGACAATTTCAGTGGACCCTTTATAATATAGGTACACTAAAATATATAGACTCTTGTTGTGTGTAGGCTGGATAAAATCGGACAGTTTGTTCTTTAGACTTAATTGCTTGTGTGATTATACCGCAGTGGTATCTGCGTTACAAAATGGGCGTTACATGTTTTCATCGAATTCGTACCTACCTTTCATTTTTTGACCGTACCAAAATATTTACCACCGTTTTTATAGGTCTCGTTTTTATTTTCTGCGCTGTTACACATCAAAAAGGGTTTTATTTGTGTTTAAAGTAGGATTAAATAATTTTTAATCTATTTTCGTTTTTATTCTTTCACCTCTGATAAAAAAAAAATTCGTTATTTTTATTTAAAATGCACATTGAATAATATTATACTCTACATATTATGAACAGTTTCACAAAAAATATTGTTTGATATTATACGCATCACATAATATAGATTGGCATTACGTTGCAGACTTGCAGTATACAATATTAGTATACGACATTCTTTGGCCGGCGTGTTGTATAGGCAATTTCGATGCATAAGCGTGTAGGTGGCTTTCGAACAAAACCCGCTGTCATGTCACAACCACACAAGTTTAATATTATAGGTATTAACGACAATAATAATAACTATAACGTATCTGTCCACCATGTGCAACTGTAGTTTTAGGTTTTAACAATTTAATTTAATAGTATACGACATTACGACGGCAAATTCAATGGTTTCAAATTACGAGCCGATGGCGATTGTCTGCAGTCTAAGGTTATACCACAATGTTATACCTACGTTTTTATATCTGGTAATAGATGCAGTCGTTAATAAAAATTAGAAACCCTACTTCGAGGTTGAATGAATTTCAATAAAAATAAATGACATAATAAGAAGGTAATCTTCTTGGTTATATCTTCTTTGGACGAAAAAAAAACAAAATAAAGTACTTTGTTAATATCATTGAATGAATGCCATGGATGGTTATATTTTGTTTTTGTATTATATGTGTTATGAACAGAGGTTATCCCCCCTCTGTCATATTGTGAAATAAATAGTATCAGAAATATTACTGAACGGGACAACATAATAAGATATAATAATATATAATATTATTATATAGATGTATATTATAGATGTTCAAACAGCTCAAACAATATTCATAATATAATATATAAGTGGTTTTTAAAACGATTGACACTCCTAATTGTCACTATATCATAACATTAACTCTAAATAAAATGTAAATTGAACTTACTTAATATTGTTGTTGGTGGTTGCCAAAAATTGTATCATACAGTTAATTATCATACATGTTGGACTAGAACTTTGTTTCCTTTGATTCTGAAATTTGAGTGTCTTTAAAAAATCCCTATTCCATTTTTCTTCGACTGTCTGAGTCTTACAATAATATTTTGAACACGATGGAATTAAATAATATGTACTCTATCATATATTACGATCGATAGGTAATAGGTATTATATATTATAGATTTATATTTCATACTTTATGTTAGAAAGGCGCTTATAAAATAATGCTAAAATATATAAAATGCTTATATATTTTATACAATTATTCGAATTATCGTGCTTCGAAGGATACATAATTATACAATATTTATATAGATACAAGATGCGCAGTGTTAATCATAACACCAAAGCATACTATTATATTGTATTCTTTTAAAATAATAAATTAATAAATTACGTATATAGCTGGTTTGTTGGTCACGGCTCTTGTTTGGAATTTGATCTCAACTCATATTTAATAACTGTCTTACATTCTTTTTTAATTAGTATATTAATTGCAGGATAAAACTAATATATATATATATATACAATATACGTATATGTACTTATTTTCGTTTATGAGGGGTTTTGGATGGATAGCAGCTGTACAATAAGAAAGTATCTTGAAAATATAAGTAATCTGGGGTAGAAACATCGTGTTTTGATATTAATTTTCGGTTCGGGTATTTTTCACACGCTCCATTCGTCTGTATCGGACGCTGTTTTTAAACGCCGTTTTATTTTACGAGGTGTTTTTGTACAAAAAAATCCTGTTTATTTACCTATTACACGCTCCGGTTGTTTCAAATTAACAAAATAATAATTCATTTATTTTTTATCGCACGCGCCGCCACCCTTTGATTTATTAGCACTATGTTAGTATAATAAATTTATATATTTTAATATTATGTCAACGATATGGTGTTTTTTTCCCCATAAAAATTAGGACGACTTCAAACAATTTAAGCACTTGCAGTTTTTGCCAAACGTTACGTCCCCGTTTGCGGATATGTTTAGATATTTTTAGTCAGGCCGATTAAATTCATTTTTCATATTTCCTTACACATTTAATACAACTATATGCAAAAGTATACAGTATTATATGGGGTTAATTGTAGATAGATTTTTCAATAAAAACAGTAATTTTTGAGTGATTAATTACCTAGGAAGGTTTAGTAGTTATTCAGTTTTTTTTATTAATTTCCACCGTTATAAAATATATAAATTTTGCTTTCTGCCTCAAATTTGTAGCCCTCTTAATTAACTTTTTAACTATTTGTGATACCAACAGAATGACCTTTTTATACGATATAATATGTACAACATTGTATATATTGTATATACAACTATAAGTACTCAATTATTTTTCAGTTCCATTGGTTTAATATACCTATATCCGCATCGTATGTATTTCTAATATTAATACGATTTCATAATGGTATAGTTGTATTTGAATGATTCACTGTTATATATAAAATAAAAAGCTTTGATGAAACTATAGTTATTGATTTATTATATGACTAAAGTCTTAAACAACTGAACATGGTATTATTATTAAGCATTTAAATTGTTAAGTTCTTTTAATTATTTAAATATTTACAAATTGTTTTAATCAGTCTTTAATTTAAGATACTTTTTTTAATGAATTCATTTGGTACAATCAATTGTTTATTATTATTATGTTTAAAATGTCCACTTCAATAACTAATACTATTTTATGATACCTAATAATATTAGTACTCATTAACTAATAACCAACTTTAGGAAATGTGAACAAAGAAAGGTATTAGTATACAATATTACACACGTAATTTAAGTAACAAAAATGCAGTATTGCATACTTCCAAATATTTCACGAAAATCGTGTATAATTTTTTATAATTTGAAAATTGTATTATTTCATTACTTACAAGATACCATTATAGCGGGTATATAATATATTGATTATCATATAGGTAGTATATTTATTATTTATTTATTGTTGACTTTTTTATTGATTATTTAGACTATTAATTACAATTTTAATACAGTTTAAACTCTTTAATTTTATATTATTTATATTATTTTTATTGTGATTTTTATTTCTTATAAGTATCATTTTTTATTCTCTACTACGCTTATTTGAATTGAATAATTATCTGCGTAGGTACTTGTACTTACTGAAAGTAATACTTTTAAATTTAAGTACAACAAACATTGTAATTTTGATATTACTTTTGATATTGACTCTAAGACTATAATATGTTCAGTGTTCACCTATTTCTGGAATAAAAAAAAATATCAATATTACCTTTATTTTGCGTAGGTACCAAAAGTAACTAAAGAATTTAACGGAAGTCGTAATATGGTTTTTAATATTAGATGGCACATAACACTATAATATTTAGTGTTTCAGTTATAAAAAAATGTCTTACTGTTGCCTATATTGAATGAACTTTTTTTTCATTTCATATCTGAAATGAGAGATTTTATCGAAAAGCAAAGTTGAAAAACTTATTGAATATTACTATTATGAAGGTGGGTGTTGAGTGTGATATTATACAGTTCTTGTGTATATAATACATTATATGTCTGTACGTGGTATTACTTATATAGGTATATAATATAATATTGTATATTAATATTTCCTGTGTACGTTCAGCTAAACATATGCAAAATATTACGTCGGATTTTCTTTTAGATATCGATCGTGGATCTGGTGTATTTCGTCTAATTTTTCGATATTTATGATTACCATATAATAAACTGCTGGGTTTTTCTTGTTATAAGAATAATAATAATAATGGTATCGAAATCAATTTTAACTTTTTCGATTAAGCTCGGTGTAATTCCCATAATAAATAGAAGACAAAAAACTTCAACTAAACCCTTTCGAAACTAAATTGTATGCATAAACGAGAATATATATGTATATAGATTATCCTCATCACTGCACAATATAAACATTTTAGTCGATATCTTGTATCTCCATAAATATGTGTGAAGTTCTATATGTAAATAGTAAGTATACAATGATATATGGTAGTTAGTGATATTATAACAACATCAATGCATTATACTAAAATATTTCCGTATTATAAAGGTACATTAAATATCGTCATGCAGACTGCAAATAGATACGTACATAATACATACGTAATACGTATCCATCAACATACTATATAATATACTATATAGGACATATGCACATATTGCACGAAAACCATAATAAATGCAAACACGTACTTGCACTTAACCCGGACGCTTATGATATGTGTTATATAATGTTTACAATATATACGGATGGTCCCTTTTGATGTTTCGATTAAAATATATAATAATGGTATGCCTCTTTAATTATAGGTCTATAATAATATATCAGAAGGAAACCGCACAAATAAACGAGAAAAATACTGTACAAAACGTCGAAACAAAATAATACACAGTTTTCGCTATGTAATAAAAATGTTTATACCTATGATCATTTTCAAACCTTATATTATACAGTTGTACGTACTCGCGTGCGACATTATAACCATTGCGTTTGAAGACGGCCTATGTGTGTAATGTACCGTGTACACAATATGTATTTGAAATTACTTTAATTTATTCAAAGACAATTCGATTTTAATTGGTGATTAATAGAAGTACGCGACCATAATATATTCTGTGAGCTATCTACAATTTTTTAACGAAGGCCTAGGTTCTACGTTAACTTGGCAGTTCTGAGAGATGAAATTTAAAGTGGGGTCCAGCGTACACGGTCGAATGACTAAGTATAACCATGAGTGTTTTTTTTATATTATTACATCGCTGACATTGACCGGGGTAAGAAGATATTTTATCGTATTTCACGACATATATATTATGTGATAAAGCTGCTTTTGACGTGTACAACAATTTCTATAGTAATATAGTATTATATATATATACACTTGGACTTCTAGTGTGCGAATACAATTGCAGCGACTATATTATTAGAGTTGAAATATCGGTATTATTATATTGTTTATTTTTTTCATACTGTATACCACCCACTCTCTCTCTCACACACACACACACATAATATTATCATTGTTTAAAACTTTGGAGCGTATTTCAAAAATAATCTAAATCAACAAATACGTTTAGATCGTATAAAAGTTTATAACGAGAACGTAGTGGAAAAACACTTCACAATTTTCACATTATATCATTACATATTATACGTATATACAAAATACAAATTACACTTTTAAAATATACATAAAAACGTATTCATTATATTATTACTCAATACAAACATGTTAATATAATATCAACGCATATAAAATTACAAGTGACTTTTTTTTTACGATATAATGATAATAAAAATTATAATACCTACATTATATTATTATCTATATTATGTATATCGAACTATTATACTATTTTTTACAGACTCATAATATTACATTATAATATATATTTTATGTATTATACGTGTCGTTTATTAACTCATTTTTCCGACCATTCTGAGGAATTTTTTTAGCGAACGTTATTTTGATATGTGGACGCATATATTCGTTTAAATATGTCTTATATTATATCTGTGTGTTATACATTTATAAACTATAATATCTCGCGAGCCACATATTGAATTGAAACTTTTTTTGGGGAATCTCGTATGATCGACCGCGTGTGTGTGTGTTTTCACTCAGTTCGAGCTGACAATCCGGTAAAACGCATTACGGTGATACGTCATAAAGACGACCGCAAGTGCGGATAAAAGGCACGCCATTAGTCATCACCGCACTGCAAAAGACGACGTAGTCCTTAATGGACATTATAGCTAGAAATGCACTCGACGATGAGCACCTCCTATTAGGACAATAATATAGGTATATATGTTATATAATAAGAGCTGCTCTTATACTCACTCTCTCTCTCTCGCACACACCCTTTTTCCCGTCTTTTTCGGTTACTCGAGTTTTTTTCGTATATAATTTTTTACTCGTAAGTCATACATCAATATATAATTGCCGAACAAGAAAGAAGTCGACAAGCATATTATTATGTATATATACCATATAATACCTACGCATAATTATATATTGCGCCAACAGTGAGAGAGGTAACAAATGAGCAGTGACCTTCGCATATTATATGCACCATACAAGTGTAGTACTTATATTAAATACTATACCGTCTATTATTTATTTGATTATACATTTTACTGAAGATTAATAATTTTGACGATAATGTTCTATTATGTATAGATATAAATTATTAAAGACTTATCATATTGTGTGATCTCAAATTCATCGTTCGTCACCATGTGAGTATTTTTTTGTATACATATAAGGAGCAATATGTGTATTGTTAAATTTTCTCTATACCTGTTTGGCTTGCTTGCTACGCACTGGCACTGCAACTTGATATAAAGTTTAACTCCTCCTCACGCTGACACAACTTACTCTATTGATGTTCAACGAACCTTTATTGTCAAACAAATCATTTAAATGATTTATTCGCTCATGCAATAGTTTGTCTAAATACATTTTGTATGTTTGGGTGTGTGTTAGTACGTGTGTATGTATACTATATACTTATTCTTTCATCTATATATATATGACGAATTTATAAAGTTTTGAGAACAAGAGTTCAAAACAAGATACAAACACATTTCGTTCTATCCACGGGTATTATAGCTAGATGGTTATATATATAGGTACTAAGATTTTATCTTAATTAAAACATCTTTAATTTCGATGTCTTGCTATACTAAATATTTTTTGCTTCACGTTCCGAAATGTGTCAACCTTTTAAAACGATATCTATTCATTCGCTGTCGTCGACAAATGCTTTGAAATATTTTATAATATTATATCATATTGTTGAAAGCTTTTATTATGTAAAAACTCACACATATTACATATACCTACCTAGGTAATTTAAATTTTTACTTCCATTTCCCACATATTTTCATTTCCTTTCAACAATATTGTATAATATTAAGTTGTTGTCATTCAGCGCCAAACGTAAAATATTTTGAATTTATAACTGTTCGTAGGACATTATAATATATTAAGCGCAAATTGAATAATATTGTATATTTAAAAATAATAATAATAATTTATTCATTGAAATAAAATTCTATTTCTATAGTTATATCTTATATTGGGCATACAGATCGACACGTGCAATATTTAAATGTTATGATAATAGGAGCTCTATATCAAAAATGACAGTTATAATATATGTATAATGGTATATTATTACCTACCACCTACGCGTACCTATGTATATATTTAGGTTTATATTATTATGATTTATTGCATTGAACGTTTTATTTTTATTGTTTTCCCATTTTAAATGGTTTTTGGTGAAACGATTGAGTTAATAATATTGTACACGCTACAATCCAAACTTAATTGGCTTGGTATTGAAATATTGTGGAATTCTGTTAATTTATATTTATTCGATGACACATTATTTAAATATATTAATATTTGTGTGGTCGTTGCGATAAATAAATATGTGGTTTCGAATACCAAATCAATTACCATGATAATAATTATAATAGTGTAATACTATATAATGACTTGCATAAATAAATAATCATACTAACTGATACGAAATGTTATCGACAGTTGCGTACGCAGGGTTCTGACCCCCCCACCCAAAGAAAAAAAATTTACTTTTTCTACAAAAAAATCTTATTTACCACCATTTTGGTACACACAGATCAATTGTTGGTCATTTTTAATAGACATAAAATAAATTGTTGAGTATGACAACGACGTCGATAATCATAGATTCGGGGTTTTTTTTTTTTTTTTGCTGATTTAGAACATTACTAAACGTCTGCCACAAACGATGGTGTATCACCGTTTATCGATTATTACCACGTTTATTACGGCCCGAAGAGGCGCTATAGATGATCAGGTTAAATACTGTAAATGTAGACCAAATATGAGACTAACCATAATTTGTTATATAAAAACTGTTTAGAAAAAAATAATGTAAATTATTTACCCCGGTAAAACCCTAACCGAACTAAAAGTCGCGTACGCTACTGGTTATCGATAGCACGTTGATGAAAAATGTTAAATGTCTGATATCACTGTAATCATTATAAAGAGTATCATCATAATATAATATGGTTTAGTTAAATTAATTAATTAATTAATCTAATTTTGTATATATTGTATGGGTATATTATCATATAATAATATCTAAAAAGCTAGAAGTATAAACTGGAAATTAATTTATTCCGTAGATATAATGCTTTTACTTTTATACCTATTATAATAAAATACTTAAAAAAAAGCTGTAATAATATTTATTTTTGTATTCTAAAAAAATAGGCACTATATTTTCTATTCATACCTAACTTACTTAGACTTACCATATTAGGTACTTTACCAGCATATCTGAAAATTATCATATTTTTTTTCATACAACACTATCATAACGCGTTTTTTCTCGTTGGATTGTTGCAGGTAACTGCGGACCAGGACTGCAAGAGAACGCTGAAAGTTCTGGTTACCAGCACCGCGGCGATGGTGGCCGGCCGGCTGTGCGTCATGTCGGGCGCGGTGCCGTCGTTCGCGGCGTCAGACAACCCTGCGGCCAAGCACCCGGACCCGACTGTCAGGGCGCTGACGTTCTTGCACCTGCCCGTGGTCAGTGCCCGGCTGCTGGTGTGGCCACAAGTGCTCAGCTACGACTGGTCAATGGACGCCGTGCCCCGAATCGAGTCGGTGGCCGACCCGCGAAACGTGGCCACCGTGCTGTTCTACGCTGCTCTGGCGGCCGTCGCCCGCGCTTCCGTCCGGCGAAAACGGACTGCCGTGGCCGTGGCCGCCGCCCTGTCTGTTGCCTCGTACGTGCCCGCGTCCAACGCCCTGTTCTACGTCGGTTTCGTGGTGGCCGAGCGCGTGCTATACATACCAAGCGTCGGTTACTGCTTGCTGGTCGGCTGCTCAGCCGCTGCTCTCGCCAAGGCCACCAGTGGACGCTGGTCGGCCATCGTGTACGCCCTGTACGCCGTGACGGTGGCCACCTACGGTCTGCGGACCGTTCTCAGGAACCGCGACTGGCACGACGAAGAGTCCCTCTACCGGTCTGGCATCCAAGTCAACCCACCAAAATGTGAGTGTACCTTTTCGAATAGTTTTCGCATTCAACCATAAACACGGTTATTCAAAATGATTCATTCGATTTCAAACGCTTTTATATTCTTAGGTTTTAGGTTTAGAGTAATATAATATTATGCGATACATTACGCCTACCTAATTGAAAGAAACATGTTTCAAATTTATTTAAAGCTACTCAAAGTTTTTCTATTGACTCCGTTAATTTTTTAGTGGTGGTACGTACCTTTAACATGTCCCAAAATTAATAATCACGTGGCGTAAGATGTCAGAAACATGACCTAGGAAGCCAATCGCCAAGCGGATAGGATGATGCATTTTGAATAATAACCCTGTGTTTTATTATCGTTACGAGTCCAAAATAATAGCCATAAACCGTTCACATACCGTCCTTTACCTATTCATATAATATAGTTGGTATAGAATTTTCGTCTCAAAGGTTTCGAAATCAGCTGTATTTTACCCGCTGCAGGTAACAACAATATAAAACTGTACCTAATATATTAATTCATATATGCTTATAGACATTTTTTTCATCAAATTCCTATTTCTGTCGCGGTCAGATGATATATATTTTTATTTAGATAAATTCAATCGAATTAGAAACGTTCGGATTAGGTACTATTGTTTTCCAAAAGTTTAATGACATATTTCCAGAGGATTTAAAAGCTGAAACTATACAACTTTCGATATTACAACAAAACCGTATTTAATCCATCGAGTCATAATAACTATCAAGTCATCTGATACTGTGTGCTACTATACAATATATAGTTTTCGTATACCTAATATAATATATTATATGTATGCGTAAGTATTGTATATATTATGATGTGTTTAAATTAATGCACACATTTTGAGAAAACACGTACCACAATTTATTTAGATATACATATTTTGTAATTTTACGCAACTCGAAGAAAAGTTATTCGACGAAAAACCATAGGTTTTCGAGAACTTGCAATTAGCCATTAAGCGTATTCAAATTCATAATACACAATACAGAGTGCGTCGTAAAATTATATATTTCCTTCTAAAACAATATAAAATATACACAGCAATATACACTTTTCAAAAACTCATTAAAATAGTTTTCTTCCCGAAATTCTTTATCTTAAATTGTACTTACGACTTATTCTCCGTTCCAACTAACAAGTATTATAATAACGTAGATTATCTCTATAGAAAAACCTTGAACGTTGATCGTATAGTGTACCTATACGCTTTTTAGGTTTTCGGTGTGAAAACAAAAACAGTCTGATAGCATGTTATTATTGTTTAATCGCTGTTTCAGCTGTATACGTCCCACAATACGTTCTCAACTGAAAGTTTAATAACAATAATAACCATATTCATCCAGTACATAATATTGACTAAATTTACTCGTATGCATTGTCTAGAGCAGTCTTATAAAAGATAACTTTTTAAAAGTATTTGATATACGTATTCGAATACTGAGTGTTCCTTTTTTTTTTTAAATTGTTTTTAGCATGGTATATTTAATATGGGTGGTTTGCATATTGTGTATCTATAAATTAACCATCCTTTTTCCTTTTCCTAAACACAATATTGTGTATAAGTCACACACAAAAAAAATATTTAGATCACGACAAAGAGCATTTAGAAAATATTATGTATCATTTTAGAATTAATGTTTTTTCTCTTCAAAGTTATTTTTAATTGTGCAATAAAATCGATAGTACTTAATTTTAGTATATTACTGTCTACTTTTTAATGGAGGATATGTGCCTCCGTAAAGATAATCAGCTATAAATTTGAAACTATGTATACATGATAATAAACCTTCTGGAAATGTTAATTATTTTATATTGATCATACTATATGACTTGTATGAACATATCCATTTAAAATAAATAATTTTTTTTTAATGTCTCAACAAAAATATTAAGAAGGTTGTTTACGAAATAAGAAAAAAAAATTAATTTTAAATACAAAGACACTTTGACAAAGTATTTAAAATACGTATTTGAGTATAAGGCATATTATAGGTAGGTATACTCGTATACTTATAAAGTATTATAATACTTTATTTGAATTTTGAATACTTTTACTCAATAACTTTATAAGACTGGTCAAGAGAATATAATATAATATAAAATAGTAAAACCAGGTTTTACGTACAATAATAGTATTATGTATTATCTATATACGTTTGTTTGAAAAATAAGTCCATGCGGTTTATGGTATTTATGATCACTGTCAGACGAAAAACGTTACATATTATACGTAGGGATACGTTTTGAGATATTACCGTGTGCTGTCCCACTGTAAGACAACTAGACAATATTTTACATGTTTTGTATATTTATATATATATAATATTGTATACATAGAAATACCTCCCGTTACGCCGTTTTTTAGTTTTTACAATGTAAGCACCGAGAAAAAATACGTTCTGTTGGACAAACACTGTATAATATGTACGCCGTCTAATAAACTTCTTAGTGTTTTTAATTTCGCGCCCCTTTCCACTTTCAGTCTTCCAGGCTGAAAAACCATATCCCTATCAATCCATTGGCTACAACCCTTCGACCTAGCAGCGCGCGCCTGTTTTAATTCAATCAAACGCAATAGGCTCCACTGATCGTTTCCGTTCTTTTCCCCTCTTTTTCACCGTCACAATTTCTTCTTCTCTTCCACACACTCTCTACCCCTCTCACTCACTCTCACTCTAATTCTCATCTCGAATCTTGATTAAATTTTAGCCTATGGCAATCTCGGTTCGATACTCAGCTCTCAAGGCAGAACAAACGAAGCAGAAATGGCATACCGGTCCGCACTCAAACACCGGCCCAACATGGCTGACGTACATTACAACCTGTGAGTAACAATATTTTTCTAATTTTATACTATATAACCTCTACACCTGCCACCTTTGTCCTTATAATATAATCACACAATTGCGCACGGACCACGATTATTGTTACTGTTTATATGGAAAATGCTGTATTATTTATTTGTTTTTTTTTTTTTCAAGAAACTGCTAAGGCTAATGCTATTTTCGAAACTCTATAAATAATATCGTTTACCGCATACCTGTCAGAGTAAAATAAAAAAATAAAACAATTTTTTACTTCGTATTTTGTATATATTCCGTTGCCTTGTTTCACTCGTAAAATATGTTCCGTTATTTATCGGAGGGGTGAGTTTTGTGCCAAATGTGCCGTATAACAATCACAGTCCTTATTGAAGACCGTAAAAAAATATCATTTCTTATTGTTCCTCATCTCCTTTTCGTCTACGGAACAAAACAATAAATTGAGATACGCTAGGAAAAAACAATTTAATAACACACCCAAGAAGCTTATGGCTGTCCGAAAGTTGATGGCTTTTATACGCCTACTTTTAGTGAACGAGCGCGATATATATTTTTTCTTTTCTTTTTTTTCGTTTTATCTAAAAAGAATGAAACGTCATGTTACTCACATAATGAAACTCAAGAGTATAAAAAAAAAATGCAATAAAAACCACATTGTTTTGTAGTTTAGTGGTATAGAATGACATGTGGTCTAGAACATTACAAGTGAAACGATCACGTTTTCGTGTGATTTGTCTTGGTTACTTTCAACCCAATTCTTTTATTTTTAACAAAATTTAAATCTTGCTGTATAAAAATACACACATTTTTTCCATACCCTTTACTACAATAATATATTGAAAATCTTTTTATAATATTTATTTTTTAATTTCAATGCCGTCCCTTTGAAAGTATTTTTTAGAAATCATCAATTATAAACATATTTAAACAAATATTTAATTAATAGCAGAAAAAAATTATTGATCCAAACTTTAAAAAAATTCCTTTGTTAGTTGGTCTTATTTTAATACAAAAATTTAAGATAGTATATTTTTCACAGAGAATTCTTAGAATAACTTTCTTTATTGAGGATGATGCAAAATATCTTCTAAAGAATTTTTCTCTGAAACCAATAACTTGTATTCAATACGTTTTTCATCCTATATAGTATTAATATATTTATTGAATACATTTTTAAAATAAAATATAATCATGAATAGAAATATTTATAACATTTTAATTGACATTTATTAGTTGTTATGTTAAATTAAAATTTACTTACCTCACCTAATTTTTAAATATTTATATTTTTCATAAATATTTAAAACTCTGTTATCATACAAAAAAGTGTATTATATTTTAATTATATTTGATAATATTAAATTGGTTAGTAAAATATAACATAAGGGAATGTTGCTTATTGTTTATCATGCAATTCATATCCCATCAAACATTCTTAAAACAAATATCGAATTAATTATAAACTATCAATAATCAATAAGTAATAATAACTATAAAGTATAAACTAATAATTATATATTTTAAAATATATACAATAATTAAAAAGACTGTTTAGTAAACATTTACCATAGTATGCAAACTATGTACACCTATAGTGAATTAAAGTATTGATCTGTTTGAAAAGCCTCTGGAATTTTGGGTATTAATATTTAACAAATTTAAGACTACTCTTAAGTTTCCATTATGAACATAGGAAGATAAGTAAAAATCAAAATCATTGTCTGAGGCAGGCCCGGTGCAGTATGTTAAAAATTAAAGCCATACAATTAATAATCGTTAAATAAATGAAAATTTTAGAAAACCTATAATATTGTTATTTGTTACTAATTTTTATAATGTATATTAGGTTATCATTGAAACAAAATTTTTTTTTTAAATAAAATAAATACGTATGTTCTTTAAATAGTGTGCCTCTCCCATATAATTAATTAGGTATAATTGAAGTGCCACTCTAATGCAAATTACTATCTAACTTATCTAACTTACAAAGGTCGTTGGCCAAATTTTAGCACTTCTATAGTAGTCTGGTCTAGGAAATGAGGAACGAGATCACCATTTGTAAGGATGTCCGCAGTACAGAATTTCTAGATGTAGCTATTGAGTCCTGAGCACCTTCGTGCCATGCGACTTATACGATTATTACACGTCTTTAAACTTGCGTTTTTATTTAATAAACAATAATTATTTTATTTCAACTGGTGGAAATTGTCTTGAGTTAATTAAACCACTTCACCATTAAAACTAATATCTGGATCACTGATAGAACCGCACACTACAATGATATCGCACTATCGCAATATAAGACAAAATAAACAAAATAATTATTACTGCACGTTTCAAATTTTTATTTTTTCAATAACCAATTAGTTAAAAACATTGTAATATAAATTATTATTATTAGTGTTCTTTATTTCATTGTATGATTGCTATTACAACAATATAGACACTGAATATTGTTTCTATATTTTTATTTTATTTTTTTCGGACACAATTTTCTCGATTACAGATAAGTTAGTGTATGTTTTTTTTATAATAACCCAATTGATTTAATCCGAAAACTAATTATTTACTTGGTGTTTGATCAATATCGATCCGTCGATTAATTATGGTTAACTTAGAACTCTACCTTTTGTATTATAACTATCCTAAATTATCAGGGTTTTCCTATATTTTAGATAGCGCATTAGCGGTATAAAATGACCTAGTGACCACCTCTGCTTGTCCTCTCGTCAAATGGGGGGGAGGGGGACCAGTCGCAATTAAAACTTGCTCGATTCATTCTGAGATAAGATATTGTTTAAAATTATTTAACGTTAAGACCACATCCACCGATCGAAAATTATTTTCATGGCTCATTATTATTCTATGAACGTCCAACAGCTTCATGTACAACGCGATTTTCATAAATCATAATCGAACAAATTTAAAGTAACTATCGATACCTATTATAGGCTATAACCTTAATAAAACGAAACTATTATTAACCCAGTATTTCTCAAGTAGTCGAAAATTATAGATATGAAAAACATAGAACCTTCAAAGCAGACCCAGTAGTGACATATCCCACGATCAATTCCTAAAGTACCTGTTATTTAGTATCCTAAATTTTTTTATTTAGGCCGTTATTTAGGCCCGTTATTTAGGCCGTACCTCAAAGTCGTATGATAATGTTATCCTTTATTTTTTAAATACATACTTAATATATTTATATTTATATAACCTAAACAAGTATTAATATAGGTGAACAATCACCATTAAAAACAAATTTAACAACATTGGTAGGTTCACGAAACATGAAAGTTTTAAATTAATTAAAAAAACATTATAAGCTTTTATGTAGCATCTGATATTAAGAGACTAGAGAAATAATAATGATTATAGGTAAACAGGCAAACATACATATTATACAATAAATAAACATTTTTGTACAAAAAAAAAAATTATGTACAGTGACCAATATAACCAATAAATTATATTATCAGCTATATTATTTTATGACTGTCAAAATAATATGTAAACAAAAACCGATTAAAGTAAGTTTAAATAACATAATATTATTGAGAAATAAAAGTACAACTATCTTATAATCGGTTCACGAATTTAATTAATTAATCTACATTTTAAACTTTACAATCTTATGCATAATACATACTATGTACCTATTATTATTTTGATGTGGGTTGTAACTTGTAACTTTCATAGCGCATGTTATTTTCATATGTGTATATTGTATTCTTTTTTTATTATTATAATTATTATATTCAAGTTTTATTATTTTTCTTTCGAAATTAGTGTATGTAAGAATATAAAATCTGAGAATTTTAAAATTTGGTTTTTACTTAAAAATTCCATAAATCAGAATTTTAATAAATTCGTTATTAAAAGAAAGCATATTTTTTGAATCATCCTGTATACACAAATATCGTACAATATATACTAGTATATATCCTATTTATGATATTTTTAAACGACTTTCCTTATTTATCGAGGCCTCATATTTTTGATTATTCCAAAAACTCAAACAATGTGGTCAACGTGCGGTGGCCACGTGGATCAAAGGACCCATTGTGCACGGGCGGCGCGATTCGTCTGCGGCTGCGGTCGGAAAATCGCCAATTTCGCACTTGAACTACGTTTCGAAAAGCCAATATTCGCGTTAGTTCTTCAAATCGCTTTCCACTATGGTTCGCAGAGTATTAAACTCCGAAACGGATTTCGTTCGCGAGCGCACACACACAATGGCTGTGTACGTAATAATATAGTGTCGTAGGGTCAACGCGTCCTATTCTCTCGATCTCTGTGTCTCTCTATCTCTGACTCCCTCTGTCTCTGTATCTCTGTCCATTTTCTATTTATCCATTTCTTTTTGTCTGTCTTTACATTATATTTCTCTAAAACTGTGAAAATGGGCAAAGCGTTAATATTATGAATCACGCAGCTTCAAACGCACTGATCGCTGGAAACGAATTTCGCAATACGCCGTCAGTACCAACATGCGTATATTTTTATTCTTATTCTTATTAATATCGCTTTGTAGTTTGTACCTATCGTCCTATTACCTATTTCAAATCGAAGACTTCTCGTGTCGATAATTATTTGAGACCTGACTGATGTGTATTGGCTGCAGGTTCTCGCAGCGGCCATCGCAGCGTATTGGATATAAAATATCGACAGAAATCTATAACCACAGATATAAATTTCAGCGATTCGTAACAAATGCCGCCGTTGCTTAGTACTACAATTCCTGCGCCCAACAGTATATATATATATATACGACTTTATAATAAATATATATATGTGTGTGTGTGTAGTGATCGAGAAAGCAATATGTGAAAAGGAATCGTTTACGGCCGACAGTTTGGACCGATGGTGCAGATGTCACCAGGCAATAACGTCCCTCCGCCACCCGCTCGCCATCAGTTTGGCGCGAGCGCATATAAAAAGAAAGCGTAATAAAATTAAGGACAAATCGGCCGCCGCCGCTGACTTGAAACCGAATTGGCGACCAAACTTCACGGTATAAATAAGCGAGCGAGCGAGCGCGCACTCCCTTAATATATATATATATATACATTTTATATATGTATGTACAATATGCTGCAGCAGTGATAAATCTGCTATGTATTATACTTTGTACATTTTCGGATTATCGGTGGAAACTTCTTTTTCCCCTCCCCGCGAGCACACGATAAATGGAACAATTTTATCCCCGCTCGGTAGCCCGCCCGTTTCGTCGCTTTGTCTGATTCGGTCCTTTCGCGGGGATTCTTTTTTAGTGAGGAGGAAATATATAATATAGCATAGGATGCGAAACAGTGCACCGCTGAAGTACATATTATAATGTTATAGCCTTAAATACGTAACACGCACATGATGGAGTGATGGTGGAAGGGTGAACTGTTACTGCTGCAGACGATCGGAATTATTAAATTACTGAGGAGACGCGTTCACATATATAGGATAAAATAAAATACATAATATAAAGTGGAGGTTTTTCCAACGTGCCATCAGCTATTTGCGGACAGTCGTTGAAATACTGAAAAGTCGTTTATAATAATTTTATTATAGTGTCATTATACTTCCAAATGGTTTTCTTATAATTTATGTCTTATTTGAATGACAACCCCTATTATTAAAATAACCTTGGAAAATATTGATAGTCGTTACGAAATTCATGATTATTATTCATAAAATATTTTACAGTTTAAATAACAATTATGGCTGAGGACTGTAATTCCTCACCACTGTAGTAGGTAATGATACTCGGCTCCTTATAACTTTCGATAACCATCAACTCATCGATACATAAAGTGCTTATCAATACAATTTATTGAAACTATAATTGATATATTTAACATGCACATCAACGTTTACATAAAAGATATTATTACATTCAAAAATTAAAAATTTAATACGTACTTGTTACATCTATTATAGCAGGTACATAATATATACTGATAAAAAGTATAAAATTAATAAACTATTAACACGTCATAGTAAAGAGAATAATAATATTCGACCACCTCCCCCCCCCCTTAATGACCGTATTTAATATTATAAACAAACAAAAAAATGTCTGGAACGTATAATATTATAGTTTGCGAATTCCGAACGACTCGAGTCGTATGCGTCTTACGTAAAACAATCACGTCATTGTTTAAAATTTAAACTCTAAATAATAAAATATTTAAATCCGGCAACAATGCCGTTTATCATCGGCGTAACGCATCCCGCGCGACAATATATTGTTATTCCCTTTGATCTCGCAATATCGCAACTTCCCCACCACGAAGCGCATTTCGTTCGACTTAAAGACTATGATGGCGCAATATATACGATTTCGCATTCCGATACGCGTCGTAGCCCGTTGGCATACAGGTCACCGAGTTTTCGATTACGTCGACTCAACGGCGAATATGACTACCGTGGTACTTATCGACAAAATATGCACGACAATCGTATCCTGTAGTATATGTTCATAAAAATGTACTGTATAATATTATAATATATTGTGTATACCAGCTGGGATCGGCGATTAAATTGTATGGCGGTCCAGATAATTTGGAAAAAAATTTTCGAGGGCCAGAAAAAACTTAAATAGCAAATAGTTAATAATTAATGTATTTATTTTTGTGTTAAAAATACAGTTTCAGCTGTTTAAAAGCAAATTATTTAATATAACAGAACATAGGTATAATGTTAGCCATTTTTTTTAAAATTTGGTACCTGTTCTTGGAGAACCACTAATACGCAGAGTGTTTTCAAGATGGAGAATGGAGATCATAATTATTAACGTTGAACGATATTTATTCTTTAAAAACGCCATTTTAAATACATCATAAAAATAAATCAAATATCTATTATGTGCGAAAAGCCAGCGTTCAAAAAATAATATTTTCGGCGGTTCAGTTACTTAGTCTCTGCGGGCCGCCTATTGCCGACCCCTGGTGTATACTGTACACACCATAATATTTATATTATATTATAATGGTAATTTTATTCGGATGGTTGTACTTCAGACACTAAATGATTTCTATATTGTCTGAAAGTTATTTGAATACAATATTTAATATCAATAACCAAAAATAATAAAAATCGTATTTTGTTCGCGGCATCGAGTGCTGAGTAATTTAAATACAACAACTTTAAGATGACATTGTATATTATAAAAATACTGCGGTACATTGCATACAAGTATAATATATACAGAATGCTAGTTAATTTATTGTGTTAGAAAACAATTTTTTTTTATAAACCAATATTATTTTAGATACTTCATCTCTTCAACCAATTCAGATGACGTATAGTAGCTTTTACTTGCGTACTGATAAAAATATAGATTCGACAAGAAATATAAAACTAATTAGAATTCGTTATGATGTTTACTAGATATATAGATTATTCCACTTTTTCAAATTACTTCTATCCCTCATCTATTTTTTAAATTTGATTTTAAAATATAAAATTTATAAATTTTCAACCAGTACCTATACGGAATTGAAAAAAATTGATTTTTTCTAATAAAAACTTTAAAACAAATTTAAAACTTTTCTGATTTTTATCGCGTTATACTAGCAATTAACATGTTTTTTAGTGAAATATAATATATAACTCGTCGACATCATATTTGTGACGTTTATGCGGTTTTGAAAGCACTCGGTTATCTCTTTTACACCACTTCAGTTATACAAACTAATAATCACTTATTACACGTACACATCAAACAATTTGCATAGGTAAAACTTCAGTTGGAAATTCTTCTATTTTGAACATTTGAACACCTTAAAAACGATCGATATCAATAATTTCATAAACATTAAATTTAAAGTGTACTTATGTACAATACACATGTCTATTATTTCCCATAACTTGTTAACAATATTAATTAATATTACAGTTATAGTACATATAGGTCATAGGTATAGCTTTCATCATCAATTCTCTTCATATTATGTGATATTAATTTGTTAATTGTCTTGTTCGTAGTAATAATAACCTATACGTTGTGATTTAAATATAGTATGTATATATTATGTAATGTACATAATATAATAATACAATTTTATTGTTCATTTTGTGTCATATATAAACTTATGCAGTTGTAGTACACTCGTACAGTTGTACAATCATATAGCTTGATAATGTTCGTTTCAGAAACCTGTTAATTGCTTTACGAAGCCAAATAATGAATCATCCGCTGTGTGGGTTGCCAAGTTGTTGAAACGAAACAGGTGTATTATATATATGTATAAATATAAATTTGTATAATATTGCGTAATGGGTAACACCGTCAAAACGAAAACACAGGTCGTAATAATATAACAATGTTTCCCAAATTTGGATCAGTAGACCCCCGGGGCTCTGAAAGTGCGTATGTAGGAATATTGTTATACCGCGAGTTCTGCGCTTGAATTGTGGTTTAATAATAATATTATTATATTTTTACGGTATTAATATAGCGATGTAGATCAAACCAGTGCACCATGACTATATTATAATAATATTATGCTGTTTGCTCGTTTATATTATTCCCATATAGGTTCGTAGTTTCCAAAAAAATTTCTAACAAGTAACAATTGGCTTAATGTATTTTTGTTAATAATACAGTTTTCGAATTATCTGCAGTTTATATTATGGCTCAGATGTAAGTACACTGGTAAAAGGCATTTAAATTTATTTTTTTCATAAGGAATTGGGTAAAGTTTCTATTATTGAAAAAGAATGTGTAACATAATTTTTTTTCGATTTTAGATCATTTTTATGAATTTTACATGAGTTGTAAGATAAAAGCTTTTCTTTTCGCGATACATGGAAAGTCTTAAATTCTAGTCCAAAAAGAAAATATTTTTATACATTTTGAGACCATTTTGTTAAGTATACTAATATTAATTTACTTTTCTATTTTTAATGCAATGCGAACGTTTTTAAATTAAATTTTAAAATCATCAATTTTACAACGTCCAGATCATTAACATTATGCAACTATACTTATATGAGTTTTAGAACAAAGGTTTTATATAAAGTCATACGTCTTCAATAATTCTTTCGTTTGGTTGACTGCAGGCAGTGTATTTCGTTAGGGCGTGAAGGCGTTCGAAGTTGCAAGAGTAAACTGCTATGGTGTATGACGTCGGACGAAATGTTGCCAAAGTCGTAACTCGCGATGTGTGCAGGTTCTCTATGACTCCATACCAACGCTATAGGTACTCGTTTATACGACCATAGGGGCATGTTATTATCATTTGGCTTCGTATTGCACTTTTCCAACACGCGATAGGTACCCACATGGTGTGACGTAAATATTTTAATAGTGTCGTCTGGTTTCGACGCGATTTTTTTTTTATTCGCAAAGGCGCGGTCGGTTGGTGGTGGTGTCTGGCTGCAATATGGCACAAAAATATACACAATGAGTTGTTATTCCGGTCGACGAACGACGATCCTGATGATTAATTCGCGTGTAAAACTTTTGCCAGTGTATAGTATGACAATAAGGGTTCCGCCGACGTGGAAGTCGCGTCGGCGGCGGTCGGGAGACTATTAAAAAAAAAAAGGTCGTTTTTCACATACCGTTTGTATCAATTTGTTTTGTCGGCGGCGGCGATGGCGTCAAAAAGTAGACGCTGTCATTAAAATACAAATTACTGGACAAAAGCGGCAGCGGAAACGGTGTATATATTATTTTCTCTTTCCATGCACATCACGATATACCATATTATATATTATTATATACGTACATGATATCATGTTATGCGCGTTCGTCGTATAATATAGAATATTTTTTTATTTATGACACGAACAATTTTTTTTTTTTAATAACCGCATTTTGCGAGTTGAATATCCTTCTCCGTCGTAATAATTGTATACACGGCCACTGCGCTGTTTGTACGTAACATAATATACGCCGTACGCGGCGATGACTATTATAATAGTATACATTATGTACACACGCTTAGCGATACGCGATGAATGCGTTGGTTTTCGCACATAATAAGTTTGCTGCCTGGTGTGGAGAAGACCGCACAAAGCACAAATAGCGTTAATACGCCCGAGCTTGTGTGCGTGTGGGTGTGTGTGTGTGTGTGTGTGTGTGCATATGTGTGGGTGGGTGTGGGTGTGTGTGTTGGTGGGTCTCGCGTAAATATATATTATGTATAGCAGCGAGGCGTCCTGGAAACAGCGAGTTGCGCGCACTGTAAAACGAAAGATTAATGAACCGAGTAACGCATATGCCGATATTCGCACGTTACTTAAGCCGAAGCAACTGGTGCGTGCGGTGTGAATGAGTGCGTGTGTGCGCGTGTGTACGCGCGGCGGCGCGTTTATGGGCTGATAAAGTATTTTCTCGTATTTTTTTTCCGTCGACTTAGCGCCACCGCCACCGCACCGATCTGGTTTACGAGAGAACAACATCTACGCTGGTGCGCCATATACGAAACAAAAAATACAGAACTTACACTGCTATAGCTGCTGACGGCGCATTGCTTATTAGATTACACGCGATTAACCACCTAACGGCCTAACACCCACCACACATTGACGCGTAGTTTAGGCATTTTCATCAATATAATATAATATTTAAGCGCAGATGTGTCTGAGAAAACCCCGCGGCAGTCGAAAATAAATATATTATTATTGGGTAGCGTTTCGCCGTTTCCGCAGTGTTTTCTGAAGAACGGTCTAAAAAATAATCCTGGATTTGCTTCACGTGATTTGAATCGGCCGGAAACGTAAGTTTTTTATATTTTTCTCCTCTCGGCAATAACGCGTGGTTTATTTAAATTCCATATAGGTTAGGTGTATAGGTGAGACATGCACGTGGCTGGTATTATTTTAAATGTATTATAAAAATCACCTTTCTACAGTTTTTTAAATCAAAAATTATTGAGGTACATACTTAAAGGTACATATTTTGTTTTATTATAACCATATTATAATTTGAACAATATCTCATACACAACAATACCCATCCATTTAAATGATAAATCGTGACTAGACAGAGGTATAACTTGAAATGTAAATATTATAATATTATAATATATTAACTACATACATAAACATATATAATATTATGTGATTACGATTCGGTATTATACTTTCTATAGACATCAGTCATCATATTATTATTATTATCATATTATATTATTTTATAGTATTTCATAGTATTAGCTTCCATTGGCCGATTTTGATGAAACGTAATTACCTATATATTATAATATATACATATAATTGTAAACATATACACAATATGGTTTTATAATATGCTTTTAACATCTTAGAAAATCAAATTGTTTGTCTGCAATGTGAATTTAAAATGTTTCTTTTTTTACTTTTACATAATACAGGTATACCATGAATACGTATAATACGCATTCATCATTATTAACCGTTGGTTAAATATTAACTTTAACAACAAGATAATAATACATTTCTGACTACATTTTATTTACATAATAATGTTACTATTGTCATGTTATAATATATAATCGTAATCAAATACGTCTATTATAATATAACAACCCTCTAACCCAATGAATAAAATGCAATCGTGTAACACTGAAACTCAAACAAAACTTGGATGTGTTTGAAAATTAAAATATCTTATTAATATAATATCACCATGTTGAGTGATGAATTAAGCTATATAATAATTCATATTGTATTAAATGCTACTTTATACACTGTGTGCTTATAACATACGAGTGTCGAATTAGGAAAAAAATGGTACCTATAACTATTGCAAGTTGGGTATAAGTGTAGGTATAATACGATTATTAAATTTCGGAATTGATTTTCTTTCAAAATCGATTAATTAATGTAACTGTAATTATAAAAGTGTAAATTATGTACATAAATTATTCGACAATATTATAATATTATGCTCAACACGAAAAAAAATAAATAATTATTCAATATCTTTAATCGAAAATTATGTGATAACGTTCAACAAACTCCTGTTTAAAATATTTTCGTTTAGCATGACAAACAACTGAATAATTCATGACGTATTTTTTTCCAACATCATGTCGGTTATCTGTGACTTTTTTACCGTCTAGCCATGCAGACAAATAATTTATCCAAAATCAATAATCGTTTTAAAATAAATACAGGCATTTCAATACATTTTTTTTTTTTATTTAAAAACCAATTTATTCTTTCATTTTACTTCAAAGAATAACATTATTAATAGATATTTAATAGGAAATATGGATATATATAGTTGAATTTATAAAATTAATAACAAGTTATAACTGCATTCTGCAGGTGAACATAAAGAGAAATAATAATATTATAAAATAAAAATTGAATAACGTTATTAAGTATGAACTACGTCAAATACATTTAAAAAAAATAAGTACGTCCATATAAGACTTACTATTTAAAATATAAATGCGTATTACATCTTATGTAAAGAAATATTAAATAGTTAATGGAATAATATACTGTAATACCTATATACTGAATAACCCAAGTATTGTAAGAAATAAGAAATGTATAATATTGTAATTTGTATTATTTGTCTTTTTTTTTATTAGTCATAAAATTATACATTTACAAATAAGGCCATTATATTTTGTGGTAAAATAGAAAATAGAATAATAATTAATTAATTAAATCCATATAGTTTTCAAAACAAATTTGTTATAATATTTGATATAATGCCCTTACCAAAATATGTATTCCGATTATCGTATCTTTTAAAAATGTTGATTTCAATTTGCTTCGCAAAACATCTCGAAAAAACGCTTAAAAAATACAATCTCTTAACATCATATACCTACTCTCTTATTGACTTTGGAACTGTAATGTCATTTTAAATCATACCATTGAATTTACAGCTGTACGAAAAAATAATGGACTTTAAGCCCATATTTCTGAATTACATCTTACCGAACGCTCACAAAAAAAAAAAATAAAAAAAAAAACACACATCATTGTAAAATCAATACATTTATCGCTTCGCTCAGAATCTAAAATAAATAATCAACTGTTTGCCAAAAATTTTGTGTTTTTATTTTACAATGATGTGTGTGTTTTTTTAATTTTTTTTTTTGTTCTGCATCACTTTTTAGGACAGTAAAAGTGCTTGGATTTTCTTCAACAGTAACTTTACTGATAGGAAAGTGAATCTAGTTCGTACTTTGGGGGTCAAAACAATTTCCCAGTAGTTTTCAAAAGCGACATGAAAAACAAATGAAAAATTAAGGAAAAACGGGAATTTTCACGCAAAATCTGTTTTTGAGAAAATCGATTTTGGTTTTTGGTGTAAAACAAATGACCGTAGGTACATGAAATTTTGACAGAATGTTTATATTAGCATTTTCTATACACGATAACATTTTCCAAATATTTTGACTTATTTTGAGCTGTTTACGGACATTTTCAGTTTCCATTTTTTTTAGTTTTTTTTTCTACAAATATCAATAAAATTGTATTTGTTGGGTAAAAAAGCTTGAAAATTTAATACAAGGCTCTTACTATATTGTGACAATGACATTTGAAAAATATTAAAAATCCTTGGTCACAGTTTTTATTTATAAGCATTTGAAGTTCAAATATTAACAAAATACGAAAAAATCACGAAAATTAGCAAATTATTTTGAGTTGAGAATTCATAAAAAATTTTCTTTTTCAATCTAAGATTTTAAAATGTAAGACAAGATTATCCATAAGCTTATCTACCTTTATCAAAAAAAAAATGTCTACAAGAAAGTCAAATTAAATTTTTATGAGCGTTTGAAATTCATATTTTCACAACATTTGATACTAACTCGATTTCTCATGTAACGATTTTCTTATTTTGTTGTAATTAAAAAACGTATGACTGTAGATTAGCATTTTCTACACACGATAACATTTTGAAAATAATTTGACTCTTTTTGAGCTGTTTACGTACATTGTCAGTTCTCAATTTTTTTAGTTATTTTTTTAGTTATTTGTTGGGTAGAAAAGAGTGAAAATTTTCAATTTTTATAGCTAAGGATTGAAAATTTAAAACAAGGTTCCACGTAAATAAGTAAATATATAAATTACTTTATTCACAATATTATCATCAAATATACTTAGTAATATCATAGGCTGACTGACCGTTTTCGCTCAGAATCGTTTTTCTTATGTAATGATATTATATCATTGAATTCAAATTCACCATCCATTACAGTGACCCACTTGTAATCTACTGTACAGCAGAGCAACATCCACTTACCCACTTTTTTTTTTGTTGAGTATTTTCGATTACCGATTTAACTATTTAAGTATATAAGAGGACATAAGAAAAAAATTATTTAGCTTTTATAAGTTAGGTATTTCGGTTAAAAGTATTAATGCATATTATACTAAACTTTAGAAGTTTAGAGGACCATATAGTTAATAACCTAGCGCCTAGAGAACCAAAATTTCTCATTTATTTTGACTGTCAAAATGTTCAGAAAAAAAGCTTTACCAGAATCCATAAAAAAATATAGTGGTTACCATTTGAAAAAATAAAATCAATTGTATTATTGGTATACAACTGAGTGTTTAAAAATGTTATAAAAAAATTTCCGTTTAAAAATAAAGAAACACGTCTTTTTTTTGTTTTAACGAAATTCCATATCATTGATCCATAATTGTTAAAAAAAAAACCGTGTACAATGACATATTATGTACAAAATTATATAATAATATAAAGTCATCAATATGTAATGATACAATAATATAAAGTCATAAATATGAAATGATACTTTTATTTTGAAGTTAACGTTGAAAGGTGGCCCACTAAGTGTAAGGTGTCCCGGAGCCTAATTGATCCTTAATCCGGGCTTGAGGAGTGTCGTTAGAGGGTGGCTTCTGCAAATCAAGATTTTTGGATGTTAAACAGTTTTGTAAATATCTGTGAAGCTTATTATAACTAATTTGTATAGGTTGTGTAAATCAATTAAATAATAAAAAATAGGTTTTTCCCTAGAATACTTACATCTGGATATGGATATAATAATAATAATAACAATACTCATATCATGATAATGCATCTCGATTCAATTATATCACTACAGTCTTGTTTTTCTCATCGTTTCGATTAAAGTTCGTCTATGAAATCATATTATGAATTTATTTCGGGATAATAATATTGTAATAAGTTGTGTAAGATCGTGGTGCGTCAACATTCGCATAAATACGACATCCGAGACATTTGCAACGGAACACGGCGAATATCGTTTTCAGAACATAATATATTTCGTGGGAGAAACGCTTTGGGTTACTCTAGAAGTCGTCGCGATCGTATTATATACAATAATAATAATAATAATTATGTACCTCGTGTCGCCGTCGATATTCGATTTCCGGGGTCGGACCCGTGAGACGGAAATATATGGCGTAGGCGGTGGTGGTCACGTCGCACACACTATATACCCGGTTGCATTTGTATACCACCAGAGGATAGAACGCCGCCGCGATGACATTGCGCCGCACGACTTTTGTCGGGCCTGTGCGGAGGTGACCGTTGTAAAGAGGAAATAGTAGCGGTGCATGCGATTTATGGTCTAAAAGCTGCGAGAATATAGTAGGTACAGCGCCAGTGCAGGTATGCTATATATAGATGGTATATATGTATAGTAAGTACATAATATAATAATATACATATACGATAATATACATGCATTCACCTCGCGGGCGGCCTTTTACTCGGCAGCGGCGTGAAAACACGCGGTTGCCGCGGCATTGGGGTTGAAGGATATTAATTCTTGTTAAATGGCCGTGTTAAATGCCGCGGCGTGAGCTCGCGTATAATCGTTCGGCGGCGGAGAACGGTAATTGCGCGCATTTCTCGGACAACAGGTCGCCATAAATTAGAAACACTTCCGCCAACGCACAACGCGCGCCCGGCCTTTTCATACGGCCGTTGCCACCCACAATTCCTCTCTCACTGCAGCTTTATTATAATAGTAATAATAATAATGTGCACGTGTAACCTACAGCAGCATACCACGTCGTAATTTTTTTTTCTATTCCATTTCCCGCACCGGCGGAATTTATAACAAAGCTAATAATATTATACTACAACACAGTAGAATAAAAAAATTCCTCCATAAAGACGATTTATAAAATAAAGGACGTGAGGGTCCCTCAACCCGATGCGTAATTATATAAGTCGAATATAAGATTATGTCTACACCGATATCTCGAAATGGAATAAATTAATATTGACTATTGTAGATAAATCAATTCGTATCTTTATGCATTGAAGTAGGTAGAAAGTGGTAATGCGCCGGTAATAATATGTAACTTTCGACCACTTTTTAGAAATCGAGATTTGACCATTTAACGCCTATAGGTGTATTAATGTGTTATCGTAATTTGCATTACATGCGATAAACATTGTGGTGGTTTAAATATGCGATCTATATATTATTGGATTTACACCTGGAAGCTGTTGTGTTAGGTACATTTTAAGTGTAACGATATAGTGTACTGCCAGTGTTTAAATTATTATTTTAAACTTGGTACAATATCGAGAATTTTCAATAGTTCAAATGTTCAGTCTAATATTTTCTTTACGCGTTATAGTTGTCAATTTCGTACAAACAAACCGCGCGTTATAACACAAAATACCATAACAGAATATTATACCGCGGTATACGCGAGTTCATTGCATAATAATTATTAAGATTATCGTCGCATCTGCAGTATTAATGTTATTATAAATTAGATTCCATCCGCGTTTGCATAATACCTATACGCATATACCTATTATAATAATAGAATATGCACACTCGTTCGGCCAAAAAGTGTGCGGTTAGACCCCGCGGGTTCCGCGTGCGACGATAAAATAAAGTGTAATAATAATAAAGTTCCTCGCCCGCAGCCGCGAGCTAGGTGTTTAATTCGCCTGCGGCGCCGCTCATCTTCGCAGACAAACAGGGTATCTTTGTTATTATTAATTTTATTATTATTATTATTATTATTATTATATGTAAAACGATAAAACGCGCACTCCGCACAAAACATAATCACTCGGTTTTTTTAAATCTCATTTTTCGTGCCGCCGGCTTTCGGCCTGGCGATTGGAATTAAAATATATTATAATTATATTTAGTGCGTGTGTACATAATATAATATACATATAAATTATAAGTTATAACTGCATATTCTATACGACATGAAATCCGGAGGGGCTTTTTATTATAATATATTATACTATAACGCACGTGCATCTACGATTCTTCAATTGAATTTCAAAAATGTGTGTTGCGGGAGTGTTTACTGTTTACACTGTACATGGCACGTGTGTACCTACATAGGATCACTGTACGACAAATGTTTTTAAATTGTTACCATGGTAGTAACGAGTTAAATAAATTATGACTTTCCGTACATTTTAATATAATATTCTTCTCTCGTCTTTTATCTAATATATAGTACAGCAGCAATTTAGTACATAATAATATAATATTATAATATGTTTCAACATTCGTCCTATATTTATATACTAATCCCAATGTGTAATATAATGCTAATATATTATTGTTATTTTTGTTAATGCTATTTTTGCAGTCAATTTTCATTTACCCTCATTTTTAAAAATAAACAGATAGTTCAGTTACTTTTGAGATAAAACATTTGGTTGAATTGAATTTATTCTAATTGAAAAATATAAAGTATCGTTGACATGATAAATAATCGTTTTGGTTGAAATTAAAACGCTAAGAATTTATAGTATCGTTTCGAATCGATCGACCAGATTTTTTTTATATTGAGTTGGCTATTATATTAATAAGCGATCGGAAAATCATTCGTTTGTGTCATACGGTGTACTTGACGTTTTATAATTGAACAATTTATTTCAAAATAATTACATGTTATTATATACAATACTTTCCACAAAACTATCGTGTATTTAATAAGGGAACAAACTAGATGGGAATGTCTGGTATTCGAACAATGTTATTTGGGACGAGATCTGTACATGGTTAATTTATTTATTTCACGGTATAATGTAACCAGAGTATGTGATGTAGACATTGGTTTTTAAATAATCGTATTCACAATTATTACATATTTGAAGTTCTTTTGAATATAACATCTCTTTCACAATATTTAATCAAGTATTATAATATGTACCTAAATTCATTTATTTATTATACAAATTTATCGACTAATTTTGTTCATTCTATTTCTTATTTTAGATTCTGAGTGGAGCTATATATGTAAAAATAAATATATGTATCATTAAGACTTATAAGTTATAACTGTCATAAAACAGTATTATAAAATATACTTTTTTAAAAATACAAAAATGTTACATAATTATAGTTTATAAGATTTGAACACAATATGTACGTTAAAACGTATAATCATAAAGCATTAGATGTATAATATAAGCGCGTTTAATACAAAATTTCTATAAAACTTGATAAAAAATAAAACTGTAAGCTATATATAATACATTTTAAAGTTAATAAATAAAACTTATTCTACTGTTCAGTATCCCAAGGGCTTGTATTGAAATTTTAATCGAAATCACCATACATAAATAGTTTGAACTATATTTTTATCCACCAGTAATAAAACTTTTATATTGGAATCTAGTAAATAATACTTATTACTTGAAACTCGTGTGAGACGGGGATATATTTTTGAAACGTAATAAAAGATGCTTTTCTATTACCTTTATAAAATACAGCAAGTCACGTTAAGCCGTTGAGTTTCTATTGTTAAGTATTGATAAAATATCGTATACCTACCTTTTTTTTCAAATTTTGTTTTACTTTTAATATTACATATTATTATTATCCATTATACCTATACAGGTCTTCGGCGATTAATTTTATAAATATATGCACGTATTATAGTGTTATAATATATATACATATGAATGAATTATTAAATTGTTGTAACATATACATATTACATTTTATTGATATATAGATAGAATATTAATACATAAACAAATAATTTGCACTTTGATGTTTTTTCATAACGTTAAAATTTCGATTGAATATTTAAACAATGAATTCAGTACAAAGTTATTTATTCGTAGAGAATCGGCTACGTTGATTAATGATTACAATATACATATTGTAAAAATTTTCGAATTTATAATTTAGATCAATAAAATGTAGAAATAACTTAACGACGAGTATATATAGTAAATTTGTATTGTGCGTATCATTTGTATTTTGTTCTAACCGTTTGCTCTATATAATTTTTAGGACAATGTACATAAGTTATTTTCCGTATAATTATATTATACGCCGCGAATCATGAAATTTGCATGTCAATGTGTTTTTAGACCTTTTAAGAAGAAGTTTTCTCTTTGAATATAATATTTCACTGGACGAAAATCATATTTGAAAGGGTTTTTGATAGTGTACAAAATAAATAGCCACCGTTTCTAGAACACTATCGTTGAACGAACAAAAAAGTTTGGCCCGCGACGCACGCCCAAATTGCACATGAAGTTATAGTTACGACAGGAAAAAAATGGCGAAAATTAATTTCCTAAGGCAGAAACTTATCCGTCGACAACAGTCTAGTTGGTAACACGTATAAATTGCACGTGTACGTGTCACGTGCACAGCTTCGAACTTCTCCGGGCGGAAAGACGTGAGTGTGGGCGACGGTGGGAGGGAAGGGAGTCGTCGTGTAGAAAAGCGCGTAAGTCGACTGTAATTGCAATTTCATAACACCCCCCAAAAAAACGGCCTAACCAAACCCGACCGGTGAAACGCGCCCGTATATAAATTACATAATAATTTTTTTCCGATGTTTTTTTTGCGGGCGCATGTGCGGATTGTCACCGAGCAATTATGATTTGCATCTTTATACGGGAAGATTTATTTCCCGAGAGAGGTGTACTGCAGTTTTCTTTATTCTCCCCCGAAAATAACGACTTATCGTTAACTGCAGAACACAGGGAAATAATATACATACGGCGTATAGGTGGAATCTTACAGGAAGGTGTCCTGCAGACCTGCACTGGCCCTTTACAGTCTACACTCTACACGTATCCACCTATAGTCTCTACCCTCAAGACACGTGGTAGTTAGATGTCACGCACAAACACAGTTTATATATTATAAGCACACCGCGACCATTATTTAATGGTTATTTACTTACACTATTATTATTCGCGTGTGGAAATTGTGCGCGTTTCGTTCAGATTGGTTGTTTTTATTATTTATTAAGTCGAAATTAATTAAAAAATTAATAGTTAAAAAAAAAATAATTAATTATAATAAGAGCCAATAGATTTACCTTGGTGGACTTACGTCGTGTCGGGTGAGACTTATTAATAAACGCCCTATGCAGCGAAGAATTAAAATTTGACCCCGCGTGGATACCTACTATTATTATAGCTGTATAATATGTATATAATATAATATATATTCTGTCTTTTACGAAAACGAATTGTGTGTCTGTATGATTATATATTGTATCGTATTACCGTAACATAAAACCATATATATATATATATATATAAACACAAGTATATTCTTGTATATATAAAATGTATTAACTCCTTAAATAATGTCCTTGATGAAAGGCGTTGGTTGTTTTTTTTCTCAGCGAAAATTGGATGTCTTTATGTGCACCGATTAATAACGCCCGTACGGCGGTCGTAACTGTAAGCAACTTGCTGTTATTTAGGTGCAGCTAATATACCGCGTGATTTCGCTCGTTTAATAGAAACACTAATACGGCGTGTATACTGAAATTAAGACGATATATCTTTATTATACGTCACGCTCGGTAAGTAATAATACCGTTATAGGGAGGTACCTTATTGTATACAACTCGCTGCGATATCGAGCGACGTTAAATAAAATTATTATGGTCGACGTGATTAAACGACTAAGCCTGTACGCGTGGATATCGAATTTTCAGACCCAATCGCATATGAGACGATCCTTCAGGTCCTATACTGTCCTAGCTACATCCAGAGTTGGATCTGTCTCGTGTCCACTCCAGTTATACGCACGCCATGCAACGATTCGCCACAGATTTCTAATGATCCTTATAGATCGTCTTGAATCATTTTCATAATAATTCTTGTTAATTTGTTATACGGCACAGTTTAACGTGTTATAATGTTATGTCGAAAAGCTCAATTTATATCATGTATCCAATATCCATAATCTATATACACGGTGATTTACCAAGCATTCTCATCCCTCCCCCTTTTTTTCCTTTAACAATATGAATTCATTCAAATTCCAATTTTTGGAATTTTTAAGAATATCTACTCGAAGGACAAATACCATATTGTTTTCAAATTAACGAACTTTTTTACAGTCAATTATCTAGTGGATAAATTTTTTGAACATTTTGATGTGTCTTATTCAAAATTCGGACGAGTAGTCAAATGTTTTATTTAAAGTTTGTATTAAGGATAATAGTCCTTAAAAATAGTTTTACATAGATATAAAATAGACATATTATAATTATAGATCTAGTATTTATTATACTTGGGCAATTTTTACAAGTTATTAATATTAATAACTACAATTTTCAAATCACCATAGCCCCCGTACCTTATAAACATATTGCCATATGGACCTTTTATCCTTAGTACGCAAAGTTAAATAACTTAAAAATGACTCGTACAAATTTTAATTTTGATACGTCATCAATTTCAAAAAAAATATCTACTATATAATTTATAAATGAATAGCGGTGTTTTCATTTAAAAAAACAGGAGTTTGTATCTAAACGGGACCCTCCTTAATATAAGTACAAAAAATCTCAAGAATTTTAAAATATGGTCTTGAAGTATATTTAAAAATTTAAAAAATCAGATTTTTATCGATGAATAATGGGGGGGTGTGCAATGTGCATGCTTTGTGAATCATCCTGTATATAATATATACATATAGTTTCTACGTCATACGATATTTTAATATAACTACAACGATGAAGACAATGATGATGATGTCATTAAGATTTTCTGTTTTGTCTCTTTGACACTCGCTTAACACGCATAGTACTCTGTGAATCTTGAAGCTCTTATAATAAGTGACGTGGGCCACATCCACCGTATAATATCGTTTATAAACGTATACATCTATACCTAACCCCACTTGAGAAAAACTGGTGCACATATTATTATACACACAAGTACTTGAGAAGGATATAATATAATTTCCACTTTCGATATAATATTATATAAACGACTATATAGTAATGTCCGTGAAAACACATTATACTTTATACTTGTAGTACTTTGTGCGTATATATCCACCAAGGTATACAGTTATAATTTAATAATATTGATGGTTAGGAGTAGTGGCTGAATGAATCATCCTTCGGCGGTGCAGGCTTCGTTCGGTTGACAGGAACGTCGTTTGTTTTCAGTGGTGTGGCGTGTGAGGGTACGGAAAGAAGAAAAAATTTATATTTTTTTTTTGTCGAAAACCACACTACATATTATTATTATATATATATAAGTACCACGTATATTATGGTATGTAGCCTCTTGGAGAATCCGCTGCCGACCACTAGAAAGTGTAGATGAGTAGAGAAGCTCCTCTGTCAGCGACAGACAACCGCACACTTCACTCTCACTCTCTCACTCTCTCTCTCTCACTCTCTCTCTCTCTCTCTCTCTCTCTCTCTCATTCCTTCTCACTGTAGTCTCTGTATCTATATGTTTTTCTCTCTCTCATGCCCGCGTGAGTGTTTTTTTTTCATTATTATTTTACCCCACTCGTCCAAAAACAAACTGCCTGTCACGTTTTCGAGAGATGCCATTCGGTCCCTATTTTTCGCCTACCCCGCCAACACCGCGGGTGTACGGTGACGAGTGGGGGTATACTATTAACACAATTTATGGTAACATTCCCTCGGTGCAGAGACTAATATGTTTCTGAAAATTAATTGAAATAATTAATTGCCAACCCCCTTAGACAACGTAACTGCAGCAGCGATCCACGCGATATAAAACGTTTATAAATGATTACGAGTCAAAACCGAAAAATATAAACGAAACTGCCGGCGCCGCCGTCAACGCAAATTAGGGGATAATATTATCTGAGTTATATAATAAAATAATATATAATACTATTATGTAGACAACTATTATATTCAAGGCGGCGTCAGGCGTATGCAAATAAAATAATTCCATTATATATTATCATCTAACGTGCAACAATGTCACCCACTATATTATAATAGCTACATGTAACTATATATTACCATATTATTTACCACTTATGTAAACAAAATTCAAAGTGGTTGCAATTGTAAACCGTTTAAATTTTTTTTGTGTTACAGTGGAAATCTGTTACGGAACAACAAAAATTATGACGAAGCAATTTTGAGCTACAGGTCGGCGATCAATTTCAGACCTACATTAGCGTGTAAATATAATCTTATATACAGTATAAAATATATTAAATTTTGCTTTCGGTTAACCGATAGATTATGCATGTACATGATTGATTGCAATTATAGTTGGTAATTATTGTAATCATGTTTTATTTTTAATTACGTTTAAATATTATGTTCACTGCAGTGGCGTATCTGAGTCTGGGCGATTGTTTGGCAGCTACTAATCGGTACACCGAAGCCGAAGCGGTGTTGAACAAGTGCCTTTGTCTCGACGGTTCCAGAGTGAAAGACATTAGGTCACACGTGACCGCTAAAAGGTCGTGCGTGCTTCGATTGGGTAGAATGTTTGCAACAATTGGCAAACACCAGGAAGCGGTAAAAGTGTTCAAATCGGCCATCAAATCTGACGGATCTTCGTCGCAGGTATATCATATTTTTTACATTAATACATTATATAAAGACCACCTGCAGTGTACGGTTTTAATGAAAAAAATACTTTAAATAATACTTGTGCTATCTTATTAGGTACTAAATAGATATTAATTTTTAACATCAGCTGTAGTCGTTTTAGACTATAAATACGAGTAGACGACGATATTATGTAATATAATACCACCAACATATTATTTAATACAACGATTGAATAAAAATCAAATAGTATAACATATTATATATATATATTATACTGTTATATATATTATATCGACGGAATGGACGTGATAGCCTCAAATAATTACCAATAATGTGTTTTCTATAACATATAGAACCCACTTACAACCGTTATCGCACTATATAGTGCTTATATTATATAGACATAAAAAAAAAAAATACGATTTGTACTTAAAGATATATTAGATGTACGCGATAACGAATTACTACGATTTGGCATGGGAAACAGCGCAATTAAGATATAGACGTTTCTGACGCCGGGAAAAAATATATAAATCAATAAATACGATGGTAGTATAATGATTAGTTTAGAATTATTCCGACGGAATAAGATTATAGTATAAACTTTATTGTTAAGTCGAACATTTCACTCGTACACTATTTATTTTTATTATATTATATTATTATAGTTGTTGCTGCGTGAAATTCGATATTTTCTTGCCAGCGGGAGTGTCAAAAAACTAATAATAATCAACCATATAAAAATAACCTATATACATGCAATAGTTATACACGTACAACACATATATAATACACACTTATATTATATTATAGTATTTACTGTTCCAGACGATAACCTGTGTATTGAATTACGGCGCCGATGTCATTTTTATTTTTACAGCCTTATATTCGAATAACAAGTGTTAATAAAAAAAAATAAAAACTGCCCGTAATTTAATACACTTCCGTCTATCTAATATCGACACGCGTGTTATATATATATAGAACATAGATAAATGGGGGTCGTCGTTCTGCATATCCGATTTCAATAGTTATATTACCGTTTAATAAACGTCGTAAAAGACGAGAATCCGCCAAGGATTGTAAAAAAATCTCTTTGTTGTTTAATATATTTTACGGAATGGCTTGAGGTAAAGAATATTGCACGAGCCTTCCGGGTTTCCTTGGTGCCGCACCTATACTCACGCTCAGACCCGTACACCAAACACAATATGGAATAATAACAAGGCTGGGCAATAACGAGTTAAAAAGTTAAAGTTAAGTTAAAAAGTTAATTTTATTTTAACTTTTTAACTTAACTAGTTACATTTGGTTTTTCATTAACTTAACTGTTAACTTACTAAATTTATTTTTTAATTAACGTAAAATTAACGAGTTAATTTTTCATTTTAAGAAGTAAGTTAAGTTAATTTATTTTGTTTTTAATTTAACTATATTTTACTATTTCAGTATATTTCTTTATCATGTCAAAAAATATGTATCGTATATTGTTTAAAGTTAAAAATGTATATCATTCGAATCTAACTTATATGGAAATACTGTACTAAGTATAAACACTATAGTCTATAATAGTTAGTTTTGGGTTGGAAAAAATTAAGTACGATAGTGTTGTATAAACAAATTAACTTATTTTTAACTTAATAAAAAGTTAACAAAAATTGTGTATTAACTTTTAACTTTTAACTTTTTGTTATTGGTGCATATTAACTTAACTTAACTGAGTTAAAAAAAAATCATTAACTTGCCCAGCCTTGAATAATAATATATTATAATAATATTACAATATGTATTAAATAGGCGGGTACAATAATAACAATAAAGGAAATAAAAATAAAACGTCGACCTCTTATTGCCTATTGGCTAAGATCGAATACGGATTCGGGATTATTATAATTTATAAACTTATAGATGCGTCCCGAATAATTATGTTCTACTATTATACAAAGTGATTCACTTGGCATGTTCACCCCAACTTTTTCATTTAATAATTTATTCAAATTCTTATTTTTGGAATCTTTCAACATGGGTATTTAAAGACCTGCATATTATATTCAAGTTCATGATACTTGTTGTATCGTGTGGCAATACAATAAACTTCTGTTTTTCAAACAAACCCCACTCTTTTTTACTGATAATTTTTTTGTTAAAACACTGACGTGCCTGATGCAAAATGCGATCGAGTAGTATTTCAATTAAAAATATTTATAATAAGAATATCAAAAACTAACTCGTTCGAATTTTGATTTTGATATGTAGTTAAAAAACATTTTCAGAAAACATAATTTACGGCAGAAAAGAGCATTGGGTTGTCATTTGAAAAACAGAAGTATTTATATCTCTTCAAGTCTGTTCAAAAATATCTTAGGAATTTTGAAATAATACGATCTTTAAGTATATTTGAAAATTCCGAAAAACTGATTTTGAATAACTACAGCATTATTGGGGAGGAAAAAGGGAGGTGTGCATACTTTGTAATACAATTTTAATATATTGTAGCTATTATCGTTACTCCAGGTTTTCACACTGGCATTTTTCTTCGCTCCGGCCCTTATAAATGGTTATAACTTTCGACGGTACCTACATAATATAACTGCAATAAATGTCGAGACGGCCTCTGGCCACAACAGGCGTCGACGATGGAGCGGCGAGTATTCTCATTTCGAGTTTTTTGAATGGAAAGGCGAGAACTCACACGCCCGACGCGCTCGCACGTACAACAATCGCGTACGCCCGCACGCACAAAACACACATAAACACACGCCCACGCGTCTACGTCACTGTATATCGTATACGCGTATTGCGGAGGCTCTCTGCAGACATTTTAATTTATATCGAGACTCGACTTTTAGTGTGTTTGTGTGTGCAGTTATTAATATGATGCTTCCTGCAAACACACGCCGCCACCCAAGAGAGGAGGAAATACTGCACTCGGCGTTTATTATTGTTGTGGCTGGGATCTTAAATTTCGCGAGCTCCGCCGGCCTCCTATTCCCCAGCGACTAAACGGTTATTAAGAAAATGAAAACTGGAGAGAAAAATGTACTCACGACGTCGTAATATCATATATTATATATATAATACACTCTGCTCTGTATTCCGACGGCATACGCCGCTGCGTCGGGTGGGACGACCGCAAATACGATTTTATCGTCGTCGTACGTTGTAGTTAAAATAAATAATAATAATGATGATGATGATGATGATGATGATGATAGTACGTATACATATATATATATAGCATTCGGTCCGAGAAAAAGCAAACATTAACACTTCTTTTGCGCAGCCACCGCGGTCACTCGTTTTTTTTCCGCGTTTCTTTTGAGCGCTACGAACCTATTAAAAATCGTTTTGTTGTACAAGCGCATACAATATCATTCATATACAAAGTGTAACAGAAATTGTTAAAATTATATGATTAGTAAATAATCTAAGAAATATACTCATGTCAGCAAAATAGCAAATTCCCAAAAAAAAATATTTTAAAAAAAGTTATTACGTTCCGAATTCGTTTAGTCCAAAAAATATTGATATTTAAAAAAAATTCTAAAAAATAAACTACTTGACTTAAATATAAATGTTTCTACTGTCAAAATTGTTCTTATAATCAGATTCACAAATTGGCTATTTTGAATATATCCAAAAAAATTTAAATAAAATGTTTAGTGTGGCGCAAGTGACTATAAATGATATATAAAAAAAAAATGTTAAATATTGATTAGAACAAAAGTTATTCCAAAAGTCAGTTCTATCTGTTACATTCTGTATCAGTTGTATATATTATAGCTACGACATTATGAGGGATGACCGCTACTACACGTTTTCGTCACGATTCGAAGCGACGAAATCGGTTGTTGACTACGGCGGCGAAGGACTATAATATTTAGGAAATGGACTGAGATTAGTTTACGGTGTGGAGGTACTATACGTGACGAGCATATTATAATATACAGGCTGCTAAGTCGAACACATTTCGGGTGCGAACAACACTTCCGATGTCTGTCCGGTCACGCGGATTGTCACTGTAATACTATAATAATAGCTCTCACCTAGGCGATGCTTATAAAACGACAAACGCTACAAAATTGGAAATCGATTTATATACCGTCCATAATAATATCATACATTTTATATAATACCTATAATACATATATTATATTTTGATATAGTGCAGGGGTACCAAAATGACGTCTCTTGCAGGGGCGTATACAAGGGGGGGATGTGGGGGTCAGATCCCCCCCCAATAGGCCTTTTTTTTAATTTTATAAAATAGTGTTCTTAATGACTTAATGTAAGGAAATTACAAGGAAAAAAAATGGCAAGGATTTTTTGTAAATTTTTATTTTAACACATTCAACAATTAATTAAAAATAATTTACTTAATATTAATCAGTAATCATATATTTATTTCATATCCATATAATCGTATTATGTGATATTTGATAATATGTATATTATATATACAAGTATAACGTCACCGATATCAACGCGGCGGAGACGACGCCCGCATGTCCGTGCGTATAATAATACATTTTCCTACACATTAGAAAAAGAAATATAAAAATAGCTAAAAATAGCTTAAATAATAAATATTATTATTATCTAAAAACAAAAATCAACCACAAATATTATGTCAGTTGTACGAACAAGTCATAACTACATATAACTACTTGTAGAATTTAAAATAAAATGTATTGAATATATATATGTTTTATCATTTATTAGGTATTTAAATGTGCACATACCTAGGTATTTTTGTTCCATAATAATTTGTTTGCAACTGATCCCCCCCCATACAAAAGTTATGTATACGCCACTGGTCTCTTGGAAACATTTTATCTGACCCGAAGACAAGAAATTTATTTTTTAAATCATCATTTTCGTAGGTAGTTAATTAAATAACTTTAAGGTTTTCATATTTAATTAATATTTATTTTGAACATATTAATTATTTAATTTACCTATATATATATATATATATATATATATACAATATTTTTCTGCTAATTTCAATCTATGAAAATCTGTTGTTCAATCGAGTCGTTCATTGGTTAAGACTTATAAATATTTAAAGTACAGCATTTGATCGGAGCGGAACCACCGGGGGACCCGTACCCCACAAAATGGTAGTCCCCTACAGTCACTACCGACTACCTCGCCAACTAAACTTTAATAACTCATAATTTATAAGGTATAAATATAACTAATAATCTATTCGTATGAAATATAATATATTTTATGAACTAACATTTTAAAAAAAACATTCTGTTCTCGAATATGAATATGCAAATTATATATTGTCATTCAAAAGAGTAAAAGAAACTAAAAAACGATAACAATAAAAAAGTAATATATGTAATTTTTTTTTAAATTTTGTGTTGTATAATGTCTTCATAATATTATCTAAAAGAAATTTTTCCAAACAAGTTGAAAATTTTCGAAAAAATCGATAGTGTTTATCTTTTAAATATTCATACTGTATAATATGACGTATGGAAACATTTTTTTTCCAGTGAATTTGCATTGTTATAATAATAATAGTAATAATAATAATAGGTACTTGTTGTCCGTGTATATATTTTTCAGTTATTTGTTCTCGGAAAACGAGAGACGGGATTTAAATTTCACCGGAAAAATTTCTATAGTGCTATTTATTATAATAATAATAAAAAATACCAAAGTATTGAAGACTACAGTATATATACGCTCGATCGTTCGCCAGGGAATTCGACACCTTATATATATGCTATACAGTTCAATCAGAATTCGCGCGCACACCTTTTGACGATCAAATATTCGATCTTTCTTGGTTTGGGGTGCACGATAAGAATATCAAATATAAAAGCGACCTGTGGTAAAGGCCAAAGGGAAAAAATTCACAAAGACTACCGCACCGATGTGTTACACCCCGTTTTTACTTTCCTTTCAATATTATAAGTATAACCTACCTGCACCCTCGCCGCCGCTGTGAAACGGGAGTATTGAATATGGTAGCGATAACATAGAAGTCCGTGTTCATATATGTATATATTTTATAGGGCATAGGTACATATAGTAGTAGTATTAGTGGCCGCGGTTATGGTAGTGCGGTGGATGGTGGATAAAAAAAGGACCTTTTTTCGAGCTCGGGATTAGAAAATGACTATATACGCATATACCACTCGGTGAACGTTGGGCGAAAGCCCTCTCTATTTTTCGGGCACCGGCCTATTATCGGACGTAAATAAAGTAAAGATCGAATAATTTATGAAGCCGCACACATATTATATATACATATATATATTAGACCACGTGGTGCGTATCAAAACCACACCATATAAGGCGCCTCTCTCTCTATACGGTCCCTCTACGGACGCGGTCGGATGGCGCAAAAGAGGGTGGGTGGCGGGAGATGTCGAACGGATCGACTGGGGACGAGAAGAGGGCAGTGAGGAGGTTAAGGGATCAAAATGATGTGTCTATTCATCGTTGCGGCGGCCGCCACCGCCATGTGTGTGTGTGTGTAAAGAAGCAAAAGGTATAGTAAGCTTTAAACACACACACACACACACACATATTATATATGCTGCACGAGAATTTCCCCGTCGCGGTGTATATAACGTCTGTGCGGCATCTCCCCGCGTACGCCTATGATATGTCGAAAGTATCTAAGGGCCTAATCCGATTGCTCTCGCACTGCGGTGGCGGTGGTGGCTTCGGATGGCGGTTTTCTATTCACAGCCATCGTCGTCGTCTTTGGATGATACACTACGCTGGTGCTGCGGCTGTATAGCAGCACGAAGTAGAGCTACTCCACTGGTGAGCGTTATTGAATTTCCCACTGGTTGACGGTTATATATAAACACACACACGCGCACAGCGGGGATCCAGCAGGGTTTTTTTTTTCAATTGGTCGTAATCCGGCCGTACATAATATATATATATATTTATCATGTACATTATACACGGGTATGTAATATTACGCGTGCGGCTCGCTCTTATTAAAAGCACATCTCCGCGACCCGAGAAAATTCAATATTACATATTATATAATATATATAGTACATTTTATTGTCGAGAACGCCAATGTATGGTAGCCATAGTATGCTTGACTGCATATCACGTAGGACTGAAATACTGTAGACAAGATCCACCACGGCTGCAGTATATTATTTTACTCTCATATTCACTGCTAGATAAGTTATAGAGAATAATAATATGATGTCGTATCGTCTAGGAATATCCGCGGCTTATATATTATACTGAATAAATAATTACGTGAGTGAAATTATTGTTAAAACAGTTATTTACATTCAGAACGAAGTACCTATACAAGAATTTAATTTACCGTCAGCGCAAAAAAACATATTATTTTAAACATTATTACTGATACTAATAAACTAATAATAAATAATGCTAATACTAATATTGTTATATTAAAAAAAAATCATCTGAAAGATATCCAAACGTTATTGTTCTAAAAAATAAAGATTAATATTTCATTAATTCATAATTTTAATAAATGTTCTTATAAAACAAATACAATATTATTATTTAATATAAACAATATTTTTTTATGTATAGAAGAAGGCACATAGTTATAACCCTGCTTAATACCAGCTATTAATCTGAGAGTAAACTACACATAAATAATATTACGTAGTAAGAATACTTCAAAAAAATAGCCTATATATCCAATCGTATCCAATGTTATGACAGTCCAATAAAATTTAAAAAAACCAAAACGATCTAATTCAACCCAACAAATTATTATTACACTCGAAAAAACTCTCGAACTAGCAAAAATATTTTTCAAAGAAACTCCCAACCTAAAAGTTAACTATATAATCGAAAACACACTCATAGTATCCCCGAACCTGTACTCATATTAGAATCATTCAACATGACACGCATAGAAATGATCGGAATTATCGATATTATACGACTTAAAGAGTTAACCCAAGAATTAAAAACAGAGTAACAAGGTTTGTAACACTTTTCTACATAAAATCTTCTCCGACGGTCCATCCTCCTCCTCTCGCCTAACAAATACCCTAAACTTTGAACACTCAAGAAATAACACCACATAGCACATCTATACTAGGAGAAGCCTATTAGTACCCGACCTCTAATCAAATATAAACATCATCAACTTCTTTAAAAAAAATCATACGATTTAATATTATAATCATAAACTATAATACTGTAAACTATACATTTATTTGATTCAGAACTAATGGCTTAGTATAGCTAATCACAATGAAGATTAATAAAAAAGAAAGAAAAATTCAATCTAAATAGGCATTATTAAAATTTTAACTCGTATGCCTACCGCTAAATATATCTCTACAAGACGTATATTAATTTATTCTGTACCCGTATAGGTTACTCTGTTATTAACCTAACCCGCAGGCTACTCCGTACCGATTTCTTCATAATATTCCTGCTCGAATTACGTTTATCATCGTTGTAACAAAGATTTCGAATTATTTCTATTGCTATTTCATAATACATTATTCGTTACGGAAACAAACGTTGTCCTCGCTGCGATGTTAAACAATTGCGTTGTAAATAGTATTCAGAACGAAACAATTTAAAATTCCAATATTGTGAGAACGACTATTGCGTCGTTTACGGCCATGAAATATTTGTAAACAACATCATCGGTAGACACCATAACTGTATATTATACTGTAAACCACCCCATACGTATATACCTAGGTATATATATATATAAAATTACAAACGGCCATATTATAGCCGGAAGTGTATATACGCTATTATCGCGTGGAGTTCGGTTTGTACTGTGTGCAGTAAATAATATTCATAATGACGGCCATTTTTTTTTTAGTCCGATAATCGCTAATAATAAAGTTGGTTTTATTAAAAATACAATGTCGTTCGTTGTTTTTTTTTTTCTACGGATTTGGACGACGCGACGTTTTTAATTTCTTAACTTTTTATAATAGTATTGAAGCGAGTTTAATCGACCGAATTTACTAAAGCCGTTATTATTCATTTTTTCAAATAAACATGTCTTTTTTTATCTTTTCACTTTACGACTCAGTTGTAATCTGCACATATTATAACCAGCTACATTTGTAATCTAATGCCACGTGACCGTGCAGTTGTCCATTGTCTATTTTTGCTCGGTTCGCACACACATTTTTATTATTCTCTGGCCTGTCCCAATAACACCTTAATAATTAGAACTTTTACATATTAATGATTCGAGGCTATTAAAGTTATAAATTAAAACAACACAGAACATAATATTGTTGTCTGGTGTGGCGCAGTGATTGGCCTCAGTCACTAACGTGTTCCAAAGCCAGGCATCATCCTGTGTCACTAACCAATAGCTGCAACCTTACAATAAACAATAATATATTATTATTTAGTAAAAACCTCGCCTTGACAATATTATGAACAGAATAAAATAAAAATTATTCAAATCGGGCGAGCCGTTTTTGATTTTTAGCGGACAGCTAGATATAAAAAGCTATAACTTTATGTATACCTGAGTATATAGATCGGTATATACCTATATAAAAAGATTTATTTTTACATTATTTTTATATTATTTAATATTTATATATACCTATATTTAAATATATTAAACAAAATTTACTTTATACATAAACGTAAGACCGTAATATTTTCAACATTGTTCATGATAAATTCTGTAATCCAATCCTTTAGAAATAAATAGTTGTTGTAATATTTTATATGCATATTAAATTTAATTAAACATAAATTCTGATAAATAACAATATTCTAGGAAACGAAATAATGAATTAGAAGCAATTTTTAATTTAAGACATTTTAACTTAAATAACCCTTAATTTTCAGGCTTCAAAAGTGTAATTTAAAGTTCAATGTTTTTTCGTATTTTAACAATTCAACAATTGTACTTGGTTGTGTAATTAATTTCAAACGATAATATTATGCGCGTCTTATTTCGCATATAAATAACTTGAATTATATTTGGAAGTCTTTCGTGTATACATTATTATTTAACTGAATCATATATATATATTATGGAAGGCGGACGCGTGGTATAAAACGTGTATATTTTATTTAAACAAATTTCTCCTTCGGATTTTCCGTTGCATTTGATTTAAACGCATAGGGTTATAATATAATATCGTCATCATAACTATATGAACAAGATCTATAAAAATATGTGCTGTTTGTTTCTTTAATTTAATTTACCGATATATATATATATATTAAACATGTTTTACTGAAAGATATTATACACATAACTATTATTATTTGTGCTATGATGCATCAATGCGCGACGTATAATAGTGGACCTATACGTGTGATATAGAGCTGTCTGTTTGGATGAATAAAAAACTATTCTGCGTTTTTGACAAACACCGTTGGGAAAAATGTTCATATTTTGTCTAGACGATAAACTAAATTCACGTATGAAACGTACAAATATACTCAAAACATAAATAAATGCGTACACACTGTACGCATACACATAATATATAATAATATATATTTCCCTCTGGACGTATTTTTTTCTGATGTATACCTATATCTAAGAAAAAAAAAATGATCGGTTAAAATTTTGTTTTTCTATTCGTAAAACGACCGGCTTTCCAGTGATACAAATCAATTACAATAAGTCGATGTATAAAATTATATAATATAGTACAATATAATAGCGTATACCGTACTATAATCTTAGATCATATTATACCAGTATAATATGACTTCACTACTCAAGTGATATAAGTGTTATAAATACAGTATGGTAGAGTAGCATATTATACACATATATGAATTTATTTGTATGATGGTTTGTGGCGTAAATATTGTTCATATATTATATCTTTAAAGTTCAATACTGTATTATAGCCCTAAAAAAATATATATTTAAGTAAGTTTAACCATGTTGTCATTATTGTTATTATATTATATATTTAATTAAACACTAATTTTATCTATAAAATGCTCATAAACATGAACATAGCATGTCACGTCTTAACACTTTATAAATCTAATATTAAATGAAAAATGAGTTATCTTTTTAATGACATTATAAAGTTATAATTTCTGTCTGAAACAAAATCTCACATTTTGAAATTTAAGAGTAACTATAAATTGAAAAACAATTATACTGCAAACGTAAATTAATAACTAGGAATAATAAGTATGAATTAAAAATGTATGGTTGCTTCTACATTACTGGTTGTTAGCGTATTACTGAATCGTCATTCATCCATGGAAAATAACAAAGCAATATGATATCAATAATTCATAATTTATTATATTGTATGATTTTCGGAACAATTGAATTCTTATTATTTTTTAAATTACTTACGCCATGATGGTATACAATAAACATATCATATTAATTATAGTTTAAATAACATGGGCGACGACGACGTTACGATATAAACGGTTCAAATACCCAGCTATTTTATAGCAATTAACTAATTTATCGTAGGTACCTAAAGTAAATTTTAAAAGTTAACGACTGCATAAGCTAATTAATTATACGTAAAACTACGCTACGTGCCAAGTGTGCCAGTGCTCGTATAAGCTAAATAAAAAAAAAAAAATAATAATAATAATAATCATGCGCATGGTTGTGTTTTTAAATGTGTAACCCTAGTTATAATGCAAATTGCAAACACTAATTATGGTTGATGTTTGAATTTTAATTTATGTGCTCACTCGCTATTATTTCTAGTGTAATTATCAAATAATAATAATAATAAAATACGTACGTCATGCTTTATTAGGTATGTCATGTTACTGCGTGGAATTCTAATTTAATTATTATTTATTAACATCTTGCCGGTTTATTAATAGAACATAATTTGACAAAATATCTAAAAACGTGAAGTTAAATTATGTAAAGAATTAAAGAATTAATATTATACGACGAGAATTCAAAATATAAACAGTTAGATTTTATTATGACAAAAGACAATTATTTCTAATACGCGTAATGATAATGTTTTGGATATAGATTTTGAAAAAAATCGATTGATTATTAATAAAATATAATATAGGTATTAATTTTATCAAAACCAATTTTATTATTATTATTATTATATTATAGGCAACGGGAATAATATTGGCACTGTTTCCAGTGTAACTATATTGCCTATTTTTAGCGCCGGCAAAGGCCGTGCAACGAAAGAAGAAAATATACTGTCTCGCCCTCTCTTTCTCGTTTGAAAATATTTCAAAAGAAAAAGGACCGAAGGACAAAAAAACTGTATGAAAATATTATGTCGGAAAACAACTGCTCGGAATCAAATTAATTAAATATAATACAAAAGCGAATCTATTGTCTGTTTCCTCTTTTGGGACCGGAAAACCAACTTGCAGTTTCGATTCTTTCGGAACGCGTATTTTAATGGCACCTACTATACGGTGGCCTCGTATTTTGTTAAGGATGTGGCAGGACGGGGGTGCCGCGTCTTTTTGTCTTTCGAGAAATATTTCTGCCTCTTAAACGCCGTTGTTGTTATTAATAATTAGAAAGAAAAAAAAAGAGGACGAATACGCGACTTGTCCCCGTCGTCATCGCCGCCGCCACCGCCGCCCGCACGGTTTTTGGATATAACAATGACCTGAGGATTTTTTTCCTCCTTTAATAAAGACGACTAACAAAAGCTGCAAGTTACAGCAATTAATCAAAATATTTTTTCCCCGCCCCGCCGGTTTTCGTAAAACAAGGCCAAGTGGATGTTGTTGAGTACGTCGTCGAGTTTTCACACAACGGCCGTCTCCAAAGTTCACTCTAAAAACAATACCTGCCCGGCAAGTGTTTTTGTTTTTTATATTTTTTTATTTATTTTCTATTCTGCAGCCCCACTCGTGTTTCTCTCCGGTACTTTCGCTAGATCAAAACTTGTACTCGAGTGGCTCCCGACTTGTATATTGTGCGCGAGTATGTACAAAACAATGACCGACCGACGGTGGTGGAAAAAAACAATGTTTCTCGCGTGTAGTTACGTGTTTTAAATTTTTTTCAAAATTCAAAACTGAAACCGTCCGTACGTGCTTTTTAGTTTTTTTTTTTTTTTCACAATGTCGTGTGTACGAGAGTAGCCGTTGTACACACGTCGTATTGTTCTTCGCCGTGGCAGTATAGAAAAACCCATTACCTTGACGAGCGTGCTCTGAAAATGTAAATTTTTTTTATAAGTCGTATACACTATGACATATATTAAAGTCGTATATAATGTAGTGGTGGTATATATACGGTTGCACTTAAATTCGCGGAAGTCGGGTCACAATAAGTTTAATGCGTTTGTACATTGAATTCGGTTACAATACTGCAACAGCTGTATGCATGTTGACCCGTGTAATAATTATATTGTTAGTCACTAAAATGTTCAGCTAAAATGCCATAAAAATCTCGTATAAGTAAACGTTCGGATTTCAGTTTTTTACGATAATGCGATAAAATCCATTTCAATAGGTGTATGTGTATGGTGCATAATAATATGCAGTCACGGCTAATGTAACGCACTTGGATAATTGATAACATTTTTTTTGTTTTGCAATAAATGTCACCGAAAGGGGTTTTTGCGAGTTTTGGCCCATATGACTGCACCACTGAAGGGTATGCACCGTTTTTGAAGAGAAAAGGTGACAAAAGCAATAAATAATTATTTACCGTGAATAATAAAAATATATAAATAGTAAAACAATTCGAATTAAGAGTATTGATTGTTAGTTATCAAATACTAATGACGATAGGAAGGAATAATACACCGGACAACAGTATCCATGTCTTACTTTCTTATGAAACGAAGTTGGTACACCGATTTTTTAGAGATAAATGAGGATCGTAAAAAACACGACAAGTCCATATTTTTTAATGACATTGACAACGGTACATAATATTACGTACACCATATTATTATTGTTGGTGATGAATGTTATGTGCAATAATTGTAAATGTACAGTAACATTATACCATGCGGTATCGCATCCCAAAATAAAATATTAAAGTACACTTAGGTATTAATAAAAGGTACATTAATACATTATTTTTAAAAATGTAATCAAACGAAATGATTACTGTCAAAATTGTTCATTCAATTTATTTCGCGATTTGTGTTTAAACTTTAACAGTATATTTTAATAATAATATTATGTTATTAATTTATTGCATCATACATTTTACATGATTGATATTAATACTCGTCTTTGAGTTTAAATATTTCAAAACAACACAAATTATGTTATTTAATATAATTACATTAAATTCGATATTATTGTTTAATTGTTGTTTAACATTTTAATAGGTAATAACTAGTAATATGAAACTATGTATAGCTACAATACGAATACACTATTCCGTATAGTTTATTGGTATATTATATCAATGATGTGAATCATGCCTATCGTTATTAGTTATTAGTTTATTACATATTATCTCCTCTTATACCTACAATATGTCACAATATTAACCTTTTTTCCTAATGGAGTGATTGATTACCAATAATTATTAGGTATTATGAAAAGACATAATTAGACCGTATAAAATTGAAATATAGGACAGATATATTATAATAATATTATGTCAAAAATATAGAAACCGCAATTATTAAAGTAATTACTTATCGAATTGACTGGGATATAATATTATTATAAAGAGTACTACCTTACAAGAAGAGAGAGAAAAACACGTCAATAAAGGGCAGTCTGCAGTGCGGAGTTTACTATATTATTATTGGTGACATTATTTAAGTTGATGCTATACATTTCACATTTATATATTTTTTTTAATTAATTTTATTTTTGTAAAAGGTTTAACGCTATATTATATTATGTACATTGTATACTGTATATATTGTATACTATTATATTACTATATATTATAAAATCTTCATTTCACGTATATATATGTTTAATTAATTATTTTTTTAAAAGGTTTAAAATGATAGGTATTTGTTTTATATAAATAATAATGTAGTGTACCTACCTGCGTTCCTTTGCGTGTTTTTTTACTCGGAAAAATGTTGGAAATCCGTTCGGATGACGTCGAACATTAACAGGGTGATAAGCTTTTGTAAATAACAATTATAATGATAATAATAATAATAATAACATTATAATGAATATGAAAAGGGAAACAATTACATACTGGAATTTACAAAACAATTAAAATCATGTAAAACGCAGTGACATTCCTCTGTGTAAAATAATATTGTATTATTATATTATGTAACAATTTATTTTTAGTTTTCGTAACATGATTTAAACACATTTTATATTATTGTAGTTGTGCAAATGACAACTTAATATTATAATTTTACATACCAATAAACACTTATTCGTATGCAAATTCGTATGCACTTGAGACTCGATAACATAATTTGGTTCCAAAAATGACGGTACATGAATAGAAACTTTGAAATTTCACGATAGTGTAAGTATAGGTCCCTATAATGAGCACGTGCGACGTATACAATATTTAAATTTTATAGTACCCAGAAAATTACTGATCTCAGATCTATAATAATATAATATATTAGCGTGCATTACTTTTAGCGAGTCTTTATACTCGCGCGTACATTTTAATATTATTTTGCTCAAAAGCAAAAAATATGTTATTCAAGAACATAGTTAAAGCTTATGTTTGTGCGATTATATTCTAACAGTCTGCATTAGTAGAATATTACAATTTTCTATGATATTATATTATAATTTATTATAATAAGTATGTAATTGTATACCTACAGATAGATACAGGTAGGTATATAATTTTAACATTATTCAATTGTTGGCAACATTATATAATATACTGTTGTACCTACCTATATAATACATACAATATATTAGGTACTAGTAAACTGTTATAGTGGCTAGTATTTATAATCAATGATATTATGTATCTATCACTCCGTAATAACGTCAATCGATACATTATACAGGGTGTAACAAATATAACTGACTTTTGGAAAAACTTTTAATTTTTTTAAAAATAACTTTTTCTCATAATTTATATTAATTTGAGCTACACATAATATATTATACCTACAAAAAATTGTTTTTATTTTTTAATACTGAAAATAAAAAATTAGGATATAGGTACCTATTGAAAATAGCCAATTTGTGAAACTGATTACGAGAACAATTTTTATAGTAAAAATATTATATAAATTTTTTCAAATATCAATATTCTTTTGATTAAATGAATTTAACTTTTTTCAAAACATTTTTTTTGGGGGAATTTGCTGTCTTGAGTACATTTCTTAAATTATTTACTAATCACATAATTTTTACAACTTTTGTCATACGTTTAATAGTAGCATAATTTTTTTTTTTCGTCAAGTCTTTCTGTTACACCTATCGTATATGTTTTATATTACATTGCGTCGACCACATTCCATGCGCTATGCCGGTATAATAATGCATATCCGAGTACATTGTACTCGTTACGTTTCCGAAGTTATATAATAATACGATATAATACACGCGCGGTACAACAACTTTTGACCGATATAATATACTTTCTCGGCTTGTGTATATCCACTGTCATCGCTGCGTTTATATAACAGTTTATAATATTATAATAATATATTACACAGAACTAAATCGATGGTTGTATCTGATTTCAGACGATGCTGTACGCCTTGGCAGACTCCCTCTCGGCGCTTGGCAGAGACGCGGAAGCCGAGCTCTACTACAGACAACTGCTCCGGGTCAACCCCACAGACGTGTCCGCCTTCCTGACGTACGGCGATCTCCTGGCCAAAAACGTAATTGCTCAGGGTTGTTTTTTTTTTGTCGTTGCACACACATTTGTACACATCATACGCACACACGTGTGTGATTCGGTGCACTCGAAACTGCGCACGGCCGCGTAGGTTTCCGACTCGGTATACCATGTATATATACCGATACCGCGGTATGCGCCAATATGTAATGGAGCATCATTTGATTTATTAACCTTCCCCCCCCCCCCCACACACCCCGTTCCGCGGATCGAGTCTCGCCGACGTGTATTCCGTTTAATTGGTTTCCCGCCGTATTTCACCACCTATATATAGTTCAGATAGAAATAAACTCTCTCCAAACATCGCTGCAAATGTTACGGACCTTCTGCGTTAAATTGAAACGGTTAAAAACGCACTCGGAGCGTGCGAAGTGTTTTAACCAGTTTACAGACTCGATACGTTCCTGCAGGTTACCACATTGACGGACAGCGTGGATTATAAGTAATTATAAAAAGCATGCCTAAATAAAATTAATCAATTTTATTAATCGATTTTATAAAAAAAATAAACAATATTTTTTTAAAATTATATTTGCTTTATTTTGTCAGTGACCAATGTCACTTTATGATGTATATGGACAGTAAACTTTGTCTCTCGTATGATACCATTGAAAAAACCACTGCTGTAGCAGTAGTGTCCATTTTTGGTCGGTTTTTGAGAACTGCTATAGCAGTACTATTACATATTATGAATTCAAAAGTGTCCCCTGACATCACCAAACAAACATACTGCTACAGCAGTACTTTTGTATGATTGTCCGTCAATGTGTTTTTACACAATTCGTCTGGTCGGTCATCACTAATCGCTTGACATTTTTTCCCCCGTGATCTGCAGTCGGGTGTCTGTTAACATATATATAATAATAATATACTCAGTGCGGGCGTAACACGTTTCCACCAAAAGTTGACCTTTCCATTTTCCACCGTTGCCCGTTTCCACCAAAAGTGCTGTCTTCCACTTTTCCACTCGTTTCCGCCAAATGAGATATTCATCACGTTTACACCAAAACAATTTCTATACTAAATATTAATTATACGCTATTATATTAAACGCTATATACAATATAATATAAGCTTATATTAAAAGCTGTAATATGATACAAAAATGAATATACAAAACATAATATAGAACATATTTAATTAATAATTTAAATTAATATAATACACCATGTCATTTTTTTTTTTTTATTACATTTTTACATTTGACCTTTTTTTTCAAATAAAATTTAACATTTTCTAACTTATATTACCATTAAATTAATAATCTATAAATTATTTTGGTAGAAACGAATATTGGTGGAAAAGATAGAGACACACTTTTGATGGAAACGGGTAACGGTGAAAAAGGGCCGGATAGGTCCAATTTTGGTGGAAACGGGTACCGCCCCTCAGCGTCCGTAGCGTACCTATGATTTTTTCACGGGGGGGGGGGGGGAGTATACAGATTTTAATAGACATATTCAGCATACACATATATTCATATACATTATACATGTTGTATTGAGTACAAAATTTGGTTGATATAGTTTGAAACTATATTCATAATTCGCTCGTATATATTATTATTAGGTATGTATTATTATACGTAGGAATTCGTTATTATAATCCTTTTTCAAACGATTTGTGTTGTATACGCCATTGTTGTACTTTCGTGTCGGGAATAAGTCCTATACAGACGAGCCGATATTGTTCTTTAGTTCTTATACATAATGCAATATATTAATATTATAATATTATATGTTATGTGCATATAATACTATAATGTATACAGTACATGTTATATTGTAATGCTAGCAAACACAATATGCGTACCTATAGATTATAGACTTCTCCCGACTTCTCGGCCATATAATAATAATAATGTTGGCTCCCTGAGCCCTGGCTAATGTCTGTAACAGCAGTAAATATGACATTTATTTACGCGCGCTCGGTGTATACTCGGTGTAAGCCGATTATACCGCCGGTGTAATGGTTTTAATTAAATTCAACGCCGTCATCGATTTCGCTCTTACATTGTACGCAGTATATAATATAATATAATAATAATACATCGTACGTATACAATAATACACATAATATAAAATAATATATATGTTTATTATGTATATATAGGTACACGGCGACTGCGGAAATGAGATATATTTATCATTATTATTATTATTATTATATGTTTATTACGCCGAGCCGCGGGGAAGTTTTAAAAAGACCCTTTTTTCGTTAAAATTATATTGCATGTTGTTCGATCTTATTTGAACTGGAAAAAAAAAATATTTTTCAAATATTCATAATAATTATACACGCCGTGGTTATTATAGATATTGTCATCTTATTAACTATATTATTAATATACTAGCTAAACTCCCGACGTAACCCGTAAAAAAATTGTGATTGTTCAACTTCTTTCGGGTGTAACACGCTGTGGAAGCAATGTCTTTTTAAGTATACATTATATTATATTTTAATGTATAGCCTCCCGATGGCGTTGTTCGTGAGATTCGCTTATGATTATGCGATCAGTATATTATCAGGTAACCTAACCTAACCTATGGTAGATTGTGGACCCCATGTGGTTTGTATGTAAGTGTATAAATCAACTCTAAAGTATCAAAGTTATACCAATAGTTTGTCATTTTTCCTTAATTCAACCTATGGTGGATTAATACAATCAATTAATACAAAATCCTAACCTAACCTAACCGTAAAAAATCCGAATGAATAAAAAATAACCAAATATCCGTATGTATAGATCTTAGATCATATACAATGGATGGAGTCATAGCATACTACGGGCATAAAAAGAGTTGATGCCAACATTACTATAGGACCTGTGACATCTGCGCATGCGCAACTGCTTATCATAATATTTCAATCTGTTCATATTATTATAATGCCGACACTCTGCGCCAAGCATTAATGATAAGAGACCACGCGCATGCGCATATCATCGAGGTCCTACAGTGATGTTGGCTTCACAAATAGTTCGTATGGCTCTATCCATTGTATATGATCTAAGGTATAGATAAAGAAGAAAAATACAAAAGGAAAAATAAGAAAAAAAAAACAAATTAAAAACATTGCAAAAAATTGGTCCTCTGAAACCATGGTTCGAACTTGAGACATTGTGTACTAAAATACATAGAAGTGCCACTGCGTAAACAGGCTTATCGCTCAAAAAATAATTATTATTATTAAAATCGATAACAACCATTTACAAAGAAAAATTTTCATCGTAAATCTCAAAATCCCTGTTTGAGCACCTCCCCTAGTCGGGCCTCTAATTTACCCATTTTAAATTAGCCCATCTATTTCCCAGAGGTATAATCAATCTCTGTACCAAATTTTATCGCAATCGGTCCAGCCTTTAGGAATGCATAAAGAACATTGACAAACATCAATTTTATATATATAATAACGATTTGTCGTAATAATTTGATATTAAATAGAAGCTTATAAGTAGGTAATAATATATATATATATTATTTATAAACGTTTAAACGGGGAGGGATATATACTTTATACATTATAGGTTCCATGACGTTTTTAATACGACAAAAATAATAATTGGTTTATCAATAAATTATCGATGAACAAAAAATATTACAGTATCAATTTTAAGCTGTAACGTGATTATTGTGAGTCTATCCGATCCGACATCACATCGTACATTTTAATTTAATACTTACCAACATGTACAAACTCTATAGGTAATAGTATTTTTTTTTTTTTTTAAATAATGATTCAAGAGGCTTATTTACGAAGAGTATAGAATTAGTTTCTACGAGTAGAAAATACATTATAATTTCGTAATGTAATATGGGGTAAATCCTGTTGTAAAATGAGGATTAATAAGGATTAAGAGTTTAATTAAATTTTAATCTTAATTACAATTTATAACATTTTCTTATTTCTATTGGTCAAAACTAGAAAATATTATGAACTTTGACAATATAATATAGTCTTAAGCCGCCCGTTGTTATGGAAATAGTGCCGAGCCCCTTTCCTTCGCACCATCCAGTTTTTTGTTTGTTCAGATCAGCAAGTCAGACTGCAATTTAAATTAAATTTGTTTTCAATTTTAAAGACTGTAAATCGTATATTTATTTATTGTCAATATAAAAAGAAACTTGTCTCGTCTCGAACATGTGCCTACACAAAATCACGTTGTTAGGGGCAACGATCGTTGTACCCGCAGACTCACTGCAGTACGGTTTAGGGTAGGTCGCGAGTAGTCGCAGTCGTGTACACCCGTATAAGTAAATATTATTTTGTTTCGACGTCGTCAGATATTATTAGTGTTATTTTAGTATGTTACTGTATTTCTACGACCGCGACGGCTTGCAAATATACTTTTAATATTATATAATACGCTATTCTAATATTATACAGATATATCACTGCGTAGTTTTACATTTAGTATTTTACAATTTATAAAGTAAACCATTATTTTAGAAATCGACACTTCTCGATTTCACAAAATGTGTTTATTTCGTAATTCAGAAAAGAACCACCGTAGGAACATGAAATTGTCACCAAATATATTTTATATTATAATCATACCGTAGAAGTGATCTAATTTTAAAAATAATTTGTTTTTTTTATAATCATTGACTTTTTCTCATTTTGTCAAAATATGTTTCTTCGATTGATGTAGATGACATTTTTGTTTTTCGGTCAAAAACCATGTAGTTTGATACGGAGTATCTAATAGATTGTATTTCGTTTATTTATGCATAGTAAATTTTTAAATTTTTAATGATTTCTGTGTAATTTGAATAATTTTTTTACGTAGAATCTTGATATTCATTAAAACATTGAATAATATCAAATGTTTCATCCACTAAACAGCTGTATTTTTCTCCATCCTATGATAACCAATGATATGAGGTAACGATTTACCTATCATATGGGTGACGGCCTAGGTTAGATATATCTAAACGACTAACCAGCTGTTCAGCTGTTCTGTAATCAATAAGAAGATATCGCCTACATAAGGCCTGAATATTTCGCGAATTCATACAGGTGTTTGACATATTATGTCCACTATTATAATTGAGTAGCCGGTTCTAAAATACAATTTAAAAAAAAAAAACAATCGCATCTAAAAAAATGAAAAAAAAAATACAAATTATTATAGAACGACCAAGATAATTCGTAGGTACTTACACAAGCAGTATTATATTATTTTACATTTATTTACACAAATGTAGTACCAACTATGTACTAACATTTTTGTTTGTTTTTTAATTTTGATAGTTAGCTTTCATGTAGTAAACCAATGATAATAACTATAAAAAAAAACCATTTTTCTGAAAACCCTTACCAAACGAAAATATTTAAGAAAATAGACGTCCCAACCTTGTATAATGTATTACAATGTAATAATTGTTGTCGTTTTCTCTACTTGGCAGCGTTCGAGAGTGTCCGAGGCAGAAGAATGGTTCGGCAAAGCGCACCGGACGGCACCGGACGACCCGGTGGTGCGGACCAGGTACGCTGATTTCCTGTCTTTCGTGGGCAGGCTGGACGATGCGGTGGAACAGTACGAGGCGGCCGCGGCGCTGGCTTCCGATGACCACGAGATCGTGGTCAAGACGGCCACGACGCTTCGCAGGGTCGGCCGGACGTCCGACTCGGAAACGTACTACAGGAGGGCCGTGCGACTTTATCCTCAGGTGAGTCCTCAGGTGCAGACGCAATTTAAAAATTTTTTTTTTACACATGTTTAGGTGAATTAGGTGTACTAAATTGTATTGTACAATCATCATATGATAATATATATATGTATTAGGTACACGATGAATAATAATTATCAACGCAAATAATTTAAAGGCGTACGTTTCTCCAGCCCCCCTCCACATTGTGTTTTGCAATTTTTTTTAGCCAATATTTTGTACTGAATTTTTACGAATTTGTACGATAAGAACTTAAATTTGTACGAATTTATACTTGAAGTTACACGAGAATTCGAGTGGGTGGGCTAAAGAAACGTATCTCCAGCCCGCCCATTTCCAAAACTACCTATTTCTATAAAACTTCTATGCAGTTATTTAGTACGGAATTTGTACGAATTTCGTACGACCATTCGCAAAATTTTTCAAATATCCCTTACAACCGAAAAACGCATTTTCCTCCAGCCCCCCCACCAAATTGTACGTAAGATAAACGCTATATCCAATAACATATACACGGCACTATACTCGCGAACGCAAAGGATGAACAATTTGTAATTAGAGTTTTTCATACCCCAATCGTGTCGTCACGGGCTACAAGACTATTCCGTTCTTAATTCCGATAATTTTACATTCAGTTTGGTCATTAATAGGAAGTACGTCTACCTTTATTATAAAATGACGGAATCGGTGCATTCTTGATGGTTGACCGACGAATTCTAGACATAATATTACATCGATAATAAGGGTTATATTTTCCATACAAATATAGTGCCCTTGTTATGGGTCAAAAAAAATATGTCGACGGTCGGACATAAAAAACGTCATATTTCATTTTTATAATAGGTATTTTTTTTTTTTTTGTCTAAGACCAGATTCAAAGCCCCAGAGGGTTCAATAATTCTTAGAACGACAGTAATAACGCGAGTTTTGTAATGGTATCAGCAAACGTATTAGGAGATTTGATTCCGTATAGTTCGTAGAAATAAGTCACGCCGTAGTTTTTATCATAATAGAACCGAACTTTAATTCACGTAATGAAAAAAAAACTTTTATTTATTTAAAATATATTAATATTAAAAGATTTTAATATTATATGCATTATTCTTACAGTTGTAGGTAAACAAATGAAAAAAAAAAATATATATAATTGCCGACAAAGAAAGTCGAGTTATTTGCCGGGTCGAATATTTTCAATACATAGCGGAAAAAAATGAATGAAAACTTTATCTCAGAATCGTATTATATAGGTATATAATATAATATATATTATTATTATTATATTGTCTCCCCGTTTGGACTCGAACTGCGTGATATTGACATCTTTCAAGCTCCGCCGGATTTAAATGGGAAAATTCGATCCCGGCATCGCTTACGGGTGATATATTACATATAGGATTGGCGAGGGAGGGATTTCACTTTGAATACAACGCTACATTTATACACACACGTTACGAGATTAAAATGGTTTTAAAAAAAACAACGAATTTTTTTTATAATTAATTTAAAATATAATACGTCTAAAAACGATTAGGTAACATAATATTTCACACCCTCGACGAAAACCGATCGAAAAAAAAAACCTAGTCGATTTTCATTCGTACTCACCCAATATTAGGTATATAATATTATGAATAATATTTCAAACCCCAGGCGCAATCGACCTTTGATAGAGGCTCATCTTGCTCGTCTTCTGGCTGTATGTGTTTCTCCTATATGCGGGTTTACTATTATAGTGGGAGCGACGTTCCACTAAATTTCCCAACCCAAAAGATTATCAAATTATTATTAAATGTATGGCAAACAACGATGCAAATTATGCACGTAACGTTCCCCTCTGCATAATATCTTGGCGTATTGACTAGAAACCTTCATCGATATTTTATTACTTTCACAATTTTAGTTTCATTACCTTGAAATATTTCTTAACCAATATTTAGCATGTAATTAGAATATGTATTTGCACAGCAGGTTCCAAAACACTATGGTAATACGTTGGTTCGCAAAATTCATTCACCTAATTCCCACGTTTCCCGAGCCCCCAAGTATAACAATTTAAATTTAGTATAAACAATTTAAATTGAAGTGTTATATTATTATCGTGTTTACAATTTTTCTAAGTTTTTCGTATCCCCGTAAAGGTATTATTTTCCTAGGATATTTGTGTCCCCGGTATATGATTTGAGAGGGGTGGAGGTATAAATACCGTACCAAATTTTAGACGAAATTTAGAAATAGGTATTTTTAATATTCTGTGGGGTGGTGGAGATCGGAGACACGTGCTTAATTTTTGATATCGCGCCAAAATAAATTGCATGCGAATTCATGCTAAATATTTGCAAAAAAAAATGGTAAAATTCCAATGTGGGGATGGTGGGGACACGTATGTAAATGTTAATCAGATTTAAATAGCAACGGCCTATAATAAGTAAATGTCAGTTTATCCCATTTTTATAATGTTTGGATTCCACAATGTATACATTTTCTTGTTTAATCAATACACATCTACTTCTAATAACCTAATGAGAGTAGACATAATTGACCAAAATATTTGGATGAAATAGGCATATAATGAAAAACTGAGATGTCGGGGCAAAAATAATTTGATGACAACTATAATATTATGAAGTTGAAAGTTTATTTATTTACAATCTACATATTATTAAATGTGTATCATAATTCATAATACATCAGTACAGCTATCCTATTATTTAATATAATATTATAGGCGGGGGATGAAGTGGCCGAGCGGACTAAGGCGTCGATTTCAATGCGAACTGTCACCGGTTCGAACCTTGGTCACGGGCGGTACTTCTCTCCGAGCAGACATCTATCTGAAGAGAGAGGCCGCCATCCCCCGACCGGGCATGGTAGATACCTACGGGTGCCCCAATCAAAAAATTCTGCCAAAACAAACACACACGTGTAGACAAATCTACAGTACCCTCCCCCAAAGTTCCACAGGCTGATGATCTTAGTAGTTCAAGGGTCTTAACCCTAATAAAAAAAAAAAATTATTAATTATCAAATATGTATAGAGTTCATCCCTTCCCCAAATAAATTCCTTGGATCCACGACTGCAGGTCTCTGCCACGCTTGAATATAAAAATACATAAATATAATAGCTGCCTTTAATATATCATAATAAATAATAAATAGCTCGTTCTATATTCTCATATCCACTTTAATCGCTTAACCCGCGGACGTGGCCACGTTAAGCCACGCGTATAAATAGCTCACCACGGTGGTCTGAAAAACGCATATGACTTAACGCGATTAAAATGGATATGATAATATTATAATATTTGATTAGCGCGCAGAAGAATAAACAGCGACGCTGGTCGACGCTGTTGTGCCTGCCTAATCGTCACGCGCGTAAAAGATAATTTAATAACAGTTGATATGATAATACGTTAACGACCCGCGAATGGGTTTTCGATGGGTGGAAAGACGCAGATTTGGTTCGTTTAATATAAATATGAATATTAAATTATTTAATTAGATCTGTTTTTTTTTCGTCGACGAGTAAATAATATAATATACATAAATTATTTATATAAGTTATAAAACGTTATTCTGTTACTGATCATTCAACAGGTGCCTTGGGGGTATTATATTATAATATATTATACTATATCGAAAGTTTTTTTCTTACGCCACGGTTTACGGTAAAGTAAATGTTATGTCATTTAACTGCAGCCTTTGGGCATTATCGATTTCGGCGTATAATAAATAATATTTATTTATTTTTTGTACCAAAAGGTTTAAATTGTTTTACCAGGAAACCCAGAGAAATTTATAATATATATATATGTCCGAGGCACTGCCTTTTAGAAAATTTACGGGTTTTCTTCGTGCTTATTTTTTTTTCGTCATATATATTAGTTACCAACTCGGGTTAATTATATAGTCATCAAATGTTTGTCCAGTTGCGATAATAAAATAAATAAATTTCAAGCACCTCAAATGAGTAAAATCTATATCAAACTATTAATGGATTCAAACTAAGATTTATTTAAGAAATTGCCATTCTAAATATAAAATGTTAGGTTACCTAATTATTTTTACATAAGTAATAAGTAAATTAGATTTTAAAAACTGTTAATGCATCTTATAAGGTATTTTTGTTTTTATAATATATTTGGGAACAAAATAAATTATGGATTAGCCAATTTAACTTTTAAACCAATATAATAAAGTATATAGTTATAGTGTATAGTATTTGAATATAATAGTCTTTTTTTATTGAGAATAAGCCTCGGCAGCTGGGCTATTGACTGATAGCCATTGGGTTTATTATTCAATTTTTTTTTTTTGTAAAATTTATAATCACAGGTTAATAATAATTATTAATTTTTTTTTAATAATAAAAATCATACAATTCAGTTTGTTTAGTAAAAAGCATACAGTTTGTTTGTTCGTGTCAGGTCCCAACTCCCAGTATAAAAAGTTTATGAATTATACAACAAAATATGATATGACTATTTTTCAAAGAATGATTTTTTTACGAAGCTTATTACGATGGGTATCTATTTCGTTTTCATAATGAACATTAATCGATTGATTATAAATACATTTTTAACATTTTACGTTAGGTTTTGCCTATACATTTCATATAATTTTTTAGTGCATTAAATTAAATTCAAAACCCTATAGATATCATTTTAGTGTTGGTAACAGCGAAACAAATGACACAAATATTACATCGTCTGAAATTTTTTTTTCCCTGCAGGACGCGGCTAGTCACAGCAACCTGGGAGCCATACTTCACATCAACAACAAGTTGGACGAGGCAGAACGGTCGTACAAGAACGCACTTCGATTGCAACCGGACGATGCGACCACGTTGGCCAATCTCCGGAAACTCAGAAACGTCCAACACCATCGGCACACGGTCAAATGACCAACCGATCTGTCAAATTATATAGGTACATACACGTGAAGATACCGTGGCTATACCGTGGTCATCCGCGTGGTCATCGGAGCCAATTTCCTACAATATTATAATATTATATTATAAAAATATCTCATATTCGTTTCGTATTCTTAAACATTGTACACTTATACTTTTCTTTTTCGTATTCTTTCGTTTTGTAACAATATTTTAAAATGTTAAGTCGTTCTTTATACGTTCTTTTTTTTTTCAAAACATTACTCGTTGACATTATTATTATATACAATATATTATATACGTACATTTTGTGTATTGACGTTGCGTCATTGTGTGTTGTATTCCGATCTTCTCGTTTTTTATTCTTCCAGATACGAACTTTTACCAGCTCAGAGATAATGTGTGCGGGACTTTTATACTTCATGGCGTCACTCCTTGACAGTAAAATACGCTTTCAACGTATGTTTTTCCACTTTTATAATTTGATTTCCTAATAACATAGGGACCTATGCTAACCTGACCACACACGTTTTTATTATTATTTTATGTATATTATTTACTCGCATTTTCTTGTACAAACTCATACTACGTACAATACACAAATACGTATCGTCGCTATTAATTAAATGCTGTACATTTAAGTGGGCAGTGACGTAACTTCGTATATTACAAGGCCGGTACTCAAATTAATAATAGAAGAAAAAATTGTATTCATTTCCCTACAACGACGCCGTCGTCTTGTTCATCTGCAGCTCTGCGTAACGTCAGTGAAGTGGAAACTGAGGTTAAAAAAAATCTGATTATTATATTACATGTATACCTACCCTATGGGTAATATTATACGAAACGGTGTGTCTTTCAACAATATACACCAGGGATGGGCAACTCGAAATAACTAGCGGGCCACTTTTAAGTACTTTAAAATCTAGCGGGCCGCAGTGCATAGGAGAAAGCAAAAAAAAAAAAAGTCCTTCAAATTTACTAACATTTATTTTTTATCTTTATTTATTTATATTTACAATTATTTTTTAATGAGGATGAGGTTTTTCAATAGACAGTTTAGTAAAATCCACTTCTATTTCTGTAGTTGAAACTCTTAGTAAATGTCCCAAGGTTTCATCTGTTAAACGATTTCTCTCCTTCGATTTAATATGTTTCATGTCCGAAAATGTACATTCGCATATGTATGTGGTTCCAAACATAGATAACATTTTTAATGCGAAATCTCTTAGAATTGGATATTTTTCAACTGGTAATGTTTTCCAAAATAACACATCAATCTCTTTTGCAGATAAAAATGGATCTGCTTGTAACTCACATAATTCTAATTGAAGTGAAGGATCTTGCTTTTCAATTTCAACTGCCATAGGATTATTAAATTAATATATTTGAGGACGCATATAAGTTCAACTTCTTCAAATCGTCTTTTGAACTCTACGATTAATTCATCAATGTGGGTAATGCAATGTTCAAAATTAAATTCATTATAAAATTCTTGTTTTATAACTTCACAGCACGGAAAATGTATTAAATTATTTTCAACAAATACATTTTTAAACAGTTACAATTTTTTTCTGAATCCATCTAAAAAAACTACGGCTGTACGGATATGACTAAACCGACAAAATGAAGTAAAGTAACTAGATAAGAATTTACATCCACATTTTATCGAAAAATGTAATAAAATAAAATAAAATACAGATAAGCGCTAAAATTATGTGAAGCAATTTTGAAAATGTAGCGCGGGCCAGATAAAAGAGGTACGCGGGCCGCCAGTTGCCCATCCCTGATATATACTGTTGCATGCGGAGTGCCGAAGGCCTAGATATTGATGGTTTTAATTGAAGACAATATTTCGACGGTAATTATTATGATGATATATAGTTTTATTTCTATTTAATTCAAGTAAAATAATTTAAGTGCACGATGAGTCGTGTCCGAGTGAGTGACGTGAAGGTGCTTTCGGGTCTCATACTCTCAACCGCGATACATCCGAATGATATTCCGTTCTTCGCGGGCTCCCTTCTTATAGTGGTATTCCAGCTATTCCACTGTCTTGGACCGGAGCTCGTGGAATTGCGACCAAAGAAGTTTGTCCTGGAAAGACGTCGTTGCAAATAGCTGGGTTTGCGATTATGAATATTAATTGTCGAACATTAATTAATATCGTTTGGCTAAAAGGAACTATGGCCGGGATTTTAAAGACAGCGAATAGATTAATTCACGGATTTGTTGAAATTGTGACCATATCCGATGTTGTATTTGACAATGGCCCGAGTTGCTTATCATATACTACCGTATAATGCAGGTTTCTAGAAATGCGCAGCTCCATAACACCTGTTGTTGTTTTTGAAATAGCCACGAGATGCATAATCCGCATTATCATAATACTGGTATGGATTTTAGGAGTTCGTAGCCACAGTTCGGTAACACATCCCCACAAAAAATGTTGACTTATAGGTTTACAACCAATTTAAATTTCGTTTATTCGTCGTACGCTTTAGATAATATGTGATATATTATGTCATTTACGATTTCATTTTACGTATATTTCTGTAGATAACAGTATGACGTGTTAGAAGTGTTTAATTAAACGGGAATATAATATAAATAAATTATTGATAAAGATCCTTCACCCATAATAGTTATTACCATATCTACGTGCAAGATAATAAAACTAAACGCTTATTACATATTGTGTAAAAGTAGTTAACATATTATTATATTTTATTATATATTTTTTTTTAATTAGAGTAATTCGATATGTATATATTATATATAGGATCTCGTTTCATTTCAATTATTGTTAATAACTACTCACTACACTTTCCTTCGCAATGTTCTTTCATGAATAACTCAATAGGTGCTTATATAGTTATTTCGTTTAACTTCTTAAGCTCGAAATGTTGGCTTGATTTCCCATTTGTTTTTGAAATACGCCGGTTAGTGTATTATATAGGTACTTGTTTCATTTCATCTCCCTTAAGCGTATAAATATTAACTCCGGTGCTTATGATTTTTATAAATTTTTCAATAAATTTCAATTCCCTAAAAGACTTAAATAAACGTAATCTAGGTATATTAGTTTTCATATCTTCCACCGTATTTGGTATATTATGTTACCTATTATAATATTATATTTTTTTTAATTTTTTTTTTCGTCTATTTCCATTTTTTCTTATATCTTTTCCATAGTTTATAAAGTTTAATAATTGGTCAAGTTTTAGAAACAATATATGAAACTGAATGTTGCTAATACCTAATGCGTAGGTAAGTGTAAACTGTAAATTAATCGACAGCATGATTCTCGACGGGACGCGTCGAAAAGTATTCATATTTTTTTTTTATCATTTTCACAATTCCCAATTTTATCGCGCGCATAGTCCGGGGGAGTGTAAACAAGCACTGCGTACCAACAATAATGACTGCAGTATACGCAAAAGTAACCCGTAAGTGATAAAAAAAAAAATTCGTCTCTCGAGATTTACCCTCCAGAATATAATATATTGTGGCGACGCGATATTCCTGCAAATAAAATACCCATACGTATTATAATAATAATATATGGGTACCTAAATACAACCCTCCCGCGTCACGCCGTATAGCTACAGATTATATACAGGGTGTGTATCTTATGTCATTGTACGCGGGTTTTTTTTTTAACGATTATGTGGAACGATAATACGGAATTTCGTTAAAACGAAAATAGACGTGTTTCTTTATTTTTAACGGGCAGTTTTTTTTTATAACAATTTCAAAATTTTTAAACACGCAGGTGTACCAATAGCAAAATCAACTTTATTTTTTTCAAATGGTGACCACTATATTTTTTCAATGGATTCTGGTACCTAAAGCTTGAACATTTTTAAAGTCAAATCATCAATTTTATTAACTATGGTCCTCTAAACATTAGTAAAATATGCATTAATACTTTTAACTGAAATATTTGGTATAGGTTTAATTTACAAGAGCTAAATAATTTTTCTTGCAACTACCTTTTGATACACTTAAATAGTTGAATCGGTTATCTAATGACACGCTCAAAAAAAAAAAAAAAAAACATAAACAAAATCGTTGGCAAACATAGTTCATTATGTTTATTTTAACACACAATCATAAAAATCAGTATTATTATTTTAATTTACTATTATAATTGTAATTAATAACTTTACATTTTTATCATCACAGTTACTTTTCTCACAATATCATAAATTTGGATTCTTTATTAAGTGGCTAAGGTAATAATGGTAAATGGTATTCGATTATTGACATTATAATATGTCTTAGGTATATGGGGGTTAAAAAAAATTGTGTAATGAAAAAAGTGCAATGTTTTGTAGTGGTATAAACATGAAATTTAAACCATAGGTTTGAACCAATTTACCATTAATACCTTAGCCACTTAATAAATAATCCAAATTTATGATATTGTAAGAAAAGTATAATAGTAAATTAAAATAATAATACTGATTTTTATGATTGAATGTTAAAATTAAAATAATGAACTATGTTTGCCAACGATTTTGTTTATGTTATTTTTTTTTTTTTTTTAAGCGTATCATTAGATTAAGCCATTAAACTATTTAAGTGTATCAAAAGGTAGTTAAAAGAAAAAAAAAATATTTAGCTATTGTAAATTAAACCTATACCAATTATTTAAATTAAAAGTATATTAATGCATATTTTACTAATATTTAGAAGACCATAGTTAATAAACTAGCGAACCAAAATTGATGATTTGACTGTCAAAATTTTCAGACAATAAAAGCTTTACCAGAACCCATTAAAAAATATAGTGGTTACCATTTAAAAAAAATTAAGTTGATTTAGCTTGGTACAGCACCCGTGTGTTTAAAAATTTTTAAATTGTTATAAAAAAAAATGGCCTGTTAAAAATAAAGAAATACGTCTTTTTTCGTTTCAACGAAATTCCATATTATTATTCCACAATCGTTAAAAAAAACCCACCGCGTACAATGACATAATAGATACACCCTGTACCTCTATATATAACACGGTTACACAGGTACATTATAAATGCAGACAACTGCGACGTTTTGTTTTTCGGGCGGTAAAGTTTTTCGTCGCAGACTAAATAATAATAATAATAGTGTATGAAATAAAAAAAAAATTCGTTACCTCTGTACATGTGCAGCGTAGGTATACCTATACCGTGGTAGTGTTTTTCTAAGCGTGATCACTGCTTTTATATTCCGTTAATGACTATATATTACAATAAGACCACGGCCCGTCTTGTGCGCAACACTTTCGAATTCCATAAACGAACGGTTTCTACGCAGGATCAAAACGAAACGTAAAAAACGAAAATGTAAGCAAGTGCATAATATCATATTCATTATTGACACTACGGTCCCCTCAGAGTAAGTTTATGCGGCACGCGATTTAGTCGGATGTAGGTAAGCCATACGCACGAAGGGAAATTATAATATCTAATCTTATATAGGAATTCGAACGTCGTTATTATATTATATTATTAATATAGTTATTAGGTACCTATTTTTAGTCATAATATCATATACTCACAAGTACCTACATGGCTACATATTATATTTTATAATTCCAGTTTGAGATTTTCCACAACATTAAACTGTTGGCCGACGTATCACGTATGTCGACTGCAACGTTAACATATAAAATAATTAATTAATTATTCTTTAAAACATACCTATCCGTAGCTCATCGTTTATTGTTATAATAATAATTATATTTTATATTGGTACTCATTTCTATATAAATTATAACTTATAACTTAAAGAAATATTAAGAGGATGTCGGCGCAGTATTTGTTTTCTCTCTCTGGCTCACGCGCAACATAGACAAAACGCATTTACGAAGAATCATTTTTTCTATGTTTTTAAGTAATCTTAGAGTAAAATCGCCTATTACAAAAAAGATAGAGAATAATATTTTTAAGAGAATGACATACTAGTTTGTCGAAATGTTGTGCCGAAACAATTTAAACATAATTTAAATTTACAACATTTTTTGTTTATTTTGAAAATCGAATACAAAGTCAAATAACGATAAAATATAAAATCAACATGCCATTCCCTCAAAAATATTATTCTCTATCTTTTTTGTAATAGGTGATTTTACTCTAAGATTACTTAAAAACATAGAAAAAATGATTCTGCGTCAATGCGTTTTGTACATGTTGCGCGTGGGCCAGAGAGGAAACAAATAGTGCACTGATATCCTCTTAATAAAGTGACTAATGACTAATGAGTAACGATTAACGTCGATATTCGATAACAATCACTAATTGGCAATACACATTACTCACATTAAAAAATTTATATCTTTTTTTCTTTTATTGAACAAAAATTTATATTTACAATCTGTATTGACATGTATAGTACAATACGTAAATGGGATGTGGGTTGATTAGCGGGAGGGGGAAGTCACCCCCAATGGTGGCACCCCGTAATATTTATCTTAACTTCAATTATTTACATATCAGTGTAACTTATAGGAACTAGAAAGGAACGAAAAATGTTGTTATTTTTCCTTGAAAAAAAAGAACTCCTTCATTTTCTCGTTCTTTTTTTATAAAAAGAAATTCGTTCAACGTGCCGTCCTTTAAAAAGAAATCCGTTCCTTTTGGAACCATCGTTCCTTCCAAACACTGTATACCTAATACCGTTTAATATTACACTTGCATAAAAAAATTCAAAGGAAAACTTACCGTAATTTATTGGAAGTCATCATTCATCTCAACGATCCACTCATGAGTCATGAATAAATAATTTTTTATCTATTTTGTCATGGCCCATTACATTGTCGCAACTAGAGATAAAAGGGCCCGGATGCGAGTCACATTTTGGGTTACAGTTGTTACTTCGTACTCGTTTGCGGGGTCGGTATTCGTACGCCATCTTATGTACTACTAATGTTACTGATTTAATCGAAGTCGTCGGCTTGCCAGTAACATATCACAGGATAACTTATTTTGCGGCACAGACTTCTATACTGACAAGGTATATGGAAATCTGTATTCTGTGGTAATATTTTTATCATTCAATAATACGATTTTTACTCACGAGTAAACGAGTTATTAATATTGCTATAGATAGTCAACGCGGTCATCCTTTTATCGTTAATTTTCGTTAAAAGTCTCGAGTGACCATTTCGAGTTTTTGTTGACTTATGCGTAGAAGGCATTCTACAACTGTCTCTACTGTACGTCTGGAGCCGACATTTTAGAAATGTACAACTTACCGAGCCTGGTAAAAACAGTTTATTACGCCTGCAACAAGGCCGAGCGTAACAAATTCGACTTGGCAGAAGCACCGGACGTCGACTTTCGATAGCGAGTCGCTTTTCGAATTCTTAAAAGTCAACAAGAACCTAGACGAGGGCGACGGTAGGCGGACCATGTAACCTACGTGAAACTGGCACTACAAGGTTAGCACAATAATCTAAAACCATTCCAACAAACTCTACTCGGACTTGTTGGATGTTGTTGGAATTTGTTGGAAGCTACATTAAAAGTTATGCAATTTCAAATTTTGTAGTGGCAACTACATGACTAGCACTACATATGCAAAAAAAACTTTAAAACTCTACCAACAATACTCATATAACATTATTGGACGTTGTTGGGCACTTGTTGGAATTTGTTGGAACGTATTTCAAAAGTTATTCAAGTTCAAAGTTTGTAGTGCCAACTTCACCAAAAATATCCAAAAATATACTAATACAGTTTTAAGACGTTAATGGCGGTGTAAAATGAATCATGTAGTGCTATAGCGAAAATTGTGGTTTAAATATTTTTAAAAGTTGTTTCAGTATTTTTTCTTCTTCTACGATGTGTAAACAAGTTTGTTGTGCCACGTTTTAAATTTGTTGGACACCAGCCAATTTTGTATTTTTTGTACTTTGCCCCCCCCCCAAATTAAGCCCTGGATCCACCACTGTATTTAAGACCACGGTCTACAAAAAAAAAATTATATAACTACACATTAAACATTTTTTTTTTTATATAAAAGTACAATAAATTTGGTTCATTATTGAAAACCCTATTTAAAAAAAAATGTAATTAATTATATTATAAAGATAATTATTGCAATAACAGTTATATCATCATCTTTTTTTTTTATAAAGATTCTTTTTTTAAATTTTAGATATTTGAATGTTTTTTTTTTGTTATAGAATTGTAGTTCTTACGATAATTTAAGCATAAAATATGTAATAGTGTACAATTTACAAATACTACAATTTCAGTAACTTTATGATTTTCCATATTACGTTAAGTTATAAGTGTTATAGGATGGACATCTTACACACTAGTAACAGCCAACAGGTCATATGATAACCAAGTCAAAAATTCTAAATATGCATTATTCACGGACTAAGATAGAATGGACTGGAAACAAAAGCCTAATCACTGAACCGCTTAAGGTTACAAGTAGGACATTGCGGGGGGGGGGGGGGCAAGTGTGAATCTAGCACTACCTATATTTGTTTATCTAATTTATACGATGAAATTAGGTAGCACAAGCCTACTCCATAATTTAAGCTGCCCAGCTCCCGTCACCTGCCCGCCTGTTTGTTTCCAGTCCAATCTATCTTAGTCCGTGATATTATCTCATGAAAATATGATAAACATACCTAAATGTACAAAAAATATTTATTTTTATTAAATTATAAAAGGTTAAACAAACTAAAAATTTAATACAGAAGTTGTTGAAGCGCATGACAATTGCTTAGTGTGAACATTTTCATTATCATCGCCACTGTTCAAGCATGGAGGAAGATGTAATTTCTAAATAAATAAATATGTTTTATAATTAGTGTTTGGTAGGGAATGACAGGGAAAATGGGTCATGTTTTGTAGAATTTGGTTTAAAATTTGAAATTGTAATCACTAAAGCTCTGATTCAAGCAGTAGTTGTCGACATAAAAATATGTCAAATTAAATTTATGATTAATTTAAATCTTGATCAGATTTATTTTAACTATCAAAATATTTTTTAAGTAACTTAAATCGATTGATATTCAATCATGAAATTCATAGCCCTGGTAATATGCATAATCATTATTAGATGATAAAACATTGACCAATGGTCTTTAAGTACTAGGTTATAAAATAATAATATTACCTCAATGCATAGTTTTTTTCTTGTGAGTTTTGTAGCCCAATCTACAGATAGAGGTTCATATAAAAAAGTGTTAAAAGACGCTAATTTACCAATAATAAGCTTCCCATTATAGTCTGCACATGAACTTAGTTCCATTGGTTTCAAAATTAGTACTGTATCCACAAAATGTTCCATTCGACATTTAACCACCTAAAATTAACAAACAAAAATATTAAGATATTATGATGAAGCATTAGGAAAATAATTGATAGATAAATTCTTACATCATCAATTGTATGAGCTCGACATGTTAAGAGACAAGTAGCATATGAAGAACGTACAAGAATTCGAAGCTTATACAAAAATGTAACAACGTTCAGATCATTAGAATCCCAAATTGGTGAATACAAATTACTAATGGTTATTCTTAATACACGTCTTTGTTCAACAGGAATTTTTGTACTAAAACCTCCTTTAGTTATTATTGTATTTATTTGTTCTAGTAGCTCGGAGTAACTGGTACCTAGGGTGAAACAAAAACAAGTCAATACTCACAAATGACTTACATTATATATACAGTGTGAATCACCAAATATGCTTACTCCCTATTTTTTCAACAAATTGTTCATAAAAAATATCCATTAAATAATTTACAATTTGAAGGAGGGGGGGAGTAGGTCTCATTTGAAAAACAGAAGTTTGTACCTCCACAATTACTCTTTCAGTAAAAAAAATCAATTTCAAGAATTTTAAAATATTATTTTGTTGGATTTCATTATTAATTAAATTGTATAATAATAATCATGATTAACAGACATATAATTTCAAATTTATTTTTATTTTTTTTTTAATACTTTAAAATAGGTACTTACACTTACAGTAATTAATTTTAGAACATGCGTTTATTTACAAATTATAAGACTTTTATTTAATTACTATGTTATTTGTTAGCTTTAAAAAAAGATAGGTATAATTTGTAATAAATTTTATATGTTAAAAACCACCCAATGGCCTAAGTTACAGCAGATTAATTAATAATAAAAAAAAAAAAATACTGTACTGTGGGAAATATGTTTTGTGAAAAAATATATTAAAACTATGTAAATAGGAAGGTACCTTGTGATTTTTCGTCTGGCCAATACCTAATGTTTTTTAATTCATCAACAGGAATTTTAGCAGACATATCAAATGTATGTCCAAAAGATATTGATGTATGATGTGGTTTAGAGTCATATATAGGATTTTGACTATAGCGCCAAGCTATCTTAAAATCCTCAGCAATAATATCAGTTGGTTGAAAACTCTCTTCTTGAATTGGTTTTGGTAAATCATTTGCCTAGAACAATAAGCAAATTAAAGAAATACATGCAAGTCCATCTAAAATATCAATCCAACCCAACTTTATGTTATTTATCAAAAAACTTAATTAAATATGTTGGATTTTTTATTATATAGCTATATAATACATAATTGAATTATGTAGTTGCTATTTGGAATCCTAAAACAAATTAATATTATTTTACTCATAATAGAAAACAGAACAAAGAAAAAAATTACAATTGCTTCTGGCTTCTTTTCGACATCAGCAATCAAAATAGAATGGTCACACACAACTCCTTCAGCTATAAAATGTTTTGTAATCAATTCTGCATTTCGGCCGTGATTTTCTTCTTCTACATACAAAAATAATATAAATCCAATTAAAATAGTATCAAAAAGTAATACGGATACAAATAAAAAAAATATTTGAAAGTAAATAGTTATAATCTTTTTCATAATATGTCTATAGACTAGGTATAGTATATAAGTTGTCAACACTTACCAACAAGAGCCACAGTGCCTATTGGAATACCTCCGTCTAAACAAATCAAGACAAAAAAATTAATCTATGATGTAACAGTCAGTATTTAGTGCAATATACCAAAAAATAAAATAAAACAAATATTTATCTTGAGGATTCAATACAGTGATTTTCTGTTTTTGTCTAACACACGCGCGACATAGTTTTTTAGACGTGTTTTTTGCCAAACATTCCAATCAATCTATTAAAGCGATAAGAATTCTGAAAACAGATTTGAATTTGTCATCAAGTCTACTTGAAATCGACTTTCCTACATTTTTGATATTATCCCCCAAATTCCAGAAAACGTCATATTAAAAAAGAGTATTTAAACATTTTTGTATTTCAATTTTTGGAGAAGCTAAAATCAAAAAATCAAAATTGTGGGAAAGTTGATTTCAAGTAGACTTGACGACGAATTCAAATCTGTTTTCAGAATTCTCATCACTTCATTAGATCAATTGATATGTTTGGCAAAGAATCCGTCAAAAATCCTATGTCACGCGTGTGTTAGACAAAAACAGAAAATCACGGTATGGAATCCCCTTAACTCAAATGTTAATGTGGAATTTGTTCATACTGAATTTCCTTACCCAAAACTGCGTCCAACGATACTATTCCGGTAGAAATCAAAATTTGATTTTTAGTCACTGACGTTTTTGTACCTTTTAACTTTAAACTTTTTCTTTGACTGATAGTGTGTGACTGCAAGTTCAACGACATAATGGGAAATATGGTTGGATGTTTAAAATTACTTTAGCTAAACAAACAAATTTAAAAACATAAGCTTTGATTCTACACTTATTACAAAATATATATTTTAATCTGTAACATTTACACTACATAAATGAAGGAAGAAAATGAGTCCAGTAATACAATTATCAATACAAATAACAATACGTATTTAAGCTTTAAATTTTCATTTTTTGAGCAATTCAAAAAAGGAAAATTGATGATATTTTGATAATGATAAATGGACAAAATAATGTCGTTCTTATCATAATATCATATAAATGATAAATCTACTACTATCAAACCACGGACTAAGATTTATCTATTCTACCTTTGACCAGGTAGTCATAAAATTATATTTATTAAATTTATGTGTTAATGAATATTGAATAATTCAATAATAACAATATTAATAAATAATATTTAATAACACAACTACACAAGACTACGAGACAACAGTGGCGTATTTAGGAATTTTGCTAGGGGGGGGGGGATGAAATATATAAAAATAGGTACAACCATAAATACCGTACACAATAATATAATATAACAACTAATGGCCATAGTTGCCGAAGCTTAAGATAAATAAAAAAAAAAAAATAATATAATATACATTTTTAAAATCCCCTAACTTGTAGAAGTTAGTATGGATCAAGACGAAATAAGAATTAACTCAAATTGTATAGTACCTAATAGCATTTATTATAGATTCATACTAACGGCAATCCAGTGTTTGATACGATAAACAAAAAAAATAGTTATAATACAAAATCCCGTTTTCTATTTTTTTTTTTTTTTGGAAGCTCAGTTCATCGAAAACCTCATCTGGCATGATTATTGTATTGATAATAATAACTACTTAATTTATAGTTATTATTTAATATTAGATAGGAAAATTGATAAAATATTTACTTCTGTCGTACTATTTATTAGGCAAGACTCAATACTTAACAAAAACTTGAAAAACATCGTTCAGGTGTAGCAGTTGATACAGGCAAAATACAAAATTTTTTCAAGAGTTCATGAATATTTGGATACATCTCTTTATCACAAACATCTAAAGCATGTAACCCAGAGGTGAATACAATTTTTTCAGTCACTAACACTACACTTAAGTCACTTAAAACAAACCCACGCCCTATGGTAAATCTACAGTCTTCGTGGTAATTTTGTTTTTGTTGACGCATAAAGTGCCTACAGAAATTATCATAGACTGTCTTTGTCGTCTTCCCTTGAAAATAGATAATAATTTTTTATGGACTGTATAAATTTATTCAAATGAAATATTATAAATTACGCGGGTTTTTCAATAACTTTTCTTATCAATAATTCGAGTAATCACAGGGCAGGACGTGAAAACAAATATTTTCACGCAGGACGTGAGAATAACCACTGCCTCAAGAATAATGTCGAAAAATCTAGGTAAGTTACAACTGAATTCATACTTAACTAATTATATTATTCGTGTTGTGCCATGGTTAAAGATACTGTATGTTTGGTTTAGTGCAATGCCAACAGCACCCAGATGCCCCATTGATTGAAGATTACAGAGCTGGCGATCAAATATGTTCTGAATGCGGTCTTGTGGTCGGTGATCGAGTGATAGATGTCGGTTCCGAATGGAGGACGTTCAGTAATGACAAGGGCGCCAATAGTGCCGATCCTTCGCGTGTTGGAGGGGCAGAAAATCCATTGCTCAATGGTTCTGACTTGTCAACACTGGTCGGTCCTTCGAGGGGCGATGCATCATTTGATGAGTTTGGCGGTATGAAGTATAAAAATAAGGGTATGGTTTGTTCGACTAATCGTTCACTACTTAATGCGTACAGAGAAATTGGCCTTATGGCCGATCGCATCAATTTGCCAAGGAATATTGTTGACAGGGCCAATGTACTGTTCAAACAAGTGCACGATGGCAAAAATCTTAAAGGTCGATCAAATGACGCAATTGCGTCAGCTAGCTTGTACATCGCTTGTAGGCAAGAAGGTGTGCCACGTACATTCAAAGAAATATGTGCCGTAAGCAAAGTTAGTAAAAAAGAAATTGGAAGAGTTTTTAAATTAATATTAAAGGCGTTGGAAACCAGTGTTGATTTGATAACAACTGGAGATTTTATGTCAAGATTTTGTTGTAATTTGGGATTACCAAACATGGTCCAGAGAGCAGCTACTCATATAGCTAAAAAAGCAGTAGAATATGATATTGTACCAGGTCGTTCTCCTATATCCGTAGCGGCCGCAGCAATATTTATGGCGTCCCAAGCATCTGATGAAAAACGTTCTCAAAAAGAAATTGGGGACATTGCTGGTGTTGCAGAAGTCACAATTAAGCAGTCATATAAACTGATATTGGCTAATGCTACTTTACTATTCCCAGAAGACTTTAAGTTTGTGACTCAGATTTCTGATCTTCCAACATCCTAAATATTCCTACCATATAACTATTATTCAACTAAACAACATTTATGAAAAATCCCACAAATATATTTTTCATAATTTTACTGTACAATTAGTTTTTATTAAGGTTTGGACTAAAAAACAAGAGACTAATATTTTGTTTGTATTTGTATTTTTGTAAAATAAACAAATATTTGTCTTTTCTATATAATATCTTTAATGTATAAATGGTTCAATACACGAGTACTACTTTGTAGTAATATTACAATTACCTAAATTGTACATTTTAGAAATATGTTAAATATAAAATAATACATAACTAGAGTGCAGAGATTTGTAAAACATAAAACATTTTGAAATTTTCAATGCACCAAAAAATATAAAGTTTCTCAATTTTATTAGACGTCCATCTTTTAACAATACTTAACTATCATGATTTTTTTTATGTTAAAAGTTTTAAATATTTTTCCAGATTTAAAGTCAATGTCTAATCTATTGCTAACCAGTAACCATCGCCTAATTTTAATAACTGAACATAACAATGCTAGTAAGTCATAACTAAGGAACGGACTTTAATGCAATAAAAAAATAAGAAAAATGTCTTAAAAAATATGACTTAATGCCTTAAAAAAATGATTTAATATCAAAAAAAAAATGCAATGAAAATATAATTTTGAACTTAAAACTAATAAAAAACATATTTATAAAAAATATTAAAATACAATAAAAACTTATCTTATCTCCTCAATTATCTTCTCTCTATTTTTGTTTTACCCTTAAAATTATTTCCAAAAAAAAAAAAATTATTTGTATATTAATATTTATTATATTATTATATTAATTTTTAATTCTTTTAGAATGTATACATTTTTATAGATTTTTATCCATTCCTATATAAAAATGACTTAAAAACATAAAAATGCCTATAAATGTAATAGTCTTAAAAATGCAAAATAAAAGTTACATTTTTTAATTCCTTGATGTATGAAATGAACTTAATGCTTGGAAAGCAATGTTTTTAGAAATTCTGAAAAAAATGCAATTTGCATTCAAATCCGTTCCTTAGTCGTAACTTATAAGACATGCCATATTAACCTAGGTACAAAAAATCATTGCTTTAGAGGGGGGGGGGGGGGGGAACTTTGGATGGTGGAAAAATTTAAACTACCTACCCAGCAAAAATAGTAAAAACAATGGTGTATGGTGTATAGTGGTTAGTGTCCATAGTTCATAGTATCTTAGTTCAAGAATTTAAATATTTTGATAATTTTTTGAAAAATTACGATCTATACAGTATGTACAATAAGTAACATTATTAATTTACAACAGTTGACAATGACTATTCGCATGAGGAGGGAAATCACACATTTGCGACACTTCTTACATTTATAGTTTTAACTTAAGTTAACAGATCTCGACACCATATTATTTTCTTATAATAAAATATTGGGAGTTGAGACGAAATCAAATAGGTATTAATTAGATTTCATAATCACCACAGTCCACAGGTACCTTATAAATAATAAAATAAATTGCTAACTCTATTGTCTGCTATTGATAATATAGTTGAAATCAAAATCCACCTTTGCCGTGAGAATTGCGGGTTTTGTCGCCAGAACATTCAGGCCCCTGTGGTATTGCTTATTTTCATACTACCTACAACTATCTAAAATAAAAGAATTTAGATTAATTAGAATATCATTTTTTGTCATTATCATATTATTGTAATATGAACAAATGTTTCTATACTGTTACTTTATTGGAATGAAACCTCAGTACAAACTTTTCAAATTAAAATATCTAAAACCAATAAATATCTCATTCCGAGACCTGATTGCCCTTGCTATATATATACAGGTAAATCACGCACGCCCAGCCACCGCGTGCATATTGTTGACGACGGCGAATGATCGGTGCCAAACGGTAGTGGTGAGAATGCGGGAAAAAAGAGGATTTTTGGTCGCCACCCCGTCCTCTGCTCTTGTAGGACAGAGTATATCACATTGCATTTATGCTTGCGTGTTTAATTTTATTATATTATTTTCAACATGAGAAATGTTTGATTTTTGTAATTTAGCACTTGATGTTTTTTGACTTTTTAAATCGAGAAGAACTGGTTGCCGTTGAAGTCAATCCATGTTCATTTGTAGAAAAGATACCAGCTGTATACAAAAAAAAATTGTTTGGCATGACATAAAAAATGTTTATATACTTGACTAACGGAATTGTGTAATAAATATAATTTTATTTTTATTCATTTTCACTAACATAAATTATCTATTATCTATTATCTTTAAATTTAAAATTTCTGTAGTTTTTGATCTGAATTGTTGTCTGGTTTCAAAATTTGAGTTTCAAGTTTATATTAATTGAAAAACTTACCATACATATCTAAATTACAAATTCATGATGTAGAAGCCATACTATTGAACCTGTAAACTGATATTAAAAAGGAGTTTAAAAAAATGAGACAATAATGTGAATGTACTTTGGTGATGGTATTACCATGCCCCGGACCCAAATAAAAATGTAAAACATGGTAAAATACAAGACATTTATACCGTTATTTTTTTTAATAAACTTGTCAGGAAACTTAAAAAAAAAGGATTTTTTATAACCTATTTGCATGGAAAACTACATTTTTTAACATCGGTGGACATTGTTGTCATCCATTTTATTATTTGTATTATAATCATATATTTAAGTAAATACAACTTAGTAGGCTCAATTACAGATAACTTTTAATTATTAGTTGTTTTATCATTTGTGAAGCTAAATAAAACAATAACTTGGAATGATGTCTATAATAAAAACATATGAATTATAGGTTAGGTTAAAAGAATAGGAAATAACAGGTAATATATAGAGCATATTATGATACAAAAATTCTTTGAATATCTAGGCCCCAAAATAGGTATTATAATTCATCAACATTCAATGACTAGTAATATATATAGTTTTAAAACAAATTTTCACACTCCACGGGAATCTTAAGAGAGACTTTAAAAGTACTAAATATGCATGCAATTATGCAATAAAGTTTTGATATTTTTTTTGTTGTGTCATCAGTATAATTTCACACTTACTTAGCAATAAATCTAATAGCCAAAAAAAACATACAAATGCCTTTTGTGGTAGAAAAATTGCTTCGATTTACTTCATTATCTTTTCTGGTAAGAAAGTGAATCTAATTCGTATTTTAAGGTGGTAAAAAGTACGAAACTCCTAGAAGATTTCAAAAGATAAAGTGAAAAACAAAAAAAAATTAAGAAAAATTGAATTTTTAATATAAAATCGATTTTTAAATTCTGAGCAAAGCAAAGAATGTATTGATTTTACAATGATGTTTATTTTTTATTTTTATTTTTGTGTCTGTCACCACCGTTTAGGACAGTCAAAATGCTTGGATTTTCTTAAACAGTAACATATCTGATAGGAAAGCGAATCTAGTTGGTACTTTGGGGGATCAAAAGTAAAAATTTCCCAGTAGTAGGACGAGGATCGCATGAACACAGCAACGTTTTGTGACAGCCAAAGTGCCTGTAATTTTCATACATTGCATTATTAGGCTGCTGCAAGTTTGAAGTTAATTTCAATTATTCAATAAGTAAATATATTGTAAACGAGGAGGGGGCGATTACTAAAACCCGTCCAAAAAAATTCCAAATTTAATTATCCAGGATACTACAATGTACGAGTAAGTACTATGATTTTACTTTCATCAGCAAAAAATCAAGATTTCTTATAAATTTTAATGTATACTTTACGCCGTAAAGTTAACTGTCAATATTCATAATTGGGACAATGTCCAGGCAATATGGGAAATTAAACACTTTGTCCAGGAATTGCACAGAATGACCAAAATACAGTGGGCAATAAACATTATGAATAATGATGAAAAAGATATAAAACCGTTTTTCTTTTCAATAAATAATTTACATTATAGTTAATTTTTATATAATAGGTATATGAATGTTGAGGAATAAAGTAATATAGGTACATATTGATATTTTAATTAAACTTTTGTTTTTTTGTAGTAGGTACCCACTAAAATGCTTGAAAGATCAAAACTATAAACTATAAAATAGGCTCCTAGGCTATTGTTTCAAAGGCAGATGAAAAAATTAAAAATCCTTAGTCACAGTTTTTATTTATAAGCATTTAAAGTTCAAATTTTGACAAAATACGGAAAAATCACGAAACTTAGCAAATTATTTTGAGTTGAGAATTCATAAAAATTTTTCTTTTTAAATCTAAGATTTGAAAATGTAATATAAGATTACTCATAAGTTGTCTACTTTTATCAAAAAAAAAAAATGTCTACAAGAAACTTAAATTAAATTTTTATGAGCGTTTGAAGTTCATATTTTTACAACATTTGATATTCACTCGATTTCTCATGTAACGATTTTCTTATTTTGTTGTAATTAAAAAACGAATGACTGTAGATACTTGAAAATTTCACTGAATGTTTTTATTTGCATTTTCTATACACAATAAAATAAATTGACTCTTTTTGAGCTGTTTACGGACATTGTCAGTTCTCAATTTTAGATTCTGAGTGAAACGATGAATGTATTGATTTTACAATGATGTGTGTTTTTTTTTTTATTTTTTTTTTATTTTTTTTTTTATTTTTGTGTCTGTGTACACGATAAGTAGTCGAAATAATGCTTCGATTTTCGACTTCAGTATCTTGTTCGATGGGAAAGTGAATATCGTTGGTGCATTGGGGAGGTCAAAATTTTAATTTCCCAGTAGTTTTCAAAAGCGATGTGAAAAACAAAAGAAAAATTAAGGAAAAACGGGAATTTTTACGCAAAATCGATTTTTAACAAAATCGATTTTGGTTATTGGTGTAACTCTAAAACAAATGACCGTAGATGCATGAAATTTTCACTGGTTGTTTATATTTGCATTTTCTATACACAATACAATTTTGAAAATAATTTGACTTTTTTTGAACTGTTTACGGACATTGTCAGTTTTCAGTTTTTTTAAATTTTTTTTCTATAAATATCAATAAAATTTTATTTGTTGGGTAAAAAAGCTTGAAAATTTAATAGAAGGCTCCTAGGTTATTGTTTCAAAGGCAGATGAAAAAAATTAAAAATCCTTAGTCACAGTTTTTTTTTATACACGTTTAAAGTTCAAATCTTGAAAAAATACGGAAAAATCACGAAAATTTGCAAATTATTTTGAGTTAGAAATTCATAAAAAATTTTCTTTTTAAATCTAAGATTTTAAAATCTAATACAAGATTCCTCATAAGTTTGTCTAACTTTATCAAAAAAAAAATTTCTACAAGAAAGTCAAATTAAATTTTTATGAGCGTTTTAAATTCATATTTTTACAACATTAGATATTCACTCGATTTCTCATGTACCGATTTCCTTATTTTCTTGTAATTCAAAAACGAATAACTGTAGATACATGAAAATTTCACTGAATGTTTATATTAGCATTTCCTATACACCATACAATTTTGAAAATATTTTGACACTTTTTGAGCTGTTTACGGGCATTTTCAGTTTTCAATTTTTTTAGTTTTTTTTTCTATAAATATCAATAAAGTTTTATCTGTTGGGCCAAAAAGTGTAAAAATTTAATACAAGACTCCTGATATATTTTTACAATAGCAGTTGAAAAATATTGAAAATACATAGGCACAGTTTTTTTTTATAAGCATTTAAAGATCAAATTTGGACAGAATTTATCAAAATCTCGAAAATTATCAACCATTGTAATTAATAAATTATAAAATGTTCAGTTTTTATAGCTAAGGATTGAAAATTTAAAACAAGATTCCATGTAAATAGATAATTCGGTTACCAAAAAATCTAAAAAATACACAAGCACAGTTTATTTGTATAGTCATTTTAAGTTCAAATTTGGACGAAATTACATAAAAACCTAGAATAACTATTTTAGTTATTTTGTTGTGATTGTATAATATTATTCGTGGGCACTTGAAACTTCTAATTTGTAATATTTTCATCGATATATTATGATGATAGTATCACGGTTTGTTGTTGATGTATAACGCGTTATATGTACCTAATGGATATTGTGATATGATTAATTTGGAATTTATTATAGGTCAATTTTTTTTTTAATACCATAGATAAGTGTATAATATGTCTTATACCTAGACTGACATATCGTCTCCACTCAGAATCGTTTTTCTTATACAATGATATATCATTGAATTCAAATTTAATACCATCCATTATACAGTGACCCACTTGTAACCTACAGTACAGCAGAGCGACATCCACTTGCCCACCTTTTTTTAGTTTTTTTTTCTATGAATATCAATAAAATTTTGTTTGTTGGGTAAAAAAACGTGAAAATTTAATGCAATGATTCAGATATAATGTTACTATAGTAGTTGAAAAATATAAAAATACATAGGCACAATTTTTTTTTTATAAGTTTAAATTTTGACAAAATTTATCATATTTAAAATTTAATAATTATTTTGTAGTTAAAAATTTATAAAATGTTCAAATTTTATAGTTAAGGGTTGAAAATTTAAAACAAGGTTCCACGTAAATAGGTTATATATACATTACTTTATTCACAATAATATCATCAAATATACTAGGTAATATCATAGGCTGACTGACCGTTTTCGCTCAGAATCGTTTTTCTTATACAATGATATTATTATATCATTGAATTCAAATTTAACACCATCCAGTACAGTGACCCACTTGTATCCTACTGTACAGCAGAGCGACATCCACTTACCCACCTTTTTTTTTTTACTTTGATTTTTAAATGTTAGAGAAACATTGTTATCCAAACCACGTTACTCTGTAGATGTATTCGCCCAATTCATTGATACAATTATCCGTAACATTAAGTACCTATAACATTGAAATTTCTAGATTAACTTTGTAACATAGACCATAGTCATATGGATACTAATTGTTTGTCCAGCCATTTTATAAGCATTATTAAACATATTTCAACTTTTTGTTGCAAAATAGATTTTAGATACCCAACATCAACAGCTGGGTAAACAAGACCTTAGTAGTAGTTTGTAGACCTACTGCCTATATTCAGCTAATCCAATTCCAACTATGAAACTAAAAAAAAAAATAGTGACATTTCGGCTATATCCAAGTTATCACACGGTGGGCCTGTCCGTACCTAATATCGTTCCTAGTGTCCTACAGGACTCGTATAATATACGAATATAAATATTATTTAACGATTTGTTTTCGATTCATGCCAATTTTAGCAACAACCGATGGGAAACCACAAGTGAAAATAATCAGCAAGCTTTACGATTAAATACCTCTCATAACACTTATAAAGCACAACAACTGAAAAATATTCACCCCGGCTTTACGTATAATGTATATAATAGTTGGTATACCTATGAGTACCTATTTCAAAAGACTCGTATGTTTCGGTGGTTGGTTGTAAATGGAAAGAAAAATTGGCAACTTGCATTCGGTTGACTGTGCTCAATCGCGGGTTCCATCGGTACAAACGAATAACAAAAATAATTTTTACAGTAATGGATGCATACATATCCATGAAGAAATATCCTATTACCCTAGGACCTAAGGTATACTTATTTCAGTATTACCTATATTATAAGTAATGACTAATGAAATAGCTGTAAGTATAGTTGAGTAAGTTTGTGTCTCTAACATGAATGTCAAATATTATGTGGGTATATATAAAGGTTTCTTATTTATTTTAGGCATCAAATGCTTGTTTTATGTACCCAATATTTAATAGATGCCAGCTCGAAACGAATAGTTACCCGTTGACATTCGGGTCATCATTATTTTTAAGAATGCGAGATATGATTGATTCGTCAAAATCTTCAACTTTTAAAATGTACAATATAAACTTAATGACGATATAACTAAGATACCTGGGAACAATTATTTCATTTAAAACTGACCATTTTCTACATATGATAATATTAAAAAATATTATTATAGATACTGTAAAACTGCAACTTTGACGCAGCTTTATGTTGTTCGAGAAAAAAGAACAAGAGATTTTACGAAAATAGTAGTGTTGTTAAGTGATATATACCTACGTATTATCTATAGGAAAAAAAGAACTTAAGTAAAATAAGTGACCAATTTAAGGTAAGGCCTGATATATACCTGATATATAATAACCTGATAAATCCCCGAGTCGAGTGAATACAAAGAATTGTGTCCGGGACGTGTTCATATTATTTTAAGTTTATAACCTAGCAGTGTAGTACGTAGTAATTAATACCATCGGCACCATAGTATAGTAAGTAATAATTTTTATTTTGTCACTCTTTAACTATAATAGGTATACTTATTTATAAATTTTACTATACCTAGTCATTTATTCGTTAATTTATAATAATATCTATATAATAGGTAAGTAAGTACATTTCATTTTATATTTTTAACCGATTTTTTTTTAGTTTACACTAAAAATAGACAACGTTTACATATGTAATATATTATAGGTAAGTAAAATAAGATGCCTTAACTCGTTAACTTGTTCGGTTGTTATTTTCCTAAGATCATTGAGTAGAAAAAGTAATAATGATAGGTGATATCATGAGGAATACAAGGATCTTATTGGAAAAGAACCTACATCCAAAATGGTTCCCATGCCCAAACAATAAACATCTGAATGATTAAAAACATCTTTCTTAATAATTAATGGTCCCTAATATTTTATGCGGCACACATCTGAATTCTGAATTAATTTCCAGATAATTTTTCTGAACACATCAAAATTAATACAACGATTTATCAAAAAAACTGCGAATTTCAAATAGGTAGTTGTTAGTTGCATATTGGTTTTTTGTAAAAGAAAAAGGGGAAATGCACTAATTTCCAAAAATTAAAGGTCTGAAAATAAATAATTAGAAAAAATTAAAATTAAGTGTATGAACATTTTTTACCACACAAAATAAATGTATAGACGGTCCATTATTATTGACTAGAACAGTGTTGACCAACCATTTTTACCGAGGGGCATAACAAGTTTTATTTTAAGTTAATAGTTTAGATATTATAATTTACTGTAGGTAAATCTTAAGTATATTACAGTGATAAATTTAATTATTCATGATGTATCGATTGTTATTATAAATGAGAAAAAAATGTTTGTTTAAAAATTGCATTTTTATAACCATTCTAGATGTTTTTACTAGATTTTTAAATTTGTCTTTATGTTTAGTTTCATAGTGTCGTTTAATGTTGTATTATTTTAAAACTGCAAAACGATTAAAATACGATAATGTTATTTAGATTTAGATTTTAGACGATGTACGACGATAAGGCTGCGACACTTGGTCATGTCTGATTAACAACGTAATTATTGACAATAAGAAATGGGAAAGATTAATTTATATTACATTTTAGAAACATCACATTTTTAATAAATTTGAGTTAAATTTTCTTTCGGTTTTTGAAATTTGGTATTTTTTTTTCAATTTTGATTTAATACTTTGGCGAGGTGGCCTATAAAATATGATCGCGGGTCATAATTGGTCACCGCTGATCATCTAGTCTAGATACATTTGGAAGGAAAATTTAAATTGCTTTTAAAATCTAGAAACGAATGACAGATATACCTTTCTTTTTTAACAAACCAGGAACCAGCAATTCAGATTTACCCTTCGTATCAACCCAGGAACAAATTCGGACGTTTCAGAACAAATTAGGATTCTCTGGGAATAGAAACGTGCACCACCTGCAACGGACGTAAGACGTATGTGAGTTACAGTAAGTAGACGATGAAAATAATTTTTACGATTTTTCTTTTTGCTTGTTTTTCTTTTCTTTTTTTCAAACGCCGTATACATTTATTCGTTTACATGTATAATTAAAAATAATAATGATAAAAAAAAAAGAAAATCATCTGAAAAGTGAATATGTTTCGTTTTCACAGTTACATATTATAATAGATATCTCAGTTTACTTAATAATATAATAATAATAATGATAATAATAATAATAATAATAATAATAATAATAATAATAATAATAATATATGACGAGACAGACGTTAAACGATTATAATTATCTAAGAAAAAAAACAAAACAAAAAACACATACATAATATTATGTACATATACATAAATATATATTATATATATATATATATATATATATACTATCGTCGTGAAATTCTGTGGGGAGACACGGATCGAGTGGTAAAACTAAATCTCGTACATCATAATATATATATATATAAAAGTAGTTACTAATATTACTAATTACTAACAATTTAGCTAAGTATATATATATATGTATATATATATACAAGTGATATGGTATGACCACTGACGTCGGCATACCACTCCCCCCTCCCCAAACACGAATTAACCTACGAGTTTGTGTGTAATAATTGTAAGTGTATGTATGACGTATGTGTGTGTGCGAGTACAGACCACTGCAACTCACACACGGTATTCAAGTTTGTCGGAAAAAAAGGCGGCGCGTCAAGAGAAATAAAAAACAAAACAAAATGTAAAAATAAATAAAAACTTTTTCCTATTTCATATATATAATATAATATTATAATTATTATTTAAATATGAACATCTCACGTACAATATCTAAGTCTATATACACACCAGTCTTTAATAAAAAAAAAAAATTATATAATATCATATAATAGATCAAATTATATATATACTTAATCTTATAATTAATTTAATATATAATAAACGATCACCGTATAAAATGAACAAAATAATGTTTTAAGGATATTCCACCCTGTTCTATCACATATTATATTATTTCTTTCGTTTTTTTTTTTTTGGTTGGTTAAAATTTTTTACACACGCCCGCGATACAAAAACGAAAAAACTACCTCGGTGGTCATGTCATCGAAATCGGCTTACGTATGTCACTACACAAGTTGCGTACAAGTTGTGTGTATGAGAGTGTGTGTGTGTGTGTGTGTGAGAGAGAGATAGATAGAGAGAGAGAGAGAGAGAGAGAGAGAGAGAGATGCGTATTCGGCAGCATCGTCATCCGACGACTTGGACATATAGTGCTCATAAAGGTACTCATAATGCACTATAACTTGGTACTCGACTTCTTATTTTATGTCTATTTATATTTTTAGACTATATAATTTATTATTTAAATATAATATACACACACACATATAATATATACACCTATGGCAGTGGAAACGCGTAAAAAAATCTTTAGGGTAATACTATAAGACTACCATGTATATATATATATATATATATATAGGTACATATGTATATTATTTAACGAAATATATAAGAATAAAAAATATGCTAAACATTCCAGGAAGACACGATAATAATGAAATCGTGTTAAAATATGTATAGGTACGCAAAATCATTATAAACGTATGCCATTTTTATCTTTTGCAAGTCATCGATTCTTTTAAGCGAATAATAATTTTAGTATTAATAATAAAAAAAAGTTACATACATACGATCAGTCGTGTTTTCGAAGGTCCCTGACAATAAAAAAAAGTTCAATTTTACGCGCATCACATTGTTAATCACGCATTCAAACACAATACAGATTATGTACGTTATTATGACTTTTACTGCACATACGAACTCTCTCGTTATGTCATTAGGTGTGTGTAGGTATACCGTTTACTCAAAACATAAATTGAAATGGCAATATTTCAAAAAGAAAAAAAGAAATGCCACAGATAAATTTCAAAGCAAAAGCCCTAAAACTTTAATACATTATTTAATACAGAAAAAAATGCTTTCTCTGCATTTATAATTTATGAATACTTATTGGATTTCCATTTAGGATATATTTTTTGTCTGTAGATCATAGTTGTTTTATGTATTGTGCATTGCATAGTATACTGTGTGATAATTTATAAATTTAATTTAATTTTGTCCAATATTAAAGAAATATAACAAAATAATAAAAATCAAATTTGATGATATAATTATTAATGTTTTAAATTTATTAAAATAAAAAAAAATAAATGAAATAATTTATATTAAGATCATTTATTAAACAAATACTGTACATGCAATGCTGATACTAAGTCATGTTAAAATAGGGCTTTGGCCAGTTGTGAGTAAATATTAAAACACAATTTCAAAATTGATTCGTCTGTATTAGTATTACCATAGATTAAATAACACGTGTTATTTAATCTATGGTAATACAAAATTATTTGAGGTAGCTTTAACAGTTATCCACATATACATGAAGATAAAAATGGCAATTGGTAAGTTTATAAAAATATGTTATTAACTAATTATTCATTATTGCATCAGATAAAAATTATTTGTCAATTTATTTTGTTTTAATTTAATCTATTAAATCTGTTAAATTAAAGTAATAGTTGAATTCTATAAGGAATTTGTTCAAAAAAAAAAAAACAAAACAAGACAATAACAATGTCCATGGAAACAATAAAATTCAATTTCTGGCACTACTCAGTACAAATTCGAATTTAAAAATTACTTTCCCCTTTTGGATTGATCACAGTTATTCCATTTTTACATGTATGTAATGAAAACATGTATAAATCATCTCTTTTACATTTTATACGATTTGATCATGTTATATTTATTGCTACAGGACTTTGACCTATACATACCCCAATCATGTCATCTTGTTCTTGTTTCGTTCGATTGGAATGGGAAGTTGGTACCCGTGCAACAGGTTGTTGTACTGGTGGTGGTGGAGGGTGATTATGCAACGAATGCAATGAACGTGGAGGTTGTGATTGTATTGGTTGATACGGGTGATGTTGTGGATGTAGGAACGGCAAAGAGGTGGGTCGACAGTGAACCAAAGTACCAACAGCAGATGCTGGGTTCATTGGATAAACTGTAGCATGGTGAGGCAGATGGTGTCTAGCCATTGGCGCCGTTTGGTAACCGTGGTACATAGATGCAATCGGCGGAGGATCACAATCCATTGTAGTTCTACCTCGGCACTGGTCCGACCGCAATCTTATTGCTATAAGAAAATAAGCCAATTAGATTCAGAATTTAATTATTATCATTAATATAACTACTAAACAAAATAATTTAAAGGCAATAAAAACTTCACAAAAATGCATTAACACCAAACAAGCAATAAAACTATGACAAATCAGTGAAATACAATGAGAGTATTAAACTTAAAAGTTATGAATAATAAATAAACAAGCTAGGGGTAATTTTGTTTTTGATTTCAAAGAGTAAAGAACAAAATAAGGAAGTTTTGAAAGTATGATTATTGTCATATATGTTGAGTTTTCAAATATATGAAGAAATTATTTACATTTTTATTTAGTATTTGAAGAAAATAATTTAAAACCAAATTAAGAAATATCATATTTTGTCATTTCATAACATTTTTAAAGTAATTATTTACATATGTAAAATACTCAATAATCAAAATAAAAAACTAACATTTTTATAAACAATGCATATTTTGTATGCATGCAAAAACTCATTACTAAATCAATAATACCAAATTAAAGTAGACAAGTAAAGAAATAGTAAACATAATAAAATTTTTAATTCTCAATAGGTAACTTAAATCAGTTTATTGCATTTTTCTTTAAGTTAACGTTAAGTAAATTATAACAACAGCAACAATTGAATTAAATACACACCTTAACTATATGAAACCTTAACTAATATCATGTAGTTTTATATTAATTATGAAAATAAGTAATCCATTTTCAACAAAAATACAATGTAAGGTTTCTTTTCAACCATTTTAAATACCCTAAATATATTATTCTTTAAACAAGGCCAAAGTTTAGTAAAAAACCATAAGTACTTAATTCGTCCACGTCATGCAAAAAGTGGCCGAAAATTTTTATATTTTGAATTTGTGTAAGTTCATATATTTAATTTTTTTTCCATTTAGCCATCTAAACACAAGAGAAATGTACTCTAAGAATTTAAAATTCTTCAAAATAATTGTCAGAGCAATGACATATTATTGATGTCTCATTTTTACCACCATATTTTAGCAATGGCTTATGGTTTATAAGATACAACCCTATTAAATAAAGAAATATTGGTGATAAAAATGTATATACACGCTAAATAATGCTCTCTATGCCAACATTTTAAAAACGTGCATAAACGCTATTGCTCGTCAAAAGGTTAATACAACAATTTGGTACAGTAATATATACTTAAATGCAATTTTTCACTTAGGTATTTTTAAAGTAAAATAAATACTGTGTAATTAAATAACTAAAACAAGTCTAAAAAATTACACACTCGGTTTATAATATAACTCTTAAATACCTATGTATTATTAGTACATAATATAAAATGTTTTTTTCTCTAAAACAATTATAAGCTTTAATACCATTACACACTTTGTACATTATGAAAATAGTATACACTTTTTAACTACATTATTACTACGTGTTACTATCTACCATGAGAAATTAAAATTGGTAAAGCCTACTACTAAAAATAAATATGTACTTAGATGGTAACGTGTTGAAAAAAGCAAGATGATTTTACTATAAAATTACAATTCATATAATTAATTAGTCAAATTTAATGGTATCTGTGTGGGTGTATATACATTTATAATATATAGTTTAGTATTTAATGTTATCACTCAAAATAACATAATATTATTTACAAAAACAACACACGCCACATTATTAAGATTTGACTTACACTTTTTTTTTTGAAATCTAATACGTTGACCCAAAGTTTAGCAATAGTCATCGAGCGTAAAAATGTGTAGGGAAAGTGTTTCCTTCAAGGTAAGCAAAAAAAAAAAAAATAATAATAACAATAAAAATAATAATACATACATAAATATTTATAATATATTAGACTTGAATAAACATAATCAGTTATGATGTCAACAATTTTTATTCACTTTTTAGACTTCTTAAAAAATAAAAAACATAACATAAACATATCCTTAAATTAAATATTAATTAATGGTATTCTTACCAGATGATTGCACATTTGTGTCCCCTGGATTATTACTAGGTAAACTATTAAATGGTGGACTAGCACCTAAGCTGTGTAGTCCAGCTTGAGCGATACCACTAGCTGTATTAGTACCCTCTTCAGAAGTTCGCTTGAAGAAGTTATGTTGCAAAGCATAATATGGTGTAATTCGAGTTTTTGGATCATAATCCAGCATTCGTACTATAAGATCCTAGACAATTGAATAAATTATATTTTAAGATATGTTGAAAAACAATTTTATCATCAAATTAAGTATTAGAAATATTTACTTTAAATTTAAGGTAGTCAGACACTGAATGCCCGGGTTCACCTAACCGTCTAGCATATGGACCCCCTGTTTCGACACCCAATATATCATGTAATCGTCGACCACCTGGATTTCTGTACTTTTTAGCATCTTTAGGTTTTTTTAAGGTGTATGAATCGACACCAGGCAGTTTATCAAAATATTTGTGAGCTTTTTGAGCCTGGTCAAGTATATGTTTGGGTGGCATGCCAAGAACTTCAATAATTTTATTCATCTGATCAACCTGAAAAATAAAATTCAATAAAATAACATTTTATCATCAATACAATTTGGATTTGCAATAAAACTTACTTCATTTGTTCCACTAAACAACGGTTCTCCAGTATGCATTTCTACTAATATACATCCTAAACTCCACATGTCTATAGCCAAATCATAAGGTATACCAAGTAAAACTTCTGGTGAACGGTAAAAACGAGATTGAATATATTGGTATATCTGTAACAAACAAATTGAACATTAAAATGATAAAGTAAAAACACAATTTTTGTAACTAACTCTTTGGCCGAGTTGGCAAGATGAGCCGAAGTCAACTATTTTAATAGCCGATCTTTTAGGATTGCACAACAATATGTTTTCTGGTTTCAGATCACAATGTATGATGGACAGGTCCGGTGTGGACAGGAACAACAGAGCCGTGCACAGTTGAGCAGCAAATTTACGTGTAAGATTTAAAGAAACACCTTTAAAATTAGTGTTCCTAATCAAATCATACAAGTTATAAGATAATAACTCAAACACCAGGCACAGATGATTACGCCACATAAAATGACGCTTGAGTTTAACTGTAAATAATTATTATTATCCATTTATTTACCGACCCACAAATTATAATATTTTCACATACCAATATAGTATTTGTTGTCAACATCAGCTCTATTCATCATTTCTAATAGTCTTACTTCAATTTGAGCTTGATTTAGGAATGGTTTTTTGTTCTTTATTATTTTAATTGCTACATAACAATCTTCTTCCTCGTCACGAGCCTTAACAACCTAAATAAACAAAATAAAATAAATAGTTTTTTTTTCTTTTACTGCCAATAAATACTTAATCAAATAATGCTTCTCACTTGTCCAAATGACCCTTTTCCTAGCAAGGATATGATTTCATAGCGATCCAAAAACTTTTCACCGCTTCTAATTATATAATCATGGTTATCATCGTCGTGACCATCATTATACACTCTTCTTTCTTTTTTATTGGCTACAGGACCTTCAACGGGGGCCCCGTTATTTTGAGGTTGACTACTCAACCCAACTGCTCCACCACCAGCTCTTTTTTTTTTCTTAGCATAGTATACCTCAATAAATATAAAACAAAATAATAAATTTAATTAACACAATTTATAAATAGAAAGAAAAAAACATACAAAATCAAATATTTTTTTAAACATGTATGTTTTATAGTATTCCACTAAAATATAAATTAAAAATACATTAAGCATTAATTATTAAAATGATTTTTGATAATGGAACCTAGTACAAAGCAATTATTATGTATAGTAAGTGTTATCTTAGTATTTAAAACCTGGTTACTTAGATTAAATAACTGACCTTTGACATTTTAAAATTTAACACATTATATAAGCCATATAAATATATACGCATTTGATAAATAGTATTAGAATGGAAAAAATATTGTTCTAATTGAAAAATAATATACATTATCTGAGAAATAATTTCTATTTTAGCATAGTTCAACAAAATGAAAAATTGGTAATAAGAAATAAATATAAACATTACTACTTTAGTAAACATTGGCCAGAGAATTTTGCAATTTATAGATATCATATGGCAAATCTACAAACAATAATAATAGATAAAATGATAATTCGTATAATACCTCATTAATAAACTTATATGTCTTGATCAGGTCCACCGAAAGCTTTCTCAATGGAGCGGTTGACGGATCTCGAAAATGGGGTGGTATTCTTGCTTGCATCGCATGGATATCAGCATGTACCGGAGCGACACCACCAACCATTGGTAATTGGTCTTCAGAGACAAGTCTTCCATACAATGGACCACCACCAAAACCAAAGTTACTGTCTTGGGATCCTTGCCCATGATCTTGATAAAATAATAATAAAATATTAGAATGTTGCAGACATAAAGGTAATACACAAGAAATTCTAAAATCTAAAAACAATACCATAGTCTTCTAAAAATTTTCTAAAAAATGTCAATGTTAAGTGTAAAGGTACACATTTTAATTAAGACACTCATTATACCCACGGATTAATAAGTTACCCTTCAGTAATACTTTTATTCTATTATATAATACTAGTTACCATTCACTAACAATTATTTGATTTTGTTCTATAACTAGTTTCTTTAATGCTGATCATTAAACAGTTCTTTAAATAATAGAAGGAAAACTAACGCACGGAGCAAGGCCACAACACTAAGATTAACCTGGCTGTTAAATGATTGATTTATTTTTAATTGTTTGTTACATGCAGTAGGTATCAGTCGTACAATAAAATATTAAAATAAACTATTATATGATTGCACTCGCACTCAAAATAATTTCAAATCCTATTTGTTGGAATGATCATTGGTTAAAGTTCAATGTTATCAGTCACATTTCAAATTGTTAAAAATGTAACAAGTTTTCTAAATTAAAAATGTATATACATAGTACAAACTTCTCCAAGTAGAAATTGGAATTTAAAACGTGTAGACTGATTAACAAAACTCTATAAATAGTTTCGACAGTACAGCAAATCTATTTTTAGTATATGTCATCTAATCCCCAACCATATGCCTGCCAGTGAATTGATTAAAACATGCAAGTAAGAGAAACCATTTCAAATAGTTAACTGATGTTGATCAATAATCTAAATTTTGATCTGTTTAGTATTCAAATTATATATTTTAACCAAAGAAAATAGATAGAACAATAATTAACTTCAATATTTTCCGTGGTGTAAAAAATTTTTTGTACCAATTTATCACTTATAGAATATAGATACTAAAGGGTTATTTAAATTCATTTGTAACACAGATCACATACAAATGTAAATACTCAAATAGTTTATAGCGAACCATGTGCTATGTATGGATGTACACTGTTGTTTAAGAATCATACAACAGTTTTAAATAATAAAAGCAATAAAGTCAACCTTAGTTACTAAATGTCCAAATACTCTGCAACACTGAATAGGACAAATAGAATCAAACCAAACTAATTCCAATTTGGAAAATACATAAAGATATAAATTGCCAATGCAACAACCAAACCACCCAATAAGTAACTACTTTTATTATAATATTTATGTAACTATTTTCATTCATTATTTATTAATTTTGATTCTATTGATAGTTATACCTAGGTTTTTGTAAGTCAGGAACATATATAATTCACTATGTAAAATAAAATAAATTAAACTGGTCTGGATTAAACTATTTATTATACGCATTAATAAAGACAGTAAAACAACCGTAATAAGCTTGGTAATAAATGACAACCAGTTCACATGTTTGATTCAGATTTTATTATGCCTAATAAGGCAAAATTTTCTATTTTCATTTATATCATACAATTATAAAAAGTATGAAAGTAATAAACTCTATGATATCAAAAAACTTAGAATAAATTGTAAATTCAATGCTAATGGAAAATCAGTTACTAAGAACTGCTCAAAAAGGATATTTTATTGGCTAACACAGTTATAGAAACTATTAAAATTGTTATTACAAATTATATTATCTAGTGCATTACTTTGCATTTTTCAGATCATCCAATAGTAATATTTCAACATTCATTAATTAATGATTTACCCTATAAACTTTGCTTATTTGAGCACCAACATAGTTTTCTGGGAGTATTTTCAATCGTTCTACGCAATTATGTAGATACAAGGGCAATTATTGAATTCCATTTAGTTCCTCACATACAGACACCGCATTGATATCTTTTTTTATGACAGTGAATGTTGATAAACTGGTCTAGTTTTTTTTATACATAAATATTAATCAACTCAATTTTAGGTGAACAAGTATTTAAAGCATTTTTCATCATACTTAGGTACCTTTGCTATTCCTTTAAGGAAAGCAATTATAAACATAAAACGGAGAAAACATTGGGTAAGTATGACAAGCATGTTAAAGAAATAACAGAAAATAAATGATTACATCATACAATTGTTAATGCCAATGTTTAAAATGCAATCTATAGTGTTATTAGTAGTTGGATAATTACCTACCAATTTCTCTCATATAGATCTTAAAATGGGTATATGTGAATGTGAGACTATACACAAATTTAATTATGAAAGATAAGCAGCATTTGTTTTAAACAATAGAAATCCAATTTAATTATCAAAACAGTTATCTAAACATATGGTGTTGTGTGGAGAATTCATTGTATTAAAATGTAGCCAATCACTCAAGGACGCTTTCAACATCTGGTAAAAAAAACTGTTTCAAAACACTTATCAGAACTATTTTCAACTAAAGACACAGTGACATGACAAAGGCTGTCAGGGCACTATCTAAATAGTACCCAACTCTAATAAGTGTGAAATCAATGTCTGTTAGTTTTAAAAAAGCAATGATGATCAGCAAAGGACGTTACTCAATTTCAATTGTGTTACACTCACTTTTATTTTTCTGCTTTTCGACCATCATGAATGGCTCATGCTTATGCCAACTGTCGGCTTGCTTGGCTCCATTGCTGCCGTCCATATCTCGATTGGTAACCGGCAACACTTTGCCGGTTTTTCAAGAACACCATCCATGCAAACGCATCGTGTCACAATGGTAGTCTATCCAAAATACGGTCAGGGAGGGGGACTGGACGTGCAGTCAACGTTTGGCTAGACTCTGGACAAACAAAACACTTGATAAATAAATGACAAAATTTAACTCACGGACGAGACAGTGGCCAACGGGCAGTGTCCAACTTGCGCGGTGACGAGACTTTCCGTGACCCAATAATAATCCGAAACGCGCGCGAATGTCCGAAGAACACCCGTGTCGAGACGGACGGGAGGGGTCAAAGCTCGTCAACAACAACAATACGGCGTGCCAGTCGCCAGTGTACACTTACATAACAGAAGTGACGGTCACCGAGTGTGCTGATCGGGGACTCACAGGCGTCCGTGGTCGTAGCCGCAGCTGTGGCTGGCGGACACCGCTAAGCACGGCTGCTGACCGACGTGAAGCGCGCCGTTACGTCGACGGTGGGCATATGCCCTTTTTAGGCGGTATCGCACGTCGCCCGGCGGTAACGCGACATCACGTAACGACGACGGCGTGTCCTACGCTCCTACTGTGCGCACGTACCACACGATATCGTTGGTCGGTCCACTCAGTCGGAGTGTCGAGACTGTTATCGTCTTTGTATCGGTGTAACGACAAGACACGCACAAGAAGCCTGCTGCAGTGCCGACGACCGCGGACCGATCACCACCACACGGACGAACGGCGGCGGTCACCGTCGACACGGACAACCGTAGTAGCACTGCACCAGTAGTTACGGAAATGCGACACGCGACGAGTCAGCATAATATCTTAAAACAATATAATATATTATACGTTTATTGATTTATACAACCCAATATCGTTGTTTATCGTGTATTTTTGTAATACACGTTGATTAACAGTGATGATGACGACGACGACGACGAAGACGATGAAAAACCGTGAAAATAGAAGAGAAGAAAATGACGTTTACACAATATTTTATGTATTTAAACTAAATCGAATGATCGCGGCGGGTCGCGACACGACGGGCGCGGAGCGATACGTTTTTTTTTCAGTTTTCGATAGTTTTATATAATAATAGTAATAATAATAATAAATAAATAATAACAAATAATATACGACGCGTTATGTTATCGCTCGCTGCTGAGACGTGCTAACACAGTAACACACACGAAACGCACGCACGCACAGACACCGTGAACGTACATTACAGTCATCGCCCGTCGGGTGGTCGGCGGTGGAGTGTGGTCGTCTGGACTAAGTGACGGGCGGGCGGCGGCGGCGGTTGCGTCGAACGCTCGTAGTTTTGTACTTTCGTACCACTGCACCAGACTTCAAGTTTACCACACGTCCACACTACCACCGCTGTCGCGCCGCGCACTCACTCGCCGCTCGCATTTCAAAGTTGCAACTTGCTTTAGAGTCTTAGACGCCGGCCCACTGCCTGCGCGTCATTACCGTTGTGACTTGTGGTGGTGCCACGCCAAGCTTGCACACAAGCCCAAAATATGTTATAAATTGTATACTTTTCCTATGATTTTATCTTCGTCGCGAATTCGCAACTTGAATCGTGATTGTCGACTGTCGTCTCGAATATCGGTGACCGGCGCAGCTACGAGATACGATCACACTCGTGACTCGTCTTTTTTGGTCTTTTAACGGTTTGATTCCATTTTGTTTTGGAGGTTTATTTCGAAAATGGTTTTCTTTTCTCCTATGGGAGAACGTAAGACACGTCCCATTCCGTATATTAAAGACGCGTCCCGTCCTTCGTCCCACTATGGCACAGTGCCACAGTCGCGACAGTAGATAAAACGCTTGTCGCTGTTGGTCGACCGTACCGTCGGACCGCTCGACTGGACCAATGGAAAACGCCGTTCGATACTTCGAAAGTGATGCGACGGGCTCGCAGACTCGGTGCCGCCATCTGACGGTCGATCGTTTTGCGGACTGTCTGTCAGTATTCGCCGCTCGTCGGTGGTGTGTCGTAAACGTAGCTTATATTATTAGACGACGGAACAAATATAGTTCCGTGCCCACGCAAATTTTTCAAATTTTTTTTCGAAAACCCGTGTATTACAACGAGTTGAGAACGATATTGCAAAAATTAATTGCCGGAAATCATTAGTTTTAAAGTTATAGCCTAAGAGACCTTGGACACAATGTTATCAGCATTTCAAATATACTCAACCGTATAAACAAGTCGTCACTTCCGTTATTCAATATTTCCCTAGCCCGCAACAGCAATAACAACGACATTTTCAAAATAACCAAATTGTTTAACTCAATTGTGAAATTTTAGCATCCAATAAGGCCACTTGGTCCTCCTCAATGTCACTCTTGTCAAATTTATGGACATACACGCAATTATTGCCACCAACCTCCGCGTTGCGTGAAATGTGGGTTAAGCCACTTCACCGTAGATTGCACTAAAACACGGGAAGAACCCGTTAAATGCGCCAATTGTGACGGTCACCACACTGCCAACTACAAAGGTTGTCAAATTTTTAAAAATTTACTAAAGCGCACCATTCACAAGGACGCTTACAAAGATGACAAAGTTGAAAAACCGAAAAAAAACACCCCAGCCCACCATCTGCTGTACCTGTTGCACCACAAATCTTCAACGTCCCCAGTTACAACTCAAATCAAAAACCGACATCTTATGCCAAAGCCACAGCCAACCCTTCATCAGTCAATCAACCTCTCCACATCATCAACAAATTTATAGAAGATTTAAAATGTATTTTAAACCCTCTTTTATTGGCTCTTACTTCCCTAATTAACAAAATTTCACTTTCCATTTCGTCCACTCCATGACATCCTATCACCCCAAGTTAGAGGGTATCCACACTGGTGGGCCTCCCTCCTCACGTTATTCATATTTTATTCATCATAGCACATACTCTTATTGTGCCTTATTGTGTACAGATTATGTATTTTATTAATAATAAAAATAAATAAAAAAAAAAAAGTTATAGCTTAACAAAGTTCACGATTTTCCGTGTTTTATACCCATTCGTTCAACGCAATATTTTAGCGCGCGTTCAGCGAACTATTTTCTGTTTTACTGAATAACATTTTTTTTTAAATTTTTTTTTTTTTGTTTTAACGTACCTACTACCTATGTAGTTAAGCATGCTGAAAACGATACAGGAGAAGTCTGAATTTGGCGGTCAGACTTATTTTAAAATTATAGCTAATTTAAATTTTTGGTATTTTCATGTACATCCGACGTGGTCACTCACTCATCGGACAATTAAAATCGAAAACATTCCTCTACTTCAGGGGCGGATGCAGCCATATTTCTAAACAATTTTATACTGTTAAAAACAAAATTACAAAAAAAATCACCGACATTTTCTGAAAATCCCGACTTCTCCCACTAATCATGTATCTGGAGCCGCCCCTGCTTGACTTGTTATGTAAAACCACCTTGGGTTAGGTCTCTGAATTATTTTTGCACCAAAATTTTTAAAAATAATTAAAAATTTGTCATAAGGCGTTGTGTGTGTGCTTAAGACACCGGAAATCTTAAACTTCGTAATGCTATACCATACAGTTTAATGATTTCTGCCAATTAATTATTGCACCATCGGTCTGGTTGTAATACATAGGTTTCCGAAAGAAAAACAAATTGAAAAATTCACGTGGGTGCTAAACTTAATTTATACCATTAAATTTAACATATATTATGTTTGAAAAAAATGTCATACCAGCCCGGGGGGAGGGGGGGAATCCAAAATTCCTGAGCACGCCGTTGAAAATACCTACTACCTATCCAACAAATACTTACCGTCGTGTCGGATTGCCTAGGTACCTATATAGAGTGGGCACGTGGCTAACTTGGAAATTAAACGATTTTCACTTGAGGTGACGACTTGCTATACACTTCAACACGATTTTCGACTAACACATTTTACATACGGAGAACACCGGACATATGCGACTGCATACAGACGGATTGCTCATTCTGGTTTCTTCTTAGACTATTTAACCTGCAGTGATAGTGTAATGAGTGATGACTGACTTACTGGACACTCAAACACGGATTTCTAGCTTATATCATTTTACATACAAAAATGCACTGGAAATTCAATTGTCGAATTTCCTGGGCCGTGTGAGATTTTCAGACACTCTAACTCGATCTTCAAACATTCGCGCCTTCCAAACAAGATCGCCAATGAGCCAAGTCTTATCACAAGACACAAATCCACCTTCTCTAACTATTAAATTTTGACAATTTGGCCGACCTACAGCCTACAGGTGATACTTTTATAATTCTAACGACCCTTTGGTAATTACTCTCAGCCAATCTCATGGGCCCCCAGCTCCCGAGTTTCTGTCGTTTCTGATTTTTTTATGCGCTATAACCACGGAATAGATTAAGTAACCAGACCTATGGTAACAACACTGAACACGTGATAAAATTATCGTGGTAGATAACGACATTTGATGATAGCAAATTAACAGGACTTTCGATTCCCGGCTCGCGGTTGTTCTTAAAAACTAAATGCTTGCGAATTTAACAATTGTTACAAAATATACTTTGAAGTTTGATTTCGTACCGATAACAATATGTCTCGTCCGGAACATTTAGCTCCACCGGAAATAGTAAGTTCTGTATATCTAATAGATATGAACGATCTTTTTATATATTATAATATGCCCGAGCTGATTAAATATCAAAACATTTCAGTTATTTACAATTTAACATTTTTAATTATGTATTTATATGTAATATTATATGTGTATTATATACCTATTAGCTGTTACACCTAGTATAGTATGTCAGTTTTGTCATTAAATAATTTATTTACAAATTTTGTTTTTGTTGTTTAACAGTTTTATAATGACGATGAAGCAAGGAAGTATACCCAAAAGTAAGCAACCTTCACATAGTTATTACTCCATCTCTATAATTCTTTGTTCGCAATTCAAACATTCCTGTAAATATAACTATTTTTTAGTTCTCGGATGATTAACATTCAATTAGAAATGGCTGAAAGATGTATGGAATTATTGATGTTGCCAGAAGACGAAACCTGTTTGTTATTAGATTTAGGATGTGGTTCTGGTCTAAGTGGCAGTATTGCTGAAGATTTGGGTCATATTTGGTTTGGCATGGACATTTCAGGCTCCATGTTAAGTATGTTGAATAATTTGGTTATGTTATTTTACAAATTATAATTATTAAAGAGACAATTTACATTCAATAACTCATTAATATTTGACATGAAATGTATACACTGGGTTATTTAATTTATTTGTATATATTCTATCATTCTTTGCAACATTAATTAAAACAAATCTTAAGGTATATTTCATAACAAATTTACATTTTATAATACCAACATAGTCAGTTTTTGGAAGGAACGTGGTTCATGAAAGCTCGTTCACGCGTTTAAGTTCATATTTTGTGAACGATATGTGAATGTCACTTGTTTTATTCAAATAGAACGTAAACGACATTTATATATTAATTAATCTGAACGATTTATTTAGTATTAAATAAATATTGATTGATAATACTATTATGATATTATATAATATATTACAAATTATTAAAATAAAATACATGAAATTCCAGTGGGCAAGCTTGGATATAAAACAACAATAATATTATGATTTCCACAAGTTTGTGTTCGTATTTAAAGGATACATAAAAATAAATTAAATGAACGCATTCATATTTTCAAAGAATGTGAACATGGTCATTTGGAAAAAAAATATGAAACTTAACGTGACCGAGTTCCTTTTTTAAACACTGTATGTGAACGAATTCATTTTTTTAGTAAATGTTTCGAACACTGAATATTGTCCATCTAACAATATTAGATTTAATTGTACATTTATCAAATTTAAAAGTAATAATTATATGTGTGATGTACTATCAATAAAAAAAAAAACTTCCATACAATGCTGTATATTGCTAAATTTTAAAATTCAAAATGTATATTTTAATTTTAATATTTTCCTATAACCTCTTGCCAGTGTCCGTCATGTCGGATATAAAATGTAAATATTTTAATCTATTGAAACACGGAGATAGAAATGTATTGGGAGTATCCTTTCTAACTACCATTTACAATACATATTATTATTATTATTATTTTTTATTAGAAGTAGCAAAAGAAAGAGAAGTCGAAGGTGATTTATTGTTGGCAGACATTGGTGATGGTGTTCCATTTCAACCTGGTACATTTGATGGTGCATACAGTGTAAGCACATTACAATGGTTATGTAATGCAGATAAATCATCACATAAACCTGCAAAAAGGTTATATACTTTGTTTTCATCATTATTAGCTTGCTTGGTAAGTATTACATTCATAATATAATTTTTAAACAAATAAATAGAATATAGACATATTTATTTAACTATTGATTGGTTTTATTTTAGAGCCGTAATGCAAGAGCAGTATTTCAATTTTATCCAGAAAATGTACATCAAACAGATTTGGTTGTATCACAAGCGAGAAAAGCTGGATTTTTTGGAGGATTGTTGGTTGATTTTCCTGATAGTACTAAAGCTAAAAAATACTTTCTTGTTTTGATGACTGGTGGTGCTATGCCCATGCCTCAAGCACTTGGTACAGAAAATTCACAAATTAATTATACATCAAAAAGGTAATAATGGTACAAATATCTAAAAGTGATGTAATATTTGATTTATTTATTAATGATTTGCAGAGAAAAAATGACAAAAGGGCGTGCTTCAAAATTAGTAAAAAAAAGTAGAGAATGGATTTTAGAAAAAAAAGAAAGAAGAAGACGTCAAGGAAGAACTACTAGAGAAGATACCAAGTACACAGGACGATCAAGGAGTGGACGGTTTTGATTTTATTTGTAAATTAATTTATATTTTGTCAATTTCAATAAACTGTTATTTATTTAAGGATAAAACTTTTATGAGTTCACTGTTTTTTTTCTTATTGGGTCTTCTTTAATTACCATTTACCACTTACATCATCATATATTATTGTTTCTGCCATGTATATGAACTTCAATATAAAGCCAATATCAATCTCTTTGTGCATTTCTTTATTATATTGGGTCGTGAGTAGCTGAAACAGATTTTGAAGCTCATTATTATGTAATTTTCTTCAGTCTAAGGTTGGTGCAATAATGAAAATCAAAGAAAATTTTTTTATAATTTTGTTCTCATTTATTGTTATTATGTATAATGTATAATAATATTATGTAGTATTTATTTATCTATATACTAGATCTCCTCATCCCTTTGACTAACCACCATAGGCTTCCATAGATCTTATCCATTAAAATCTCTGGGGGGGCTAATGTTTTTAACATTGATGTAAGCGTGAGGCTTTTACCCGATACAACTAAAAGTCTGTTTTAGGGGGTTTAGTGAGATACTTGTGGAAGGTTAACTTTCCACATTTCTGCTAATGCTAACCATCGTGTATTCAATTTTTCCCTCCTGATTGGACCTGGTATGTTGTTACTTACTACATGTCTACATAAGATTTACTTCAAGGAGACGAAGACCACTTTTTCAACCTAAGATTGTTCTCGATGCTGCCTCAAGTGTTAATTTCAATCTGTTTTATACAGAATCCGAAAAGATTCACCAATCAATGCTTTGACTTTTTATAGCAAGTCCACTAGTCTGTACCCCGATTTAAGATAGATTAAAGAAGATGTTGTCTTAAATCCTGATCTTTACAATATACTGTAGTCTGTACCCTGTTAACCTAGGGGGGCCTAGGAACCGCCCCTCCCCCAAGCTGTATTTCTAAACAATTTTGTACTGTTAAAAACAAAACTACAAAAAAAAAGTCATTGACATTTTCTGAAAATTATGACTTGCCCCCTCTAACCATGTCTCTGGAACCCCCCTGTGTTAACCTGCAGCTGTGCTCTTGGCACTAGACCAATAGACGATAATTCCCACCCCTACAGTAGAGTAAAGCGTGCTGCAGAAATGCAGCGGGTACCGGGTAGGGACTAGGGAAGCAGCTGCTGTACTAGTGTACTGCTGTAGTACCGTACTACCGTGCCTACGTGCGCCCGAGCCCGTGTCCCGACAATTTATATACGGGATTTTTATCATCACAGTGTAGCCAAAACTCAAAAGCTGTTCCGGGTACCATAATTTTTCCTGACCATGACTCGACATGACTACAACTGAATTATAGTGATTGCTTTGTCGTTTGTTTGCCCGGTCGGTCGCATGATAAGTGAGTCTCTTTGTGTGGTGATCGAGCGCCGAGTAGAAAAGGAAGGAAAAACTGTCGTTGCCGCACAAAAGAAACACAACAGGCCGCCGAGTGAACGGTGAAAGTCTCCTACTGCGGTCTGTGATTCGTCTCCGAACGAATCGTTGTGAGTAGTGACCGCGAGTCTCGTTAGTCGTTAGCACTCGGCGCGCTTCATAGCGCCCAGTCGAGCAGTCGACATTCGACGATAAGTAGTGCGACAACACGTTCGGTCATCTATCGACTTGCCGTCTGATTCGTCAAAATAAATATTTCGTATACGACAAATGGTGCGGTAGACGAAGAGTTACTTATGCGACCAGTGCCGGGCACTCTGAGTTGTGCCGTCGCGCGTCTGCACGCCCGGAAGGTAAATACCGAAATCGAATACTACCACCCATTTTAAACGGTCGTACACGACATAATAATACGTACTTGCCAAATGTCTTGTGGGGTAGGCTGTACGTGGGTGTATAGTAAATTAACGTGATGGACGGTCGTGGTCTCGGCTGACGATCCCCTCACACCCTCTTCGTTTGTTCGTGCTAAACAAATTTTTTTGAATTTTTATCCATTTGATCAGCTTACCGATCAGTCAATGGCGTCCTTTTACCCATAGGCAATCCACTTTTAGAAGCTCATCAAGGATGTACCCTGAACGGAATCACGTATTTGTGGTATTTGACACCATAGTCGTGTGAGCGTCTTCACGTCTGTCGAGTCCGCACTAGGTAGGAGAACCACCCTTATCGTGTATCCTCTTCCCAGAAAACCATCTCAGTGGCTGCAAAATTAAGTTTATGTTATACATACGTAGGTGCCTAGCTAGTCACATATTTACATTATTATATTATACACTGATTTTTTTGTTTGTTAAAAAAATCACAGCGGGTGCAATGGCACCCACTGATCGCTCTCTGCGGGCGCCCCTGCCTCTTCCACGCCTTGTAGGTTATTTGATTTTCTATGGTAATAATATTATCATTAGGATATAAAGAAGGATACCTAGTAGGTACAAAGTGTAGTCATTTCAGATTTTATGATGTAAGTACCGTTGTACTAAAGGTCAATGGTCACCTCACTACCTACATCCTGATGGAAGAATTAAATTGCATGAGGTGCCTAAATGTTATTTAGTTTGAGTAACGTTCAATTATTTGCATCAATAACTCTGATTATGGGTTAAATTTTTTAATAGATCTTTGGACTAAATTTATATCAATCTCATTAATAGCTCTCCTTCGTTTACATCAGTTCTAAATAACCTACACAACCAATTATATAGGTATCGAACAATTTTAATTACCTAAGTACAGAAGTAAGGATATGAGAGAAAACCAATTACAATATTAATGTAAAAATTCAGTATGTACCTAATACTGTTATTCAGATTGTCTAGATGAGATTTATTATATCATAATATGTTTCAAGTAGCTATGGCCTAGGAATATAGTTATTTATAATTCTGCTTATAGACTATTAGACTATAGCCAAAAATATATTTATAGTAATAAACAAAAGGCTTATTTCACATCCTAAACAAATGTTTATTGTGTAATTTTGAAGAAAGTAACTAGTTTCTGTTTGTATTATAATAATTGTTTTTCTCTAGGAACATTTATCATTATTATAAGTAAACATTGCTATCTTGTGTTGAGGTGAACGATTCGAGACAAGTGCCTCATATCCAGATGGATGTCTATTCAGTTGTATACAAATCTTACCAACTTAATTTGATTAAACCGTTATTTATCTCATACTTTCAAACCATATTTCCAATTTATAGGTAGTTGTTGTTTCTATATTTTAATATCAAAGCCTAAATAGGTATGCTTTTTGTATTGTCTAAATATTTAATTTATATTAAAATACAGTAATAATTTGTATGTAAGGTAATACCCTACCTATTACTTATTAGTGTTGTACCTCACACAAAGTATGTTTGTTGTGAAAGTATTTTTTGTCTTTTTTAAATTAAACTGTGTTAGTAGTTTTAAACAAATATTTGTCTATGATCACATTTAAATATTTCTTATCTATTTCTGATGGAAAATGAAGGGCAACAAAGGGCATCAATTTGATCTGTTTTGAATAAAATACATAGGTATTATCCAACATGATCTGTATCTAATAGACCTTTAATTTGTAATCTTAATATATTGTTCGTGTAATTACTAACGACCTATAAGCTCTCATGTTAAAACTAATTTAGTTAAAGACCTTTGTTAAATACTTGAAAAAATTATAACTTATGTTTATTGACTAACTTAACTTATTATCATATGATCTAATATGATGAACATTCTTTATTTAGTTTAGAATGGACAAAGGAAACAGATTCATTCGGCCATTAGGATTCAGACGACGAACAAGATCGGCCAGTAGCGTTGGTATGTTATAAATTACATCACAAACTTATTCATTACTTTTAAACTTATTTTATTCGTGTTTTAGCATATCCAGATAATAAAGCTCAAAGTGATGATTCCAGTAGTAATTCCAAAGATGTAGGAGTGTCTAGTATTTATCATGTAAGAATGCTTTAAATTTTTTTTACAAACATCATTAATTTGATTAAATATAATTTATTCCTAAAATAGAGTGATTCAGATGACATAAGTGGTGCTCCACAACCAATTCGATTTGCTTTACTATCAAAACATCTAATGCATTTGGAATCAGATTCAGTCAATGAAAACTTTACCCCTGGAAGACCATTCACTAGAAGGTTAAATTAAATAGTTATCAATAAATTGATTATTGATAAAATATTAACATTTATATTATATGTTCTTATAATTTTTTTATAGAAAAAGAAAATTTAAAAAGATGATTGTCGATCCAGATGTTAAGTTTCCATCACAAATGACTAGTAGTTGTTCTCAAAGTAGTAGCAGTGAGAAGAGAAGAACTACACGTCACTCGGCTAGTATGCCAAGGTACTGTTGTTTTTTTTCTTAGTTCAACTAAATAAATATGATTTTATTCAAATTGAAATACTTTAAATTATGACACAATACCTTAAAAATTTAGAAACTGTGGATCATTGATCTTGGCTATTGGTAAAAGAAAGCGCAGTAATCGAGAAATTATAGCTGGCCATCAGGGTACTTCAAATATCAAATCAATGGATATTGATGTTGCTAGTAGCTCAAGTAGTATTAGTTCCTCAGAAAGTGAAGCTGGAATTTATACTAATGATGAAGGAAGAGAAGGTAAAACTAATATTAATAAAAGTTATTCATAGTCATATTTTTATGAGCTGTTATTTAATATGTAGGAGATGATGAACAGAGTGATTGGGTTGGTAATGCATGTGGAGCTGGTGGAGTAACTGATGATGATGCCGAACCAATTAAAATTGATTGTCAGAAATTGTTATCTGTTAATTTACAAAATAGCCCGTTAGCCGAAGGAAGAGGACCTGGCCGTATGCCAATGTGGCATAGAAATACTTTTCTTAAGGTACTAGAAATACTTTTTTAGTTATTTTCTCAATTTAAAAAAAACTAAAAAAATAACATTAATGTATGGTTTAGAAGAGTGATAGAGAAATTCGTGGAGGCTTACGCAGAGTTCGGTCAGTTAAACCTAGTTTCTCTGTTATGACTTCAGCTAATGAAAAAGTATCTCGTTTCTTACGAGATCCTGCTCAGTCTGAATTAAGGTAATTGTTTTATTACTTACTTTTTGTATGGTTTTAAATTGTAACTAAAAAGTATATTATATTTTAGGCTGCATCCAATGCCAAAAAACGAACAAGACCAACTATCACATTTAGCAGAAATGTATTCCCTTCATATGCAACTCAATGACTCGCCAAAAAAAGGAGTTACTCTGACCAAAACTGAGTTAGTTTTTTTTTTCATTATTATACTTAACATTGATTGTATTAAAATTATATTAAACATTTATTTTTCAGCAACACAATCCAAGTAGACTTAGAAGCTCCGTTTTCACATCTTAATCCATCAAAAGATCACAAAAGAAAGAAATCTGCAACTTCTGGTAATAATAAAACAAAAAAATCATAGTACTGATGAGTAGCAGCCTGTACCAATGTAATGTTATCTCTTAGAAAAACTGTATGCTGCTGAATATATTATGAAGTCTTTGTAACATAGACGTCTCCCTTGGGCTGGGAATACACAGGTGTTATTTTACCGCATGTATATATATAAATATATACATGCGGTAAAATAATGCCCTTATGTTGTGTTCCTTACATAGTTACATTACATACTCATAACAATTTTAAACCATTTTTTTCCAAATGAACTATAACTTAATTTTGATCATTCCACATTTGTTGTGATTGTATATAATTATAAATTTACTTTTCATTTTTCAATAAATTTGGTAGATATTAATAATTTTATATAAAAATGAATACGAACAAAATGGTTAATCATAACCATAAATAATAAAAATATGAATTGGTCTTTTTTTTACATTGCAAACATTTGTAAAATTGGTCCTTCTTTGATGTTTAATTCCATTGCATGTCGCTGGTGTACTACAAATATTTATTACTTGTTTATTATTTACAATGTGTTATACATAAAATAATTTATTTAATATGTGGTTTTAACCACATGTGTACATTGTACAGTTGCATAATATTTTAACAAATCAATACAGGTCATAACCTATCATCAATACCAAAACTAATTTAACGTCTAATTAAAATTTAACTTAAATGATAAATCATTGTTTCAGAATTAAGTTTAGGCTTGCAAGCATTACATAATCAAGCATGGATACCTATAGTTCTAGAAGACAAGCCTTGTACATCATCTCAGACAGAAACTTCAACTCAGAACAAGTGAACATTATTACATACTTGTGCCAACTAGTAAGGCTGAAACTAATTGAAAATGCAGCTTCAACACGCTTTTTTTACTATTTATATATTATATTATATATGAAAAAATTATTATAAATTATTATAATAATTATTATTTTGTTGACATTTAATTTGTCTACCAAAAATGCATGTTAGATAATAGTAATACCAAAGTATTGCTATTGATGATTGAAATAGTCTTAATTATATACTGACTTATTAAATTTACCAATCAATTTCAGTCATTATTTTTAAGAGGAGTTTATCTATTATACTTAAACGCGGAGGTCGAAATACTCTTGATACTATTACTTTCTGAATTCTCAGTATTCTAAACATTCTGGTTTTAAACAAACATTTTTCATCATTTTAAATGTAAAGCTTTCTATGTCTAAAACTCTTCTTTAAATTGACATTATTATAATGATTTGTTTTAACCAATAACACTTCTTATGTACACTTTTAGGTATTATTTTTATGTTACTATTCCATATATTTATAATCAATTAAGTTTTATCATATAATTTACATGCTCATTCATGAAATATTATGTAACTTGATGTATGAATGTGATCATAATTTCTTAGTTTATAAGACGTAACATCATGAAATCACCGTTAATATATACATTTTAAACAATTACATACACAAATTGTTTTCATTTTTAGACTTAATAATAAATTATCTATAATATACAATTGTTGAAATTTGAATCAGCAATAATAATTGAGAAAATAATTTATTTAATCATGGATATTATTGTAAATACTTCAAACACAACATTTTATACTTAAAATCAATGATATAACTAAATTATAGACATATTATATAATTGGTTGGAAAATAATATTAGGATTAAAAAATACATAGAATAAAATGGAAATCAAATAAAATATTTGAATGTAATTTTATAAAAAAAAAATTCTCATTGGTTTTTGCATAATATGGTGTTATCAATAGCCTGTACAATTAATTTTAAGTGAGATACCTATCTAATATCTATAATTATTTAGATTACTTACATTTATCACCGTTTACTATGACTAAATTCCTACCTATATTATTGTGATCTTATTTATAGTTATAATATATTCAATATGGTTTCTAAGTATCTAAATTTTAAATATGGATGTTGTATAACTTAGGTTGCCGTTACTCGTTAGTATTTGAATAATTTAAAGTATGAAGCATTATGGGAATAATTTGGATTTCCTTTTGTAAAAATGATTCGTTGTTTAGCAGATAAAAAAAACTAATTTTAAATATCTTTCAGTCCACTATGTTTTTAATACATTTCAACTTGATTAATAATTTGTATATAGTATGTACTATATTATTGTCATTGTATACATTGTAATGATCTTTATGGTGTCAATGGCAAATTACATTTTGTACTTTTCCATAATTTTTAAATCAATTTATATATTATCAAGTGGCCCATTTTATGTGACTGCATAAAAAAATACATGAAACCAATAATTATAGGTGATTCTTTTTAAAAATATTTTCATATGATAATCTTAAAGTGTTTACTCTTAACCAGTTAAGTCTGCTCTTGATGTACATAAACCTGCAGTTTTACCTATACCTATAACATTTGATATTCAAAATCGTATTCTCGTGTACCCGGTAATAAAATTAAATTTGAAAAATTTAGTTGAAGCGGAACATGGATGTTCGCCGTTAGGCGTAAGTTGTTCCTACTGTTGGTACTTTTATCGTCTGTAACTGTAGCAACAGGTCGAACTTCGAACAGACGAAAGTTTTGGGCTTGTGTATCCTCGAACAGATTTTGAAGGAAGACTATATTATTATTGGTTTTCAGTTGCCATTTGAGCAATCTTTCATCATCGCGATTCGCTATAGTATTTTATATTTTTATGGATAGAAATAATATTTTCTTCGCGCTGGTGACGGGCGGGCGCGCGCACGTTCGAATTTAAGCGGGCACGTGCTGTTTGGGAACCACTGGTCTACGGTGGGCCAATGGCGTGAGCGCCATGCGACTCCCCGTTCGACGGGCGGGAGTCCGCGTGATTTTCCCGCTAAAATCCCTGCGCACAATCGGGACAAAGGCCTCTACCTACTAACCGGTCGCCGCCGAATGCCGATACTGGTAACCGGTACTCCGACTTCTCGTAAGTCGAGACCAGTCCGCAGTCGCGCTTCGCACCGGCACCCGTCCGACCATATTGTAACTCGCCCTATTGCTCCTCCCGTCTTGCAGCACGAGTGGTCACCGCACCCCGCCCGCCCAGTCACCGCCGCCGCCGCATTACAATTTTTAACGGACAATTGACAAACTGAGCCCGTCGTAAGCGATATCCGTCCGGAGAAATCTTCGCTCGAAGCGTTTGTCTCGAGCTGAAAGTCGTGTAATCGTTTTCCTAACCGCTAATTACTGTTTTGTTTTTCCTTTTTTTATCTTTTTTTTTTGGCGGCAAAGCACTGTGTCTGGTGTCACGTCATCGTCCAGGAGTTTAAAGGTTAGTGGTTTTTGTGCTTAGCTGCTTTTTTAATCTACTTTTTCCCCCGACCACGTCCCTCCTAGGTAGTTGTAATTTTCCCGAGACATCGGACCCACCTCTATAATTAAAAATAATATTGGCTATATTAATATTATTTGATATCCAAACAGGTGGTGCCGATACAAGATGCTATAGGCATGACGATTAAAAGTATATGTGTAGATAGGGAAGTTTTTATAGAACGTATAGTATTGAAGTATAATATAGACGGTATCTCTACTCGACTTCACAGGTAGTTCGATTTATTTTGTCGTCGAGGGGCACGATTTTTGGAATTCACGTTTTTTTTTTTTTTAACGTCTGCTGGAAAAATCTATTACGGGGTGGTCCGATGTAACTTTGTAAGTATAATATACTTACCTACCTACCTCCTTGGTTGAGTATCAGAAGTTTCGACGAGAACATTTTCGTAAATCGATACCCGCGTGAAACTATGTTATTTAATTCGCCCACGACCACTGTCTGTCTCTAATCTACGAAATAGGTTAATCGTATATTATTATTATTATGCAAATGCCCGGAAATGGTCACACCGCGTTTTGAATATTCCACAAGTCATTTATTCGATTACAATATCATATGGCATTTGCCTGCAAATACATTTTAAATGATTATATCGTGTTGAAAATACCTACCTATTCAATTGGGTGGACTATGTGTCAACTTCATCATAATCGTTTTTTAAAGGCATGATCTCATATTTTAATATTTGTTCGATAATATCTTGAATTTTTTTTTTTTCAACAGGTAGGTACTTAAGCTTAGGTACCTTCCTATCACACTATTAGTATTATACTTACAATATTTCTATATAATAAGGTTTTAGGATGAGTGATAAGTATCTTTCAAATTTAAATGATTTTACCGTGTATAGAGGAAATCATTTAAATTTAAAAAAATAAAATATTAACAAACTATCTACCTACATTTAGGAGAAAAATTAAAACAATGCTACCTACCCACTTTGTTTGAAATGTATGTACCTAGACAAGTATATGATTCATAAAAAACTTTTTTACCTAGTTTCAACTGCTTTTATCTTGGTAAAAAAAATTTAAAAAAATGACTACAATGTTTTAATTGATTGAAAATATTATATATGTTAATAGGTTACATCATAATACACACAATAGTACCTTTGTACTTTTTTATTATTTTATAAAAATAACTCAAGACATCATGGTCATTTACATGCATACATTTATCTACTTCTCTTATTAGGTATATACAATTAAATTTTTAAAAATGTAGCTTATATTACAATATACATTTTCTTATTTTTGTTTGATACCTAGTATTTAAATATAATATGTCGGTACCCATTGGCGTGGTGAACGGTAATTTCAGAGCCAATTGCCTCCGAGATTTTTCTTAAATAGAGGGGGGGTGGTAGCCAGTGGGTCCCCTAGTAAATGTAATGTGATAAACTCGACAGATTTTCAATAATGATCTGAAATATAATTAGTTAAATTATATTAATACATTATTATGCATTTATACTTGGGATATTTGTAACTTGCCTTTGGAAAATTTTCAGTTCACCAAGCCACTGTAAGGTACCTGTCACGTACCACAATTAATAAATTGAAATATATTATTCCAATCAAACAATTATTGTCGATGTTCTACTTGTACTTTTATTATGAATAGGTACTTTTGATTATCTTCCTATTTTTGTTGCTCACGATTTATTTATCCCTCTTTACAGTTATAGTAAAATTAATAAGAAGTATGCTTGACAGATAACAGTGTAAAAAAGTCAAGCGATGCAAATGCGCAAACTGGGATGAAAATGTTTACCGTAGTGTTAATCATACTTGTTATTCATTTCACTATGTTTGCAGTTATATTCATACCTATTTCAATTTTAGCATGATGTAATGTGAGATAGGTAATAAGTAATACTTTTATAATTTATTATACCTAATATTTACACCACCTAAAATATCCTATTCTCTGTTGGAAGTTTCTCCCTTAGAATACCTTTTATTGTACTATTTGTATTATTTTCTGATTTGGGTTGATGTATATATTTATTGATACCTATATAATTTGCTTAATTTTAAAGAAAAAAAAATACTTTTTCAAAGTTATTTGTTTACTTACACATTTTAATTCCTCTTAAAATATTTTTGCAATCTAGCTAGCACATATTTTGATAGTGGGAAAAGTACCTTAAATTCTAATAAATTCTCTTAAGTAAATAACGACTAGGTTTTAATAGGTACCTTCAATTAATTTTAAGGTTGAATTCTTGGTTATTTTTAATCAGAATCCCAAGTACATTGTATTTTAAATTAAATCAGATTACAATTTTTAAAATATTAATTTACAGGAAATTCGAACTAACAGTTTTGAGGATTTTGATTGAATAAAACAAAATGGAGACACCACCTTTTTATCCAGAGCCAACTCGGATGATGACCAGAAGCGTTCTAGCTGAAATACCAACTAGGCTAGGACGATTATCTATGACAGACCCAAACAATGGTAATATAATATTAATAATACAGCTGCAATATTTACATCAAATAAACCTTACTAAATATATACTATATTACCATACCTTCATTAGGTTTGGGCCGAAATGATCACCATCTCAATATAATGAATACCACTATAAGTAACTTGCCAACATCAATGATGACGCCATCCCCTAGTCCGGATGAATTAATCATCCAACAAAGGGGCCGTCGTAAAATACCAGTTACTTTTAGCCCTGACATTGATGCCATAAAACAGGTAGGCTTCATTCATTACATTCATTAGGTATATTTTGTTTTTAATTACCTACCAACTCTACCATCATTTTACCTTATTTTTATCTTTGGGTTTTTTTTTTTATTATTATTATTGTAACTTACTACTAAGTTTAACAATGTGGTATGGTTTTATGTTTCAACTATAAAATGTCTTATTTCACTTTAAAACATTCAAATATTTATACATTTTATATGATTAAAATGTTATTTTTTTTTTTTCCACCAAATATAGACAAATATTAGTTATTAGCCCTTTTCTGGTTATGTAATTGTTTGAAATAATTTTTTTTTATATGCTTTTAAATTATAAATATTAGCAGGTTTAAATAATATTATTATCTTATAAATACAGAATATCCGGGTATAAATTACTAATAAGGTTCATAGAGATTAAAAATACATTTATCTTTAGTAAGTTTTAGTTTTCATATATGTATATCTTAAAATAATTATTTGAATTTCTTAGTTAAATGAATATAAATGTGAACCTTCTTGTATAATCCCTATATCAGTTTTTAAAATACTAAATTTCAATTAAAAAAATAATAATCATAAGATAATAAATAATAATAACTGATAACTAATCATTTAGTAGGTACCTATTTGTGTTTCATGTTAAAATTATATCTATGATAAAAGCTATAACGAGTAGGTGCCTACAATTTATTTCAGTTTATGGATAGATATGGAATTGTGTGATTAATTAGGTATATTATCCTTCAATGTTAATATGAAACATATGCTTAATTTTGATAAAATCCATGACCAAATAATTATTATCTTATATTTCGATTTTTGTAAATAATGGCTAAATGCTAGTAAATATCTGGACATCTGGAATCAATTATAATAATATTCTTAACAATCTCATAATCATTAGACTAGATAAAAAAAATCAATGTGTTAATTATCATAATATTTCTTGGAACCTCTAAATAAAAATCTTGAAACTGTTCTTTGTAAAATTATTTTAATGATTAAAAATATTCCTTTAAAATTTAAAACAACTTGAAATTAATAAAAAAATATACTCCTTTTACAATATATTTCTGATTTGTAACAAAATAAGTATTATGTAAAAATATGTTTAAAAAAAAATTTTAAACATATCGTAACCTCAGCTATGTATGAGTTATCAATAGAGCACGGTTTTCTATGCAATTGTATATTATTTTCCTTTTAATATTTTTGGGTTTTTCTCAGTATCTCCATGAATCATCATTATTTGAAACTAATGGTGAAATTTTTTTTTCATATTTTGGCAAATTAATATTTTAAACAGAGATTAAAATATTAAATGATAAATATTTAAATTTTTTATGTTAACTATTTCACATATAATATTACAGTAATAATTATATTATCACTTAAATACATATATCCACAGATTACGTAAATCATTGATTATATATTATAAATATTCACTACACAATCGATACTATTTTAGTTGCCATATATTACATTGGTTTTATTTAAAATTTATTTTTAGAACAATCAAGAAACTCCAACAAAATCTGGTTGTTCTAATTTCAAGAGTTCAATTGTTCTGAGGAGTACTCCTCGCAAGAGATTACTATTAAATGATCCACTGGAATTATCATCTCCAGATAAATACAAAATAGTATGTATAAAGTTTAGTTACTATAGTTAATTATTTTGTTAATAATTAACAATGTTTGTGCTTAGGGCTCTCCAAGTTGTAAAAAATTACGTACTGAAGTGGCAGTTGAACTTCCAGAAGATAATTGTCTTTTGTCTGCTTTAAAATCATTATCTCCAGATCAGCTAATTAGTATAATCGGACAGATTGTCATTGACCATCCGAGTATTGAAAAGGTACATACATATTCAATTTTATTCAAAAACAGCTTTATATAGATACTTATTTTATTCAATAGGAAATTAGATCACACTTCCCTGTGGCCGATTTAAAGCCCCTTGAAGAGCGTATTTATTATTTGCGACGTAATATCTACAAGGCTTTACCAAGTAGCAGATTGATTTCAAAAACTGATCCAACTGCCTATAACAGAGTCTCAACCCATGTCTTAGCATTCAAGGTAAGTTTATTGCCTGTTTTCATCGAGTATTGACAATATTTTAATCCTGCATTATTTAATGTGTTTTTCAGAAATGTGTTGTCGATCAAGGCAGACGCTTGGTTGAGAGCTATCAGTGGCCAATCGTTATGGACTATGTGTTCATGGCATGGAAGCATGTTCGTAATACTCCTATATGGGATAATCCTGCCCACAACGCTGCACGCCGACAATGTTTTAAATCACTATCAGCTCAGTGTATAACTGCCCTCAAACACATGAAGGACACTATGAACCAGCAAAGCTGTGACAATTATAAAAACCAGTGAGTTTTTCTTTTTAAGCTTTTTAAATGCAATTGGTGATGTACAATTAAATTCTAGCGTACTAGTTATTATTTAATTTCTAAAAACTGTTTGTGTTTTGTCTGTTAACATAGATTGAAGCTGTTAGTTGATGACAGTGAAGACATAGAATGGTGTTTGCATTTCCTGAACATTCGTGAGTGACCCACGTCCCACATTAGTTTGGTTTTCTCTATTATATATTTTTTTTTTTTTGTCTAGCAGCAATTATATTTTTGTAGTTGCTGGATAAAATGTTGACTGTAGGCAATTATTTAGCTAACATACTACGTAACGTCGTGTTAATTTAAAATATTAGTAAATTTATTTTAATTGTATACAAAAAATTTAATGTTTTCTACTTATATGTGAATAATATATGGTGTATTGTGTTTTATTTCTGGAAATTCTGTAATTGTAATAATTTTGTCAACATAACCCACCCCCTACTATTTCTGCACAAAATTTTTAGTTTGCACCTACACCATCAAACAACTATATTTATGATTTTTTTTTTTTGGGGGAGGGGGGGGTTTATTTGTTTTTTGCTTATTATTTATTTCGTGCACCATTGTAATTTTTTTTCTATTGAAATTTATTATTTATTACAATTATTATTATGTTCATAAGACGTGGGACCACTAAGTTAGTTTATTATTTTACAGAATATTAGCAACGGTTTTGCGTTGTAGTATATTCATATTTTTTTATTAACAAATTGTTAAAATAATATAAAAATGTAGCGTGTTTGTGTATTAATCGTCAGTTTACTGAAAATAATTTATTATTAAATTCAATAAATTTGTTCAACTTAAGACTGTAGGGTCGTAATACTCAAATGTGTGCAATGCATGTAATTTGAATCCTTCTACATAGACTGTATAGTTAGTTTTATAAGATAAATTAAGTAAATGTACTTAGATTTAAAAAGTAATAAATAAATGTTCCATGTACAATTTGTATACCTAATGTATGAATAACTTTTTGTTAGTTTTAGTTATGTTTAATGTTTATCGTATTTGTAGGTAAATCTATAATTATTATTTGTGGAAATGTATCTAACCTCATAATTCTAAATAAATGGTAATTAATTTAAAATTTTTATTTTTAAACATTTTATGGTCAGTAGCTCAATTACAAAAGGTGTACATTTTACATGCATTTATATGTTTTATAAATCCACAAGAAAATTGAATAAATACATTAATTGGTAAAAAAAAAGACGAAACATTTCAGATAGGTGGAGAGGGAACCAAATTTATGTGTTGTAAGAAGGAAGGTAAATCAATATTTTACCATTGAGAAGATTACAGGGGAAAGACTTAAGCAATTCGGTGATCAGCTAAAGACTGGAGATTTAAGCTTCAAGACCACTGGGTCATAGTTGTGTAAGGGAATGAGTAATTTTTAGCTTGAAACCCACAAAACACATTATTATTGGATGTGCGTGCTTAATCTGTCGGCAGTAGATTACCAACTGCCGAGTGAGGGATCCAAACAACAGATCCGTAATCATTTATAGGCCTAACCAGGTATTGCATACAGAACAACGCCTTTAAGGAACTACCTAGCTTAAATACAATGTCTAGGTATCCTCTTAATAAAACCATTTTAGCGCTTTACTAATCTGGTAGAACCAAAATCTAGAACTTGGTTATTCATAGAGTTCGGTATGAGGATGGTCGTCAATAGAGTATGGAAAGTTGAGAGGAGAATGGCATCTGGTAAAGATTATTGACTTGCATTTCTCAATATTAAGAAACAATCCTATGTTTGCTCCCCACTTGACAAATCTGTCTGAATCTTCCAAAAAACACAAAATCAAGGCGATTTGCAATTTTATATCACCAGCAAAACATAGTAACTTTTAGAAGGGAACCTTTGCAACAACTTATTATGAAAAATACAAAAAAAATGGGATACAAATTACCACCTTGGGAGACACCAGATGTAGCTGTAAAGGTTAGTATGTAAGTAAGAGGTAATCCAAGATAACAATGGGAAATCTATTCCTAGAGCTGATAGAACAGATATAAGGAAATCATGGTTTAAATTTTTAATTTATTTTCATATTTAAACAAAATTAAAAAATGTATATAATATGCAGAAGTTTCATGACCATATTATAAAAAAAGCGGCCCCCACTCAAATTTAAAATTAAAATAAATTATTTAAGATATATTATTAGCGGATTAGTGGTATTTCTGAATGTTGCAACATGTCAGGTTAGTTTTTTTTTCAAATATTTTAATTATATAGAAATAGAATACAGCCCTATATCGATTTAACATTCCATTTGATATATTTTCATGATTGGAAAATATATTCAAGTATCAAGTATGTATCAAACATTATACATACAAATTTCATTTTAAAATGATTACATTTTGGACATTTCTCAAAAACTCAATTTCAAAAATGTAATATATCAGTTAATCACTGCCTTAAGTTCCAACCATAGACATATTATATGTCTCTGGTTCCAACTATCGAGATCATTTTGTCCCCCATAATCCATATTATTTAATCTATTCTATTGTTGTCTGTTGAGTAGATATTCGTCCCATGCCAATAATAATTAATCTATTAACTGAACTACCCTTTGGAGCATTTTGGCAATCAACCTCCTCGTTTTTCTTTAAAATATATTTCTTTATATTATATTTTTGTTTTTTTTTTATCATTACTTACTATAGTACTGAGTACATAATATGTAAAAAAACATTATGTAGATGTGTATTTTATTAAGGATGCATGATTTTCAAATAAATAAAAACATAATGTAACTGGTCATTTGAAAATTAAATTTATTTTTCATAATAAACATTAAGACTGTCTAAAATATAATAACGGTCTTTTGAAAACAAAAATTATAATAAATTCTAAACATGGTAGTTTTTGATTTCTGATCCAATAATTCAATGATAATAATTTACTATGTTTTTTTTTCCTTTTGGACACTTAAAATCTAATAAAAACAAAAACATATAATATTCTGAAAAAGCTATCAACAATGCTCCAGACATATTAATACCGTTGGAATGATAAATAAAAACAATGAATTAATATACTATGCAATCTATGAACAATCTAAATTATACCTCAAAACTGTACGATAAAGGGTATTGATAATTTATAATGTTAAATTGATGATAATTGATAATATATGTGTACCTGCACAAATAACCATAGATTTATAAGTTATTTGAAAATGGGAATGTAGTTATCCATGCGAGCACGATGCTTTTGCGACACACATTCAGATATCCACACAACATTTCTGCATTCTTGTTCTTTAAGTTTCAAATACGAGTAGAAAACACCGTAATGGAATTGGCGCATGAATGCATTAACATTCAACTTCACTTCATGTTCAAAGAAACGATCTTCAAGAGTTTTTTCACCAGGATTAGTGCCAGCACCGTCAAACAGAGCACTGTACTCAGCAAAGTACTCAGCAACAGCTTTGACCTATATGTTATAAAAAGCATATCAGAATATGATTAATGATTATTTTCTAAAAACAATTGTCATTTTATTATGTTGTAAACGTTACCTGATCGTAATCATCAGCTCTAGCTAAGGCTGCAAGACCATCTGGGTAGAGTTTGCCGCATCTTGGATACAGCTTAGCTCTATCGTCCTTAGTCAATTCTGTTCCAAACGAGTTGATTGTTATGTTTATTGCCCGTCTATCAGCTTCAAACGATAATATTTCACACATAGTATCAGCAGTGATACCTCCAAGCTTTTTACAAAAATCATAAAACGATTCCAAGTAAGCCTTATACAGAGTATTACGAATAATTTCAATGTTCATTTCGTCGAGATCCTGTTCACTAATGCAGTCAACAAAGAATGGAGCCAACGGTGTGTCGACCAACACAGCATTGTAAAGTTCAGCTGGAGTAGCAGCAACATGTATTGCTTCCATTTGCTCGAAACTACCCAATGGATGACACTTTGGTATCAATTCAGATATGGGGCGCTGGTGAAGGGTCCCGGTGATCAACAATATGATGTTGTCAATCATGTAACTGTACGTGATGTAATCGAGGAACGTGCTGAGTGGTTCCACGGCATGGTTGCGCATGTGTTGAAATTCAATAACGAGCTTCTCGCGCAACTTGTCATCGATAACGGACACCGCCAGCGGGCTGGGTTCATTGGCCAAAAACTGGCCGTAGTCCGTGGATTGCAGATGCAATTTAAGATCGTCCAAGGTCTCACACTGCTCAAGGTTCAGGTAATCGGCATGTCTGAGTATGCCACACTTGAAGCCGCGGCACAATCCTTCCAAGTATCCTCCGTCAATGTTGAAGAAACAACCGGTGTCCACCATGATTTCGTTAGTCAACCTAAAAACAACAACGTTAAAGCGACTGATCTAAAACGAGACCGTTCACGCCCAAAATCGTCCCCACTGAATCGCCCGACAATCAGTTGTAGTACGAACAATATGTAAACAAGTGTCGTTGAAACTGAATCGATAGCGGTCGAGAGGACGCGGACACGGGCTGATTCGGGTTCACCGGGCTTACCTGAGCGGGTTGTGTCGATCAAAACGTAACTGTCCGCCGCAATTTGAATGTTTGGCAGACTGCAGAAAACGAAATTACGATAGAGCACAAACACAGCAGACCGTACACTGTTTCTACAAGTACAAATTATAGTACACACCTTAATTTTTATCAATTGACAATCATCGAGAGTCACGACAGTATCATTCCGTGTCGAAAGTGGTGTCACGGAATCTGTGGTAGAGGTGGTCGTGGTAATGTTCTGGTTAGATTGGTCTGAAGTTAGAAACGCGGCGTGATTGATACGGACGAGGATCGCATGAACACAGCAACGTTTTGTGACAGCCAAAGTGCCTGTAATTTTCATACATTGCATTATTAGACTGCTGCAAGTTTGAAGTCAATTTCAATTATTCAATAAATATATCGTGAACGAGGAGGGGGCGATTACTAAAACCCGTCCAAAAAAATTCCAAATTTGATTATCCAGGCTACTACTAGGTACGAGTAAGTATTATGATTTTACTTTCATCAGCAAAAAATCAAGATTTCTTATAAATTTGAATGTATACTTGACGCCGTAAAGTTAACTGTCAAAATTCATAATTGGGACAATGTCCGGGCAATATGGGAAATTAAACACTTTGTCCGGGAATTGCACAGAATGACCAAAATACAGTGGGCAATAAAAATTATGAATAATAATGAAAAAGATATAAAACCGTTTTTCTTTTCAATAAATAATTTACAATATAGTTGATTTTCGGTAAATGTAAGTTGCGTCCCAAAAAAAAGGTTCCGATAACAATATACTTAAGTTGCGGCCCGGTATTTCTCAGGTACATACGTAAGTTTCGGCCTGTGTTTCTGTCCTGTATACGTTAATTGCATCCGACGGAAAATCCTTAAAACTAACATTTATAATGTTTTTATCGATGGTATTTATGATGGTATTATCAAGAGTACTTCCTGTTCTCTATCTGCAAAATTTTACTGTAGTAACATTTCATACGATGAACACATATTAGTTGTTTTGGACTTCCTTTCTTAAATCCACAAGATGTTGAAAACTGTTTTACTGAAGACATTATGGCAATACAACCACAAGATGCTCGAGTATTAGAATTCACAGACTATATTAGATTCATATATAAAAAATGACGCTGACTTTCCACCAGAAATATGGTCAGAATATTTATCATCGACATTACGCACGACTAACAATTGCGAATCTTTCCATAGAAAATTAAATAGTTCGTTTAATTCTTCTCATCCTAATATTTTTAATTTTATAGATATTTTAAAAAATATACAAATTGATACTTATATAGCGTTACGAAGTCAGGGCTCAAAAAATAGAGTAACAATTGAAAAAGAAGGATATATTAAAAAAAAATGGAAGAATTATAGAAACTAAAAAAATTACTCAAATTGAATTTGTGAGGCAATTGTCATTCAAATTTTTACCTACTTCTATATAGACTTAAATAAGTTATACTGAATAAGTTAATAATTGATAAAGGACAAAGTTGGCACAGAAAAATTCAACTGCAGCTTATAGTATATCGATACAAATATACAATTTTAAATAATAATAAATAAATATAATAATTAATATTAATAAATAATAATAATGTAAATAATTAATTACCAATATTTTTAACCATACCAACATTTTACACAATTTACAATTTACACATACACAAAAAATACCCGGGACGCAATTTACATATACCCAAAAAATACTCGGGACGCAATTTACATCAATAACGTACATTGGGACGCAACTTACAGTCACCCTTAATTTTTATATAATAGGTATATGAATGTTGAGGAATAAAGTAATATAGGTACATATTGATATTTTAATTAAATTATTGTTTTTTTGTAGTAGGTACCCACTAAAATGCTTGAAAGATATAAACTATAAACTTTCCATTTTAGATTCTGAGCGGAGCGATGAATGTATTGATTTTACAATGATGTGTGTTTTTTTTTTTTTATTTTTTTTTTTTATTTTTGTGTCTGAGGACACCTATTAGAGCAGTAAAAATGCTTCGATTTTCTTCAACAATACCTTTTCTGATAGTAAAGTGAATCTAGTTGGTACTTTGGGGGGTCAAAAGTAAAAATTTCCCAATAGTTTTCACAAGCGACAAGATAAACAAAAGAAAAATTAAGGAAAAACGGGAATTTTTACACAAAATTGAATTTGGTTTTTGGTGTAACTTTAAAACAAATGACCGTAGATACTTGAAATTTTCACTGGTTGTTTATATTTGCATTTTCTATACACTATAACATTTTCAAAATATTTTGATTTATTTTGAACTGTTTAGGGACATTTTCATTTTCCGTTTTTTTTTAGTTTTTTTTCTTAAAGATATCAATAAAATTTTATTTGTTGGCTAAAAAAGCTTGAAAATTTAATAGAAGGCTCCTAGTATATTGTTTCAAAGGCAGATGAAAAATATTAAAAATCCTTAGTCACAGTTTTTTTTCTAAGCATTCAAAGTTCATAAATTGACAAAATATGGAAAAATCATGAAAATTAGCAAATTATTTTGAGTTAAAAATTCGTAAAAATTTTTCTTTTTAAATCTAAGGTTTTAAAATGTAATACAAAATTCCTCATAAGGTTGTCTAGCTTTATCAAAAAAAAAATGTCTTTAAGAAAGTCAAAATAAATTTTTATGAGCGTTTGAAATTCAAATTTTTACAACATTGGATATTTACTCGATTTCTCATGTAGCGATTTCCTTATTTTGTTGTAATTCAAAAACGAACGAATTTAAATACTTGAAAAAATCACTGAATGTTTATATTAGCATTTTCTATACACCATACAATTTTGAAAATATTTTGAATCTTTTTGAGCTGTTTACGGAAATTTTCAGTTTTCAATTTTTTTAGTTTTTTTTTCAATAAATATCAATAAAGTTTTATCTGTTGGGCCAAAAAGTGTAAACATTTAATACAAGGCTCCTTATATATTATTACAATATCAGTTGAAAAATATTAAAAATACATAGGCACAATTTTTTTTTATAAGCATTTAAAGATCAAATTTTGACAACATTTATCAAATTTATAATTTAATAATTATTTTGTAGTTAAAAATTTATAAAATGTTCAACTTTTATAGCTAAGGATTGTAAATTGAACACAAGGCTCTTAGGCTCCACGTAAATAGGTTATATATAAATTACTTTATTCACAATAATATCATCAAATATACTTGGTAATATCATAGGCTGACTGACGGTTTTCGTTCAGAATCGTTTTTCTCATACAATGATATTATATCATTGAATTCAAATTTAACACCATCCATTACAGTGATCCACTTGTAACCTACTGTACAGCAGAGCGACATCCACTTACCCACCTTTTTTTTCATTTTATACGTAGTTTATCTATATAGTTTTCCTCTTTCACTCAGTTTTCCTGCAGCTATACATTTTAATTTATTTGTTTTACCTTTTAAATTATTGTTTAATGTTATTTAAACCTGTCATAAGCTTATTGACTGCCAAGATTCGAACACTTTCACTGGGCGTCTTAATTACATAAAGCGTTCAGGGAATTCACGCACACTATAGTGATCAATCCCTACAGTACTATATTATACACATTCACACGGCACTCCCGATGGATGTGGAATATTGCCTAAATCTAATCCCTTAAAAATGGTTCGCTTTCAACAGCCTTAAGAGGATTCAATACCGCAATTTTCTGTTTTTGTCTAACACACATGCGACATAGTATTTTAGACGTGTTTTTTGACAACCATACCAATTGATCTAATGAAGCGATAAGAATTCTAAAAACAAATTTGAATTTGTCGTCGATCTACTTGAAATCGACTTTCCCACATTTTTGATTTTAGATTCGAAGCGAAGCGATGAATGTATTGATTTTACAATGATGTGTGTTTTTTTTTTTATTTTTTTTTTGTGTCTGTCATCACCTTTTAGGACAGTAAAAGTGCTTGGATTTTCTTCAACAGTAACTTTTCTGATAGGAAAGTGAATCTAGTTGGTACTTTGGGGGGTCAAAAGTAAAAGTTTCCCGGTAGTTTTTAAAAGTGACGTGAAAAACAAAAGAAAAATTAAGGAAAAACGGGAATTTCTACGCAAAATCTGTTTTCGAGAAAATCGATTTTGGTTTTTGGTGTAACTCTAAAACAAATGACCGTAGGGACATGAAATTTTGACCTGAATGTTTATATAATTGCATTTCCTATACACCATAACATTTTCCAAATATTTTGACTTATTTTGAGCTGTTTACGGACATTGTCAATTTCCATTTTTTTTAGTTTTTTTTTCTATAAATATCAATAAAATTTTACCTGTTGAGTAAAAAAGCTTGAAAATTTAATAGAAGGCTCCTAGGTTATTGTTTCAAAAGCAGATGAAATAAATTAAAAATCCTTAGTCACAGTTTTTATTGATAAGCATTTAAAGTTCCTAAATAGACAATATATGGAAAAATCACGAAAATTGGCAAATTACTTTGAGTTGAGAATTCATAAAAATTTTTCTTTTTAAATCTAAGATTTTAAAATGTAATATAAGATTACTCATAAGTTTGTCTATATTTATCAAAAAAAAAAATGTCTACAAGAAGCTTAAATTAAATTTTTATGAGCGTCTGAAATTTATATTTTTACAACATTTGATATTCACTCGATTTCTCGTGTAACGATTTTCTTATTTTGTTGTAATTAAAAAACGTATGACTGTAGATACTTGAAAATTTCACTGAATGTTTGTATTAGCATTTTCTATACACGATAAAATTTTGAAAATAATTTGACTCTTTTTGAGTTGTTTACGGACATAGTCAGTTTTCAATTTTTTTAGTTTTTTTTTTTTCTATAAATATAAATAAAATTTTATTTGTTAGATAAAAAAGCGTGAAAATTTAATATAAGGCTCCTGATATATATCATTCTAATAGCAGTTGAAAAATATTAAAAATACATAAGCTCAATTTTTTTTTATAAGCATTTAAAGTTCAAATGTTGACAACATTTATCAAATTTATAATTTATTAATTATTTTGTAGTTAAAAATGTATAAAATGTTTAACTTTTATGGCTAAGGATTGAAAATTTAAAACAAGGCTCCACGTAAATAGGTTATATATAAATTACTTTATTCACAATAATATCATCAAATATACTTGGTAATATCATAGGCTGACTGACCGTTTACGCTCAGAATCGTTTTTCTTATACAACGATATTATATCATTGAATTCAAATTTAACACTATCCATTACAGTAACCCACTTATAGCCTACTGTACAGCAGAGCGACATCCACTTATCCACCTTTTTTTTATTTTAACTTCTCCGAAAATTGAAATACAACAATTTTTAAATACTCCATTTTGAATATGACATTTTTAGGTATTTGGGGGGATAATATCAAAAATGTGGGAAAATCAATTTCAAGTAGACTTGACGACAATTTCAAATCTGTTTTTAGAATATTCTTATCGCTTCATTAGATCAATTGGTATGTTTGGCTAATACACGTCTAAAATACTATGTCAAGCGTGTGTTAAACAAAAACAGAAAACCACGGTATCGAATCCCCTTAAAATATATATATAGGTATATAGAGTGGTATAAAAATGCGCGTGAAACGTATAATATTGTAGGTATGTAGGTATATATATTAACATACACATACGTAGGTATGTTTAATCCATGGTATGTAACACGGCAATAGGCATATGAATAATTCTAATAACAATAAAAAATGATAAGTTTTTCGCAAGCCGTAGCATTCATTCTAATATTCTATATAATACTGAAGATATACAAACATTGAAACATGAATATTCCTCAGATCTACAAAACATGTCTTTGATTTTTTAAGATAAATTATTTTTATTTCAATGCAACTGTACCTACAAAAGTCTTCAATTTAACGTAAGTTATCAATAATTCTATAAACTATTATAAACAATAAATTAATGATATAATATTATTAAAATAAAAACCATTATAAGATTATGTAAAATTGACATATGTATACCTATAATAAGAAATAAAATTCCTAAAATTAAAATCATTTCGTTTGTTATTTGTAAGATGTTGATATAATTATATGTTTACAACTAAAGAGCCTGTGTGGTCGGTAAGTATTCTTGTCCATGGGTCGGCTTCGAGAGTTTACCCGTTCTTGTATCTATAGTGGTGTTTCGATCCTTCCCCTCCACAAACATGTCTGTAAGTCCACTCAAAATCGCTTTTGCATGCGTCTTCTATAATTACTTTGCTCGTCACGACTATTGACTGCACCCTGATAAATAAGTTGAATAAAAGAACCCCCGGAGCACCGACATGAACCACTGTCTTTTCTGTCCACGAATATGAAAGAAGTCGTCTCATCCCCGTCCGTTTCTGTGGACTTAGATGTCACCGGAGCTATACGAACAGTCTGGCGACAGTGGCCGACATATTTGTATATACGAAATACCGCACGCCGCATCGTCGCGCTCATCCCAAACTCCGTAGTGGCGTTGTCTGTCTGTTTATCTGTCCTGTAAACTGTTAAGAGTTTGACGGTTAAATATTTTCTTTTTGATGTTGTTATGATTATTGTTTATTTTTGTAAAGGTAGGTGCACAAACAGTTTTAAAATGTTGTTTTTTGTTCAATTATTTATTTCGTTTTGTAAATAAGTTATTCAAAAATATAAACCACGGAAGTTATATTAAAAAAATATATAGATAGCGTACGCTCGATTAATATAACGAATAATTAATAATGATATAATATTTATGCTGTATATAGCAGTATTGTATCTACGATTACTCAGATTAAGATAAGGTTTTATCAAGAGACACATTCGACCTGTGCCCCGCGGACTATGATAGGTACCTGCCGACTCGTTCGTTTACAGTCCATACTCCTGTGTGAATACTACAACGAATAAACACTTTTTTCCATTCAATACATTATACAACTACAAAAATAAGAAAACTGAATACATTGTTATATTATTTGAAGTTATTAGGGACCTACTACTTTCTAGTCTCGATATAATTCGATTATATATTTATATAGTATTGTACATATTTACAACCGTTCGTATTACGGCTACAGCGGTTATATACTTATATCCGTGGTATAAGTAATAATAGTATACCTACTGGCTACTACCTATATAAATATAAGTAAATAATGTCGGAATATTCTAATGATGAAACGCTGTTTGGTGAATAATTTTAAACCAACTGTGGGTAAGTGTTTCTGACCCTAATGACCCTACAGAAATAATTATAAATCCAATTCAAATATTATGCAAGTACACGTATATACCAATAAGCTATAGATTCAAATAAACCGTTAAATTTTAAGATTTTGGATATTTAGATGAACTTTCGACAAATCTGCAGTACGTAGGTATACAGGTATCATCATTTTTCTTAAATGATAATATATTAATTATATTATTTGTGTATGAATAATTATGTAATTCAATTAGGTATAAATCACACGTAGGTATAGCTGGAAAATGTTAATTATTTGAGGTTGAAGTCCAAAATGTTGTCATTAGGCATACAGTTAAGCCTATCGTTTTAACATTAGCCAAGCGCCAGACATTATATCAGTAAAATATGTAATTCAATAATGTATTATGTGTTCACAATAAATCGCTATAATATAATAATATAATAATACCTATATTACCTATATATAAGCTATATTATGTAGGTATATTGTTAATACTCGGCATGATGTGCTTATGTACATTTATTTAGTTAATTTTCTTCCCTTGTACAATATATTAAGGTACCTTTTATTATAATAGGTATGCAAACATATTATGTAATAACAAAGGTATTTTATAAGTACAAATCTGGTATCCTTTTTGATATGCCCGCCAAACAGTGCTGTCGCCGTCGCAAGTCGCAACTACTAAACGACTATTATTGACCATATTACATATTATAATATAATGATGTAGGTACTCTCATAATATAGAAATCGTTTGGTAAAAATATTTTTTCTTGCATGAGTCATAAACGTAGTTATTCACATAGTTGTTAATGCATATTATTCTTTTTTATAAGCATTTCTTCTGATTTTTTTTTTTGTAAATACTTAATACGATATAATAATATATATAATATAATACACCTATATTATACCACATAAGTATATTAACCTATGTTTAATAGTATTACAAAATAATTGTGTATAGACATTCGGTGGTACACAGCTTGCTTGCTTATCATTTACATACTATTTACATCAATTTATTGAAATAATATTTATTACGATCTATATACCTATATTATGTTATATAATATAGATCTATAATATATTTACCTATATTATGTTTTATAGTCTATAGGTACGTTGCATATGCAGAATGACTGCATGAGTACACCAATTATTGAAACTGTGCAAGACTTTAATACTTTAATAATGCTATATAAATAAATCATAGGTACACGTTATGTTATTATTTTAAAGTTTTAAACAATATCGTAAAATTAAATAAAATATGCATGGGAGTTTTCACCAGTGTTTTTCTTACAGAAGTACCCGCTTAACTTTCCATTTTCTCACTATTTAGTGGTATTTACGTAGTATATTATATTGTGTTTGAGTTAGTACAAAAGAGTTTTCATTAATACGTTTAATATAATTATACGACAATATCCACAATTGTAATTTTAATCAATATAATCATCGCAACTATATCTACCAAGCTTATAATATTATATACATATAATCATGTGTTATGCGTACGATGTACCTAAATAATACAGACGGCGGATTGAACTAATATTTATTTCGTTTTTGAATACAATAACCAATATTAATTAAAAATTTTTCCACCGATATTTCGTCAATGACCACTCTATAGTACATAAGTATTACCAAACTTCCGTTAATTTGCTGCTGGAATCCCTTCACCTAATTCTTGTAACGCTATTTTAGCTCTATCCACTCCTATCTCTTCACGCATTTTAGAAATTAACTTCCAGACGGTTGGGTCGCCAATATTGTTTGTACGATGTTATTACCCTACCATACCTTCTATAATGCACATGATTTTTCTATCTACATTATCTTCTGTTTCTGTAGATTGTATAACCGGACTTTTTTTCCATATAATTATTTTTCAGGTCGGACTTTTTTTCTGTGTGCTTTTTTTCCCCGGACATTTTTCTGGGATTCATTGCGACCATAGACGATATTATTTATATTAAAAATACATGTACCAGCAGTCTTATTACAAAATAGAAAAACTCGAGAAATTATTTAATGCGTTTATAATATATTTTTTTGCTGCACATAATAGTACGTAGGTAGGTAGGTACCTACGTTATAATATTATATACCTATACACAAGGCACAAGCTATTACGTGTCACATTATTTAAATTCAATCTACCACTACAATTTAGTACATATACCGACATACCTTTACCCTAGTACGATACTATTATTGTGTAACAACATTCGTACTTAATATAGTTAAGTTGTATACATAATATTACATCCGCTATGAATACAAACATAATATTATTATTATATTATCATAAACATGAAACAAACATTTCACATATTTTATTATGAAAAATAACTGCTGAAATTAATTAATACGGTGAAACTACACAATATATATTATACCTATATTATAAGTTTATCAACACGCGAGTGTTTTACACTGCGTGCATACACTGTTTAAGGCGCTGTAGTAAGGCATTTCCGACCTACGGTCATAGCTAAAGGGCGATATATAATAATATAATATAATCTAATACTGTGTATAGTCCCATATAATCTTAAATTTACATTCGAATATTATATAGTTCTAACGTACCGCCGTTTTACCTGTTCAGTGACTCTCCCATTGATTATCTACATCGTGCAGGGACCGTCGTCAAAACACTCAAACACCTAAATAATAATATAATACCCAAGACCACTGAACTAAATATTATTCTGTTCAATCCTTGAAACCGAAGTGACTATATTATTATTTATTATAATAAATGAAAAAAAATTAAAATACACTATTTGTATACATATAATATCATTATCATTGAGTATATTATATTGTATACAACTCAATGATAGTAATATGAATAAGGGTTAATGGAAACGGCGTCAATCGTTTATTATTGTTGCAGTGTTATATTCATTTCTATATATATTTCTTCTTATTTGGTACAAGAAAAAAACATCCTGCTCCTTAAAATACCGGTATTATATTATATTATATTATATTAAACGGTATTGTCTGAGTTGCGGTCGCAATAGACGAATTTATTGCGGTCTTAATAATATTGAAGGTAAATTTAACGTCTTAATTGCGGTCAGTATCCGGTTATCGATTATCCGATTAGCTCTTATCCAATTTTCACGTCAATCATTTCATGATCTAACTGTGAAGCAGTATTCAGTATATTAGTATCCCTTTTTAGCAACACAATATTGAGCATAGAATGTGTTAGGCGATGTTGCCAAAATTTTGTAATTTATTATTTTAACGTATTATTACACCAATATAATGATATATATATATATATTATGATACCAGACGCGAGCTTTATCGACAATGTTATCGTACGTAAGTCAACGTTATATCGTTTAGTCTATTGCAAGACGTTTTCGTATCAACACGTTAAAATGTCACAACTATCTGTAATGTATAGTGAAAAAGGGAAAATTTTGGAAGATTTAAGTGAAATTTATTTTTATGGTATAAATAATAATGTATAATACTATAATTTATTTTCGTATTCGTTTTTGATTTCGTTATAAAAAAATTTTCAGTTTTTTGGGATTTTTTGTTTTTGTTTTATTAATTGTTTTCGTTTTTTGTTCTTTCAAAATACCATATAAGAACCTACCTAATTTAATTTCAAACTATTCATTTTTAGTGAAAAACATTAATCGTGCAAAATTACAACGATTACCAAAATGTATGGATATGACGTACATGACTATTTGAATATGGACGAAGTGATATCTACGAAAGGAGAAAACTTAGTAATATTTAACGATAAATCATGCAATGTAATAATATTTCCATGCGAAAGTAATTTGAAATTCATGTGCAGTGTTGAAACTATTTTGGTGGGTGGCACTTTTGACTATTGTACAAAATTCTTTCAGATAGATACATATTGAAAAATCAATTCAGTAGACTAACCTAACCTAACCGTAGCATAATAATATGTAACTATATCAATATTTTAAACATAATAATTATAATCATATTTTTTTACCGCAACTAGGATTTTTTTTATCTGTTTTGATCCCGACAGCAACTAGGATTTTTTTTTTATCTGTTATAATCTCGAACGCAACTTGGTATAAACCTATTAAACTTACTTTTACGGGGTGCCGCCACTGGGTGACTTCTCCCTCCCGTCAATCAAATCTCATCAAATTTACTTATTGTATAAGATGTAAATACAGATTGTAAATATATATATTTTGTTCAATAAAAAAAAATGTATTGAATTTATTTTGTAAATTCTGATTTTAGGAATTTGTATTTATATATAAGTACTTGAAGAACATGTTTTCTTATACTAAGATTTTTCATACAATTTAAGGAATGTCGTATTACGATTTATAAACTTATTTTTTTTAATTAGTAAGCACCTCCTTATTTCCTGTAAATTTATATTTCGTATAATATCATATAATAAAATTTAAATAATTAATTAAGTATACCTGTATATAATTAATTATAATAAAATATAACCATTAGTCATTACGTTACGAATAGTTGCATCATAATTGAATTTCTTTAAAATTTAAAGTCAAAATATGATTGTATAGTGTGGGGGTCGCCAACCTTTTCCAACAAGTGAGCCAATTTAAAAATGTTAAGTATAGCCGTATATAGGTATCTGGTGATCTACCACTATTTGTTTAGGTATACAGTATACCTATTTCCGTATATTATTTATATTATTACATGCAGAATAATTAGAATATATTGTATAATAATATTCTTCTTTCATTATTTCTCCATCGGAAAATTGAATGTTTTTCTTAACTAATATATACTTTACTTTGCATATAAACTATAAAGCGTAAAGGTGTGTTCAAGTTTTAAACTTTAAAAATACGCAAGTTATCAACAGTATAATTAGCTTTTAATAAGATCGACCAATATTCCTCTAAAGATTGACTGATTTGTGACCCTTGGTATAGTGCAGGGGTTATCAATTAATCATTTTTAAGGACAAAATTTGAAAACTGGAATTTGTTCACGGGCCATCAAAATTACTGATGTCGCCCGTGTCGGTAAACACCATTGAACAAAAAAGATAAACTACAACAATACAACATCAGAGTACGTACAATATTAACGGTTTTTACTTTTTTTCTTGTCTGCAGGCCGCCATTCGATAACACCTGGTATAATGTATATTATTAATATACTGTATGACAAAAGAAAGGCTAAGAATTGTAAATGAAAATAAGGTACTGTAACATTCTTTTTCATTATACATTATTATAGATGTAAATTTTATATTAATTATAAATGTATACCTAATACAATATGTATAGGAATAAAAAATAAATTACTGCTACGTACTGTCTTATGTTACATATTATATGTGACTTGTTATAATATATTGATCATTTTTATTTTTTATACAACTACAATATAATTTTATTATTTGATAAAATTGTAGTGATTATTGTAATTTGTAGTACAGAGAATTGTAGTACATTCATTAGTGATCGTTGTTCAGGACACTGAACACTGCAATAATCGTTTACATAATATTTATTTATTTAAACCACCGCAGTATAGCATATATTTTATAACAAGCTTAATAAAGCTTTTGTGAGAAAGATTCGAAGGTATCCTTAGCTCCACCTGAGTAGTGGGTACGCCACTACGTATATAATATTCATAATATATACTATATAGATCATTAAATATTTATTATATAATATAATATAATCAGCATAGCTAGTATAATAATTAAAAGTATATTCAGTTTTTGATACAGTAATTTGTACGTAATAAAAATCAAAAAACTTGTTCAAAATTATCGTAAAGGTTACTACAGTTATGGTTTGATAACGTAAAAACGAAGAGAATGAGTGAGCGAGTTTATTTTTAGTAAAATATAAAAATTTTAAACTTCTTTTTTTCTCGTATAAAATAGAGTTTTGTATAGTTTATAATATAATCATAATGTATATACAGGGGTACTTTAAACTTTTATTTCTTATTGTTGGGTAAATCCCTTGGCTCTCGAGGGAGCTTATATTTCATGATTTTAGATTCAAAAAGTATATAATATAAAAGTTGGTTGTGTGTACGAATTATTATTGACTCGATTCGCTCACCTCGGTTAGGTTAGGTTAACCTAACCTTCGCTCTCCTCAATAACGTATTTCATATATATATATATATATATATAATATACATATTACATATATATTGCTTCAAATCTGAAGTCAATTATTACGATCAATTATTAAATTATGAAAAAACGAATCTGATCAGAGGATGTTTTCACTATGTCACTTGATATAATAAAATTCAATTATATTGAAAACCCAATAGCTTATTCATTTATTATACAAATGTAGCAAAGTAGGTAAAAATCAAATAAACCTGCAGCCTGCAGACTACAAAACATTTCTCGATTCGGTTATAATACCTAAGTAGTTTAATATTGAACAATTTGCTAAGTTAACTTTTGTTATTGAGTGTAAAAAAATATACAATATAATATTATTAATTATTATTATCAAGTCCAGTAATCCATATAATATTTCATTCTTAATTACTGTTGCTATTTTTTTTTCAATAATTTATAATAAAACTTGTATTATTATTGTTGCATTTTAAACAGATCAGCCGTACCTATAGGTATGACATTATTTACTTACTGACAACTGTAGAGTTGTGGATACCTTATACTTATAAATTATAATCTATATTATATTTATTTAAGTAGATGATATTTTTATAAAAGGGTTTTCAAGAATGCACTATTAAATATCAAATATATATTGCCATTTGCCAGCCATATCCTAATTTTGTCTATATTAAGGATGTGTTTTTATAACACGTATTTTATAATACGGAAAACCAATTGAACGCGTTAACCAAGTTAATAAAAGATCTTCGTAGATTCCTTTATGTTCCAATATCACTAGATTTTTGTCCGCATATCGACTTTGTAGCCGATAAAGCGCTACGTGTTCTCGGTTTTATTAGGAGACACTTTTCAAACTTTGATAACCCAAAATGTCTTTCATCTATACTTTACAACTATCTCATACATGATTACTTTTGGGGTACAGAGCTATTATCTGCGGTCTCCTTACACAATAAGTAACACTCAGAGACTTTGCAGAGTCCAAAACCGCTTCTTGAGCTTCGCAGGGCATAGACTCAATGTAGCACATCTTCCACACGATTACACTATTACAGGATCATTAATGACATAGGTATTTAAATTCAAGCCACTTTCTGAAGTAACATTATTTCTAGCTGTCGTTTAATTTTTCTAGCATTGATTGATGGCAACATCGACGCATCTCGAATACTGGAACGACTTATTAGCATTCGCGTCCCTAGAAATACTCGTAATAAAGATTTATTTTACATTCCACTAGGGCGTAGCAATTTTGGAAGAAATGCTCCACTTATAAGAACGATTTCCATATTTAATAATTATCAATAATTTCGCACTTAAAAACATTCATAATTTTTATTCATGTACAACACATAAACGTTTTATTATTACAATTTGCAGTTTTACTTATATTTATTATATCATATTATTTTCTTTGTATAATTTTCAAATCTGAAATCGTAGATATTATTATTATTACCGATGTTGAAATAATTCTATTACATTTTCACAATACCGATATCATGCGAACATACATGTATCGTTTTTGTGTACACAGTACAATAAATATTACCTATACCAATACAATGCCGATGTTTTTTTTTTTTGGATAAATATTAGTATGACAAAACAAACTACATTATTTCGATGCTTTTAAAAACTCTTAAGTATCATCATAACTCGAACGGTTGACCCAATTATATACGCATACAATATGCAAGCATGCCGCTTACCTAGCTGCCTATACAAAACTATGATGGGATGCAACGTTGTCATATTTTCAAAGTATATAAAATATTAGTATAGGTATACAATTAATATACAATTTTACCTGTATAAGTTTAATTATTATTATTTTCAAACTTGAAATCAATAATTTCAATAATTTCCATAACTATATAACAAAAGAAAATACCAACGAAAATGCGTTATCACAAAACTTCAGAATCAAAAGTATAAATTATAATTTATTATGCACAGCATTCAAACGTACCTATGTATAAAACGTATGTATTATATAGGCATTATGTCATTATACCTACTCGTTGCTACGCGAATGATAATCTGATCAATATATTGTTCCTAACCTATATTTTATTAGGGTAAATTATCTTTTAATTTTTACGAGCCATCATCTATTATAATATGTTGTATACGTTGCAATATTACACTATTACCTTACTCGCGGTATCCTTTATGCAAAAATATTAATGGGCGGGTGGCTGGCTAGGTGAGTGGATGACTGCTTGACATATTATAGGTATTATATTATTATTATAATATAGTGAAAATACTAAATAGTAGGTATACAGAATATTACAGAGAATAGACATACAATATACTTGCTAATTGCTATTTAATTCTTTTACTAATTAACTAAATTCAGTCGGCAAATCTCAGTGCTGAATGCATTAGCAGCAGTATGCACTAAGCACAGACCCTTCGAGTGGCGAATGGCGATGCATATATTAACGAACCCCGTGCACCAACCAACTATTCTACCACCGCCCACCTCATAATAAAAGCAAGTATTATGATAGTATTGATGACGGGTCACCGAATGTACCTATTTTTGAACTATTGGGAAAAATTAGGTACGCAGAAGGAAAACAATATTTGAAAGAAAAAAAAGCAGTCAAATCGGTAACGATCAGCTGTATAATATATAGGTGTCTAAAAAGTCATTGTAATGGATGTAAATTTGAAATTTTTGATATAAAATCATTGTATATAGGTACGAAAAACGATTCTGAGCGGAGACGGTCTGTCAGCGTATGATATATAATATTAAATAAGTAGGTATATATTTGATGATATTATTGTGATTAAAGTTATTAAAGTTTCAAGTAATTTAAAGTCTATAAATATCTAAGTTCGTCTGATTGAACTTAAAATATCTATACAAATACTATGTTCATATATTTTTTAGATTTTTTAGTTACAATATGAACTATACTTACGTGTAGAACCTTGTTTTACATTTTCAATTTTTAGCTATACAAATTGAACATTATATACATTTTTAACTACAAAATAATTTGCAAATTTTCAATTTGATAAATTTTCTCAACATTTGAACTTCAAATGCTTAAAAAAAAATCATGCAAATATATTTTTAATATTTTTAAACTGCTATTTTAACAATGTGTTAGGACCCTCGTATTCAATTTTGAAGCTTTTTACCTAACGAATAAAATATTATTGACATTTTTAGAAAAAAAAACTAAAACAATAAATTTAAAATTTAAAATGACTGTAAATAGCTTAAAACGTGCCAGAGTATTTTGACAATTTTATTCAAGGATATACAATTATATAAAATAAACATTCGGTGTAAATTTTAAATATCTACGGTTATTCATTTTTGAATTACAACAAAATCAGAAAACCGTTCCATGATAAATTGAGTAAATATCCAATTTTGTAAAAATTTGAACTTCAAACGCTCATAAAAATGTAATTTGACTTTCTTATAGAGATTAGTTTTTTTGTTAAAAGTAGATGATAAGCTTATGAGTAATCTTGCATTATATTTTAAAATCTTAGTTATATATTATAAATATCAAACTCATAATAATTTGCAAATTTTCGTGATTTAGACGAAACTATATTGCGAACCTCTCGTATGAACCAACTATACATTCACTTACTCATCAGAAAAGATATTGAAGTTAAAAATCGAAACATTACTTTGACTACTTATCGTGTGAAGGTATACACATCGTATATTTACACGTGTAAAAAAACACACATCATTGTATTACATTCATCGCTCCGCTCAGAATCACTTACTATATATGTTGTTTGTTCTTGGAAAAATTCACTCCAAACCCCCCTAAAATAAACCCTATAGGAACGCCCCAGTATTTCTTTTATTACTATTTTTTAAAAAAAAAGGGGATATCCCGAGTGCGTCCCGTTTTTAATTTTTACATTTTTCATAACCCGAGTGAGTCCGCCGTATTATCGACAAATTATAATGAATAGCCCGAGTGCGTCCTCGGTCCACAGCTGCTATAGGTACCTATTTAAGATAAACTAATCTAATAAAAACTTTTAAGATACCTACATGTTTGGCGATCAAATATGGTGGTTCAAATGTACAATTATAATAATATCATTTGTACATTTATGACTGTAAAACAATTTAAAAATAATAACTTATCATGATTAAATGTTTAAACACCAGCCTATTTAGATATAATAACAAAAATTGTTTTAATAAATTGTACGCTCACCCAAACTTAACGGTGTAAGCTAAAATAAATTAATAATAATAATACAAATAAATAATAATACAAACAATAATAATAATAATAATAATAAATAAATATATTTTTGGGGTGTAAGCCAGTTCACCTTCTCGTGGTGCACCCTGGGTAATTATAAATGAACTGGGACGCATTCGGGCTATGTAAAAAATATTACCTTTTTTCTAGGGACGCACTCGGATGATACCTTATTCTGGATGCACTAGCAACATTAAAAAAGAGTCATTTCGGAAACTCCCAAAAAAAATTCTTCCGATAAATATATGTTCGTAGTCAATAATTATGTAAACATATATAATTCAATTATTTTGTGATAAACTTATAAGTTATAACATAATATTATTTCTATCGGTAATCAGTTGACAATAACAAGTAATTACATATCTATAAGATATTATTGCTTATAACTTTTTAAGCAGCTATATTATACCCGATTACCTAAATATAATATTATAATGTCATGGGTTCTTTATCAACCATTTCGTCTTAACTACAACAGTTCATTACTTAATATAACAAATTATGTAAATTCGTGAAAGTGTTTTCATTTAAAATTTAATTACTTTATTGTACTCATAACGGTAGGCATATAGGCTGTAATGGACGTAAGCAAAATGTACGACTGTTCAACTAAAGGATTTAAAAACGATACTTAACCTTGTAGATAAAGAAAAAAGCTTTAAAATTACATTATTTGCCAACTTGAATATTAAATTAAATAAAACTATTATAAATCGTAGGTTAAAATAAAATATAAAATATAATGAGTATAAGAGTATTGTATTTTAATAAATGAATAACACTTCAGAAATGTTGAAGTTTCTATGTGATTGGATAATTTTTTATAGAAATTCGCTAGGTGCCTATAATAGTAGATATACCTACCTAAAACCTAGATTTCCAAAAACACGTTAAAGTATTGTAATTATTCATCTTTATCTTCAACAATATTATTGACCCCGTAAACGGAATACGTAATAATTATATACATGTCATGTATTTTAGGTGGCTTGGCATCGCTTATGTGCAATAATATATACGCCGTTTAACCATCAACCGATAACATATTTTTGTATATCAGTATTAAGTGTCAACAGTTAACACGTGTACAACGTACGGAATAGGTAGAAGATACCTTATTGATAAATTATTTGTGTCCATATAATATCTGTACGTATATCGTATATTTTATTATGTAACTATATGCAAGGTATAGTACCAAGTAGTATATATATGGTAGCCTGCAGTACGTATAGTAAGTCTTACATAGGTTATTTCGGGAATAAAATCGATCCGTTCTTAAAGTTGAATCATAATATAAAAAGTAAATTTTTATTCAAAATATTTTAATCGTGTTCGGTATAACTTATAAGCACATATAGGTAGTACATTTTCATAAACTCACTATATAAATATAAGACGTATTTTTATACGATTAAAAATTTTTTTAAATTGTATTAATCATTTTTATCGATAATATTCTATATTATATTATGTATGATTGATCATACCAGCTCACGTAAACAAAGTATTTTGAATACTTTTAATTTTGGATAGTAACAGAAAGTGTATTTTAATTTTGTTCTAAAGAGTTCATATGTAACCATATAAGATATCTCATTATAATTGTATTATAGACAATATAGAGATATTAATATATTATATTATAATGATATATATTATTTATACTCATAAAATATATTATGCTGAGATTTTCATATACGTCCAAAGAAATATTATATTATAATAAAACAAGATATATATTATAAAAAAAAATTTAGATTTATAATTTATATTTTAGTTGTGACAATATATAATATGGAAACATACCAAGTATATAGTAGGTATACCAATATTTTAAAATAACATATTTATACATATATGTATCTATAAGCTATATTATAGTATAGTATACTGCACTATAGCTACATAATAATATAAATGAAGGATAAAATAAGGGTAGCTTAAAACGACGTGTGTGTTCTATCCTGTCGTCACCACTATTATATAGAAACTACAAATAAATGGAAAATAAAATAAAATATATTATTTCATGTGTCGGTATATTTTGGTTTTTGTTATGTCCACAGGCCATAACTCATATAAGCCTATATAGGTTACTTAAATTCGTTTATAAAAGACTGTCTAAGCCTGTTTAAGTATATTATAAATTATAACAAAACATATTGGTTCAGTTTCAGAAATAATTTTTAAAAATATTTTCGAAACAGGATTACACCGTTTTTATACAAAATATAGAGTTTTGGAAATTTGATGTTTCCTTTGCTTTGTAAACTGTATTGTTAATATAGTATGTATTGTATTGTATACATAGGTACAATTTTAATTATTTCTTTCTATAAGACCAAAATCAAAATCCATAAAAAAATACTACATGCAACAGGTAAAAAAAAAATATATCTCGAAATGATTTTTAGATAATAAATTAAAAATAATTAAAACATTAAAACATCTTGACAAAATAGAATATTTTCAAAAATTATTTTTATTTTATTATATGAATCAATAGGTAGGTAGGTAACCCGATGTACTAATTCCTTACTCATTCTGCAAGAACATCTCACCTTCCTTCCACAATAGTTCAAGGAATGGGGTGTGAAAATAAAATAATCAAATTCTATACTGCTCTTTCATTTTTATATTATCAGAAACAAATGCACCTATTATAGTCTATAGACGTATCTCTTATTTATAATGAACTAGTTTCTAAAAGTTACAACTCCGAAATGGATCCATATATTATACTTATATAGGTATTCTCAAAGGTGGGTATACTAATAAATAATTTAATTAATAATAATTAACTATAGTTAAAAAGTTGAAATTAAATTAAACATTTTTTTAACTTTTAACTTATCTAGGTAGTATTATTTAATTTTCTAACCAACTTATGAATTTAACGAATTTCATTGATAGTTAAAATTACCTTATAGCTTTCCTCAGTCAATTTGAAATTAATCCATCAAGTTAAAATAGTTTTGAACTTTTCGTTTTTATTGTTTTATATTTACTAAAATATTAATATACAAATTAAAACAACCCCCAATATTATGATAGTACAAACATAATATTTGTTATTTTTCTCGATAAAATAATTTTGTACATATATAGATATATTTTAGTAGATTAGATACCCTGCAGATATATAATATTATATGACTTTAAATTGCTAATTTTAAACACTGTACTACACCATTAAAGTTCAGTGAAATTGTTTATTACAATTTAGGAAATCAGAAAGAACGCATTGATCCCCATACTAATTTAAAAAAATAGATTAACATATAAATTGTATTTTCGGACTTTTCGTCCAACTTTTTTCCACTCGGACTTTTTGTCCGATATATTATAAATTTATACCAGAACTGCAAACATAATATTGCAATATATTGAAAAAAATATAGGCAACGAGATTTAATATAGGGTAAGATAATTTTAGTGCTACGCTTTTGCCATATCAACCATAATTTGTTCGCAAAATTTTACCATATCAGCTCCCGCATGTTGACAAGACTTAAAATCAAACACAATATTTTATCAGTAAGTTAAAATACGTTAGTACTGTAATGTAATAATGTATTTTAATTTTGTGAATTTAATAATTTGTATTTTTAAACTTGTTGTGATAAAAGGATTCGTTCGTATATACCTACTACCTAAATACAATTTCATCAATATATATACGATTATAAAGTAAACCCCGTGATATTGAATTAGGAAGGTATATAATATATATAATATATGGATAACAAGGTCCCGCCGCGTCACAACTAGGACTCACCAAAAATGAGTCTCGAATGATGCGATTCGGTTGTCATTATATGTTTTACTTATCGTGGTTTTTATAATCTTTAAATCTGTCGCACGCAAAAATTTGGTTGCGCCAGCTGAATCGTCTGCGTAGGAGATTGGTAAAAAACGTCGTCGAAATATAATCGAAAAATTTAGACGAAAACGGACGGAAATTCAGAGAAACGTGTTGAAGGATACGCCGCGGCGCACCAGATAAGACTTAAATATTTTGAATCTATAGCAATAACGATAGAATACAACCGGGTGGCAATAATGACAGAATACAATCGGGCGGCAGGTACCTGGCCCACCTGGGTTACAATGGGCTTACCGAGAAATCGGCGGCGGCGCACCGTCAGGTCTTTCCGCGGACGGCGAACAACAAAAACGGAAACGACAAAACGCGCGCGCCCGGGCCGCCGTCGCCGTCGCGTACGTACGTTCGACGGCGGCGGACATATTATTTTTTACGCGGAAGCGCGGCGGGTCACGACCACCGAAGCGCCGGTCGCTCCGCGATTGGCCGGCGCGCGGCCCGGCGGGAGTGGTCCGAGTACGCCCGTCACGTCCCGCCGCCGCCGCCCCCGACGGTGCTCGCACACGAATGCCGTCCGCGCGCCACGCTCGACCGCACCTCATCAGTCGTAATCGATCGCGTGTCTAAATAATATTAAGTACACACTTACACGCACGCACGCACGCACACACACACACACACTCGAACGCGTAATAATATTATAATATCAACGTTCGCTTACACGTACAACTACAGGTACGTACGACGCACACGCACACGCACGCATCCGTCTGTCACACCTCGAAATATAAGTCTGCTGTATTTTTTTTTTCATCTTTCTCTTAGGTACGCACACAATTAATATTTTTCTAGTATTATAATATTATATTGTACGCTCTCGAAACCCGCACAGCACACACACTCGACGACCGCGACGACGACGACGACGACGACGACCGCGGCGTTTATATATGCGAATCAGTTTTATTAAATTTACGCGACGGGTAGGTTAACCTAATACCGGGTTACGCGACGGTACATATATAAATATATTATAATAAACGCATCAGCTAAATAATAATATACTTACGCGAGTGTAAACATGCGCGTGGATATATGTCGTACTGCAGCAGTGCCGGTGCATCAGTTCGTTTTCGCATCGTTCGCTTGTTAAGTAACGATATAATATTGCGTCGGAATAAGCGCATTCATAATAATTATCGTATAAAAACAATTTAATAATGTTCGCCGCGACTCGCTAAAGATCTCGATCATACGGGCGACGAGATGCTCGCGTGTTAATCCGTCATTAATTATCGTAATAAAGGTACGTCATCGGTAACGCGCCTCATCCGTCCATAATTATAATATCATAATCGTATATGATCTACGTCTGGGACCACCTGCAAATGAAATTTTCGCTGTATGTAACGATTCATAATAGGAGGAGGTGTCTGCAGAGAATTGCAAAATAATATTATTTTACAATCGTCGTGTACGATATAATATTATATAGAAGACAGTAGCAGGTGACGAAAATGCGGCGGGCGACCTGCACGTGAAAAACCGCTGCAGGCCGACGAAAAATGAACGAATCGGTGACCGTGTGCAGCAGACAACAGGGACCGTCGTATCATCACCACCACGGCCATCACGTAGTAGTCATGCCGGCGCAGTGCAACGGTGACGAGTGCGCGGCAGAACCACAACCGGCCACCGTGGCCGGTTCGTGGACTGCATACGGCCATCAGCCCGCGGCGGTCGCCGCCGGTTATCATCAACATCACCACCACCATCATCTACAACAGCAGCAGCAACATCAACAGCAGCAGCAGCAACAGGACCATCACCTCCATCATCCGCATCAGGGAATGCCCACGGTGCCACCGCCGCCGCAGTCGTTGATGCACCAACACCATCACCATCAGCCGGTGGACGGTGGCGGTTACGCCGCGTGGCCGACGGCAGTCGTGTACAACAAGAGGCGGCCGTCGTACGCTGACGACGTGCAAGCGTACCATCACGCGCACCACCACGCGCCGCCGCCACCACCGCCGCCCCCGCACCATCAGCCAGCCGGCGCTGCGGCTACCTTGCAGGCCGTTGCGGCCTACAACCCGACGGCCGTGACGGCCTCGACGGCCACGTGCTCGTCGCCCGGTACGTCGTTGGACGAACCGTCGTCCGCGGCCGCTGCGGCGGCCGCTGCTTACCAGACTGCCAACGACTACAAGTACTGGCCACCCGTACAGCAGCAACCGTCGCCAACCGGCACAGGACGCGTGAGTCCGTACGGTTGGATGAAGAGAGTCGAGTACCAAGACCGTCCACAACCTGGTAAGTAAAATATATCAATAATTAGTATATTTAGGGGCGTTCTTGCAATGTCCGGTTAAGTGTCGGTTAACGCTAACTGATTGATGACAGATTTTTTTACCGGCAGAATTCCACCGGTCAAGTATCCGTTAACTTTAACCGGACATCGTAAGAACGGCCCTTAATATTATATTCAGTGGCGTGGTGAACTGAAAATTTTCCAGAGGCAAGTTACAAATATCCCAAGTATTAATGCATAATTATGTATTAATATAATATAAGTAATTATATTTCAGATCAGTATTGACTTTACCTATTGAGTATATTATCATATTACATTTACTAAGTGACCCACCGGCTACCACCCACCCCTCTATTTAAGAAAAATCTCAGAGGCGCTGAAATTACCGTTCACCACGGTCCACGGTACTGATTATATTAGATTATTAAATTAAAGCAAAGTAGGTACGTTTTTCCCGCCAAACTCGTTTAACCAACTTTTTCTACTCACGCAACAATATTTTCTACAACATATATTATATTTTATACTACAAAGGATATTATTAAATGTTTATGCGTTCGAATATACCAAATTAGATTTGAAGATTTCCCATGCGATATTTATAACGTATAATTTAATAATAATTATTTGTTCGTCGCGAGTCGTTTATAATGACATAACATTTTATTGGCGGACTATAAAAGTATCTTTATATGCCGCAGGATTTTAAATTAATTAAAAGGTTATTTGTAATTTACATATAATATTTATTTTTTTTATTTATTATTAAGCCACAACAACAAAGATTATTAGCTGTTACATATAATATTATTGAATATTTAAAAGTTGAAGTTAATGTAGTTTTCTAAAATTCTTAAAACCGTAATACAAAATAAACTATTTCTTATAAATTATGTTGTGCTTTAATATTATTTCTTTTAAAAGTACACGTCATATGGTTCAAAATAATATTCAGTATATATTTATTTATACATATTGTTTCTATACTAAGAAATTAAATTAAACTTTGGATATATCTATATTTGATATAGGTATATAATATTATCTAAACCAGCTACATATGAATATTTAATAATCTCTTTCTTCGGGGCCGCGACTGACAAATATTCATGATCTCATTTTGTGTAGAAAAATTTGTCATGTTATTTTAGAAGTACCTACCTAATAAAAGGCGTGCATTTTGATAATAATCTTAAATATATAAACAAATACAATAAAGATTTTAAAAATACAAACACTACACTACATATTTTTTAATGTAGAAGCATCTATAGCTACTAATTACTATAGCTACTAGCTACAAGCCCTGATTAAGGAGGACCAAGGTGGCCATGGCCTTCGGGTCTCGATAGTTTGAATTTATTTAGGGGCCTCTGATGTGTCCATTGCATTTTTCGTTATAGGCTATAATACTATATACAAATTTAATTAACACAATTAATAATTATACTATAAATTATAATACATACTAAACACTTTATAGTACTTTACAGTTTACACTAATATATTATGTAGGAAATGGCCTATCGTGGGGTTACTATATTGTATGAAACGCATATTATGAGTATACAGAGGTGTTTAAGGGTACTATATAGGTAGGTATAAGTTAGTAGGTATATTTATTTACATATATTATACATATTACATTATTGACTATTAAGTGGTGTGTCTAAAGTTGAGTGAAAAATTCTCGGCACGTCGTGTTTAAATAAATTCGTATACAATTTTATGAATTATACGCAACCATACTATATAGTATATACCTATACTTACTACCTAGGTATATTACAGGTGTGTGCGAGTCGTCGTGACTTGACATAAGTATACTCATGCATATTAATACGCTCACGAGATAATATTAAAAAATAATAGTTATTGTAAACGAGTGTTGCGCGTGCAGATCGTATGTGTACCTCGTGCATAATACGTAAATATGCAGCTTAGTATGTGTATTCATTTTGGGGGTAAAAAACAGTATTATGTTGTTTAAAACAATTTTCTTCTGTTTTAAAACAATGTTTTAAACGAAACAAATATTGTTTGGGTTTTAAATAATGTTTTCAACGACATTTATTTTATTTTTAGTTATTTTTAAGGTATTTGACCATTAAAACAATATAAAACAGAATTGCATACATAGGTGTTTATTCATATTACTATGACAAAACATAAGAATTATTATAAACAAAACTATATAATATACATTTCAAATTATTGTTTTCTCTCTTGCGTATTAATGGAGTTTTTATGATTTCAAATGATGCATTTAAGTAAAATATTATGTTCAACTGTTTTGAAAATACTTGGATATTATAGAGGTATTCTTGGTATAGTTTTTTTAGAGATATAAATAGAATAGGACTATTTATTTAGGTACTGTAATAATACCATAACACATTCCATGTAAAAAGAATGCAATTTTTAAAATGTTGTGGTCTTTCAACAATTCTAAAGTTTCATTAAGTCATTACTGAAAAACCAAAATCAAATTTACTCGAACTTTTAGTAGATAATCAACGGGGATCTATACGCATCATTTATCACGAATTGAATATGTTAGATATTGATATTTGATCTAATATTATTTCGATTTAATGAGAGGATTAAAAAAAAAAGTATTTTAAACACAATAATAATCGCCTGTATATTAATATTTCATATACTATTTTAAACTTATATTTCAAAGGTAGTTGAAGAGGAAGGGATCTCAGTTATGTATGTAGCTGTGCATTTTTATACAAGTAATTAGAATATTCTAATTTCTCCATTGTCGACGAAAAGTGTTTTCTGGTCTTTTATACTGAAATGTAAGCTACTCGGCTGACCCAGACATTTACATGCATTAATTATTAAATATTAATTGTTTTTGATCAGAAAATGTACAAGTACTGCAACAGCAGCCTGCAGGTATATATAATATAAATTATAAATATAGACGTATAAATGTATGATAAAACCTACCCATAATAATAGTCACCCTCTCCGAAGTGAGACCGTTATGGCGTCAATAATATATTTTATTGCTTTTTTTTATTTATTACAATTATTGTAAAATGTTTCAGCACACCTTATGCTATTAGTTATTACAAGTATTATGTTTTACGCATTAAATTATATTAAATACATAGATTAATAATGATATTGATAATAATGCGTGTTAGCGGACAATTGTACCTATTGTGTTAAAATACCTATATATACCATACATCACAATTTAATATTAAAACATTTATTTTGTTTTTATACACACACTACAATAATAAACTTACACGTCATTACGACATTAAAACAAATTTATTGTATGTATTGTTATTACTATATTGAGCACAACTTTTTCAATGCCTATTTAAAACTATCACGATTTAACAATTCATAGTATTCGAGCATATTACAATATTCCGTTAATTTTGTTTAAATACTATGACTATATACGAACTATTATAAACAATGTGTGATATGTTTTTTTTTTTTTTTATTGGGAAACCCACGGCAACATAGGCCATTGGGTGTATGTGATATGTTTTATTTACTGTAAAAAACCTATAATTTAACGGCTTCGTTACACTATTATTTTAGCTATTTTGGGTTCGTCCCGTTTTACTAAAATAATTTAATATATATCATGGAAAATTAAATCATTAGATATCATTATATATTATATAATATATCCCTAAACGTCTTGTGATTTCTTTATTTGGTAAATATTGTATTATTATACAATATATGATGTATAATATGCTAATATCTATGTAAATTGTTAACGAAATTTAAAAAAAAAATAACATATAAACGTATACAATATTGTAAACAGTACCTATAATACAAATAGTTTCATGCTAGTTAAATAACTCTGATCGCGTTAAGCAACGAATCAATTTAAAATACAATATTTAACTAGTCTTTTTAGTTATTTTAAATAACCACCCACCAATAAATACAAACAATGCATAACAAATTATTATTCTTTATATTACATCTATTTAAACAATACTGTTGGATGAATGATTATAATTTATAAATTATTATAATGTTTACGATTTTCGTTTTCTAATATATTATTTTGCTTTTGTACCTATTTATATATATATATAATATTATATAATATGTATCCGCATGTAGGTAAATTTAATTTTATCAATTGATTCCGTTTATTCTATTATTACATTTTGAATTTACCCACTGCTTTGTACTATATTATTGTACCTACAGGTCATGATATACTTATAATGATTAATGATAGGGACAGCGATCCTCTACTATTGGATGTTTGGGTCACATAAGCGGTTCTTTTTTTGGTGTATAACAAAATTATAAGGGCTACAACTCATTTGCGCACAATTACCTTTTTTACTGCCTATTTGCGCACAATTTACGAACAATAGAAACCTTTTTTCCTAGAAATTTAACCACGGATAGAGTGTACCTAACCTGCGTTTCTCTATCATTACTGATGGTGGAAAATCATTATATATTCATACAATATTTTTCTTCAGCCTAGCTTAGTACTTTCTGTTTAATTTTATTCTGGTATCATGGACTGGCGGGTTAAAAAATGTTTCTTGAGCTGTTGATTTTCGATGAATAGATATTCTATTGAAATGCGTTATTACGAATTAAAGAAATATTACGTAGGTACCTAACCTAGAATTATATAGTTTTAAGAAATCGACCCAATACCGTGGTCTGTTTGGGTGAATATATTATATCGATTGGGTGAGTGATGTTTATTCAACAAAAATTACCATTTGCGCAAATATGTATAAATATATAACAAATAAATTAATTTATAGGTATACCTATTGAAAAAATAAAGACATATACAAAATATTATATAATAGATAATTATTAATGAATTCTCAATTTAAAAAATATATTGGTAAATAGTAATATACAGTCAACATTAAGCATTTTGCAATTACTAAAACAAAATCATAGTATACGATATATTGTGTAATAAAAATAATTAATGATGAACCATATTTTTAAAAACGTTCGCATCAAAGTCACCAGGTTTTTACTTTATGCAGGTAAATATAATTTCACTTACCCAAACGCGCGGTATAGATGATAGTCGCCCAAACTGTTAATTTTTTGGTCAAAAGTATTATCTTCGACCACCACCCGTTTTAACATCACAGCTGTCGGTAAAATGATGTATCGTAAATACCTCTGTATAATATTATAGTAATATATAGGCAGTGAATTAGGTTACCTATACAGACGTTAGACGTTATATTATTTCGTTATTCACGCGTTTGTAGTTTTTCTAATATAGTATTGTAATATACCGCATAATATACATATTCGAACACAATAAGTCCCATATAAATTACATCACAATACACGCACGTATATCCGAGCTATTTGATATTATATTATTATTATTATTATTATTATGTTGTTATCACGTCTGCGCGCATAAAATATACAAAACCTGAAAAAAGCCTACCGCATTATATTGCAGTAATAACGACCGAAACGCATGTGCGAGCATCGACACGAGGATGATGCTCACTTTTTGAGAAAGCCGCTTATTTGGGTGTCGTCGGCGAGTGTTTATGTTAAATTCATATAATATTATATATAAACACAATAATGTAATACGTATTATAATAAACGATTTTATATATTTTTTTTTTGTATTATACGGTCCCGTGATGTTGACTCGCATTATAGATTATTATTGTCCACGACGTGTCTGAGGTTGCGAGACGAGAAAGAAAAAAAATGACCTAACTAAAAGGATTTACTTTTTTTTGGGGGGGGGGAGCAAAAAAAAAATGTCGGCGATTCCGGAGCCATCCGATGGGTGAGGCGGCACCGCCGTCTGTCGTTAAATGTGCACTTAACCGAGCGCGCGCACACGTGACATTATTATTCCCATTTCCCCGATAAAAATCATGACGCCGCCTGTAGGATTTATTTTAAGGATTTTTTTCTTCTGCCCAAAGAATGTTTAGGATATTATGAAGTGATGACGGTGTCTGCGATATGGGCGATTTGCGGGGGTTCGCAGAGTATCTATTATATGTATAAGTAGAGCTGTATAGGTAATTTTTTGAAGCAGCATAATAAGTACCTATTTATATTACCGGAAAGAACAAAATATGTACATATGATATATAATTTCATTTCAACTGCGGCCCTTTCGTGAAGTCTCCAGTGTCAACCTATATGGCCTTTCACAGGTATATCCTATGCTATACCGCACGATATATACATGCCGAATAATAACGTCGAACGTTTTGAACTTACACAGGTATTCCTCAACAGATCAGGGGCGTATATAGGATTTTCTTGAGGAGGGGGATATCAAAATTTTTTAGTGTTGATGCAACCTTTTGTTAGTTACTCCATGTAAGGCTAACAATAAAAACAATAATATTGATTTTAATTTTACTCTGTTTTATTAATTTATAAAATAAACTCTAGTTTTCTGTTTTTTAAGCACAACTCATCAATTACTTCATCTGTTGTAATTTCGACCTCTCTGTGACAAGAAAGCATAGCCAACCCATTAAGTCTAGTCTATAATCACAAAACACATACATTTTTTAATATTTATTTTAAAATTTACGAATTCCTTATCGTTTTCTGTCCGCAGTCGCAATTAGTTTCGTGTTTTACGTATATAACAGTATAATAGGTTAGGTACTAGCGGGTTTTAGTTATCGAATATAGTCCTATTTTAATTTTGTTGTTATTGTTGGGTAATATCACTCGCAGCCCACAGGATAACAAAATTATAAAATATAAATAGCAACAGTACTGCAGCTTAAACTTTATACCTAAACTAAAAAAAAAGGTCAAGGGAGGGGATCTATCCCCCATACCCCCCCCCCATAAATACGTCACTGCAACAGATGTGATAATATACTTATGTAAACGTGTATGTAGTGTGAGTCGGTTGGAACTTGAAGATATGATTTCGAGTCTTTATTTACGCCAGTGGCGTTATGGACGGTAATTTCAAAGGCAATTGCCTCTAAGATTTTTTTCTTAAATAGAGGGGTGGGTTCCCTAGTAAATGTAATATGATATACTTCATATACTTAATATGTAGTCAATAATGATCTGAAATATAATTAGTTATATTATCATATTAATACTTTATTATACATTAATACTTGGGATATTTGTAACTTGCCTCCGGACGATAAATTTTTTAGTTCACCACGCCACTGTCTTTACTCTGCAGTCTGCGACCACAAGTAGTGCCGAATCTTGGACGTCACTAGGCGTGGAGGGATCGCAATTAATATAATTTTGTATTATAGTAGCTATATAATAACATTTACATCATCATTGGCGCATCATAATATTATCATGTCGAAGACGTGATGGCTTGGGGTCGTTTTTGTGTGTCCTCAGACGTCGGACGGGTCACCGCGCGTGGAGAAAGCCTGTCGCTTCCTTTATAGCATTATTATTATTTTTATTATGTTGAACACGCACGCGTTATACGTTGACTGCGGTGGACACGCCGGGCACGCACGCACGCGCACGAAACTGCAGTCGAGAAGGAGATAATATTATTATATTGTAATGTAAGGAGCAGGGACCCAAAGAAAGCGTACACATGTTATTGTTGTACACAATATATTATTATGTTGTGCAACACTTGTAAATCATCCGGGCGGAGAGGAAAAAAAAGGTTCCGATGAATCGTTCGTCAAAAGAGACCGACTTGTTTGAACTGCGCGGCGGCCTTCTTTGTCGCCCTCACGGCGCGCCGAGCCCTCGTCGGGGAGATCCTTATATACTCTAGTCACCCATCATGTACACTGTAGTCACCCATGTACATATTACTGCATATACAACTATTATTATACACACACTATGTACCTATTTAGGTATAAGTCCGTAGCTCCACGTACTTATGTGCGTCACGTATGTGGTACCTAAACATGTCACCGTATTCTATATATCGAAGACCAATATATATATTATATACACATAAGTAGTACACATTAATACTTATTACGATATAGTATATACCTATTATAGGTATATTATTAAGAAGTATATTATGCGCCTAAGTCGTAGTGCACTATTATATATGGTACCTAATATTATTATTATGTTATAATGTCCGAATGTGAGTTTACGGACAAACAGGCTACGACTACCTAAATATATACATAATAATATAATGTACGTCATTATATTATGTAGTACACGTGACCGGGTGAATGGTGACGGTCATAATACGGGTTGTTGCGGCACGGCGTTTGGCGTTTTCCTTGAAACGATGATACGTTTGGAATTTTTTTCCACCCCTCCCCACCCCCGATGGGTGAAATTTATGTGGCGTTTACCGCTCTGTGTGCGGCGACAAATAACACGCGCACGTATATACGACAATAATATACACAACACACGGCAGCGCCACCCACTGTGACGTTGTTGGTGTGAGTGTGTCACACCGACATTATAGAGAGGTATAATATCTATATACTATTATGTTGTGATGCTGCGGTAGTATTGATGTCGTCGTGACAAGATTATTTAGTTACAAAATTATATCATATAATATTTATAGTATTTGTGATGGACAGATAAATTCAATAATAGCTTTTTATGATATGATTATTAATATTGCCTCGACTAAAACCTATAGGTCTGCTCGAGTTGATAATAGTTTTTGAAAATAATAACAAAATTACTTTATTTTATTTATTTTATTAATTAACCCGTGGCAACTTAGGCCATTGGGTGGATTTCACTGTGCGGGAGGGAACTGTAAGTTTAAACACGTGTGTTTTGGTTTTGGCAGATTTTTTAGTAGGCACCCGTAGGTATCTGCCATGCCTGCGTGGGGGGGATGGCGGCACTTCTCTCCGGACACCGTGACTTACCCGAAGAAAAATGCCGCCCGGGGCCAACGGCCACTTTGTCCCCCAACAAAATTATTGTCTATACGGTCATGTCAATTAGTATTTTTGAACCGATAACTTTACTAAAGTACCAATACCTAAATGTATATACCTAATACCTATACAGTTGTTGCCTGACAAAATGATTTTAATAATCATCAATTTTTATATTAATGGACTGTATTATTTATTTCACGAGTGCGTAGACAACAACGACTGTCGACTATAATAGACAAAGAATTATTGATAACAATATATAAGGTGTTCACGCCGTAACGAAAATTAAAAATATCTTGCAATAATGAAATATATCTCTAAATAAGTGCCTATTCACTTATTAAATTTTTAATAAAAAAAATGGTTTACGGCCCACTCAAAATTTAAAATGTTTATGTCTACGTACGTATATGTTGAAATAATTGTTTTATATAGAAGAATATTATATTATTTGTAAGTGCATATAAATTGTTTTTCGGTGCATATTTGGTTTGTTTTTAGTGCATAGAAATCCGGAATCTAGTTTTAATAATATTATTACATTTACATCATGCACATAGGTTTGTATACTTATAGTATATACTTCGCCACATAGGTACAATAAATAATTTATGCGCTCGCCACAAATTAGCTAAGCAATCCATTACTGTTAAGCGTAAGTCTGATGTACGCGCGTCATAATAATATCGTTATGCGTGTATATAACTTGTTTATCGTGTTGAGATATTTTATGTGTAAAATATGCGTTTAATGTCGTGCACGATATAGCTGGTGTAAGTCGAAAACATTGAGCCAGCCGCGTACTACTTCAAATATAATGGTACCTACTACCTATACCTATATAGAAAATGCCACGAGGAGTGAATTTTATTTTTATTCCCTCGATAGTCGTAAAAATTGTAATTTTAGATAAGAAATTCTAGAAAATCCAGTATTGCTACTGTGCGATGTGAATTTTCCTACGTGCCCGTACTTCTGTTCTATACCTATGGATGTATACGACACTGTAGCCATGACACGTTAATGATCTGTAAAACATGTTTACGATGCGCTCGGTTATTCACGTATATTATGTACCTATATATTACGCCTGTACCCAGATATTTATGTTCGCCTTGACTATCAAACCTCGCTCGTCGAGACGAGAGGAGAATACATTTATATTTATGATTATCGAATTTTATGTAAAGCTATAAGGCGATTTTGAAATATTTAATACACCCACCTTTATACCTATACATATAACATAATTAATATATTATTGCTTTTACGATGCAAGTCAATTAAATACATAATAATATAAATCCAACATATTACACCTTTCATCAGATTTATTATACTATGCAGATTTAGTATTCTGTATTACACATAATTACATTTTTGTATCTGGATAAGCAGATATATATGTATTTTGTTATTTGTGTACATATTATGCACTACAGATGTACTTATACTGTACGTGTCATCTACCTTTACGTACCTATTCTGAAAGTCAGTTGCAGGCTACTGAAATTATTATATACCTAAGTATTTTTTTTTTTGATTATATTTTTTAAACAAATTTAAAATTTCTAAATAATGAAAGACTCTTTTATATTTTTATCACACAATGGGATGATGAGGTTGAATATAATATAGATGAATAGTTGTCGAATAGAAAAATATACCTATTATAGGCTATAGTTGTATAATACCTATATTGTAAAACCATGTGAGTATTAAATAATATATTTTTTTTACTCAATTCTGCTGAAATATTAAATTAAATATGATAAAGTATAGGTATTTGATTTTTTCATATTATAACCTACCTATATAGATATGTTTTCGGGTTGGACACAACTTTTTTTCTAACCAACTTTTTGAGTAACGCATTGTATATTGCTATAGAAACGCTAATCAATAAATATATATATATATATTAAAAATCAATCCATAATTTTTAATTCATTAAAAAATTCCTATAAGGAAATGTAGCATGCTACTAGATTTTTTCTACTACATTATACCCAAAAGCATATCAATGATATCTATTAACATAGTAACGAAAGGTTTCAGCCTTTCAAGTTCCTACGAATAATATTTTTCGGATTACAAAAAAACAACTAAAATCGTTATTTTTCATTTAAATATCAATTTTGTCGAAATTTGAACTTGCGATAAATTTCTATAAAACAATTATCCATTTATATTTATGAGACTATTAGGTTTCTGTTACCTATGACCTGTACCTATGTCCTATCTGTATACCTATACATAAATATCGAACAATAAACAATAAACTAAAGTGATAATGTCATGATCGCTTAATATACCTAATATCATGATATTTATGAAAAAAATACATGATTCACATGATAAAGAATCCTCCTACTTTTGGAGCACTGGAGCTCCGAAATTAGTAGGCATAGGTACATTTCATCTATTATATAATTGCTCAGCCGTGATCTAGCTGGTTATCATCCAAATTCCTATATGCATGTATAGTCCTAATACCTATATAGTATATATACATTATACATAATGTATATAATACATTGCTTTTGAAAGCGCCTGTTGCAATTCTATCAAAACCTTAGGTTTTGTTAAGCGAGTAGCAAATTAACCTAAACTGTCAACACTTATCCGAGTCTATATATAGGCTCGCTATATACTGTACATTCGTCAGACTATTAATATAGAATAATTAGACTCTGACCTCTGCAGGGACATATTTATAGTGCCGGTTGACTTCTTGTCAACTAAAAAGAGTTGGGCGTATTCATTTTAGCGGTTTGATTTCCCCCTCATGATTACTCTTCTGCAGTGTTTGGCACACCGTCTACGCTATTAATTTCTTTGGAAGGTCCTATAGACACGAATGTATTATTTTATTTCAATTAAAAATGTACTTAATGGTGAAATCGATTCTGTTACATTTAAATCAAAATTAATTTTAAAGCACCTTCACATTACACATCCCAATGGAAATTCTTATTATGACAAAAGCAAATCACTCCGTCGTATATGTTTAAGCTAATTAGGAGGGGTCCTTTTTTATCTTAAAATATTAAATTGTTTTCCATTCAATTTTTAATTATATAATATATTATTTTCATAAACTTGAATAGTATTGCTTATAATGTTAATTTATAAAAACTGCAGTATAGGTATTACTAAAACTGCTTTACCTACTAAAAAAATAACTAATTAAAATGACTTAAATATTATACCTAGTAAAGTTAAAATTATCAAAAAAACAATAATCTAATATATTATATATAGGTATATATATAATAAATAATAAAAAAAAAACTTATTATGTCGAACAATTCAAAAATATTTTGAAAATTATATCAATAATCTAAAAAATGGTAATAAAAAATATTTGGTTAGAAATTCAAGTCTCTATTCAGTTATTCATTAATGAATTACAACAATAAATCAGTTTCGAAAACTGGTTTTTGGAATTTCTTGTAGGTAGTTTTATCCACCCAAAGTACCAACTAGATCCAATTTGCTACCAAAAACCACTCTTTTCAAAGTTGAAGATGTTTACTGCTCCCATAAAAAATTATACGTCAGACACAAGAATAAAAGTCTGAAAATATAATATATCTATATCATTGTAAAATCAATATAATCATCGCTTTTCTCAGAGTCAAAAAAAATATGACATACCTATTACCTATACATTATTAAAATTAAAAATTTTAATGTAATTTTGACTGAAAATTATATAGGTATCTACTGATTCTACTCGAGGAAGTATAAATATTATGGCCTAAAGGCTAAATAAAGAAATTTCACTATCTAAAATTGATAGAAATATTAAATAGAATTTATTGATTATAAGTAGGTATTAGTATATTATAGCGATAGGTTTTTTCGTCAGCCATAATATTGTAATAAAAACTGTTCTGGTAAAATTATTATTAAGTAATGTTTTTATTGTAAGTAGGTATTGTAAGCATGTATCCTAATCATCATTGCAGATACAGTTTATAACTCTACGTCTACATACTATACGAAATGTAATACATAATGTTGAATTACTGTAGTAATATAGTACTTGCCAGTTGCCAGTTGCCTCTTCATTAACTATTTCGTCAGCAATTCAGCAATTTACTATATACACATTACACATACTTCAAAAACTAAAATATTATATAGTTAGCGTCGTATAATATAATTTGTATAATGCAGCTATAGAGTATAAAGTAATAATGCATTATGACGTTACGAACGCGTTATTTGGGCACAAAATGGCGTGCGTCTTAATGAAATAGCTCAAAAAAATATATGGATATATTATACCGAGCGAGATTTCCTTGATAGTTAGAAGAAAAAAATAACAACTCAGGATTTTGGAGTCGTATTTTCGACGTCGTGTTCAGAAAAAAAAATATTAAAACGAAACGCTCGTTAAAGTTTTTATTCAGAGTTAAACAATTATATTATACTCTGCTGAAGCATGTATTTCGTAATGGAAAATTAAAAACGAAACGAAAATCACCACAATACACATATAACGTCATAAACGGTTTTCCGCTTCGAATCCGACCGCGTAAGTTTATATATTATTATTATTATTATTATTATTATTATGAAGCACTGCATAGCGCAGTTATTATATTGTTATTATTACGATCGTCGTCGTCGTCGTTATGGTGGCGTTAACAACGCGTATTAAGCGCGAATAAATATATCGGGAGGCTCTACGCCCTCGCCCCCACCCCGACCATCGGCGCGTACTCCTCGTCGCCTGCGCACTGCCTGGCCATCCCTTCCGGCCACCCTTCACCGGAAGCGCGAGCGCGCGTATTCGAAAAACGTTTTTTCGCGCCTCGGCGGTGCGACGGTTCGCGCCGTTTCCGGTTTCGCGCGGCGTACACATGCACACAGACAGCGGCGGCGGCGGCCAATGGCTCCCCAGCGGCCCATTCCGGTGGCCCTCCAATTAATCCCCTCGCCACCCTCCGCCCACCACCGACACCCGCGCCGACACTTGGCGTAACGACTCGGCGGGACGCTTATATATACAGTCATCAAATTCCGCTCACATACAAATGCGGACAATAACGGACGACTCGGTGCCGGTAATAATGGGCCACTGTGCGAGGCAAATCGAATGAAATAAAAACAAACCCTATAATAATAATATACGAAAACGGCTCGCCATCGTTATCCGCGCGCAGTTATCGTTGTCCGTCGCGCGATGTTGTTAACGCGGCGATTCCATAGTTCGGTGTATTATTATAATGTCCGTTTTTATGACGACGACAACAATATTATATTATTATGCGTCCGCGTAAGGGGGGGTTTTTTTTTTTTTGTAAAAGATGTACGTAATATTTATTTCGTACGTTTTATCTCGCGGCCGACGCTTTGCAGTGCAGTCGTCGATTTTCGATATTTTAATATAGGTACCTATAATCGCGGGCAGGTCCATCACGCCCCCTGACTTCAGAATTTCGAATCCAAATTGTGTACCCTTTTTTTTTTCTTCGTGGTATCGAAGACCGGACGAGGAATTGCTTCCCCTCCGACCCAATACTTTCCCTCCGGTCCTCAAAATGACTACCTAGCTGTAATACCTATTTATTTACCCTCTATTTTGTTAAATATATATATATAAATGAATGTTTGTCGGTCTGTGTCTGTGTCCTTTATGCATTTCTAAACAGCTGGACCGATGTCGATGAAATTTGGTACAGAGATAGATTAGACCTCTGGGCAGAAGATAGACTAGTTTAAAAAGGGAGAGGACCAACCCAGGGGTTTTGAGATTTCCGATGGAAATTTTTGTTTATAAATGGTTGCCATGGGTTTCAAAGCTATAATAACAATAATTTTTGGTTGCCATTGGCTTAAAACATATTATTCATATAGAGTTGGCACTTTTAATGGGCAACGAAGTGCATGGGATTAGCTAGTGATTAAAACATTTCGTTTCTATATAGTAATATTACTATATTAGTAACTTATTTTTCCCCAGACACGGTAATTTCTTTATCGTTATTGCTGGAGTACTGGTGTACCGGACCTTATAATAAACCAATTGGTCATGATATAATCATTATTGTCGTTGAGATGTCTAAGCGTAGGCGATTTAAAGAAAAAAACTTCTTAAATTGATCTATGGACGATGAGAAAATTTAAAAACAATCAAACATTTCGGTCAAAATATTGTTATACACGTTGTTACCAATTTAGTATTTATACCACCGATGATCATACATCATAATACATCTGTACTCTACCTATATCACTGATATTTATACACTTTACCTACAGCATAATAATATTAATGGGGGACGGAGTGGCCGACCCGAGTTCGATACCTCGGTCGTGGGTGGCATTTTTCTTCGGGCAAGTCACTGTGTCCGGAGAACAAGTGCCGCCATCCCCCACCCGGGCATGGCAGATACCTACGGGTGCCCAAATTAAAAATTCTGCCAAAACAAACACACACGTGTAAACTAATCTACAGTACCCTCCCCTACAGTACCACAGGCTAATGACCTAGTAGTCGAAGCTTTAACCCTAATTAAAAAAAATAAATAAATAATATTATAATATTGTGTACTGCACATTGCCACATTATATTAATAAGTATTTTATTATTGGTGTAATGGTGTTGCGATATTTATACAAAATAAAAAATATTTTGTTTCCTTTTTGATGAATAGCGGTATTACTCATTATTATGACGGCGTATTATGTTTCTTTATTTTTTATTTATGGTTTTATAATACGCACCATGGTATCCCATAAAATTGCATTAAAGAGTTACATTTCCCATTTGGCTTTAATCTTCTTTAATTTATTCGGCGTTTAAACTCCTTATATTATACGATTGAAGTCGACAATTAAAATTAAATTTCAATTATTTTATTGCGATGAGTGGATAATATAAACGTTAAATGGAATCTCAGTATTTTGCGATGATGTGCAAATGTTATTAATGTTCCGTACGCCTGCCTGTATAACTATAATATTATAATATATTATGAATTGTCAAATCGTTTGGTTTATGTGGGAATAGCAATCGTGTTCAAACGGGAACATAATTTTTTTAACTACGTGTCGGTGCAATTCGAGCTTGTGTTTATGGCTAGTATTTCCATATATAATGTGATGTTATATAATTTTTATGAACATTAATCCCATGAATAGGATCCAGTTTTTCTGTAGATTGGATTGTCTTCTCTTGCTACTTGAAGACAAAATGGTGATTTGTTTTTTTTTTCGCAACTTGCTATCAGGACATTACTACGTTCTACATAGATACTTCGACCCATAAACTTCAATCAGGATCGACATTTTTTAACGTTTAAATTCCAGTCTGAATAGTTATTGAAAGACAGCTGTCTTCAATCACCGTACCACGTCTTGTCGGCGCAATACACATATTATGATAATATACGACCGTGTAACAGAGAGTTGCTCAAATCTATAGTGACTTAACCCGAACGTAGGTGTTGATGAATCTTATTTAAAACATTTTTTTTATCTAATATCCCGTTCAGCCAAAATATATATCTTCTTCAAATTTGCTTTCACTTGAATTAATTTCTTACGCAATACCCTAAACTCCCTTCTATTTATGCGCATATATTATAAGACTGTAGCCTGTTGCGTAGATATAATATTTTGTCTCGTTCTTCGTACATTAATTGTATACAACTGGTTTTATTCTTAACACAACGATATTATCACCTTCCATCAATCTGCTCACTATATTTTCGTTAGCACACGCATGATTTTTCATAAATATTGTGCCTTCACCCTAAAAAATAGTTAAAACTTCCCGTTTATTTACATTGCTTTTGAAAGCGCCTGCTGCAATTCTATCAAAACCTTAGGTTTCGTTAAGTGAGTAGCAAATTAATCTAAATTTTCAACACTTTTGAATCTATATAGGCCCGCTGTGTACTGTGAATTCGTCAAACTATTAATAATATAGAATAATTAGACTCTGACCTCTGCAGGGCAGGGCGTCATTTTTTTTCTGCGCGGGGGGGGGGGGGGGGGGGTTCAGAGTGTACATTTGCACCAACTTTTTTTAAAACTCCTTCTTTGGCCTGCCAACATAAATAAATATAAAGGCCGATATACCTAAGTGTTTTATAATATTATATTTTATATTTTTTCAGTATTAAAAAAAAAATGTATTGAACTAACGTGTAATTTCCAAGATTGTTTGATGTGGTTTTGTGGTCCCACAATTTTATAATTGGTAAAATTATAACACAAACATTGTAAAGAAGGGTACCCATAAAATAAATTTCTGGTTTTATTAAGCTTGCTATAATATTATATATTTCGAGTATGCAGGGAAAAAAACTGTGTAGGTTAGGTTCAGTTAGGTATTTTATTATAAAGGTGTTTTATACCAATATATTTATTTACCAAGTGTAAATACCACTGTACACTGGTATCCACAGTATAAAATAAACACATTAAAAGTATCTACACATAGTTCGTCAAAAATAGTAATAATATTGTGATATTTTCATACTAATATAAATGACATATTAAATAAATTATACAAATATTCTACATTTATAGTCTCCACTTGAACCCCCCCCCCCCCCCCAAAAAAAAAAAAAAATATTTGGCCTGGTAATGATTTGAATGGCCTACAAACATTTTGGCACCAACAAAAAAAAAGTTGGAATGACGCTCCTGCTGTAGGGACATATTTATAGTTCAGGTTGACTTCATGTCAACTAAAAAAAGTTGAGCGTACATTTTAGCGGTTTGATTTACCCCTCGTGATTACTCTCCTACAGTGTTTGGCACATCGACTACACTATTAATTTCTTTGGAAGATCCTATAGACACGAATCTATTATTTAATTTTTATTAAAAATGTACTTAATGGTAAAATCGATTGTCTTACGTTACAATCAAAAATTAATTTTGAACACCTTCTGGTATCACATTCTTCATCTCAATGGAAATTCTTACTATGAAAAAACAAACGACTCCCTCGTTAATATTTAAGTTAATTAGGAGGGGTCCTTTTTATCTTAAAATATTAAATTGTTTTTGACTCAATTTTTAATTATATATATGTTATTTACATCAACTTGAATAGTATTATTTATATTATTAATTTATATTATCACCTACCATCAATGTGCTCACTATATTTTCGTTAGCACACGCATGATTTTTCATAAATATTGTGCCTTCACCCTAAAAAATAGTTAAAACTTCCCGTTTATTTATTTTTTATTTAATACTATTAAAAATAATTTCGAAAGACATTTTGGGTAGTTTATGACTCTTCATCCACTGTTATATATTTATGAGTGTGTCACAGCTAAATTTTTTTCATGTTATGAAAGTACAAATATCTACTCTTTTAATTGATCTCAAATAAAAAATGTTACTGATGAGTCCTAGCAAATCTAAAAACGGACGGGCTAAAGTAATTGTCTCCCACGTCATGTAGTTGAATTTTTTCTACTCAATATGGCCTCCGATAGGTTTCATAAAATATATTATATGCACTACAATTCATTATAATAATTGTGTATCTAAATATATTATATATCACCAAACAAATCGTTAATATCTACCTAATAAAAGATTATAACAAAGTATATTATAGTTTTTCTTATACACTTAAATAGTTAAATGTACAAGCTTATATATCTGTATAGAGAATACAGTAATTTGGATAATTCGTCTGAGCTTAATATCTCAATCCAGTTAAAATCTATCATCAAAAATATTTAAGTCAAAAGTTCCTTCCGAGTCCTGTTAATAAGTATTTAATATATAGGTACTTACTACTTGGAAACTTTATGTTCTAATCACTGCAGGAGAACTGCAATAGAAAACGTCTAGAGTCTAGACTATTCGTATCGTAATGTGACCATCTAATGCGTAAATGATTACCATTAGAAACTTTTAAATTTTTGTTTGCAAATATTTTGAGCCCCTTAAATGCGATAAAACTCGCGCTCAGTCGTTCACATTATGTTGTAATTTCGACATGGCGAGTGACGAGTGTCATAAAATATTGATTTACGCTTGTACCTACATATAGTTGCTGTTTGTAATTATAATTGTATTATAATATCATCAGGAAATAATTTTTCAATTCATTAATTTACGCATTTATTAAACCAAGATTGTTTCCAATCTACTTACCTACCTGTGGAGTGTTGATACATTTTTTTTTTCAGTTATTGGATTGGATTTTTTTTCGTCTTAATAAGTAATAGGTACCATTTGCAATCGATGATAAATAATTGTACACGGAAATTGATTTTGATTAAACCTCTGTAATATCATACAATTATTGAAATGTACAAATTTTGTTCATGCTTGTTAAATTGCACAAAAATCGAAAAACGTAATAAATATTCATAAAATTATAAACAGAAAAAAATGATGTTTAAAATCCGATATGCAACCCTAGAAATGTTAATACAATTTAATACGGCTATTTATTTAGTTGTGTACACTAATAATTGTGTCGAGCAACTGCAATAGAAAATATTTCCGGGGTTGAAGAGAGAATGGATGACAACTGACAAGACAGTAAAACAAACAATAAAACAGTGGTAGTACCTACATAATATTATTATGTACCTAGCTAAATCTGTTTCGTTACACAATAATGTTGACATTTTTCATTTCGACAATTGGCAAAATATTATATTTTTCGCCACTTTAGGTACATAAAAGATTTTTTTTATTTGGTTGTAAATTGCGAAAACTCATCGTGTTTTAGCAGAAAAACGGATATTCTCAAACAAGTAGTAGATACAGGTAATACTATATTAATATATGTATATATACCTACGACATAAACATAATAATATGTAAATCTACAGAGTATATAGGCTTCAAGGTAATTAATTTAAAGTGTAATATTTATTTTATCAAAAAGTATAGTAACGTTTTTGGAAATACATTTTTTTCATGTAATTCGAACTTTGAAGTTAACAAGTAAAATATTTTACCTACAACATTTTTTCATCGGTGTCGCTTTTTAATAATTTAAAAAATGTTTATGACAGCGTAAATTTTTAATTTTTATATTCCGAACACTTATCTATAGAATACTATAGGTTTGTTCGTTTGTTGCAACGTCTGTAGAACCAAATACTTATTTGACACGTGACAGGGCCGTCGCTAATAAATGGTGGTGCAGGTGAGCGCGTCGTATAGGTGGATTTTGCCACGACGTAGATGGATAAAAAATATGACATTTCATAGTTCTTTTTGCGGTATCACTATAGCCGTAGTATATTATTATAGTATAGCGTGTAACCGGGTACCTACATATGCACTTTTTAATATTACCTATATTGAGCTGACATGGCGACCTCGCAGATTTATTACGCGGTTATGGAGTGCTGCAGGACGATGGCCGCGATGCAGCAGCGAGCTAGGGATGTACACTCTTATATTACGGTAGCACCTATACGCATATTATACCTAGTTTAGTAATATACAGCCATAACTTTATGATAATATTTTATATTGCTGTTAAATATATTATATTGATACTTATTATATGACGTTTGTGTATAATATACATACCTATACTATATTATATGGGTACCTACTGCAGCACCAACAGCAGCAGGCAAACGCAGGAAAATCCTTTACAAACACGCGCATAATATATAAAGAGGAAAATAAGCGTAGGTACGTGCGTGTAATAATTATAATGTTCCTCCGCGATGAACTCTGCTGGGATCCGGTTTCGGTGGTGTGCAGGACATTAAAAAAAAAAAAAGAAAAATATATATATAAAGTATAATATTATAACACGAAATATATATTTTTATGTACCGAGTAAAATAGCTGCGCGCCGACGTATAATATATTATGTACGGAAAAAGCGGTATCTTAGCGGGGGGGGGGGGGGAGGGGCGCGACTATGTATGCGCGTAAACACAATATTATAATATATAGGGATGTACGCGCGCAGCCGCATAAATATATAATAATTTAATATTGTACGCATAATATGATCATAATATCGTCGCGTACATAATACATGTGTCGTTATTGTTGTATTATTAGTATAATATACATATGATGTATAATGGCGCGCATGTGTATAATAATATGTCATAATAATATTATTATTATTATATTATTATGCGTCGTGAGTCTTTTTTGTACGGCTGACAGCGAACAATAATAGCGGCTTATAGCTGTGTGTGTTTATACATATATTTATTGTGTTGTGTATATGAGCGATGACCGCAACACCGCCCAGGTATATACCTACTATTATGGGTAGGTGTATACATATTGTCGTATAAGTAACATATATAATATATAAATAAATATATATATATAAATTGCAGTACATATTATACATGTATTTTCTATACTCGTCGCGTGTTTTATGTATTTTTATTGTATGAGCAAAGACCGGCCGCAGACGCACACATGCATAGGTATATGTATAGTTATAACCGCGCGCAGTGTAATGCCTCTGTATATATATATATATATTTATATAACATAAATAGTTTATATATATTATATATTATACGAAAACCTGCAGTATGTATATGAGAATAATGCGCTGCACGGAATTTTACGACTTAGCGGCCGCCGTACGACAATAATGATGAAATCCGATGCGAACCGCCTCAGGTACAATTAATATTATACCGACGACGCCACTGCCGCCGCCGCCGACTGTCGGCTCGCAATAATGTCTCTCTCTCTCTCTCACACAACATCTCTCTTTTATATATATAATAATAACATTATCGTTTTTCTCCTCTTCGCCACTGACGGGCGTACAGTTTCGATCGCGAGAGTTGCGCGCACGACGAGCTTTTTCTGCGTCGATTCGCAGGGGACGCGCGCGCGAGGGTTTCCTCTTTTGCGCCACCGCCGCCGCCCCTGTCTTACGTCGATAAATAATATTTTCATTTTCCGCGATATTATGTTACATTACCGACGATATCGGTCGGTTTCGGATATTCATGAGAGAAAAATGACCCGCAACAGTTGACGTGTGTACAATTTAACCTTTCAAAAATTTGCAAAAACCATCCACGCCTGCACACATTCGTCGCATGTCTTTTATTCTGATCGCCTTTTTACACTTTTTCAACGATTATTTTTAATTTATTCTGTTAAAACATTTCCGGGCAGCGTTTGTGTTCTAAACATTTTAAGTAATAGTATATTGGTAGATACAACTGCCCAAGTAGTAGGCATATTTATCGATGGAAATACAAGCCAACGTTGATATTATTGATGCGGTATATCGAAATGGTAATATTATTGGTTTCCTGGAAACACTGAAGAGGAGAGACGATAATACATTTTAAAATTTATCAAACGTGGTTTTAACCGAACTCGGTCCATTTCGGTATAGTAAAACTTACCTACATTCGTTTTTGATAGTATATTATTTGATTATATATGATTTATCAAACCTGCAAATATATACACATTACACACCCGCCTCGCTGCAGGCCCACCCAACTCCCGAGTCAGCGGCTATTATTTTGTTTCCGTTTTATAGCTTCTGCAGCTGCCAATAAATCTCCGTGCGATGATATAAGTTACAACTTTTTAAATTTATTACTGCCTACCGTGGTCGTCCGTTTATACTACCTAAAACCATAAACAAATTCTCGAAACTATTGTTATGACTTTATTAGTTATTACTTATTACTATAAGTATAACATTATAACTCTGGTACTCTGCACAATATTATACATACATATAGATATACCGTGCAGCAGTTTGATCGTTTTTTATAGTATGTTTAATGTTTATACTATAGGTATTACTATTATTTTTTATTTTCTATGAACTTTAAATATTGTTGTACATCAATCGTTTGGTGATGTTGGGGCACATTGTAATTTAAGTAGTATTCCATAAAAAAAACAACATGGTTCCTTGATCAAATAAAAATCGGTACCTATACGCGCGATGATGCATATCTCATTTTTTATATTATATATATTATGGTTAATACATATGAATTTTTATTAATACCTAATAATTTGTTCAATTAAAATAAAAAGTGGGTTAATGAAATTATAATTAACTTAGATATACCTCCTTTTAAGGTATATAATAACTACCTATATATATATATATATATATATGGTGTGAACCATTTAACGTAAAATACTAACATTTTTTTACAATAATTTTAAATCGTTAAAAAACAACAATTTTCAAAAAAAAAAAATGTAATAACATAGATTTTTATTTCCAATGCAAAATATAATTTGGAGTAGGTTCGAAATATAAATTATGCTTTGACTTTTTTATTTTAAATATTTATAATAAATAAATGTATATTTGCTATAAAAAATATCGCTCCGCTCAGAATCTAAAAAAAATTGGTAAATGAGTAACGCTGTAATGGGTGTGTTAAATTTGAATTCAATGATATAAAATCATTGTATCTACACGAAAAGTCGAAAAACGGTTCTGAGCGAAGACGATCGTCAGTCTATAATATTACTTAGAATGTATGTTAATGAAATTCTTGAGTGATTTAATTTATTTATTTTATTATTAGGCATTTACTCATTAGTACTACAGTTAGTTAAATTAATTTTTGTCGAAAACTTGCATTCAAAAATGTGCGTTTTAAATATAATAATATACCTACTCTAAACATTTTAAGTATACTCACGAATAATATTTTTAATAAATTACAATAAAATAACAGAAATCGTTATTCTTGATTTTAATATTATGTAATTCCTTCCAAATTGTAATTAAAAATAACTATAAAAAAATAGTGTTTTATATTTTTTTAGATATTCGGTTAAAGAATTGATTAATTACGTGCAACCTTATTGTTTTAAATTTTCAATCCTTAGCTATAAAAGTTGAAAATTATGTACATTTTTAACAACAAAATAATTTGTAAATTTTCAATTTGTTAAATATTGTCAACATTTTAACTTAAAATGCTTATAAAAAAAATTTTGTCTCTTTTTAATATTTTTGAACTGGTATTATGTAACTATGTGTGAGGCGCATTGTATAACATTTTATTGACATTTATAGAAAAAAAACTAAAATTAAAAATATCGTAAACGGCTTAAAAGGAGTCGAAATATGAAAAATGCGAAAAATGAATAAACGATTTTTCCGAGTAGGTACAACTGGTGTCGCACAAATTCACACTAATGGCGCACTAATGTTTGGAAAAACAACAATTTTAAATTTATAATACGAGTACAATACATATAATATAATATTGAAAATGATAAAATAGACATGGTGTAAATTTCTACGGTTGTTCGTTTTTGAATAAATTACAACAAAATATAAAATTTCTCCATATGAAAATTGAGTGAATACCTATCCAGTGTTGTAAAATATTAAACTTCAAACATTTATAAAAATGTTAATTTGACCTTTAGGTAGACATTTTACATTCTGAGTGGACAGCAGAGCGATAATTGTATTGATTTTACAATGATAAAGTGTTCTTTTTTTAGTTTTTTTTTTTGTGTCTGTCATCACCGTTTGAGAGCAGTAACACTGCTTCGTTTTCGTCTACAGTATCTTGTTCAATGGGAAAGTGAATCTAGTTGCTGCATTCGGGAGGTAATCTTAATAGTTTTCAAAAGCGCAGGGAAAAAACAAAAAAAAAATTAAGGAAAATGGTAATTTTTATGCAAAATTGGTTTTCCACAAAATCAATTTTGGTTTTTGGTATAACTCTAAAACAAATGAACGTATTGTAATGACAACGTAATGTACATGACATTTTCACTGGTTTTTTATATTAGCATTTTCTATACATGATAAGATAAGAAAATCGCTACATGAGAAATAGAGTTAAGATCCAATGTTGTAAAAGTATGAAACGCTCATAAAAATTTAATATGACTTTCTTGTAGACATTTTAGATTTTGAGTGGAACGATGAATGTATTGATTTCACAATGATGTGTGGTTTTTTTTTTAATTTTTTTATTTTTGTGTTAAAGTTAAAGTGCTTGGATTTTCTTCAACAGTATCTTTTCTGATAGGAAAGTGAATCTAGTTCGTACTTTGGGGGTCCAAAAGTAACATTTTCCCAGTAGTTTTCAAAAGCGACGTGAAAAATAAAATAAAAATTTAGGAAAAACGGGAATTTTTACGCAAAATCTGTTTTTGAGATAATCGATTTTGGTTTTTGGTGTAACTTTGAAACAAATGACCGTAGGTACATGATATTTTGACTGAATGTTTATACAAGCATTTTCTATACGACTATACACCATGACATTTTCCAATTATTTTGACTTATTTTGAGCTCACATTTTTAGTTTCCATTTTTTTAGTTTTTTTTTCTACAAATATCAATAACATTTTATTTGTTGGATAAAAAATCTTGAGAATTCATAAACATTTTTCTTTTTCAATCTAAGATTTGAAAATGTAATACAAGATTATCCATAAGTTTATCTACCTTTATCAAAAAAAAAATATCTACAAAAAAGTCAAATTAAATTTTTTATGAGCGTTTGAAATTCATATTTTCAGAACATTTGATATTCACTCGATTTCTCGTGTAACGATTTTCTTATTTTGTTGTAATTAAAAAATGTACAACTGTAGATATTTGAAAATTTCACTAAATGTTTGTATTAGCATTTTCTATACACGATAAAATTTTGAAAATAATTTGACTCTTTTGAGCTTTTTACGGACATTATCAGTTTTTAATTTTTTTAGTTTTTTTTTTCTATAAATATCAATAAAATTTTATCTGTTGGGTAAAAAAGCGTGAAAACTTGATATAAGGATATATCGTTCTAATAGCACTTGAAAAATATTAAAAATACATAGGCACAATTTTTTTTTTATAAGCATTTTAAATTCAAAATTTATCAAATTTAAAATGTAATAACTATTTTGTAGTTAGTAATTTATAAAATGTTCAACTTTTGTAGCTAAGGATTGAAAATTTAAAACAAGGTTCCACGTAAATAAGTAAATATATAAATTACTTTATTCACAATAATATCATCAAATATACTTAGTAATATCATAGGCTAACTGACCGTTTTCGCCCAGAATCGTTTTTTCTTGTACAATGATATTATATCATTGAATTCAAATTTAACACCATCCATTACAGTGACCCACTTGTAACCTACTGTACAGCAGAGCGACATCCACTTACCCACCTTTTTTTAACTATATACCTATTATTGTTCTGTGTATTTATACAAATACCATCATTCGATTTTCTATAAATTAATTACGTAAAGATTTAATTTTTTTTTTATGTACGTTAAATTCTGAGTTTTACCAATATTAAAGTATTGATAGATATTTATAATTATGTTTCTTGTATAAGTTAGCAAAAGAAAGCTATACATTTAAATTGAAATAGATTTAGTGAAAACAAACAATTCGTAATTCAAATTCGAAGAAGGATTTTATGTTTCTAACGCACTTTAGTACACCATCGACCTACCATAAATACCAACTCAAACTTTGACCTAACGGTATGCAGGGTAAATATACATTAAACAGCAACTATAGGTATACCGCGGAAACCGCGCTATCACGTTATAATATACTCCTACGCGTATTCAAATGCGTATGTACACTTTAAGACTGTATATAGTATATTATGACTTATTCTTTAGTCAGACAAACGAAATGCATTTTTACAAAGATAGTGTCACACGTGCATATCAAATATTTAAATTTCCCGACTAATTTTTGATAATGTTATGTGAACAGAACGAAAACATATACCTACGTATACAGAGACGGGTGCAGTGCGCATTATTTACCGTTGGAACAAATATTTTCCGACTTTTCGTATCCGACTTTCGTGTCGTTTTTTTTTTTTCCTGATGTCGAGAATTAGGTATACATGCGATTAAAACATGAGTGTAAACAGCGTACGTATATAATAATAGAATATACCTACTGTATTCTGCGAGCACACGCGTCGCACAGACGAAGCAACGGATTATTGTAACCTTCCTATGCACGTATATAATATAATATGTAACCTTTTATACATATTACCGATATCCTTCGTCGCGGATTAGATTTCAAAACCGCGTTCTGAATATTTTAATGTATATAGGTAATAACTTTGAGGTATACATGCCTACATAATATAGTAGGTAGTAGGTACATACGCCTAACGCCGACGGCCGAGTTCAAAAAGAATATTATTATTATTATTATTATTATTATATACCCATATAATACATAGGTAGGTACACACAGCTCTTATCGTACAACGCGCGCCGGAGTCATTTTTGTAATTTATCGGTTTTTATTTAAACCACTAGGTAACGTTTAATACTTATTATTTTATTGGTGTTTATACCGGTTTCGGCAGTCTGGACATCGCTCGAACGGATTTTATTGCTCGGGACGGTGGAAACGCGCTATTAAAAACCATCAAGAAAAACCCTTTCGCCGTGCACGACGAGGCGGCAAAAAAAAAAACGACCGGCCACATTATCTTATTTAATTTTATTGCATTAAACATTTCCCACTCGCCCTCCCCCGCCCCTTCCACCCCCTCATAATCACCGCCGCGGCAGTCGTCGTAACACGTCGTAACTATAACTTTGATAGCTGTACACACATTATATTATACTTGTACACGTTCTGACGGTTTTAGTTCAATTTTTTCCGTTTTTATATCCTTATTCCAATGGAGACATCACCGTCATCAACAAAAGGTTTCACGTCGCGCGGAGGAATGTTACTTTTATTCTTTTCGTCGGAAACGAAGACGTCGTCGGTAAACGCGTAGTACCTACCTACAATAATAATTAATATAGTGTGTAGTGTGTACATCCGAAGGGCCATTAAAACGATGGTCGATAAACGTGCAGAGCTATAATGTCGGAGAGCAATAATTATTATTATATTATAATATTATTTACATCCGAGAGACCATAATATAATATATTATATAATTACCTTGGTCGTTGGCGATAAACTCGATGATGTACGTCTTATTCAGATAGTCGATATTAATATATGATAATTGATAATATATATTGATGTCTCGTGAACACATAATTTTTTTAATTTTTAACGATTAATCGACGCCTGCAATGTAACTCGACGACAATGTATCATGTTATGCTTACACACTGCGTAAGTATAATACTGTGTGACGTGTATAATATTTCGAGTCTTCGATATTTTTCTATAGTTAAGGGGCCCGCGGTGCCAGTTTTCAAATTTTCCGCTGTTCTATAAAATTTGAAAATTAAATTTTATATTTTAGTTGCCACCTTAATTATAATATACTTTTCCACTAATCTACTACCCAATACCTATTTGGGGGGGGGGGGGGGGTTATATAAAAAAAATTACTTTACGGGAATAATTCTCAGGCCAGGGAAAATTGTCGGATTTTGATAAATATTTTTTTATCTGAAAGAACAAGACTTCTTATAGGCCGCATCAAACTCCGATTTTTTATTTTATTTCAAATAATGGTATATATTAATTTATAAAAAAAACGCTTAAAATTGTATTATTTTTGAAGACATATTATAAAGTTTGAGATTAAAATATTTAAAAACGGAGATCGATACGGCCTGTAGAATATTACTCTCTAGTATCTAGATTTTAAATTAGTTAAAAAAAATTATCAAATTTGGTTGATTCTAAAATCTACAGAACAAGATCATTATTCCCGTAGAGAGTTTTTTTGTGTTCAAAATGACATTGGCACCGGGCGCCTTAACCGTCTTTGTAATAATATTATATTTATATTGTAATAAATAGGTACTCCATTATTGAAGGTTATTCAGTTATTGATTAGCGATTCCATAGGTATATTTGCGGGCAGAGTACTTACACGTTTCAGAAAGATTAAGTTATCTGAGGTAATGTTGATTTTACCGGTATGAGGTCCAAAAGTTTTAATGTCAATAATATACTCATTTACTCAGTGGTCCACTAATCTGAGTGACAGAATATTAATTAATGGACAATTTGTCTGGTTGCACCAAAGTATAAAAGCATACTCTTCAAAAATGTAAGCGTTTACAAAATATTTGAGTGGACAATTTACACATTTTTTTAAATTTGTTATAGTGACATGTTCGTATTTTCAAAAATTTTATTGGTTTGCTGCAGTTCACCACTTTTGCCTATTGTAACTTTTTTCCTTTAATTCATTGTAGTTATTCTTATTTATATATTTTATCATTATATGTTTCATGTAAGTATGTAATGTTTAATTCATTGTAGTTATTCTTATTTATATATTTTATCATTATATGTTTCATGTAAGTATGTAATGAGTATAATATCCGTATTTGGCTTGCTTCTTCGGATCGTCTCTTCGTTTGTTACCTTCTATAATGCTTTTCGTTTGGCTATTGTGATGCAGTTGATGCCAATCATTGTACCTACTCATCTCTTCTGGTTTTGATACTATGGCACCATGCCAAAGTTCTGGTTTTTTCTTTAGTCTGTTCAATACTTTCTAGTTTGTTATTCTGTCTATCCATTTAATCTTGAGTATTTCACCATCAGCACCGTCGCATTTCAAAACCCTCTGGTTGTATTTTCTCTCCTTTACTATTTGTCCAAATTTCACAGCAATGGTTTTATGACCACACTCTTCAAATGCATTTTCAGGAACTTTGTCTTTATACATGTAAACTATAAATGCAGAATAGTAATGGTGGGCATAAATAATTGTTGCCCTAAAAAGCCCTACTAGCTTGTGATATCCTGATAACTATGTCTTCGACAATTTCCTATTATTTTACTTCATAAATCATTAAAGTTTATCGTATACTTTTCTGTACATATAATAGTATATTATATTACATATCTATTTTTACATTAAGATAAATAGGATTTTTTTCTGCTGCATATACAATGCATTTTTTTTTTATTTATTCGCATTGTCTTTTTTTTATAGTATTTCGTATTTTCTTTTATCTCGACCAGAATATTTTAACGATGTTCTGCAGGAAAAACAATATTATTTCCCAAATATATTTATTTATAATATATTATTATTTCCCAAATGTTAAATCGGTCGCGACATAGGAACTGTCTTGATTTATCACTTTTCGAAAAATAGCCGGCTCCGGATATACCCTTAACACACAGTTAACACCGTGTAGATCATGTAAATGGACATGTATTATATTATAGCACGGCGTGTGTACACAATCGCACTATATACTAGTAAAAAAAAAATAAACCGTGCGCGTGAAACGTGTTACATTTTTATCGGTATACTCGTTGAATTTCGAATTAAATCGCTTACGCATAACGGACATGTACTATAATACGCGTCCATATATATAATACGTATGCTCCGGAGTCGTACTCGGATTTGATTTATCGTCCTCCGGACGGACGTCTGCGCCACCACCACCGCAATTTGGGCCGTTGATTGTCGCGAACGATGTTGTAGTCGTTTTGGTCGTCGTCGTCCTTGTCCCGCAAAACGCGGCGCGGCGCGGTGGTGGTGTACACATCGACCGAACAAACCGATCCCCCGAGAGTCGTTATAATAATAATAATAATAATATTATGTGCAGTACTCGTCGGCCGCTATAATAATGTTCCCCACGCGCACAACAGTTGTAGTTTAATATATATATATATATATGTGTATGTCTGCTCTGTTTCGGACGACTTTTTCGACGTGACAGCTGCGCGTTGAAACAATAGCGCGTTTATTAAAAAAGTAAAAAAAAACAACAACAACAACAAATCAAACAAATCCCACCGCCGGCGCATCGCGCAATGTGATATTATATAAAATTATGCGGTAACCGCGGTGATGCGAAGGTAGTTTATCGAGGCCCCGGACCGACTTGTACAAGGTGGTGGTGGTGGAGAGGGGATGTTCGAGCGAGATTAGGAGGACGTGAACTATAGCGTGTATGGGATACACATGATATATTAATCGTCTCGTATAACACGTATAAATCTATATTTTATGGCTTTCTTCCCGATAAATTATGCGTGCGCATAAATTAAATAATAACGAGCGCGTCAAACTAAATAATATAATATATTATTATATAGTAAAAACTATACATATTTGAGGTGTTGTGGTGCGCTTGAGCTGCGTATATATTATAGTCTGCATTACCACACGCACGATAGGTACCTCTAAATATATTATATATTTTCGATAAATATACAAATATACGCGACACGAGATTACACAGACATAATAATATTTAATTTATGCGTACTATTGCATCTCATACATACATATATTATATATATACAGTGTTTAACAGATAGAACTGACTTTTGGAATAATTTTTGTTCTAATCGATATTTTTTAATACTGAAAATGAAAAATTTTAAATTTGATTAAAATTTTTTTTCAAAATTGCCAATTTGTGAATCTGATTACCAGAACGTTTTGGATGGTAAAAACATTTATCTAAGTCGAGTAGTTTATTTTTTAGAATTTTTTAAATATCAATATTTTTTTGATTAAATTCATTTGGAACGCAATATAGCTTTTTCAAAAATATTATTTTTCGAAATTTGCTATCATGGCCTATATTTCCATAACTATTTAATTATCATATAATTGTAACAATTTTTGTCATACGTCTAAGTAGCATCAATTCAGGTCAGCGTTTTTGTTACACCCTGTATATATGCACCTATATTAGACACGTAGGTATATATAGTTGCGGCGTGTATATTACATATTATTATACAATGATTATAGGTATAATATGATATGTGTGTGTGTGTGTTATGGTCGCGTACGCACTGTACGCGCGCGCGGCTCACCACCTGTTCACACAGAGTCGCGCGTATATCGGCTGCCATATTGTTACCTGGCCAATGGCGTTCTCTCGTCTCGCACACCACAGTGGTTTGTCGGACAATCGTTAACGCGAGAAGGCATAAAAGAAAACCGCGGCGACCCATTGCATGCGTTATGGTAACATAATATCATGCCCGTCGTATTAGCCCATAATATTATGCGTGTATATTATAATAATCGAATACATATTTATGCGCAGACACACATAACGCAGCACATTTCACAACAATAGTTCAACAATATATAGGTAGGTTGGTACGCGGGAAGAATTCGAAACGATTTGGCAACGATAGGTACGATATAGGTATACAAACCGCGGTCGATTACTGCAGACGATACCGTCAACCGCACTCAACTATAACCACTATTAACCGGTTATATATTAGGAACGCCCGCTGGCAGCCTGCTGCAGTGGTATATCCTCGCGCAATTTCCTCGGGAAACTCTACGGTTTCCGGCTAGTGTTATGATTCATCGCAATACCTATATAGATTGATTACTCGGAGCGTAATAATTGTTACGTTTAGGTATTTGTAAGACAGATATTATTATGTAATGCCTATGATAGGTAGGTATCACCGACGCGGTAGCGGCGTGTAGGTATATATGCCTACACCGCGGTGCTGGCGATCGCGGTATATAGACATATGCCCATTATGTGGGCAAACCAACAACCGTGTGTACGTCACATATACCCATGTGGGCCGCGGGTACAACACTCGTAGTACACTATATAATATTATGTACCCGCGGTATATACTTAAATATTATTATTAATCGTCTCTGTGCAGCTCGTCGTTATTGTCGTCGCCGTATAGCTGCAGTGTGTGTGATGTATGTCTGTGGATTATCTCGAGTGGCTTGGCGGCTTATTTGAAAAACCTCGAGCGGCCCGAGATAACGTTTTGGAATTACAAAAACCTTATCCTATCAGTTGTCGTCGTCTATAGGTATACACACGCACGCACGGAAAACGTTGAACAAGTAGTCAAACATGTGTGTGTGTGTGTTAGCACTGCAGAGCGTGTATACGTATATATTACAGTATGTGTGTGAAAAGGTGAAAAAAAAAAATGTTAAAACCACAACGCACACATGCACGACGAATAGACCGAACGAGATAACCGAGCGAAGAGCGTATTTTCGTGTGGCTTACGTGTTCGTTTTTTACTTAATTTGTTCCGTCATTGCTGTAGGTACCTACCTCTATATCATGTATAGGTATAATGCAATATAATAAATTATTTATATACATCAAGTTGAGCGAATTTATCGCGCCGTATTTATATATAGGTATACGTACAGGCTATATAGTGGTGTATCTACACGCACAGTAACCCACAACACACACACACATGACTGTACATGTATATTAATTCATATAGGCAAACTATATACAGGGTGATCAGCCGTGACTTTTTATTTTCCTGTGGGCCGCTCCACATAAGCGTGTTTCGTAGGTGTTTAAAAAGCGCAGTTTACCTATATATACTAGATATGTGTTCCAATCGACTCGAGTGCGTTTTGTATTCGATTTATGCAAGCGACGAAATTTCTAAATCTATATCATGCAAAGGTAAACGTATAGGTATACTTTATATATGTATGTCATTTACATAATTTCGCTGTACAAAAATAACGAATCGGTACTATAAACTTCAACACTGCAGTGGCGTCATGAACTTTATGAACCACAGGGGCACACATCAAAAACTATACCAGCCAACCAATGCATTTAAATTTGTTTAATAATACCCACAATTTATATTACACGTATGTAACAAATTTTAATGAATACTATTTTAAAAACTATATAATATAATAATATATAATATAGTTTTTAAAACGGTATTCATTAAAATCTGGAAGTAGAAATATGTTAATATTACCTATTATTATTATAAAAATTAATCATAACATTAGGCGACTCGTTACGCAGTGTTAAAATTAATTTTCTTTAACATTAAAATCTATGTTAAAAGTTGTATAGAAACAATTATTGCTCAAAAAAGATGCATCGCGTGATGCCACTGTGCCACAATAGTTGTACAACTATAATAGTTTAGGTATACCTATTCAATTATACGCACCAATTGAGTCTTTTAAAACTATATATATAGGTACTTGTCTAGGAATGTGTACCCGTATAACTTTTGATTTTGTGTTGAATAATTTTCTTCGTCAAAATATGTGCTCATACTTAACGAAGCGCGTTCATATATAAGTATAGGAACATAATTTATTATTATAGAACCTTCGCTGCTGTAGTGATTAAGTACGACGACTTAAAGCGATATAATAATAATGCCTATATATAAATGCATTTACATTATATACATATATATAAATACCATTATTATATAATATATATAAGTGCCAATATTATTACTATACAATTTTATAGTGTGGCCGTATTCGTGATCTACCGATGACTGATCATATTGATTGTTTGTAAAGGATTTTCAATTATCCAAATAAAACAAAAAACTCTACCAATGTTATACACTTGTATACATGTATTGCTTTGTATACTAAAATTATATTAATTACCTACACCAATCCTGCAAGGCGTTCACATCAAAAAAATTAACACAAACCTATTATTGAATTTAACAATACCATCGTAAGATGCCTAGCTCTATTTCAAAACATTCGTGAAACCAACTTATTATTGTTCCAACGAAAACTTAATTGATGACTTTTACAAGCTTAGTATACTATTGTATAATAGTTCATTCCTCGATAAAGTCCAACATTTTTGGATATATTTATTGCATAATATATAGATACGTTGATGTACCTACGTGATTATTATGTATCACAATAATAATATACTAATTCAAAAACTCCATTACAATATTGTAGTGTAGGTATTGATGTTTAAGCAGCGGGTATCTATACTGCCGTACCTAGGTACTGGTTGTCATAAAGTTGTCACGGCGCGCGGTTGACCAATATGGTACCTGTTTTATATTAATTATTCTTAGAATGAAAACAAAATATAATATAAATTAAATGAAACAATTTTGCGTTACCCACAACGATGATGTGATAAAACGTGTTACGATATCAGTCGTACTTATATATTTTATATAATACCCGTGTGTCCCACGTTGTGTCTGAAAATAAATCATCACGGTTTATAAATTAATTTCAATTATTTTTAATCTTTTTTTATAGACGATCAATAAAATATCTATAAAACAATAATTAAAAATCTCGGAAGATGGATCAATTAAATTGTATGCTGATGTCTATGTTTACCTTGCCGTGTTACCTGCACGTTAAGCGATTGTATAGACAATAAAAATGTCACATAGTACTTATGCACACCCGTGCCGCGGAAATTGCCACTAATTTATCATCTTTATTTCACAGCAACAGCTCTTGTGTAAATTAATAAACTCGCGCGCAGTTGTTAAACCTTCAATTTATTAAACCGGCAGACCTAATAAATAATTTTTCTTTTCACCATACAGGTAGGACACGCACCAAAGATAAGTACAGGGTCGTATACACCGACTTGCAGCGCCTGGAACTCGAGAAGGAATTTCACTTTAACCGATACATCACGATTACAAGAAAAACCGAGCTGTCCAAAATGCTGAGCCTGTCCGAGAGACAAGTAAGATCATATTATTATTATAATATTTTTGAACATGATAAATTGGATAACAAAGCCGACACGCTAATAACGAATTGGGGAGGTATATTTTATTTTGAAAAATTAAACGGCAGCGGGGCAATTATATAGTCATTAGGTATAGGTACAACGGACATATAATATAATATCTGACCACTTGTGACAGTTAAGATCAGGCACAATACTAGAAAAATAATTTTAGAATGAATAATGTACACGTAAAACTGTGAGAATATAATAATTATATACAATTTGTAATTGCTTGTACGATATATATCTATAACATTAAGTTTTTATGTATTTACTGTTCAAAATTAAAGTTATGTTTAAAAAAATGTTTTCAGAATACAACTTACAAGTAGGTTTGTAGGTAGATATATTATATACCTACGCTTTTGTATTTCTAGAAAGAAATATCGTTCCCTGCAAGTGTAGATTTAGATGTTAGGTAATAAATATTGTTTTTTAAATAAAACTGTGTAAATTATATCTTTGAACGTCTTTACACTCTAAACGTATACTTATATAATTTAAAAGTTTATTTTATACAACAATTTCATTTAAAATTGGTTACAACTGTATTCAACTACGATAACTGCAGCTCTAGTTGTTTAAAGTTTAGATAAGTGAAGTGGATATACTACATAATATTATACACATTGTTTGCAGGAATTTTATCTCTATATTAACACATTTTACTTATCCACTAACTGAGTTCTTCTAAAATCATACTTCATGCAACGAATATATAATTTACCTAATGTTATACAATATGATATTATTTATAAAAGTAATAAATATTTTAAAATGTTGACAAACATATATTAAGATCGCTTATAAATTATAATTACATAAATAGAAACTCACACACACACTTTATATAGGTTATAGGTACATAATATTTATAAATGTTGGACTATACTGACTTTAGAGTTATTCACTATAATCAAGTACAAGCATATTATATAATCCATATACTATAGCTGCAGTGGCGTCCGCAGGTTTTTTCAATGGGGGGGGGGGGGAGGGGCTTGAAAATTAGTTACAATTTTATTTTTATTATGTCCAGTCTATAATAATTACAGACGTTTATTTGAAATATTTTTAAATGTTTGTAACTTCCCAACTTTTCTGGTAGAAAAAATGCTCTGATCATAAACTTCGATACCCGGTGAATGTATGTTTTTGGAAGCAAATTGGATCTAGTTGATATTTTTAGGAGGTCGAAATTGAAAATGCTCAGTGCTTTTTAAAATAATTGGAGAAAAAAAAATTAAAATTGTTTGGTAACCAGCTATTGGTCATACCGTCCCTCCCTTGGATTGTATTTGAATGATTAAATTTTTTTTTTCTATAAATGTCAATAAAAAATTGTTTGTCCGGTCAAAAAGCTTAAAAATGTATTACGTAAGTTTTTTTTTTAGCTAAAATACGAACGATACATAGGCATCATGGTTTTTTTTTTTTATAAGCATTTAAAGTTCAAATTTCGTCAAAACTGCACACTTAATTTGTAGTTCGCAAAACTCATAAAATGTTAAATGTGTATAGCGAAGGATAGAGAATTTAATACAAGGCCTTTTATACAAGTAGTTGCTACTTTTACCAAAAAATAACTGATAATTTTATAAAAATTGGTATACAATGTTTTTTCAAAAATGAATTAATTTTGGTAAGATGTATATGAAATTTACGTCTTGCTCACTATAGTTGACAGTTGAAACTTGATAAATATTTTTTTTTAAAGCAATAATAATAATACGGCAATGGGGGGGGGGGGGCTTTAGCCCGTTAGCCCCCCCCCCCTCCCAAGCGTACGCCACTATACTATAGTGTATACACTAGGAATATTTTGTAAAAATAATAAAATAATCCTTTGGTTTTTTTATCTATATAAGATTTTCAAAAATATTTCCATTTACACGTCTTGACCGCATTATAAAAAATATATTTCTGGATAAGGCTGAAGTATTTTATTTGATACATCCGAGAGAAAAAATAAATATTTACCTGATGTACTCGTAGATATAGGTCATAGGGTAGGTATACATTCGAAACAATTAAATTTAATTTAAATTTAGAAGAGGCATATAATGATAATTATACAATACTAATAGTATATAATATTTACTTACACTGAAACATTGCACTGTGTGAATTTTATAATTATGTCTGTTATTATTAATTATTATAATTCGATTATTTCGATGAATAAATCGCCAAAACAAAGCTAATATTTCACAATTATTATCATATCTATAAATTATAATATACAATAATAACAATATAACCGATTAATATCAACGATAATATTATAGTTCAATAGTTGAATAATTTTAAAATGTATTACAGGTGAAAATATGGTTTCAAAACCGACGAGCCAAACAGCGGAAAATCGACAAAAAACGAGAAGAGACGATTATCAACGAGAACTCAAAACAACTGATTCAGACACCTGCCGATACAAATTATTCGATCGAGAGCTGTTCGTCCCTATGAAACGATCATGCCAATCATATCGTGTAAATCGACGATATGAGATATTCGACGGGTATAACATTATTATTACTATTACAATGATAATATTATCGAGAACCCCCCCCCCCCCAAAAAAAAAAAAAATTTGGGCCCAACGAAATCGGACGTTATACATAACATTTTGTATAATATTACATTACATAGATTGTAAGTTTGATAATCGCGTCCAAGAGAAACGATAAAACACTTTTCATTATTTTATTTTTTAAACACAATTTTATTTTTATTTTAAAAATTAGCATATTATTATTATTATTATTATTATTATAATACAAGACGTTATGTTTTTGTTTTGGCCGATTTTCAATAATGCGTGCTTATCATACCGTTACACTTTTGACTGTACATAATATTATTATTATAATATAGAAATCGTTTAATTTTACCTTAATACCCGCGCTATTATTATTGGTGTACGAAGTGTATTCGTTATAATATAATAATAATAGGTTAGGTATAACTGTTACTCGAATTTTAATTTTTACGAATGTATATAGTGAGCTTATCGAACTCGTTGATGTTTTTAATCGTCGCCGTTGTGTACTTACCTTCATAGGTTTTATTGTAATAACATTATGTTTTAATAATTACAGCCTACCTATACACCTACCTATCTGGCTATCTCGATTATAATGTACTATGTGCAACTGTTGTTTACCGACGTTATTAGAATAATAATGATAATAATAGTAGTAGTAATAATAATAATAATAATAATAATTATTATTATTATTAATACAATAATGATGATTATTGTTATTATGTTGACGAATGTGTTTGTACTTATCGGCGAACGTTAGCTATGGGTGGCATGTAAGCGGTGTACCTATATCACTTGGAATTTTATTTCTAGATTGTAAATAATATTGTACTTAAGCAGACTTAATCCGAACGAATATAAGTAGTTGAACTTAAAATAAGATTATAATATTAAAATGTTTTAAAAAAAATTGAGTTGAACAATAAATTATGTGAATAATTATTCTTAGGTGTCGAAATATATGTTTCAGATTATTTCAATTCGTATAATTTATTACTATTATTATTATCATTATTTATATTATTATTATTATAAATAATATTTGTATCATTATAATCATTATTATTTTATTATTATTATTATTATTATTATTTAAGGAAAAATACGATTTCATTTGTTTATCGATATTTTTTTCAGTGTTGTATAATTATTTTGGTTTATGTATTGTAAAAATAAATAGGGCATAAAACTTATTGGTTAAAAGTACTTGTATTAATTTGTTTAAGACAATTTATGTGAAATTAAACGACACTGCTAAATAATTTTGCCTATAGTTCGAAATTTAAATCCTATACAGTATTCCATATAATATTATACATAATTTATATACATCAATAAAATGTTAGGAACATATTTTTTTACAAACCTAAAGATCCGATTAGATAGGTACTATAGGTACTCGCATGGCTGTCGTCATCAATCTGTATTTACGGTAAGTTTCAATTGCTATTATATCTTAAACCTTGTTCATATAAGTAGCTATATATATTATTATCTATAGAGTAGTTATATCCTCGTTGTGTCCGTCCGTCCATTAGTTACCAGCTTAAATATTAACGCACCTAACTAATGCGAAACATATTCGCACGGCCAATGATTCGTAGACACTATAGGCTGCACAAAATACCAAAAAATAATTACGTTCCAAATAATATAATGCGTACAACGACGGCGTGCAAAAACAATATCCGTACGGGCGTACAAAATTGAAAATAGACCTTCTGATTCCCGACTGATGGGGAATTTGAAAACACATAACACGCAACCTCTTTTAGCTAAAAAGTTATGAAATATTTTGAGTGAGAAAACCGATTTGGCGTTCGGCTATATATTATCATAATATGTGTTATTATAACGAGAAATTCAATAAATTACCGGCGTGCATGAATAATAATTAACGGGTAACAGTCCGTTTTATTATTTTTTTTTTCACAATAATTTGTTTGTCGATAAAAATAATATTATTTTCGTTGAGACGATATTTGCAATATTATGTATTTATATATTATAATAATTCTCTATCCGTTATTGTCGGTTTAGATACTTCCAAGAAAAATTTTTTTTTTTTTTTTTTAATTGATCTTGAGCCCGGCAGCCGAGGCCATTAGCTATTTTTAGTTTTACTGTAGGTTATTAAGTCGGTAGGGGGAGGAACACGTGTGTGTTGGGTTTGGCAGAATTTTTGATTGGGCACCCGTAGGTATCTGCCATGCCCGGGTGGGGGATGGCGGCACTTGTTCTCCGGACACCGTGACTTGCACGGAGAAAAATGCCGCCCGGTGGTCGAGAATCGAACTCGGACCGGCTGTGCCGAATCCGTCGCGTTAGACCGCTCGGCCACCTCGTCCCCCAATAATTTATTATATTATTGTTATTTAGCAATAAGTAATAATATAGTATATAGACGTGTATAGTTTCGTGTAATCTAATTTATACAATTATTATCGATTTTCATATTTATTTATTAACCCGCGGCAACTTAGGGCATTGGGTATTATTTAACAGTGAGGGAGGGTACTATGTGGGTTTAAACGCGTGTGTTTGTGAGTTTGGCAGCGTTTTCTCGTGGGCACACGTAGGTGTATCTGCCATGGCACGGCGGCCTCTCTTTCCAGACACCGTGACTGCCCGAAGAAAAGTGCCGCCCGTGGCTGGGTTTCGAACCGGCGACGGTGCGCGTCGCAACCGACGCCTTAGACCGCTCGGCCACTCCACCCGTCCCCTTATACAATTATCGCAATATACCAAATAAGTTATTCGATTACTATACACTATTAACAATATAGAGCGCCGCATCGCCATAAATATGATAATGTTATTAATATCAAAATATTTAAAATGCGAATAATATTAGATTTCGTCAGTTTGGTTTTTAGATACCTTTCTAATATTTATGAATATCTGAGCATAACGTACAAAGTTATCATACAAGGTGTGCGTCATATCTGGCATAAGATACCGTTATCAACCGATGACCACCACCGGTAATCGGTATAATCATATGGCTGGGTATAAACTGTTGGTTCGTTTGCGATCTTACGCTATCAAAACGAGAACCAGAATTATTGTTGTAATTACAATTATTTAATGGATAATAATATGATATATATTGGGGAAACAGATCAACAAAACGCGCTCTGGTGGAAACGATATTTTGTACCTTCCGATTCGGAGTGTATCGATATAGTTTTACATTGGTTATTTTACTTTTTATAATAAATGAATTTTGGTATCGACACTTTATACGCTTTTATAGCTAACTGTATACGTTGCTAAGTACATATTTTCTACTAATATTATCAAATGCGTTCAAATACACTTCATTTAAAGGAAAACGTATGCGAAATTTCGGGAAAATACATACAATCTCCAGACTCCACGTAGGGGGGGGGGGGGAACCATCGATGGCGTTCGTCTGTTGTCTTTAACGCCTCGGCTCGGTTTGAGCTTCGTCAGTTCGCAGCACCAGGTCGTACTTGACTGTATGAATATTGTTAATCTATTATCTCCCTAGTAAAATCAACGAACGAGAGAAAATTAATTTCCGTCAATTATTTGAATGTGCCTTAGATTTGTTCCAATTTATGACTTTTGACTTAGGTGTTTAGCAAACCAAGGACATTTTCATGTACAAAAAGGAATATTGGAGTATCCCCCCACTGGGGGCACATTACTGAGTAATGAGTATTAAAAGTGGTCTTACCTTCCGTTTGTGGAATGAAACGAAGTTTTTTTTGCCGTTGGTCATTCGCATATTTTTTTAATTCGTCTTTTTGTTTTGCTTTCCTTTTATTAGCAGCACACTGATATTTCCTTTTATGCATTACAATATATCAAATTAATAAATAATAAACAAACATGAAACAATTAACATAAAAATAAATCACAATTTAGTAAAATAAAATATGGACACTGGCTTCAACTATTATAAACTATTATGATACGCATCTAATAACTAATTACTAATCGTGTTATACCGCCTTATACTGACAAAATAATATTTTGACGCAACGATTTTGCTAATTTTAGCATTAATCACCCAAATATACTGTAGACAAGCAATTGGGGAAACAGATTAACAAAACGCGCTCTGGTGGAAACGATATTTTGTATTCTGTTAATCTGTTATCTGCGGTTATTGGTTAGTTTCGGTTGAGAATTGGACGAACACTCATCTGATTTGACTATACGCCTTACCCTCGTATTCTCTAGTTAATGACACTCTCTAAAGTTAATTAGAATGGCACTGTTAACTCGTTGAGGTACGATGGTGTAACGTCTCCTCTTCACCTGGGCTCTTCCCCGTTCCGGTGTCGTTCTGTTTATACTAACGAGGTCTCGGAGACTCGACCTCGGTGTGTGATATTATTTCTAGGGATCAGGGTTACCTTATGTGAAGCAAGTGCTCAACGTAATATATATATATATGTATATCTGAATATTAATGTATTATTATTACCTATCTACTACAAGTTACAACATCGAAAGTATACTTATAAATTATAACTCCGGGCTACCGATCGGGCCATGGTGTGTCGTGGGTGCCGACGTCCAAATGTGGGTTGAGCTGGTCGTCCGCAAGTCGTTGTCAGTCCTCGAGTTCCTCTGTCGACCACCGACTACGACTCTTCATTCTTGACCATCCAACTATCGACCGCCGACCATATTCCATCGACTACCTCACCGTGTAGACTCTATCATAACTAACTACCGCCAGGCGTCCCGGTCGGTTATTTACACGATGTGAGCTAAACATCGCGTCAGCATAATATGTATTTCATATACACATTTGTCATTACTAACACTCAGCATATTAGCCGTGCTCAACGTAGGGAGTAATGTACGATGTCGATGACGACAATCGTTACAATGGTATGCGCTTGTCGATTCTTAGTTCGTCCCTATCTAGTCGAAATGACTCAAAGATTACAATAATATATACCTTGGCACTGTTCAGTTTAATAAAACTTCATTGACACATACTAGTACGTATATCCCGGCGCTGTTCCTATGAAAGGTAAGAACGTAAGACGTATGACTAAAATAATGTTCAACTCGGGTTTTCAGGTCGGAAACACTTTTATTGTATCAAAACAAACATAAATACAAAACACTTAGCAAATTCAGATCGCCTAGCCCGTACCTACGATCGGCGTTTCACAAGCACGTCGTGTAGCTATACACCGCCCTCGCCGAATCACTCGGCGACATCGGGGGCCGTGCCTGCGGTGTTATATAGAAAATATTATTGTCGCCTCGGCACATTATTGCTCCGCCGGCCTGACCTGTGTCGATAATTTACAATTTAAAATATTCCCACCTATATTAAATAATATTATTTTGACGGCTGTCTGCAGTATACGACAGTGCTGAAGTAAGAATTGCGTCGTTTGACACAAACCGTGAGGAGGTTGTGGTGGTACGGAGTCCGATGGCCATTACTCTGACTCGGACTCGAGTTTTGTTCCGAACCGGTTTCGCTGTTTAATTTTGTATACATGTGTTTAGTTGGTAATTTTAAGTTTTGAAGATGGGGAAATTTGGATATTGTGCATTAGTATATAGAAGTGTTTTAGCTGCGTGCACTGTTTGTTATTGTGGTCATGTTTGTGGAGGTGAGGAGAGTCGAATTTCCGGTGGTATAGTGTGCACCGGTTATTGTTCTCGGGGCGACGTTTAGGACGGCCTCGATTTTGACCAGTTCGGGCCTCTTTTGCTTTTGTACAGTGTTTTTTTCACATGTGCGTTGAAAGAAAGGCGCTTAGTGTCAGATGTTAAGTGTTTTGGTCCAGGACTGGTACCGCGCACGCCAGTCCCACACCAAAAAATGAATACGGAATGACTGTTGAAAGTGCCAAAATAGTGTTTGTATGGCGTCGAACACCATTCGACACATTCAAACACCATTGGGCTAGTTGTATTAACGGGACACTGTACAAACACACACCGCAGTGCAAAATTCTACGTGGACACAATTTCAACACCATTATTCGACACTAAAACACCGTTTGTCCGGTTTTAATCACAAGACGGTCCACACACGAAATCGCTGGAGAATTTCCACCCGGGGCAGGTACTTATTGTTGTAGTATGCGCCGAAGTTTGCGTCTCGAAAACCACATCAAGTCATGGCCTCGAGGTATATCTCCGATACACCCCTTGTGCCTATATATAGTTGTATACGATACCGAACGACCAATCGTATGTTGGTATAAGGTAAACCTCAGAATATAATATTATGTGCAATGATGGTGTTCCAACTATATTAAAGGTTCACCGTATTTATTATTCGTAAAAAAAGAAAAAAAAATATGAACGCGATTTTACATTCAATCAATAGATTCATCACGTGCGACTTTCAAATTCCGTTTTTACACAATTTATCTTTATACAATGTATTAAAATCGTTCATTTTAACATTGGATATTGTTTTTCATACCGTACATAATTCAGCGGTTGTAAAATTATTTGGTACGTAAATTCTAAATTGTGTTCATTTGTTTACGTGTTACGCCGAATCCAGGAAAAAAAACCAAAGTGATAATATAATCAGAGAATTAGCATTATCACGAAATATAATATACAATCTATATTATGCTGTGTTATCAATATTATAAAAATTATATGTTTATTTTATCCAATTTCAAAGCTGGCCAAGTTAGTCACATTTTCAACTAGTTAATGTTAAATTATTACTTTAATATAAAAAGTAACTAAGTTAGAATAAAAGTAAGTTTCTGATATTTATCAAATTTCTAACTTACATAAAAGTTAGTTTGGTGAAAATAGTAACTTAAATAGCTACTACCTGTACTATAGTATAATTACAAGTTAGAAATTAGTTTTTTTTAGTTTAAAATATAAATTTAATTTTTTCAAAATATGTAATGCATTATATTATAAATTAATTTTTCTATTTTTAATATTATTTAATAATAACAGTACAAATATTATAATTATTAAGTAACAGGAATAGAATTAAGGAAAAATATATATCGCAAAAATTTATATTTATAATTTTAAAATTTTATACTATAATGTTGGTTTTTTTTTCGTGTAGATGTGCTGATGTAGCTTCAAATGTGAAATATAGGTACCTAATAAAGGTCACATGGTTGACACGAACACGTCGAGTTCTCTCCGAATCGACAATCGAAAACCAACTAAACGGTCTTGTACGACGGTGGCCGGGGTTCGGGGAAATCTATCGGTTTAAATTGTGTTTTTCTGTTATTATTATAATAAAGGTGGTACTTGCGTATAATAATACTATCGGTTTTTGTTTGAGTAGTCACACTAACCTAACCTATTTAACTGTATTATTTGAGTACAATCAGACCAAATCTTGTTAACTCGTAGTCGTCGAAGATTAAGATTCTAAACAGTGACGGTGGTAGTCCCATCGATTCTAGATAATCCAACTATAACCGGTTAGTTTATAGTCATTCGGTAGCACATAAGTGCGTAAATAGAGGTATATAATCGAAAGGTGCAATATTATGCGACTGTTACCCTCATCATTTCATCAGGGCTTGAAATCGAAATAAAATTTTTCGATTTTAATTTCAATTTTGCTTATCGATTTTAGTTCTTTTTGATTTAAATTTAAAAATAATTTATCGATTTTAGTTTTTTTCGATTTCAATTTAAAAATAATATATCAATTTTAGTATTTTTTGATTTTGATTTAAAAATAATATATCGATTTCATTATATTATGATTTTGATTTTAAATATAATTTTCTTTTTTTCAATTTTAGATTACATTTTAAAATTTAAATATCAAATTTATACTATTATTATTTCAATGTCACTGAAATATTTTCAATTTATGAACTTTAACTATACATTTTTGATTATTCTTTATTACTTTTACATTTCAATCAATGTGAAATTTAGATTAGATTTTAGATTCTGATATTGATTAACTTTATCAATTAAATTTCTGTCGCAACCAGGCCCGTATTTAAGGGAGGGCTCGGAGGAGCAATTGCCCCTGGCGGCAGTATAAAAATTAGGTTTAGGGGCGGCAAAATATTGAAATGGTCAAAAATGTAAAATGAAGGTTAGCCCCTGGCGGCAATATTTGTTAATACGGGCCTGGTCGCAACCATTTAAAAATTAAATAATAATGCCCAAGATCTAACGTTTACCTAGTGTTTAGACTTTTTTAATAACAAAACACTTAAGAGCCACCAAAATTAAAGATATTACCCAATAGATTGTTATGCTTTTTCAATTTTACCTTCAATCTTACATACGGACTCATTTTTGTCAATATTGTAAGAAAAAAATAATTTTTTCACGGGATTAGTTTGAGGTCTACCCATTTAAAATTATATAATATGACAATTTTACAACGTGATAACTAATAACCGGGCATGAGCGGCATACACGGCAAGCTTCAGCAAACTGAACAGTCAAATCGACAAAATGTAATGATTGAGATTGACGACGCGTAGCAAATTAAATTATTAAAACTATTTTAGTATTTTAGGTTATTGGTTTAAACTTAACAACATACGCGCCACGCACTAAGATATTATTATCTTACCTCCATAATACAAAATATCTATATACGGAATAAATAATGTACGATAATGGAAAAATTATTTTTCCAAGCATTTTACTTAATAATAAGTTAAATGTGTGTATGGAAATAAAACTTGCAATAACAACAACTATCGCCTGTCGAACGCTGATTCCTTTTATCCTATAATATGTAGGTACACTATATTGTAAAGATTCTATTTTAACTTTCAAGAAAACAAAATATTAGACACAAGTTATTAATTATTACTAGTAATTAGTTATTACTATTGTGCATAATACGCAATATGGTCATTATGTAAGTATATAATAGTCAATGCTATAACTTATAACCCAATATATCAATGCGTGTGCCTATTAACAATATAAAATATAAATAGACCTGATGGCTGTATGCCTGTATACTTTTTAATTTTAAATTAAATGTTTTTTGTAATTTCTTTAAAATCGATATTATTATGATATGATTTCGATATTGATATAAATTATCGATTTCAACTTTTTTCAATTTTAATATAAATTTTGGAAATCATTAACCAGCATTAATGATTTCGATATTACTTTTGATTTTTTAAAAAATTTTTAACGATTTTTATCGATATTTAAAATCGATTTTGAAATCGATTTCAAGCCCTGCATTTCATTATTGCGGTGAGTGTCGTGGATGTCATGGAATAATAAGACCTTATTTAAATGTACGCAGTTCAAAATATTATGCTCAAGTATTATTATTGCGTTACAGTTTTAAAATAAGATTATTTGGTGGTGCTATATAATAGTATTTTTACTATTTATGGCTGATCAGCTGGGCGTTTATGAAAATAGGTTGCTCGAGCAGTCCATTCGTCAGGTGGGTATTACCCAGGTATATCAAAATCCGGTTAGGCCGCAGTAGTTTGCTCGTCCCACGCGTATATATAATAGCCCGGGGCCTAAAATTGTGTGCAGTAGCTAATATTAAACGTGCAGTAGCAAATTTAAAAGTGTGCCGTTTTCATTTTTGGCTTTTATAAATTTTTATTTGATCAATATTCAATATTGATTATTGAAAATCGCTAATTAGCATATTGTGTTTGTTTAAAATCCATTACATTAAAAATAATACCGACTGCACCGTATTCTGGGCGGCTTATAATATAATTTAGTATATTGACCCAATAGCTATTTCGTTTTTAATTTTAAAATGTTTAGTCATAATATATAGCCATATATAGGTATCAAGGAATTTTATAGAAGATTGTCTTGGATTGTTTTTATTATAACTAATTATTAATGAATAGCAAAGACAATATTATGTAATGAAGTTATATGTGGCATGTCCGCTACTAGGTCTCTATGTTCATTACTTTAAGATATTCTGGTGTGGAATTAGGTGTGCAGTAGCAAAATATCAGTAAATAAAGTAGCAATATAATTTTAGGCCCTAAAATAGCACATAGGTATATATTGTGTACGGTTTGTACTTAATAGTGATTCGTTTGGCAGTTGGCAGCCAGTATGATGTCGTCGAACGAGAAAAATATTAAACTGTCCATATGTATCAACTCACCGTCGTAACAATACGTTATTTCGTCGTCAAATATATACGATAAAAAACCGAATTCAAAAAAAGTAATAACGAGTGATGATGCGCACCTGTGGCGTATGCATAGATAATAATAATGTTGTGTCCAAGACTAGGGCTGTTCGATTATTTCGATTAATCGATTATTACGTCGATTATTTTTTTCCATCGATTATTTTACAGTTTTTATAAAACTCGATTAATCGCCAAATAATCGAATTTCCGATTAATCAAATGATTAATCGTTGTTTTGACGGTTCGAATGAACTTCTATTTTTAGAACATAGGGAATTTTGTATTATATACCATTTTGTGTGGGCCAAAGGGTATGTTTTACTTATTACATTATTATAAAGATAAATGTTATGTTTTAATTATTATATTATTAATAAAGGTACATTTGTATGTTTTATTTTTATAAGTTTTAATTTCTTAAAAATAATAAATAACTCAAGCTTTAGCTTAACTTATTACATGATATGTATATAAAAATAATTTTGTTCATTTAATAGAATATTTACTATTCTATGTTTGAATTAAAAAAGTCACAGTCAAGATGACTGAAAAAAAAATTAGTCTGGTTTATTATGATTAACTATTCATGTAGGTACCTAACAATAATTATCCTCGTATAGCCATAGTAGCAAGTAGCATAATTGATGTTCTTAAGTACTAAGTAAATTTTTTTTAGATTTTTAATGGAACAATGAATACATAATAATATAATCATTAATAATGGTCTTGGAAAAATAAACGGGACCGAAATCCTAACGATTGTTGATTAGAACAAACGACTTCGTAACGACCATACTCGCGTCGCTGTGTACCCGTCGTCTGGGAAATGCTTGAATTTTTCGAGTAAACTGATTTTGTATCGAACTTCGAGTTCACTTGCAGTTTAACGTCCGACCTGAATAGACCAAAAATCAAAATGGCCATCACTAGCGACTTCGTGGAAGAGATTGTGATGATTCATGTTGTAGAACGCGTCGAAACATGGGTCATGACAATAGAGGACGAAGAGTTCCAACCGGAAGTAAAATTTTTAGAGCGAACACTCGACGATGAAGAGCAGGAGGTTCTACATGCTATTAAATGGTTATTTGAGAAAAATGATGCTGTCGCCGAATGCATTGGTGACGATAGCATGCTGGTTGACAATCAAAAGGCGGACACTATTCCGTCTGATGAAGAAGAGGAAATGACTACATTGAAAAGGGAAATAGAACTGGGAACAACCACTACAGCAGTTCAGATAAAGACACGTGGTAGGACAAGGCGGTTTATCGCCGCCACGTGGAAGAGCGTAAAGCGCCTGCTGCTGTGTGGTTGTTGCCGGAAAGCTTGAAGCCGGCAGTGTAGTCATCCCCTCCCCCCAGACGAAGACACCAAGACAAGACGGCGGCGACGGGGGAGTGGTACGTAAAAGAGCACTTTATGGTGTCCGGCGGTAAGTCACCCTATACGTTTTCCGGCCACCCGCAGAAAGACGAGATCGCAGTTGCCAGCGTCGCGTGCTCGCGGTTGCCGACACGCGAGACCATCAAGACGACTCGGCGCGGACTCGGCTGCTTCGGCCACACCAGGAGCGGTGGACGACGACGACGGCGGTGGCTAGCTGTACCGGCGCGGGCAACGATACCGCCCCGACGGTACCACGACGATGGCAGAGCGCATGAAGACGACTCGCAAAGGCGGCGGCGGCGGAGACTGCAAAACACAACGGGTGAGCGATACAGCTGCTGAGCTAGGAACAAGGACGTCAGCATCGCCGGACTTGAGGAAACGGATAACGTTTCAGGGTACGGCGATGCGCGACTCCAGGACGGCCAACGGATGGTGACTCGGTCGAGTCAGGGCAAAAATTACGTGGAGAGGATAAGGACCTTTGCAGCGCGGTCCAACGATCCTCTCCCATTTTTGCCCAGTGGCAATCGGTCGAGTCACGTCTCCGGTCGCCGGCGGTTCCGTAGCACCAACAGCTGCCTTTGCTCGCTCAGTGTTTTAGGTCACCGTCGCCGTCGTCACGCATCAGTCGTCTTCGGCACCTGCACATCGTCGATGCGCACAACATCGCGCACTAGCCGCTCGCCGTCAAATCGTCTCATTGCTCCCGTGGCCGTCGCGGTCGGGACTTCGCCCGCCGTCATGATGGTCGTCACCCACGAGCAAACGCGCTGGCCATTGCACTCGTCCGCCTGCGGGATGTGCCGCGAGAACGTATAGAGGTGACCAGTAGCCTTATTTTGCTTTAAGCACCTCGCCATCACGTACCACTCCCCCTGCTTATTGTGTCTTGTCTGGTGTTTTCTCCCCCCCCCCCCAACCCCCCCCCCCCACCATTAGGCCACTTTGTGCCATTTATTGTTACAAAAATAATGAAAAATAATAAAAAAAAAATGATAAAAATATAAAAAAAAAAAAAAAAAAGGCCACTTTGAGCCGTTTGTATATTGTATAGATAAAATTTTTCAGGCCATTTTGAGCCGTCAATCCGTTGACACTTGATTATATTCAAACTTTAAAAAGTTTATTCCAAAATTATATTTGTTTGTTAATAACTTAATAAAATTGTTTATACTAAAACAAAATATTGTTTCTTTTTTACGTATTAGAGTGTATTTGTATATTTAATTATTTCAACAGAATAATGGGCTCCACTGAACATGGCACTGTGAGGACCAATGCAAAGTATTAACTACTATAGCAATGTTTTTGTCATGCATCAAATATATCAATAAAATATTATAATAATGATAGGTATTTTTGGTCAGGTGAATGTATAATAATTTATGTAGAACCGACTTTAAGCCTATAATATTACCAAGTAGGTATATTTTATGATATTATTGTGATTAATTTTAGTATTAGACGTTAGTAGATATCTACTAAAGTAGGTTAAATTCATTTTTGCCAAAAAATCACATTTAAAAATGTTATTGTGTAGACTTATAAAATATAATAATATATTTTAAAAGTTTCATATACCTACCCACAAATAATATTTTTAAATCACAACAAAATAACTAAAAACGTTATTCTTGGTCTTAATACCTATGAAATTCACTAAAAGGATGAATGTACGATGTCGATGACGACAATCGTTACAACTGTTTATGAGAATATTTGTTTTAACCTTTCAATCCATTAGCTATAAAAATTGAAAATTTTATAATTGTTTAGTTACAATAGTTGATAATTTTCGACATTTTGATAAATTTAGTCAAAATATGAACTCTAGCACGACACGTCTTATATCACCCACGTACACTGTATACACGTGCTGTGGCCTGTGACGTGTATCAAGTTATATTATAATATGCAATTTATTAATTTTGGTTTTTACAGTATATTTATGAACGGAATTTCTCAGCAAACGTCTACTGCAGCGTGCGTATACGCATATTAAATTCAAAATAATTGTATATAGATATTATTTAATTATTAGCTGTATACTATGATACGCGACGGGGACCCACGACTGCTCTTAGATAATATTATATTAGCTTAGTAAATATCACGTCGAATTGTGCGCATTCGAACAATTTCGTTCGATTGTAAATCGTATTTTTAAATATAATATTATTATGTATTATTATCGTGTGTTTGCTCGGTAAAGTAAGATCCGGACAGCAAAAACGTATATAATAATACGCCGTACACGGCTACCGGGCAACCGTTCTACCAGCGACACCCACACGCGACATGATTTGTTAACATTTCCCTTGGCAACATTTGTGCGGTCGTCGTTTTAAATTTCATCGTACCTGCATAGCTTGCAAAATGTTATTATAAAATTATATCATATTATACGGAAAAGGACAAAATATTTATCGCGTTTACTCTAAACTATAATAATATGTAATATAGATTCGTAATAAACTGCACTCGGCGGTAGTCGGTTCAAATGTACACATAATATATAATATTATAATATAATAACAGTTATATTTATACGACCGGAGCATGCTAAAACGCCATAAATTTATTTAGCGATAAATAATTATATTTTAATATATATAATTATAATTTTTACGTTTCATATAAAATGAATTTAAATAATTATGCGTATATACTTATATATTATAAATACGTTCTGGACAAAATATTCCTCAGCTGAGATGATGTACGATAATAATAATAATAACACTATAGTGAAGCCAGTGAAGGTGGTTTCTAAATACAATGTCGTATAACCTAAACAGTATATATAAAAAAAAGAAGTACCTATATAGATATATAGAGGTATAATATGGGCTATTAATATTGTGTGACGCCTAAAGCTGATTCTTCAGCAGTAGTTCGAACGATTATCTGCTGCGATTTCCGTCATCTGAGACTGTATATAGTAAATATAATAATACATTTATACAGCAACATTTGTATATTCACAACTTATTACTATTCATAATTTATATTGTTATAGTTAATGTTTAGTCTTATATTATAAACTATAAAATATTTTTAGACTCAGATTATCTTTAAAATATGTAAAGTTCTCAATTCATAGATAGATACCTACTAATATAGATTAAATATTTAAATTTGAAAATCTGTGCTAATATGATGTTTTGAGTTCAATGATTGGGAATGTATTAAGGATAATATAAAAGTGGACATCTACATCTAAATGACTTACTGCAAATCTTGTTTAAAATTGTGTAGAAGTTAAGGAATCAATTTGCCCTTAGTAAAAAAATCGATTCATCGGTTAATCAGTCATTAAAAAAATCGATTAATCGATTACTCAGTCATAAAAAAAAATCGGTTTATCGATTAATCGGTCGTTAAAAAATCGATTTTCTGTTTGATTATTAATTTTCGATTAATCAAAATAATCGATAATACGTGAAATTAATAATCGAGTGGTAAAACAAATAATCGAACAGCCCTATCCAAGACCTACGATCCATATCGGCGCAGACTTATTACCCGAACACGATGAGAGAAGAGCTCAAGAGTTGAGGTGCCCTCGGATACACAATATTATTTGTCACGATAATAGTTTAATAACCATAATAATAATAATAATAATATTATTATGACAGAAGTAAGCGAGGTTTATGGTAAATATCTATAAACCTTGAGAAGTAAGTAAGTTGTTTGTTGACTGATAATATTATTATTACCTACATCAGTGATCGGTACAACGCATGGCACACTCTACCGAAGAATTTTCGTACTGACGGTTGTTCGCGGGTGCAACAGACCGAACTAACTAATATTAATATTATCATAGGATCACACATTTTACGGAGGAAAATCTGTACCACAGAAGTCAAGTAACGCAAGTCAAAAAAAGCAAATTTTACAGGAGAGACAAAACAAGAATGTTTGTTTGCAACGGACTTACAATAATCGTATACTTAAAAAATATTTTTTTGCATTACTTTTCTTATGTATCGCGCTGGACATACGTTTCAATACTTACGGTTAAAGGGCTTTTACGGTTAAAAACCTAACCTAACGTTTTGATACCTTCAAAAAGATCACAAAAAGCATATTCTCTGATTATATATAACTAACTCAAAATTTCACAAAAATGGACTCGCTTTAGTTGACCTCTGTGGTACCAGATTAATATACAACGCGTTATAGTCAACCTAGTAACAACATTCTCTAACGACGATAACAACAATTCGTTGTCAAACGCTGAAAAACATTCACGATTTTTATTAGGTAATGTTTACGTTGATTTAAATACTATATATATATATATATATGTTACGGTAAGTGATGTTAAATGGAACTTAACGTAATTCACCGGTTATTAACGTTATTTACCAAATACACAGGTAATTATCGTTATAAGCCGGATAATCACATCAATGACCAAATACACAGGTAATTGTTGTTATAGACCAGATATGCACGTGAATCTCAAATACCTACTACGATTTTAAAATAGGTATTTTTAAAAAAAATGCATTATTATTTTTTATTTGTTTTTACAATTTGTACTCCCATGAAATTTACTATTACATAATTTTTCAGCCCCACGGCAGGCACAACGTTTATTATTACAACCAGTCTTGCAATTGCAACGCTGGTACCCTTGAGGGCCCGCAACCGAACTATTACTAGCTGCTTCCCCCCAGTGTCAACTGTCTATCACCTGCTAATTTTATCACATTGTCCATGTCTAATAGATTTTCTTCGCAAGCAGCTATTTCTTGGCGTGTGTAATTATATTTAAGAAAACCATGTCCCGTACCTATAAAATAATTAAAACATTTTTAATTTTAATAATATATTTTTTCATTAAGAATTAACTTACAGAGTTTGTATAAGTCATGTTCAACTTGGGTGACAACTACTGCCAGTATATTTTTATTTTTTTAACTTGTTCAATAACATCATTGTAGTGTTTAGTAGACAAAAATGAGTTATTATCATCTCGTTTGCTCGTAAGAATTTTTTTCATATTTTCGTTGAAAGTTGTGCGAACAGTTTGAATATCGATAGCCATTTTAAATAAGCGGTAAATACGACGACAGTTGTACGCATACTAAAGTAATAATCCATATAAATTTTTGTTACGTATGCTATTTTCAAATGTAATCTCCACGGCTATACCAATGTTATAATATGTATAGTAATTGTATACTGTATAGGCCCAGTGTCCACCTTATCTGTGGCCGATAAAGTTTTATTGATTTACCCAATTATAGTACCACAATTAGTATAGCGATCACTTTATCATTGCTCGTTGGACATTATTTTAAAATAAAATCAACATTTCCCAAATCATACGGTTATTAACGTTATTCACTAGAAAATAACGATAATATCCCACATTCGTAGGTAAATAACGTAAATAACCGGCGAATAACGTTAATTTCCGATATAACATCATTTAGGTACCGTAACATATATTTAAATATCCCGGTCAATTTATCGCCGAAAAATATCCCAACAATATTGTTACAACTATAACAATAATAATTGACGAAGTAGGTAATAATATTACCGATTGTGTCATTAAAAATGTATTATAAATTATTAGATATGCACTTAAAGCTCACCAAACACGCAACCTACATTGGCTACATTAATTTAGTTATGTTTGCCAAAATTGTTTCGATTTGAAAATTCCTTCGAGAAATTTCTATTTAAACTTTAAAGTGCGATTTTACGTTATTTTAGTATAGACTCTAATCTCCTTTGATTAAACTTTATTAAAAGTTGTATTTCTTACCTGTACCTGGAACATAGAATAAATGCAATTACCTATTTGTTTTTAATTATTCATATAATTTATTCTGTGCTTTAATGAGAAAAATCTATAGATTGTTTTTTTTATTTAAACCAAAAACAAAGTTTGTTTACTTTTAAAGATTATAGTTACAAATTATTTTATCGACCTAACAAGTTAGTAATGTAAATTATTATTTAATTTTAAATTCAAAGGACTCCTATATTTTAAAGTTTTGATTTAGTCTACCTTAATTTCTAAAAAATCTCTTTAGATTGCTATAATTGATTTGCAAGACCAAAATAAAAACATGTAATAATATTATAATCATTTTATAGACGTTTAGTTGAGGTATTTCAAAGAATTTGTACAACATAAAATTGTTCAACTTTTCCAGTGGAAAAAATTCTGTGACCAGCATAAATTATACTTTTGGCTTGTAGTTTTGGTCTAGCAGATAGTTAGCGTAGCCGGTCAAGCATTTACCTATAACGTTTCTTTTTTAACATCACAAATGCATTTTAATAATGTACAGAACTTCTCACATTGCAGGGTGAACAATATGTATGTAGTATGCAATCAAATTACTAATTACCTAACCAATTTAGGTTATTAGTATGTTTTAATTGTTCCGTAACAATAACACAGCTATAGTGCTGTTTAATAATACGCATTATTACAATCAAATTATTCTCAACGTCTGAATCTTACGAAACAGTTTTTAAAGTTGTCAACTATAAGCATTGTACCTATTTTGGAATTGCGAATACAATGAGACGAACACGCGATTCAATTATACTGAACTTAGTAAACTTACGATTTTAAATATTAATTTCGTTTCCGGGGCCGGAGTGGTGCAGTGGTCACGCAGTTGACTACGACTCACACAGTCATCGGCTCGATTCATTGCAAAGTGCAAAAAAATTGTGTGGTTCTTCGCAACCACCAAAAATCCCCATGTTGTCGTCCGATTGCGTCATCCGGTTTCCAACCATGTCCCCCACTCCACCGGGAGTGAAGACCGCACATGTCTCCTCTTGGAGAACGGGGGTAGTATCATGTATATAGTGATATACATAGATAAATAGATCACATGGTCTCCCTACTACCCACTTGTGATAAGCATTGACGAAGACCTTGAGGTCGTTTCAATGAACAAATACAAAAATAAAAAATTTCGTTTCCAATCGCTGTACAAGTTTGTCAGCAATTGTCGGTAGACAAAACTCGCGGACGTACATTTTTCTTGCCACAGGGCTCGGCCCGAGACAAATCATCTATTCTTTTGGCCAGTAGTTTTGGTCTATAGCAGATAAGTTAGCGTAGCCGGTCAAGCATTTACCTACAACGTTTTTTTTAACATCACAAATGCATTTTAATAATAGTTCGATGAACAGAACTTCTCACATTGCAGGGTAAACAATATGTATGCAGTATGTAATTAAATTACTAATTACCTAACCAATTTAGGTTATTAGTATGTTTTAATAATTGTTCCGTAACAATGACACAGCTATAGTGCTGTTTAATAATACTTACGTATTATTACAATCAAATTATTCTCAACGTCTGAATCTTACGAAACAATTTTTAAAGTTGTCAACTATAAGCACTGTACCTATTTTGGAATCGCGAATACAACGAGACGAACACGCGATTCAATTATACTGAACTTAGTAAACTTACGATTTTAAATATTAATTTCGTTTCCAATCGCTGTACAAGTTTGTCAGCTATTGTCGGTTGACAAAACACGCGGACGTACATTTTTCTTGCCACAGGGCTCGGCCCGAGACAAATCATCTATTCTTTTGGCCAGTAGTTTTGGTCTATAGCAGATAAGTTAGCGTAGCCGGTCAAGCATTTACCTATAACGTTTTTTTTCAACAACACAAATGCATTTTAATAATAGTTCATAGCTGCATATTTAGTAATGCACAGAACTTCTCACATTGCAGGGTAAACAATAGGTAGGTAATTAAATTACCTGCTACCTACCTAATTTAGGTATTATTAGTATGTTTTAATTGTTATTTCGGCTATAACATTTTTCTTGCCTAAAGTAAATTTAATTAAACGTCCGCGATGTCATTGAATATTACATATTTGACATTTTTATTTTCGAATCGGCCATCTTAATATTTAATAATTTGACACCATGTCATATTTTATATATAATATATACCATAAATATTACGTATACTTGCACTCCAAAATAATTTAAATCAAATAAACTAACTAATTACTTTGTACTTTTACGATTAAATTTAAATAGTACAACGCATATTTTAATCTCATCATTTGTTTCAAAAATCCAAAAGTTTTATTTAGGTACTTTAAAGTAAAAACTTCTGAGACCAGACTATAAAAATTACTTGATGGGATAAAACTTTTTGATACCGCATCAAAACTATAACAGAATGTAGAAATCCTGTTTAAAATCATACCCAACAATTTATAGTCGTGAAAATGTTACCAATCCGTATACATAATATGCTATACCATCAGTCAGCGGCGTACGCATGGGTGGGTGGGGGGGGGGGGGGGAGGTGGCTAACCGGCTGATCATATTATATGATTTGTCTTAGTCCAAGCCCCGAGGCAAGAAAAATGTACGTTCGCGTGTTTTGTCAACCAACATCAATAGCTGACGAACTTGCAGTGATTGGAAACGAAATTAATGTTTAAAATCATAAGTTTAGTATAGTTGAATCGCGTGGTGTTCGTCATTATTGTATTTGCACTTCTAAAATAGGTATAATGCTTAGTTGACAACTTTAAAAATTGTTTCGTATAAGATTCAGACGTTGAAAATAATTTGATTGTAATAATGCGTATTATTAAATAGGACTGTGTTATTGTTAAGGAACAATTAGAACATATATACTTATGACCTAAATTAGATAGGAATTAGGCAATTTAATTTAATCACCTATTATTTACCCTCCAATGTGAGAAGTCGTGTACGTTACTAATGCAGCTATGAACTATTATTAAAATGCATTTAAATTGTTAAAAAAAAACGTTAAAGGTAAATTCTCGACCAGTTGACCGGCTACGCTAACTATGAGCTAGACCAAAACTACTGGCCAAATCCGTCAAGTAGATTAGGCCGAACCCTGAGGCAAGAAAAATGTATGTTCGCGTGTCTTGTCAACCAACAATAGCTGACAAACTTGTACAGTGATTGGAAACGAAATTAATATTTAAAATCATAAGTTTAGTCTAGTGGAATCACGCGGTGTTCGTCATTATTGTATTTGCACGAACGTCTCTCCAGCACCACCCATTCAAAAATTTTACAATTTTTTTTTACAGGAAATTAGCATGCAATTAGCATGAATTTGCATGACTATCGCCAAAATTTGCATGACAAAATATACAACTCTATGACAAAAAATGATGTGCGGTGCTGGAGAGACGTCTCACCAGCACCGCCCAACGTGAAAAATTAAAAATAATAACAAACTCGATATACCAAAATGTAGCACGTGATTAGCACGAATTTGCACGATATACCCCGAAATTCGCACGTGTCTGGTCCGCGAACAAACCACGTTCGAATATTTCGCTCGTCTCGCCAACACCGCCCAAAATGGAAATTTTGTGAAATTCAAAAAAATGTTTATGCCAATATTTAGCACGTGATTAGCACGAATTCGCACGATATACCCCGAAATTCGCACGTGTCTGGTCCGCGAACAAACCACGTTCGAATATTTCGCGCGTCTCGCCAGCACCGCCCAAAATGGAAATTTTGCGAAAATCAAAAAAATGTTTATGCCAATATTTAGCACGTGATTAGCACGAATTCGCACCATATACCCCAAAATTCGCACGTGTCTGGTCCGCGAACAAACCACGTTCGACTATTTCGCGCGTCTCGCCAGCACCGCCCAAAATGGAAATTTTGCGAAAATCAAAAAAATGTTTATGCCAATATTTAGCACGTGATTAGCACGAATTCGCACCATATACCCCAAAATTCGCACGTGTCTGGTCCGTGAACAAACCACGTTCGACTATTTCACGCGTCTCGCCAGCACCGCCCAAAATGGAAATTTTGCGAAAATCAAAAAAATGTTTATGCCAATATTTATTAAATTTTCATTTTCCATTATTTTTTAGTTTTATTTCTAGAAATGTTAATAAAATTTTATTTGTTGGTTAAAAAAGCTTGAAAATATAAAATAGAAGGCTCCTAGTATATTGTTTCAAAGGTAGATGAAAAATATTAAAAATATTTAGTCACAGTTTTTTTTTATAAGCATTTAAAGTTCAGAAATCACGAAAGTTAGCAAATTATTTTGAGTTGAGGATTCGTAAAAATTTTTCTTTTTAAATCTAAGATTTTAAAATATAATACAAGATTCCTTATAAGATTATCTACCTTTATCAAAAAAAAAATGTGTACGAGAAAGTCAAATTAAAGTTTTATGAGCGTTTGAAATTCAAATTTTTACAACATTTAATATTTACTCGATTTGTCATGTAGCGATTTCCTTATTTTGTTGTAATTCAAAATCGAATAACTGTAGATACATGAAAATTTCACTGAATGTTTATTATATTAGCATTTCCTACACACCATACAATTTTAAAAATATTTTGACTGTTGTGCCAAAAAGTGTAAAAATTGTATACAAGGCTCCTGATATATTGTTACAATAGCAGTTGTAAAATATGAAAAATACATTGGCACAGTTTTTTTTATAAGCATTTAAAGATCAAATCTTGACAAAATTTATCAAAATATCGAAAATTATCAATCATTGTAATTAATAAATTATAAAATGTTCAGTTTTTATAGCTAAGGATTCAAAATTTAAAACAAGATTCCATGTAAGTAGTTTATTCTGTTACCAAAAAATCAAAATAATACACAAGCACAGTTTATTTTTATAGTAATTTTAAGTACAAATTTGGACGAAATTACATATTAAAAAACCTAGAATAACTATTTTAGTTATTTTGTTGTGATTGTATAATATTATTCGTGGTTACTTGAAACTTCTAAAGTGTACTATTATATATCTATGATAGTATCACGGTTTGTTGTTGATGTATAACGCGTTATAAGTACCTAATGGATATCGTGATATGATTAATTTGGAATTTAGTATAGGTACCTATTATAGGTCAATTTTTTTTTTAATACCATAAATATGTATAATATGTCTTAAACCTAGACTGACATACCGTCTCCGCTCAGAATCGTTTTTCTTATACAATGATATATCATTAAATTAAAATTTAATACCATGCATTATACAGTGACCCACTTGTAACCTTCAGTACAGCAGAGCACCTTTTTATTAATATTTTCACTGTAGATTGAATAATTGTTAAGTTGATAGAGCTAATTATTTAACAGTGGTAGACTTAATATAATGCTCATGTTGGATCCCTTGTTTTTAATTTGGTTAGCTCGTAGGTAGTAAAATATTTGAATGTTTTGATTAAAATAGGATATATTATATCTAAAATAGTTTAACTTGAATCATCTCTAAGGTTTAATACGATCATGTTATTGTTTGGGTGTGATTGTAATATGATTTGTACCGTGGTATGACGGGTGAGCTGGGGAATTCCAAACAGAAGTTCATCGATATCCCATCGTATTATTGTTATTGCTCATATTGCCTATTGGCCAATAAAAATAAACTGCGCTACTAATATTGCTACTGTATTATCATTAACCATTTTTAGTATCCAGGAATTTTTTAATTCATTATTCCGATTTCACCGTTGTTGAAATAAACGTTGTTTCCACGCCGTTATGAGTTTGGTTATTTAGTTTGCACCTAATAGTTAGTTTATGTATAATTTTTCTCTATTAATTCATTACTACCTGAATAATGGCGGGTCGAAAAACAGTTATCCCGTCTCATCAAATTGTGGAAGCAGTTCTTAAGTTTAAAGACCGTATAATAACTGAAGTCAATGGTGAAAAAAGTAAGTAGACCTAAATTTTTATAAAAACTTACAGTAATAATCAATTTAATACTAAATTAAATTAATTGACGTAGTAAATTATAACTTTATTGTGTGTATTCACTAATATGTAGGGCTCGGTAGTTATATAGATGTTAAAAAATTAAAAATATGCTTGAAAAAATGTGAAATATGAAAAACAAATTTAAGTATTTAATATAGAAATTTAAAATTATTCAAAATTCCAAAAATACCACTTTTGTAATTAATTTTCACTAAAAGAAATAAAAGATTGATAAATAATTAGGTATATAATATTCAAATATTTGAATTTTTAAATTTTTTTGTGCTGAACAAATAGTTTTCATCGTCGTGGCGCGAGCTAACCTTAAGTAAAAAAAGGTGGATAAGTGGATGTCGCTCTGCTGTACGGTAGGTTACAAGTGGGTCACTGTAATGGATGGTGTTAAATTTGAATTCAATGATATAATATCATTGTATAAGAAAAACGATTCTGAGCGAAAACGGTCAGTCACCCTATGATATTACCAAGTATATTTGATGATATTATTGTGAATAAAGTAATTTATATATAACCTATTAACGTGGAGCCTTGTTTTAAATTTTCAATCCTTAGCCATAAAAGTTAAACATTTTATAAATTTTTAACCACAAAATAATTAATAAATTATAAATTTGATAAATGTTGTCAAAATTTGAACTTTAAATGCTTATAAAAAAAAATTGTGCAAATGTATTTTTAATATTTTTCAATTGCTATTAAAACGATATATCAGGAGTCTAATATTAAATTTTCACGCTTTTTTACCCAACAAATAAAAATTTATTGATATTTATAGAAAAAAAAACTAAAAAAATTGAAAACTGACAATGTCCGTAAACAGCTCAAATAGAGTCAAAATATTTTCAAAATTGTATGGTGTATAGAAAATGCTAATATAAACATTCAGTGAAATTTTCAAGTATCTACAGTCATTCGTTTTTTAATTACAATAAAATAAAAAAATCGTTACATGAGAAATCGAGTAAATATCAAATGTTGTAAAAATATAAATTTCAGACGCTCATAAAAATTTAATTTAAGTTTCTTCTAGACATTTTTTTTTTTGATAAAGGTAGACAAACTTATGAGTAATCTTATATTACATTTTCAAATCTTAGATTTAAAAAGAAAAATTTTTATGAATTCTCATCAAAATAATTTGCTATTTTTCGTGATTTTTCCGTATTTTGTCAAAATTTGAACTTTAAATGCTTATAATTAAAAACTGTGACTAAGGATTTTTAATTTTTTTCATCTGCCTTTGAAACAATAAACTAGGAGCCTTCTATTAAATTTTCAAGCTTTTTTACTCAATAGATAAAATTTTATTGATATTTATAGAAAAAAAAACTAAAAAAATTGAAAACTGACAATGGCTGTAAACAGCTCAAAAAGAGTCAAAATATTTGGAAAATTTTATGGTGTATAGAAAATGCTAATATAAACATTCAGTCAACATGTCATGTCCCTACGGTCATTTGTTTTAGAGTTACACCAAAAACCAAAATCGATTTTCTCGAAAACAGATTTTGCGTAAAAATTCCCGTTTTTCCTTAATTTTTCTTTTGTTTTTCACATCGCTTTTGAAAACTACTGGGAAATAAAATTTTGACCTCCCCAATGCACCAACGATATTCACTTTCCCATCGAACAAGATACTGAAGTCGAAAATCGAAGCATTATTTCGACTACTTATCGTGTACACAGACACAAAAATAAAAAAATAAAAAAAAAAACACACATCATTGTAAAATCAATACATTCATCGTTTCACTCAGAATCTAAAAAATAAAGCGGCGGCACGACAGTGTATATTATTATCTCGAAGCTGGAGTTGCCCATTTCAACATTGTACATTTTGGTGTTTTTTTTAACCGGACCTAACTAATTATCTACTAAATCAATATATTTCTAATAAATTGGAAAAATTGGAAAAATCGTGCAGATGATCTTTTTGAATAAATCATCAAAATAGTACTGTTAGAAATTACGTTATTAAAGGAAATGTGCAAACTTTTTAATGAGAAATTATAATGAAATCTGGAATCACGGCGGCCGCATCTCGCATTGTCGTGCCGACTGATTCCCCCACTCAATTTCATGTACGCGACGCATTTCATTATTGCTCTTTCACGACTTCACGTATATTTTAACTTAGATTCTCGCCACTACCTATACGTAGCTATGGATTATTTGTTTCAATTCGTTATAAACTATATCGCTTCATTGAATTACATTATAGCTTAAATTTTTTATATTTTATTTAATGTAGTTTGTTAAATTGTAATTAATACTATAGTATTACACTATTACCTAGTGTGTTATACTGTTGATAATTATTCCTATGTTCGTACCTATATTATGTTCGTACGATAATATATTGGTATTATTTAATTATATAAATATGCCAAACAAAGTGTACAAAGAAAGAATAAAAAATAAAGAAAAGTACTTATTGAATAAAAAAAAGAATCTTAGTGATAAAATAAATTTCCCAAAAATACTGTTGTCTTGACAATTTTCTAAATTAATGGTTATATCACAACTCAGTGCAAAAAACGGAAGAGTAAAAAAAACAGATCTTTAAGTACTGTAACGATGTGATATCATAAATAAATTCTAAGTAAATTGAATAAAAAATATACTTATTTTGTTTCAATAATTTATTTACTCGGTGAGAAACTATATGACGTAAACTTTATACGACACAGCACACGAAATAACGTGAATAAAATAAACAAAATGCATTAGAAAATCAATGTAATTTAAAATATTATATTATAATGGACATTTCTGCTGAAAATAATTTCTCGCCAAGTAAATAAATTATTAAAACAAAATAAGTGTACTTTTTATTAAATGTACTTAGCATTGATTTATGATAGCCGATAGGTATCACATCCTTAAAGTGCTTAAAGATCTATTTTTTTTTACTTATCCGTTTTTTACACTGAGTTCGACGTAATGTATAATTTTATTGTATTCTCTTAACATTTTTTATTCAAATTACCTTTTTCCATATAGTTCGTTCTATAACCAAAAAATACAAATAATATTACCTATATAAACACAGTTATTGTTTACACAAATTTTAAGTTAAATTTGGACGAAATTAGGTAAGTACATGAAAACCTAGAACACCGATTTTAGTTATTTTGTTGTAATTTAAAAATATTATTCGTTGGTAAATGGTAACTATATACTTGAAACTTTTAAAGTATATTATTATATTCCATACTGACATCAAATACAATTTTTTCAGAAAATTAATTTTAACCTACTCGTAAAATAAATTTCTGTTTGACCAATATTAATATACCATCCAATATGGTTAGTGTGATAAAATATTATGTTTCAAATTTTCAACCCTAATATTATTTTAATTTTGTATTTTGTAAATTGAGTTTTTTCCAAAGAATAATCAAATAAAATACATTATTATTAATATGAAATAAAAACAACAAGAATATTGTGATTATAATTATTGTATACAGAATTATCATTTATGCTAATTTATTCTTAAATAATAATAATACAAAATATATATTGTATATTATACTTCGTACCGTGAGTAGGCTATTATTATTGGAGGGTTGTGCAAAAATAAGGATTTAAACAAAATTCATAATTTGACGTAACATTTTACAAATTCTATTTTTACAAATATTCTTTTCAGAAATTATTGTAGCTACTGACACTGTTTGGAGTGATATAAGCATTTATTTAAATAGTCTTATGAGTAAAAGTGCTATTCACACTTTTGTGTATAAGGGACGCCATGAGATAAAAGAAAAGCTCGGATTTTGTTCTAGTCCCAAGATTGATCCACCAGAAGCCATCTTTAATTCTTCCACAGAATATGGTCGGTATTACTTTTTACACGTATTATTCAAATATATTACTTATATAAGTACACTTTTATTTGATTATTTCATAATGATAAGGTATTATTACACAATACATATCATCTAAATAAAGTTTTTTTTATTTAACTATATGCACTTACATCATTAAATTATCTGCGTTACAATTGACATATATTAATAACTGTTAACTTTTTTTTATACAGGTAGTTCGGATGAAAATTCCAGCAGTAATCTGGATTTTCCTAGAAGAAAATTTGTGGTAACTTTTTCTTCAGAAGAATGGAAAAAAATAAAACCTGATGATGTGCAATACAGACTGCATGATAAAAAACGACCATCACAAAGTTTTAAAACGTACTATGCATTAACCAAAAATCAATGGACACCTAAAGCAAATGTTCATCCACATGGAACAAACTTTGTGACCGTATTTGGACGATGTAGTGTATGCAGCTCATGCTTTAAAGGGATTATTTCTGAAAAACCATTAGATAATGAAAAGTAATATTTTTATTAAATTTTAAGCAAATTTTTTTCCTAAATTTTGTTATTTCATACAAAGTTGTACATTTTAATTTTATTTTTTACAGGGTATTAATGCAATGCACGTATACGGGGAATTTTGACATGTTGCACGAGCCAAATAAAAAACGCCGTTTGTTGGGAACAGCAAAGGAAAAAGTAATAACAGCCATTGTTCAAAAAAATATGTCTAGCGCCACACATCGTGAAACAGAAGATGTACGACTGATGAAAACAGGTGATTTTAGTCCGTAATAATAAGTATAAAAAAAAATCCTTTTCAGGAGGAGGGTGTTGGAGGGGGAGCGTTAAATTTGAAAAACTACAATTTTATTCACCTCAATCTTTTGTAACGTTAGGTTAGTAAAAAAAATTAAAATCGTTATTTTAGATTAGTAGTGAAGCGATTCATTTTACAATGATGTTTTTTTTACGTCTGTGAACAATTTTTAGAGCTGTTATGCTTGAGTCATCGACTTAGGACTTGTTCTGTTAGGAAAGTGAATGTTTGTTCTTTAAAAAGAACAGAAATGCATCCTAATACCCAAGGATGGGCAAGTTAACGATTTTTTTTAACTTGTTAAGTTAAGTTTTTTTAAAACAATAAAGTTGAGTTAAGTTAAAAGTTACTCATATTTTTTTTTCGTTAACTCGTTAAGTTAAGAATTAACTTTGAAAAAAAAGTAACTTAACTTAGTTTAAATTTAAAATTTGCTAATTTACAAAAATAAAAAATTCCAGATACAAAATATAGATTATTAGATAGTTTTTCTTTACGCTCAAGAAAATTACTGGGGAAATTTAAAATGATACATCAAAGCAAAAACCCATTCAAAAATTTGCATTATTCTTCGGACAAAAATTAACTTAATATAGATACTTTTTTTCAAGATTAACGTGTTACCTGTTACTCTTGAAAAAAAGTAACTTATTAAGTTAAAAGTTAATTTGAAAAAAAAAGTAACGCGTTAATTAACTTAATTAAAATTCACTTAACGTTTTAACTTAATTTTAACTTTTAACTCGTTAATGCCCAGCCTTGCAGTAATACCTACATATTCAAAATAATTGGGGGAAAAGTAAGGGTACAACAAACATTTTTACAAGAAAAAAAATGTTCAAACCATCAATCAAATATTTCATATTTTCAGGTTATTCTGAACCACCTATTATACCATCGGGGTTACATAAATCATTGTTTTAAAACGATCTGTCAGCCTAAACATATTTTACTATAGGTATATTGGTACCTATATGGTATTTCTGTAAGTAATTTATTTTTCTATCAGTAGTACCAGGTTGAACTAACTCTTGACAAAAACTAATTTTCTATATTATAAATTATAATATTATTTTATACGATCTTGCTAGATGTTATTATTACCTAGTCAATAGTAAATACAATACAAACATACGGTTTTAATAGATTTGTGGTAGCGAATAGCATAAAATAAATCTAAATATTTTGAAAATATTGTGACGTGCAATAAAGGTGCTTTTAAGTATTCCACTTATATTACTTGTATAATACAAGTATTCATGTTAATATTAATTATGTTGAAATTTACATATGTAATGTCTTTGGAATTAAATTGGCCGTGTATTATATTTTAAATTTTGAACAATATTATATTATTTTGTTGTCATGGAAATATTCGTTTGGATGTTTATTCATACGACCGATTACATATTTTGAATCAGTTTATATTTCGTAACGAACCGCTTAACGAATTATTTTATTTTCTATAACATAAATATAATTTAATAATCAACTTTTGAATGTATTACTTATATCTTATTGTTTAATAATTTTTCTATAACCTTGCGTGAGGTAAAAAAAAAACGCTGAGGAGTCAACCTTATAAAAATCAAAAAAAGTTTTGCAAAACAACGTCACTACGTCAGGACGAGTGCAGAATAACCAGGCTGTTGGAAATTCGCAGAATTACGAGTTCCGCACCCATAGCGGATATCCGTCGAAAGACAACACTCACATGATGGCAGACGACGGAGCATATACGGCAGACGACCCTTCGCTGACCGTGGGGCCGAAAATTGTCTGTATCACTGAGCTCTGTGACCAACAACCGTCGGCGACGACATCCACATTGCAGGTGGAGGCCGATCAGAGGACGTTAGATTTAGCACCACTACTATCCCTGTGTCCAAATGACGAACTGTTGGAAGCTCCTGTTGGAATCTTGCAGGAGTGCGATTATCCATCGACAGACAACGTATATATGGTGGACGACAATAAATACACGACGAAAGATGACGCGGTAGACGACCCTACACTGACCGTGAGGCCCAAAATTGTATGTGCTATCAGTGAGCTCCGTGATCAACAACCGACGACGACGACATTGACTTCGAGCAAAAGTGATGGCGACGGGTTGGAGCCAGCGACAACTACGATCCAAGTAAAGTCAGCGGTGACTGAACAGCTTGATTCTTACGTGGCACCGGTTAGAATCCAGCTGTTAGATGCACTGGCTGATGTTAAAGATTTTGTTCCGGACGAGGCAACCGAAAGCACGACCATAGTTCCTACAGTCGTGGCCAAAAGTGATGACGACGGGTTGGAGCCAGCGATGACTACGATCCAAGTAAAGTCAGCGGTGACTGAACAGCTTGATTCTTACGTGGCACCGGTTAGAATCCAGCTGTTAGATGCACTGGCTGATGTTAAAGATTTTGTTCCGGACGAGGCAACCGAAAGCACGACCATAGTTCCTACAGTCGTGGCCAAAAGTGATGGCGACGGGTTGGAGCCAGCGATGACTACGATCCAAGTAAAGTCAGCGGTGACTGAACAGCTTGATTCTTACGTGGCACCGGTTAGAATCCAGCTGTTAGATGCACTGGCTGATGTTAACGATTTTGTTCCGGACGAGGCAACCGAAAGCACGACCATAGTTCCTATAGCCGTGGCCAAAAGTGATGGCGATGGGTTGGAGCCAGCGACGACTGCGGTCCAAGCAAAGTCAGCAGCAGCAGAAAAACCCCGGCAAGGTCGTCGTAGATCGTTCTTATCGGCAGTGGGGAGGCGGCTCCTCAAGTTCGGGAGGACGTTATGCTGCTGTTGCTGTTGCAAATAGTGTGGTAGGTACACCGATACCGCCATATGGTGCGCTCGATTGCATCTGTGAGATGACAACGAGTTGAGAAGACAAGAGGGATGCAAAAAGAGATGTTGACTGGTGTCATCAATCCAAAATTTAAGTTTATAATTTATTAAAATTCATTTTGTTTAATTTTCGTTTTGTTGAAAAACTTTAATATTATAATGATTGTTAATTTGCTCATATTATCAAATAAACAATGAAGCATAACATATGTAAATATTAATTATACATGTAAATTTTTACTTCGAATACCGTCAAATTTTTTTCTGATTGTTATAAAAAATAAAAATGTGAGAAATAAAAAAAAATGTACATAATCATAAGTAATAACAATAAAACAAATAATATAATTTAATGTGTACATTCGTCTTGAACACTAATTACTTTATATTTTTATGATTATTATATTTATAAGTCGTATTTTATTGTTGAATAAGGCCTAACACGGGAGATACCGGACAAATAGAACCATGACAGAGGTATAGCTAAATTGCCTATCCATAACGCCGTGTAATCATAACAATAATATTGAAATACACGAAGAAAAAAAACTAACGGCATTACAGAAGAAGATAAAAGTATAACAATATTTTTAGACAATTTGATTTACAAAAAAATTTTTATCGTGGAAGCCCATGCAGTAAATAATATAACTAATTTTTTAAAAAAAAAAACGTCAAATTTACAAGTATACGAAAATGTAGATAATAATATTAAATATTCATATACCAATAATTATTATTAAGTTTACATAGGTACCCAAGATAAACAACTGTATAATTCATTCAATGTTTAAGGTTTACATTTTAACATTTTTTCTGCGGAATAATAAAATATTTTTTTAAATAAAATGTTTTAACTTGTTTTTATCTACTTATATAATTTTGTCGTAACCAATTTCCACAATTTTATCTAACTTTAAAATTAAATTTCATATTTTAGTTACTACCGCAATTATAATACTTTTTCAGTTTTCTATAATTTATAATCTACTGTTAGATGCCCAAAAAAATGCAAAATAAACTTTCTTATTCTTATTCAAATGTACATAAAACAAATTTGTGACAAGACGAGCATTGCACAGTAAGCTTTGAAAAACAATGCTAAGTGCATCGAAATCCCAGCCCTAGTTATAAGTATAGACAAGCGGAGTAGTGGACAAACATTTTGTGGGGTAACCCCGCGTACCACTTCACTCCACCATCTAAACTTTTTTATTCATTAAATTTTCATTTTCCATTATTTTTTAGTTTTATTTCTAGAAATGTCAATAAAATTTTATTTGTTGGTTAAAAAAGCTTGAAAATGTAATAGAAGGCTCCTAGTATATTGTTTCAAAGGTAGATGAAAAATATTAAAAATATTTAGTCTCAGTTTTTTTTTATAAGCATTTAAAGTTCAAAAATCACGAAAGTTAGCAAATTATTTTGAGTTGAGAATTCGTAAAAATTTTTCTTTTTAAATCTAAGATTTTTATTTTGGTAATAATACAAAACTGTGTACAAAGTTAAATTTGAGTTGCACCAAGTTTATATTTTTAAATTAAAGGTTTTCGAAACGTAATTTCTGAATAAGAAAATTTTGAAATAAAGTTCCCCATTTTATATTTTAATTAATTTAACTTTAGTTTTACTCAGACGCATCCACGTTGAATCAAAATTAACATATAATTTTGCTTTATTATCCCAATTTAATAAGTTTTCGGACTCTTCTCAGGCAGCTGAAGCTGGTTGAATCATAAAATACCTCCATTGGTATAGGCACCTATTGTATAAGTACAGGTATGAAGTATTTTATTCCCCACTCATTACACTTCTGCAGTATTATATTTAAGTATTTATTAGAACTTTACACAGAGTTTTTCAAACGCTTAATAGAAATTTCGTAAACAATCTTATTAAATTTTATTTTTTAAAATTGGTTACACTTGGAGGTTGGAATTTTTTTTAATAGATAACAATATATTGTCAAGTTATTTTAATGTAGTACCTATAAAATTTGAATTCAGTTAATCAAAATATTTTATTTGTACATTTTATGGTATACAAATGCTTTGATAATTTATTTTATTATACTGTATAAATGAGAAGCTCACACAATACAACTGTATTTTGATTGACTGCTTTTGACTTTTTGGTAGTGTCATCAAATAATTCCCAATTGTTAGGCCCTCTTTTACAGTACGCTACATAGTGACCAACAGATGTGCGCAATCTACTTAGCCCTTTCCGATAGTCACATACACCTCGCAATTCATATGCTGTGTTATAATGTGTTAGAACTTGTGGGATATCCTTTAGAGGTATTTGTAGCTGTGGAGCAGCTTCTGTTGATTGATCTTTATAGTTAGTAATATCTCCTGCAATTAAAAAATATGATAACATAAATAAATGTATATAGTGTTTATAGGTTATATTTTAGTTAATGTATTTACTGTAAGTACCTTCCCATTTTAAAATTTCTATAATTAAATGTTTTGTAGATGCTTCGATCCTTATAGTTTTATCACCATTACATAGGTTTGTTTGATATTGGTTTATATTTCCACAAGTCAAATAGTCTATCGATAATCTTTCTAATAAAAAATTTTGTAAACCATCTAGATTATTTTCTGTGTGGAATGTGATGTATGTCACTGGTTTTTATTTTTCCGTTGAGTAGTCACATTTAGGGTTTGAACATAATATATAATCAAATGCCGTAGGTACATCTTGAAATAGCTTTTGTATGACAAATGCTGTTGTTGCATGGCAAGAAACTAATGTAATGTCATAGTCAATTTTGGTTGCTTCTGGTTCGAGATAAGTTAATAATATCTGAGCTCTTTCTTTGTAAGTTGTAGGGTTGATTCCTTTTTTAACAATTGACGAAACAAAAGAAAGAAATTCATTTGGGTTTTCCAGGCAATTTATTTCTTCGGAATATCGCTTACTTGTACAATAAGACACCATGAATATTGAAGCCAGTGCATCAAAATCACAAGTATTACTAAGTGCAACTTTACCATAACCTTTTAAATTCCTACTTTTTAGATCAGTTACTTTTGAACCATTTTTTAAATTAGGTAACGATGTAATGCTGCGTGAATTATTTAAGTCTATATGACGCAAATGTGTGTTAGAGTTTAAGTAAGAATTTGTTATACGTTGCTTTTTAGATTTTCTATCCCACCCTTCTTTAGCAGTATTCTCATCACAGTTAACTGTTATTGATTTGTTTATTGTGATTTCATTTTCAGTGTCCATTATAATATCATTAATATTGTTTTCATCAATAGCAATAAAGTCATCTTCATTAGTTTGATCAATCAGTATAACTTCTTTAAAGTTGTTACTTTGAATGGTATGTGTGTAATTTGAAGAACGCAAAAGAGAATTTCCTCGTAGAGATATTATGTGTCTTTCTAAAAACAAATCAATATTTGTAGGAAGGTCTATGTCTTTGAAAGTTACTACTTTTAGTTTTTTAAATCTTGATTCCACTCCTGCAGAACTGGCTGTCATTTTTCCATATTTAAAAATAGGTATCATTAAACCTGACCACAAAGGTAAAAACTGCATGCATTTAATTATTAATGGCACTAATGTGGGCAAATACATAGCATTAATGCCATTACCCTCTTGAATATATTCTTTGCTCTTTTCAAATATTTCCTCAGCCCAACTCTGAAATGGATTTTTTTCATTATCAAGATCAAAATTTTGTGATTCATCCACTTCCTCAATTGAATCATGAATGTCTTCCTCAGAGTCAATAGTTGATAACACTTGATTATACCATTCTTCGTAATTTATAAAACCCGTGGATGTTATATCAATTAATTGTTTTTTATGATACTCACATGGAGTGTCTCTACCTCTCACTGCATCAACTCCATCAGTTTCATTTGTTAACACGACAAATAGGGATAAAACAATTGAATATATTTCCGATATAGATTGGTTTTTAATTATAACTCCTATGCTGCGTAGAATTACTCCTCTAACTCTACCTTGAGTATTCTTCAATGGAATCCATTTACTCACTAATCTTATAAAGTGAGCAACATCTGTTCGTATGAAACAATTGGGCAACCAAATTGGATCCGGCGATACCTTACCTAATGCTAACTTAGCACAAACTCTGATATACTGTTTTAGTGAAGAATACTGGGTAAAACATTTCACACATGCGGACAACAAGGCCATGGATTGGTCGCAAACAGTTTCTCTAGGTGAAGGCACATTAAAATTTAACCAGTTTGCTAGCCAGTTATAGATAGCAAGAGTTGTATGCCGCTCACTTATCATGTTTGAAACCGTAAAGCTGTGTAGTTTTGATTCATCGTACACCAAAGCTTCGTATAGATAAATTGTTTTAGTTTTATTCATTCCAAATTTTTTAAAATTCTTAATTAATGATCCAGTTGCATCAATTATGATCTTAGGATAAGAAGTACTTTGACAGTAACTTCTGTAGAGATGGATCTGTTCGCAACTATGGTAATGAATATAAAATGGTTCACAACTTAAATCATGTAGAATGTCTTTATACTCATTTTCATTTTTCATGATTGCCAATGATGTAAATACGTCTTCATGCCTTCTATTTGATGCCAAGTTTCGCCATTTAATTTGACGTAATGCACCCCCCGATGGTATAATAGGTGGTTCAGAATAACCTGAAAATATGAAATATTTGATTGATGGTTTGAACATTTTTTTTCTTGTAAAAATGTTTGTTGTACCCTTACTTTTCCCCCAATTATTTTGAATATGTAGGTATTACTGCAAGGCTGGGCATTAACGAGTTAAAAGTTAAAATTAAGTTAAAACGTTAAGTGAATTTTAATTAAGTTAATTAACGCGTTACTTTTTTTTTCAAATTAACTTTTAACTTAATAAGTTACTTTTTTTCAAGAGTAACAGGTAACACGTTAATCTTGAAAAAAAGTATCTATATTAAGTTAATTTTTGTCCGAAGAATAATGCAAATTTTTGAATGGGTTTTTGCTTTGATGTATCATTTTAAATTTCCCCAGTAATTTTCTTGAGCGTAAAGAAAAACTATCTAATAATCTATATTTTGTATCTGGAATTTTTTATTTTTGTAAATTAGCAAATTTTAAATTTAAACTAAGTTAAGTTACTTTTTTTTCAAAGTTAATTCTTAACTTAACGAGTTAACGAAAAAAAAATATGAGTAACTTTTAACTTAACTCAACTTAATTGTTTTAAAATAACTTAACTTAACAAGTTAAAAAAAATCGTTAACTTGCCCATCCTTGGGTATTAGGATGCATTTCTGTTCTTTTTAAAGAACAAACATTCACTTTCCTAACAGAACAAGTCCTAAGTCGATGACTCAAGCATAACAGCTCTAAAAATTGTTCACAGACGTAAAAAAAACATCATTGTAAAATGAATCGCTTCACTACTAATCTAAAATAACGATTTTAATTTTTTTTACTAACCTAACGTTACAAAAGATTGAGGTGAATAAAATTGTAGTTTTTCAAATTTAACGCTCCCCCTCCAACACCCTCCTACTGAAAAGGATTTTTTTTTATACTTATTATTACGGACTAAAATCACCTGTTTTCATCAGTCGTACAGCTTCTGTTTCACGATGTGTGGCGCTAGACATATTTTTTTGAACAATGGCTGTTATTACTTTTTCCTTTGCTGTTCCCAACAAACGGCGTTTTTTATTTGGCTCGTGCAACATGTCAAAATTCCCCGTATACGTGCATTGCATTAATACCCTGTAAAAAATAAAATTAAAATGTACAACTTTGTATGAAATAACAAAATTTAGGAAAAAAATTTGCTTAAAATTTAATAAAAATATTACTTTTCATTATCTAATGGTTTTTCAGAAATAATCCCTTTAAAGCATGAGCTGCATACACTACATCGTCCAAATACGGTCACAAAGTTTGTTCCATGTGGATGAACATTTGCTTTAGGTGTCCATTGATTTTTGGTTAATGCATAGTACGTTTTAAAACTTTGTGATGGTCGTTTTTTATCATGCAGTCTGTATTGCACATCATCAGGTTTTATTTTTTTTCATTCTTCTGAAGAAAAAGTTACCACAAATTTTCTTCTAGGAAAATCCAGATTACTGCTGGAATTTTCATCCGAACTACCTGTATAAAAAAAAGTTAACAGTTATTAATATATGTCAATTGTAACGCAGATAATTTAATGATGTAAGTGCATATAGTTAAATAAAAAAAACTTTATTTAGATGATATGTATTGTGTAATAATACCTTATCATTATGAAATAATCAAATAAAAGTGTACTTATATAAGTAATATATTTGAATAATACGTGTAAAAAGTAATACCGACCATATTCTGTGGAAGAATTAAAGATGGCTTCTGGTGGATCAATCTTGGGACTAGAACAAAATCCGAGCTTTTCTTTTATCTCATGGCGTCCCTTATACACAAAAGTGTGAATAGCACTTTTACTCATAAGACTATTTAAATAAATGCTTATATCACTCCAAACAGTGTCAGTAGCTACAATAATTTCTGAAAAGAATATTTGTAAAAATAGAATTTGTAAAATGTTACGTCAAATTATGAATTTTGTTTAAATCCTTATTTTTGCACAACCCTCCAATAATAATAGCCTACTCACGGTACGAAGTATAATATACAATATATATTTTGTATTATTATTATTTAAGAATAAATTAGCATAAATGATAATTCTGTATACAATAATTATAATCACAATATTCTTGTTGTTTTTATTTCATATTAATAATAATGTATTTTATTTGATTATTCTTTGGAAAAAACTCAATTTACAAAATACAAAATTAAAATAATATTAGGGTTGAAAATTTGAAACATAATATTTTATCACACTAACCATATTGGATGGTATATTAATATTGGTCAAACAGAAATTTATTTTACGAGTAGGTTAAAATTAATTTTCTGAAAAAATTGTATTTGATGTCAGTATGGAATATAATAATATACTTTAAAAGTTTCAAGTATATAGTTACCATTTACCAACGAATAATATTTTTAAATTACAACAAAATAACTAAAATCGGTGTTCTAGGTTTTCATGTACTTACCTAATTTCGTCCAAATTTAACTTAAAATTTGTGTAAACAATAACTGTGTTTATATAGGTAATATTATTTGTATTTTTTGGTTATAGAACGAACTATATGGAAAAAGGTAATTTGAATAAAAAATGTTAAGAGAATACAATAAAATTATACATTACGTCGAACTCAGTGTAAAAAACGGATAAGTAAAAAAAAATAGATCTTTAAGCACTTTAAGGATGTGATACCTATCGGCTATCATAAATCAATGCTAAGTACATTTAATAAAAAGTACACTTATTTTGTTTTAATAATTTATTTACTTGGCGAGAAATTATTTTCAGCAGAAATGTCCATTATAATATAATATTTTAAATTACATTGATTTTCTAATGCATTTTGTTTATTTTATTCACGTTATTTCGTGTGCTGTGTCGTATAAAGTTTACGTCATATAGTTTCTCACCGAGTAAATAAATTATTGAAACAAAATAAGTATATTTTTTATTCAATTTACTTAGAATTTATTTATGATATCACATCGTTACAGTACTTAAAGATCTGTTTTTTTTACTCTTCCGTTTTTTGCACTGAGTTGTGATATAACCATTAATTTAGAAAATTGTCAAGACAACAGTATTTTTGGGAAATTTATTTTATCACTAAGATTCTTTTTTTTATTCAATGAGTACTTTTCTTTATTTTTTATTCTTTCTTTGTACACTTTGTTTGGCATATTTATAATTAAATAATACCAATATATTATCGTACGAACATAATATAGGTACGAACATAGGAATAATTATCAACAGTATAACACACTAGGTAATAGTGTAATACTATAGTATTAATTACAATTTAACAAACTACATTAAATAAAATATAAAAAATTTAAGCTATAATGTAATTCAATGAAGCGATATAGTTTATAACGAATTGAAACAAATAATCCATAGCTACGTATAGGTAGTGGCGAGAATCTAAGTTAAAATATACGTGAAGTCGTGAAAGAGCAATAATGAAATGCGTCGCGTACATGAAATTGAGTGGGGGAATCAGTCGGCACGACAATGCGAGATGCGGCCGCCGTGATTCCAGATTTCATTATAATTTCTCATTAAAAAGTTTGCACATTTCCTTTAATAACGTAATTTCTAACAGTACTATTTTGATGATTTATTCAAAAAGATCATCTGCACGATTTTTCCAATTTTTCCAATTTATTAGAAATATATTGATTTAGTAGATAATTAGTTAGGTCCGGTTAAAAAAAACACCAAAATGTACAATGTTGAAATGGGCAACTCCTGCTTCGAGATAATAATATACACTGTCGTGCCGCCGCTTTATTTTTTAGATTCTGAGTGAAACGATGAATGTATTGATTTTACAATGATGTGTGTTTTTTTTTTTATTTTTTTATTTTTGTGTCTGTGTACACGATAAGTAGTCGAAATAATGCTTCGATTTTCGACTTCAGTATCTTGTTCGATGGGAAAGTGAATATCGTTGGTGCATTGAGGAGGTCAAAATTTTAATTTCCCAGTAGTTTTCGATGTGAAAAACAAAAGAAAAATTAAGGAAAAACGGGAATTTTTACGCAAAATCGATTTTTAACAAAATCGATTTTGGTTATTGGTGTAACTCTAAAACAAATGACCGTAGATGCATGAAATTTTCACTGGTTGTTTATATTAGCATTTTCTATACACCATAAAATTTTCCAAATATTTTGACTCTTTTTGAGCTGTTTACAGCCATTGTCAGTTTTCAATTTTTTTAGTTTTTTTTTCTATAAATATCAATAAAATTTTATCTATTGAGTAAAAAAGCTTGAAAATTTAATAGAAGGCTCCTAGTTTATTGTTTCAAAGGCAGATGAAAAAAATTAAAAATCCTTAGTCACAGTTTTTAATTATAAGCATTTAAAGTTCAAATTTTGACAAAATACGGAAAAATCACGAAAAATAGCAAATTATTTTGATGAGAATTCATAAAAATTTTTCTTTTTAAATCTAAGATTTGAAAATGTAATATAAGATTACTCATAAGTTTGTCTACCTTTATCAAAAAAAAAAATGTCTAGAAGAAACTTAAATTAAATTTTTATGAGCGTCTGAAATTTATATTTTTACAACATTTGATATTTACTCGATTTCTCATGTAACGATTTTTTTATTTTATTGTAATTAAAAAACGACTGACTGTAGATACTTGAAAATTTCACTGAATGTTTATATTAGCATTTTCTATACACCATACAATTTTGAAAATATTTTGACTCTATTTGAGCTGTTTACGGACATTGTCAGTTTTCAATTTTTTTAGTTTTTTTTTCTATAAATATCAATAAATTTTTATTTGTTGGGTAAAAAAGCGTGAAAATTTAATATTAGACTCCTGATATATCGTTTTAATAGCAGTTGAAAAATATTAAAAATACATTTGCACAATTTTTTTTTATAAGCATTTAAAGTTCAAATTTTGACAACATTTATCAAATTTATAATTTATTAATTATTTTGTGGTTAAAAATTTATAAAATGTTTAACTTTTATGGCTAAGGATTGAAAATTTAAAACAAGGCTCCACGTTAATAGGTTATATATAAATTACTTTACTCACAATAATATCATCAAATATACTTGGTAATATCATAGGGTGACTGACCGTTTTCGCTCAGAATCGTTTTTCTTATACAATGATATTATATCATTGAATTCAAATTTAACACCATCCATTACAGTGACCCACTTGTAACCTACCGTACAGCAGAGCGACATCCACTTATCCACCTTTTTTTACTTAAGGTTAGCTCGCGCCACGACGATGAAAACTATTTGTTCAGCACAAAAAAATTTAAAAATTCAAATATTTGAATATTATATACCTAATTATTTATCAATCTTTTATTTCTTTTAGTGAAAATTAATTACAAAAGTGGTATTTTTGGAATTTTGAATAATTTTAAATTTCTATATTAAATACTTAAATTTGTTTTTCATATTTCACATTTTTTCAAGCATATTTTTAATTTTTTAACATCTATATAACTACCGAGCCCTACATATTAGTGAATACACACAATAAAGTTATAATTTACTACGTCAATTAATTTAATTTAGTATTAAATTGATTATTACTGTAAGTTTTTATAAAAATTTAGGTCTACTTACTTTTTTCACCATTGACTTCAGTTATTATACGGTCTTTAAACTTAAGAACTGCTTCCACAATTTGATGAGACGGGATAACTGTTTTTCGACCCGCCATTATTCAGGTAGTAATGAATTAATAGAGAAAAATTATACATAAACTAACTATTAGGTGCAAACTAAATAACCAAACTCATAACGGCGTGGAAACAACGTTTATTTCAACAACGGTGAAATCGGAATAATGAATTAAAAAAATCCTGGATACTAAAAATGGTTAATGATAATACAGTAGCAATATTAGTAGCGCAGTTTATTTTTATTGGCCAATAGGCAATGAGCAATAACAATAATACGATGGGATATCGATGAACTTCTGTTTGGAATTCCCCAGCTCACCCGTCATACCACGGTACAAATCATATTACAATCACACCCAAACAATAACATGATCGTATTAAACCTTAGAGATGATTCAAGTTAAACTATTTTAGATATAATATATCCTATTTTAATCAAAACATTCAAATATTTTACTACCTACGAGCTAACCAAATTAAAAACAAGGGATCCAACATGAGCATTATATTAAGTCTACCACTGTTAAATAATTAGCTCTATCAACTTAACAATTATTCAATCTACAGTGAAAATATTAATAAAAAGGTGCTCTGCTGTACTGAAGGTTACAAGTGGGTCACTGTATAATGCATGGTATTAAATTTTAATTTAATGATATATCATTGTATAAGAAAAACGATTCTGAGCGGAGACGGTATGTCAGTCTAGGTTTAAGACATATTATACATATTTATGGTATTAAAAAAAAAATTGACCTATAATAGGTACCTATACTAAATTCCAAATTAATCATATCACGATATCCATTAGGTACTTATAACGCGTTATACATCAACAACAAACCGTGATACTATCATAGATATATAATAGTACACTTTAGAAGTTTCAAGTAACCACGAATAATATTATACAATCACAACAAAATAACTAAAATAGTTATTCTAGGTTTTTTAATATGTAATTTCGTCCAAATTTGTACTTAAAATTACTATAAAAATAAACTGTGCTTGTGTATTATTTTGATTTTTTGGTAACAGAATAAACTACTTACATGGAATCTTGTTTTAAATTTTGAATCCTTAGCTATAAAAACTGAACATTTTATAATTTATTAATTACAATGATTGATAATTTTCGATATTTTGATAAATTTTGTCAAGATTTGATCTTTAAATGCTTATAAAAAAAACTGTGCCAATGTATTTTTCATATTTTACAACTGCTATTGTAACAATATATCAGGAGCCTTGTATACAATTTTTACACTTTTTGGCACAACAGTCAAAATATTTTTAAAATTGTATGGTGTGTAGGAAATGCTAATATAATAAACATTCAGTGAAATTTTCATGTATCTACAGTTATTCGATTTTGAATTACAACAAAATAAGGAAATCGCTACATGACAAATCGAGTAAATATTAAATGTTGTAAAAATTTGAATTTCAAACGCTCATAAAACTTTAATTTGACTTTCTCGTACACATTTTTTTTTTGATAAAGGTAGATAATCTTATAAGGAATCTTGTATTATATTTTAAAATCTTAGATTTAAAAAGAAAAATTTTTACGAATCCTCAACTCAAAATAGTTTGCTAACTTTCGTGATTTCTGAACTTTAAATGCTTATAAAAAAAAACTGTGACTAAATATTTTTAATATTTTTCATCTACCTTTGAAACAATATACTAGGAGCCTTCTATTTTATATTTTCAAGCTTTTTTAACCAACAAATAAAATTTTATTAACATTTCTAGAAATAAAACTAAAAAATAATGGAAAATGAAAATTTAATAAATATTGGCATAAACATTTTTTTGATTTTCGCAAAATTTCCATTTTGGGCGGTGCTGGCGAGACGCGTGAAATAGTCGAACGTGGTTTGTTCACGGACCAGACACGTGCGAATTTCGGGGTATATCGTGCTAATCACGTGCTAAATATTGGCATAAACAGTTTTTTGATTTTCGCAAAATTTCCATTTTGGGCGGTGCTGGCGAGACGCGCGAAATAGTCGAACGTGGTTTGTTCGCGGACCAGACACGTGCGAATTTTGGGGTATATGGTGCGAATTCGTGCTAATCACGTGCTAAATATTGGCATAAACATTTTTTTGATTTTCGCAAAATTTCCATTTTGGGCGGTGCTGGCGAGACGCGCGAAATATTCGAACGTGGTTTGTTCGCGGACCAGACACGTGCGAATTTTGGGGTATATGGTGCGAATTCGTGCTAATCACGTGCTAAATATTGGCATAAACATTTTTTTGATTTTCGCAAAATTTCCATTTTGGGCGGTGCTGGCGAGACGCGCGAAATATTCGAACGTGGTTTGTTCGCGGACCAGACACGTGCGAATTTCGGGGTATATCGTGCGAATTCGTGCTAATCACGTGCTACATTTTGGTATATCGAGTTTGTTATTATTTTTAATTTTTCACGTTGGGCGGTGCTGGTGAGTCGTCTCTCCAGCACCGCACATCATTTTTTGTCATAGAGTTGTATATTTTGTCATGCAAATTTTGGCGATAGTCATGCAAATTCATGCTAATTACATGCTAATTTCCTGTAAAAAAAAATTGTAAAATTTTTGAATGGGTGGTGCTGGAGAGACGTTCGTTGTATTTGCACTTCTAAAATAGGAATAATGGTTAGTTGACAACTTTAAAAATTGAAAGATTCAGACGTTGAAAATAATTTGATTATGATAATGCGTATTATTAAATAGCACCGTGTTTATTATTATACAGAACCATTATAACGCGTTTTTACTTTGTAATCTTAAATGAATGTTGGTATAATATAATATAATGTGACCTTATAACAGTCGAGCTTGAAATGAATTATAATTTCTTTTCCCCCAAACTTGTATTGCGGAGACAAGTGTATATGATACGAAACCACCTGCACGTGTGGATAAAGTACAGTCGAAAAGTCTCCATAATACTGAATACTATACGCGAACAGAACTTTCACCCGCGCACGGATAAAAGTTGCTCGGTTTCGTTTTGAATTTGTGCCGCCCAAAAATAAGAGTCTATTATATTATATTATTATTATTATTATTATATCGTTTCTCGCCTCTTCGCGCGCCGCTCAACTTTTTTAATTAAATTAATAATTTTCAAAATAATTAATAAAATATAATTACCAACACGATAGGGTTTTAGAATGATGGTTTTTTTTCTCTCGCTGTTTGTTTAATCGCCGTTATAATAATCGTACTCGATTGGTCGTTTTGCACGCGTCTCGTCGTTTATTTCGCATTGCGATCTTGGCAAATGTTTGCCAAGTCTTGGCTGTCGCCGGTCGTGGATGAGGGCGAGGGGGGGCGCGACGGTTTGCTTTCCGTTTCCATTATGTGCGCGTACATAAACGGACGTCATTTAAACTCGCCGCGGTATGTATATATATATATTATATAAACCGTTCTCTAATGGTTCCGGAAATTGCAAAATTCATCATCTGGAGATGCGGCCGCACGTTTGTCGGGTGCTCTGTACGCTTACTTCGGCACGTTAAGGTATATTAATATAAGTAGGTATATAGTCACGTTCAGCATTACCGCGCGGGATTTATAATAGCATATTATTATTATGCTGAGCGAAAACTGCGCTGCTATATGTGTTCACGGGAAACGGTATTTCGCGCCAATTTAATTGCTTGCAATTTGCGCCGCCGGCAGGTACATTTAAGCGCGTATACGATTTGCGACAAAATATAAAAACTCAACGAGTGTATTTTTGCGCCACCGCGTCTAGAAAACGTTAATTTTGGTAATTTGCGCCACGGCGGAAAACGAAACGGAATATTATGTAATCTGTGCCACACTTTCGACTTCAAATGTCGGAATCTAACAGCCGATATAACTTACTATACGGCAGATCGACCGATATCGCATCGGAAATACGATAATACCGACGCGTGCCGGATATAATATTGCTGTGTTCGGTTCTAAGTAGAGACGAGATCGATTACGTCGAATGTATAATAAGAAAAAGGTATCAACCGTCAAAATATCGAACAGCAGTATTGAACAGACGTATCGAGATATTATTACAGTTGGTTCGATATACGAATCGCGATGAGTGCGTTCGTTTCATCGTTTAATATTTCGCAGACAATTACCCGTTCGAATGAATTCAAACAGTAACATTTCGAACGCTAGTTGAAACCTGTTGACGTAGTCTGATTCAAAATATCAAAAAAAAAAATCGGACGACCGTTTTAATTTCTAGAAGTCGGGCTAAAACCATCTCCAGTGTCCATATTATAAACGCATACCTCCTCATTCGGACACGCCATTCTACTTGTATAATCACGATAGACGCCAAGTTTATCACATGTTCTGCTTATCCGTATAGTTTATCTGATAATATTATCTTAATAACATAGATAGTATTATACTATCGTGGAGATAATATTGCGATTGTTTATTATTTCTCCGAGATGTATGGCATTGATTCGTCGCGTATACACGTATCAAAATTGCCTATACAAGACGCCGGCTTTATACGGGGATGGTAATAAAATATTATTATAATATCTTATTTTAGTTTATGAATAATATAAAATATTATTGTAGTTTATCGCACCGGTAAAGAAATTCTGCGCCATATCCTTTGATATAGTTTTGCTTATGATTCTCGTCTCGCCAAATAAGAACAACAATAATAATTTTTAAAAAAAGCGTTTGAAAACGAAATAAGAAATCAATTTTTTCGAATCCGTTTTATATTCTTTAGGCTATTGTTACAGTCGGTTATTGATTCGCAGGTATGATATAATATTTTATTGTTTGAAAAAAAAAAAACATAATAATATTATAGCTATGTAGACGGTATGTCCCACGAGGTTTTATAAAACATTTTAAGGCGGCGGTGGGCTAATGTGATTGTATCACTCCCACAGTCCCATTCAGCTTAAAAATAGTAAATATTAGCTCTGCACTGCAATAATAAACGAAAATCGTTTTCCCCCATAGGCTGTTTTGTACCAAACAATAACAGCCGAATGTATGTATGTCGTTTAACTTTATTGGTATTTTAAATACAGTACAATAATAGTATGGTGTACATATAATATAATATATATATATATATTTATAATTTTATACTCTACAACAAGGTTAATCTATATAATATATAATACTATGGACGAGATTATGAAACGAATAAATCAATGAACAACATTAGATAGATTTACGTATTAGAGAGTTAACACTATATAATATAAAAGTTATAATATTGTGAGAGTACAGTCAAACGACGAGTATTAAGAATGTTTTATCACTAATCTTACGGGTTAGAAGGTTATATTTCGTTTTTTTTTTTTTTTAATAACATTTAATAATATACTTTTGTTTTGTTTGCATTTGATTCTAGAATCATATCACCGCCGTTTCTATATTATATTGAAAACGGTAAAATCAATATGTATTATTGTCAATAATAATATATAATATATTATGTAATAAATATATGAGAAACTATATAATAAGTATATACTATACAATCAGAATGGGTGGGTGGGTATACTACGACGTGGCAGACATATTATATTTATACGCATTTGTTACGCGATTACTTGTAAATCAAGTTTTGTAAACTCCTCGTGGATATTAAACAATATTATAGTGCCGCGTTGAAAATTTTAAAAATTCACAAAATGTTTAAATGTTATTAAAGTGCAGCATCATAACCGTGACTAGGTCGAGTATACTAATAAACAAAATAATAATGAATTTCCGGAGCGTACGAATTATATCCCTCGAGGTGGATGAAAACGGACGCTTCTGCCCACCCACCACCCACCACGTGACATCGAGTCGGACCAGCTGTTGGTTACGACTTGCGTAATAACCGTTTAGAGTAATAAATCGTAAACGCAATTATTGATTTGTAATGGATTTCCTCGGCGGTTATTTAAATATTATAATTTATCGAATTCTGACACAATGTTCAACATTTCTCGTTTGCAGGACGAATCGTCAATTTATTATAACAGTATACTCGCACTACTATCGCAACTAATTACTATCGTTTCGGCGCTCGGTGTAAACTTGTTATGGAGGTTTCGTGAATATTTCTATTGTCATTATAGTGTCGTACGGGTTAGGTTAGGAACACGGCATCGGGTAAACATTTTACAACCGGAACCACGGTATCTGGGAGATCAAAAAAAAAAAATAATTATAATAATAAAAAATAATATACAAACGATCGTCGTGACTATTTCACGTGTCGTCGTATGAAGTATTAGAGAGTTTTTGCACAATGCCGGTTGAAAATAAGGTATGAATCCGATAACGTAATTTACCAAGAGAAGCCTTTGCGCATGCGCCCCACATATCGGTACGGTTATTTGACCATCGTAATCGGTACTTTTAAACATTTTAACAGGCGCCTGGATAATATCGGTTATTATCTTATCAACATATAAAATATCTATTACAATGAAAATATAACCATAAAACATAAACCAGTTTAAAGGTTCATGGTTAGAAATTGCAATGGGATAAAATAGCTAATCGGAATAATATACAAGACATCCGATAACGCAAAAACTAAAGTTTAGATTACAACGTTATATTATATTATACTACCGTACAACTTAACCGGACGTCATTTTGACCGGAGTGTTCAACCGGCGCTGTGCAAAAATTCTCTATATTATATAATAATATATATATATATATAACGTTACAATATTATGTCGGCGGGGTATAATATATTATGCTGTCTGCTGGGGGGGGGGGGGTGGGGGGGACGAAAACACGAGTGCAGTCTACTGTGTCCGCTGAGTCTCGTTCCTGGACACGCACGTCGGTATGGAATTGGACCATTTTCCGTGTTTGAGGCACCGCAGCACGGGGGCGCCTTTGATCTTCAAGTTCTCGTCGCAGCTGAAAGTGATCACGTCGCCGATCGCGTAGTAAAACTTGACGGTGGACATGCGGCCCCGGATCACAGTGCCCGGGTACGGGCAGGCTTGAACACCTGCGAACACGAGGCAATACAGTCGGCCGGTTCGGGCACCGGGTGCGAGAAGAGCGACTTCGAAATCGTTATTGAAAAGCGGACGCGGACGAACGAACGTGCGGCCACCGAGGCGTATATAACGTATGAGGCGGGCACTACGCGTTGATAAATAATATTATATTATTTTTATCGGGTGCCGAGAAAACAATTGTGCCGAAAACAAGTCGACCTTACAGAGGTGTACGTGCAGCAATCGATTTGGGCTAAAGTATATTATGATTTTTAAATTTATATTAGGATACTCATTTTTTAGGTAGCTATATAATTTATATTTTCGTATGCATACGACTGCAATTTAAACAATTTTTGAGTTAAGATATTACGTTACTTGTATTTTATTACACCTACTTTAAAATACGTAATATAATAATTTGTGGTCATTTTTCAGTCAAATCTGTTTGAAATTTAAACGTTTTAAACATTTTATTAATATAACCTATACCGTATGTAAAATAATATATTATTAGAAATAAGACACAATTCCGATTAATATATGCACATTATACAACGTGATATTTAAACTAATATGATTTAAATTACGTATTGTATTAGAAGAAAAGAAAGTTGACGTATAATTATTTTCATTTCTGCATGGGGTGTATTATTTAAAAATGGATATGTGTCCACTCAATATTAGATGATATATATTATCACGACGGTACCAATATTAATGAACAATGCAAACATACGTATCGTCGGAAGTGAACGCGTTACTAAAAGATTTGATATTATGTTGGGTGATAAGCCTCTCGTCTCGAACCAGATAATATAATATAATATTTTAGAAAATAACAAGACGTTTGTAGTTATTTTTTTTTTAAATGTCGAAGAACATTGATAAACATTTCTATGATTATCATTGTTTGTTTCTTAAAGTTTAAAAAAAAAAATTTAACTTCTATTTACTGAAGTACCATTATAATATGTGGTTCACGACAAAATTAACGGTTATCGCCGTGTATGTGTGACGTGTGTATATTATATTATGTTTTAAAACTAACCGAATCTTAATCATATAAGTCATAACTCATAAATATTATATCAAGTTTGATTTTTGACATTATTCGATAAGACGCCTCCGCATGTCGGCCACCCCTGGATTTGGCGGACGGGAGTTAATAAATTACAATATTTTGGCCAGGAGATCCGTCGTGACGTATTCCAGGACGCTTCGGGCGGCATTCGTTCGAAGTCGCTATACATGCACACTCTACCCGCCCCACTTACAGATTGGCATTGGCGCTGACCACTCTCCGTTGTCCCCACAAACCAGCTTGGGCTGACCGTCCAACACGTAGTACGGTTCGCAGCTGATGGACACGTGTTCGCCGGGCCTGTACGAGTTTTGCGAGACGGCCGCGTAACCGTGCGGCGGGTCCCCTGGCCAGGGACAAGTGACCGCTACAACATATCAATACTACACTTAGGGCCCGAGATCAAAAAGGGGTGGTTGGTTGTGGTGGTGGTGGTGTCGGGGAGGGGATCAGTTTTTCGAAGTCACTGAGTACCCGCAAAAACGCGATAGCCTCCCCTTCTATATAGTTTTGCAATAATAATAATAATAATATATCGTGTCAAATCTGTAATATAATATATTATACCTGCGCACGTGGGGAACGGCTGTTCCCATTCGCCGGTTGACAGGCACGTCGAGTGTGTGGGCCCGTCGAGTCCGAACCCTTGCATGCAGCTAAACATTATTTCACCACCCACTTGGCGGCTGAGCACGGCTATCCGTAGGTTCGGGTCGGTTAGGTTATCGATCTTTTCGCACTCGATGACTATCGAAAATAAAAAATAAAATATAAGGTCGGAATAATAATGTTTTTCGACTATCCGCTATGTAAATATTACGTATAGTTTTTAAAGCATGCTATAAACTATAGTTATATATTATACTCATAATAAATATTATATTTCATTTTGTGGAAAAGTTTTTTTTAGTTTTATCCGTATATTATATGTATAATATACAGTTATAACACATAATATAATACTACTATAGTAGTCTATAAACTTACTCTCACATGCGGGGATCGGATCGCTCCAGTTACCCGAAGGCAAACAGACGATTTCGGAGGCCCCGATCAGATTGTTGCCTCTGGCGCAAGAAAACTTAACGCGAGTGTTTAGTTTTGTGTTTTGCGAACCAATGATCAAACTTCGTTTCGACGGTATAGACGGACAGTGCACGGCTATAATATTCGTTAAGTATACATATATATATATATATATATATATATATATTACAATAATATTATTTAATTACATATTTTGTAAGACAACCGTTATCGTCATTACTGCAGTTATTATATACAATATGATTATTTCATTGTCGAGTGTGAATTAAACAATATTGAAGAATACGAACCTTTTACGATTATTTCGACCGAATGAGTGTGCCTTGTGGGGGTGATGCAAGAAAACAGCCCGGAGTCGTCTCTGCTCGCGTGATAGATACTCAACCGATACTCCAGGTCCGGGTCTCGGCCAGGGTCGGTTGTCCATCCCTCGGGATACTTTCTGCAACACCGACGTAATGAAATTACGTATACTCAAATCAAAAACAAAGTAAAACCACAGGTACGTTACCGGAACGAATGACTGACATTCCATTTCGGAGTGCCGAACCGTTTAATCCACAAACACTCCATGTGCAAAATCGTTCCCGGGTAGACGACCAATCGTCCTTCGTTACTCTGCGCAATTGGTCCTAGTTGATGGCGAAACAGTATTGTTGGCGGTTTTTCCACTTTAAACGGTACAAACGAATTAATATGCGTAGACGACTTTTAAAGTCTGACATATTTTACAAAAACAATAACGTGTTAACCGAACGAGTTTTAATTTTTCGCAATAATATATGAAAATAATTAATATTACTATTATATTTATAACTCTAATAGATCATAAGATCTTAATTTAAATAATATTTTGTATCTATTAATATATATAATCTATAAATTGTGATGTATCTATTTTGTTGATGATTTTATAAATTAAATTATTTTTCTTATTAACATAATAACATTTAACACTTTAAAAGTAAATGTATGCATTAATTGAAAATAGTAAAAGGTTAATAGTTTAAGATTAAAAATCAACTTTTTAGTTTAAATATTGTCAATTAAATAATTGTAATAATAAATTCTGAATATTTTACTATAGAAAAATCTCAGGAAGTGTAAGAGCCAACACAAGGAGCAAAATAAATAAATAATATGTCCACATTTTTACAACATACGTGCATAATCGTTTTCCTGGTTGAGCCCAAAACAAACCGGACGTTGTCCGGACCATTCACCATTCGAACACACCCGCCTGTTGGATCCTTCCATTGCGTATTTTCCAATGTCTGAGCATCGGGACACCTAAACCGAGCACACCGCGAAATCATACTCACATACGTGCGACAAATAACTTGCATTATCATAAAATAATTAATAATAACATATTATGCAATGTTTGCCAGTTTGTGTTATTACAAGTCGTAAATATTACCAAAGCCGTTCCTGCGTTAAACTCGGTCAGCTCGTTCGTGATCATCGTGTCACTTATAAACGTCACCACGTTGGGCTCGCTGTTCCGAAACATGCAAGTGGTGTTGTCCAAAGTGGAGTTCATGGTTTCGACGGGTTTCGCTGAAATTTAATGTCAATATACGTCCGCCCTCACGGCTAAATTATAAACTAACAACGACTCACTGCAATTCAACGACCGGCCAATCCAGTTGCCGTCCTCGCATCGTATACGCCACGTGACCTTTTCGTCTATAATGTTTCCGATACAATTAAACGTCACTTCTGTCCCGTCGGGAAAACTAAAGATAAATATACAATTTATCACAAATTGAAAGTAACTATATTGCATGCCATTTTTATAATAAGTTGTGGGGAGCACTAACCTCTTTTCCGCGTCTTTTAACAGTTCTCCGTTTCGAAACACCATTGATCCGTGGACCGATTCTGGGGGTCCGCAAGATCCTCGAAGCCCGGACAAAAGATCAATGGTGCCTAATTCGCTTTTTTTCAAAATATCCGCACCGGTAATGAATAATCCACCATCTGGAAATACATTTGTATAACCATTATTTTCTTATTTACAAAACTTGTAAGTACTATATAATACATTATTTCATATATAATATTTTATTTGAAATAAATTTGAAATTACCTCTTTTACAAGAAGGTACTTTAGGAACTAATCGGCCTAATACACATTCGATGGAAACTGATGTAGTTTTTATGAACTCTGGATCGCATTGGAAGGTAACGAATGATCCATTAGCTATGGTAAGGCCTGCTCTATATCCAAGTAAGTATTGGCCATGAGTTATAGCCGGTAACTCACATGGAGCTGAAATCAAATGTTTAATGATGACTTAAATTGATTTTTAAATTATAATATTGCACAACTATAATCTATTCAACAATTAGGTAACAATAAAAATTTCCTTTTTCACCACTAATATTGTAAGCATCTCACTAATATTTATCTTTATCTCTCTCTCTCTCTATATATATATATATATATATTAATCCTATTACTATACACTGTTTCTTATTACTAAGTACTGTACAAAATCATATTATATTAGTGTATACTAAAACATCAAACATTAACCTTTTATTTAATTAAAATAAATAATTGTGTTACCAGGAGTGCACTCGGAAATAGTTCCAACATCCCAGTCGCCCTTTCTGCATTCCATTCTCGAAGGGCCTTTTAAGTTAAACCCAGAAAAACATGTAATAGTTACGATTTCACCATCCATGAACTCAGTGCTTTCCGTTACATTTAAATACGTAGGTTCCACTTTACTGTAAAAACCATTTGCCGAGTATGGTATTAAGCAAGGTTCTGTAAATGAAATTAAAATAGTTATAAATTATACAAGTATATTAAGAAAAAGTTAATTACTCTTACTAAGTTTGCAGTCAGGTTTTGCTGGCTTCCATCGAGTTCTCCAGCATTTGGCTGTTCCATTAACCACGTTAGGTTGGTACCCATGATCACATGACACTTTGAGTACGGTTCCATGTGAATGGGTTACATTAGCATGCTTTCCTTGTCTCACAACTTCTATATGTACACTAGAACTATTTGTTAGAGGTTCACAAGGACCAACTGTGAATCAAAACCAAAAAAGTATATATTGTATTACATACTGGTATAATATGATAACTAAACTTATAGAATCCGAACTTAATGACACAAACACGTTAAAATTGTTCTTATAAAAAGCCAAACTTAAAAAAAACTATGATTTATTTTCATTAATTTAGAAAAAATCTTTTTAATATTACTGTATTTTAACAATAGTATAGTTTAAATATATAGGTATGTATAATATTAAAATATATCTAACTATGATATTTCTTTCATAGTAAAAATTATATTTGAATTGTTGAACGACATATTTTTAGTGCTTTATTCACTACTAAAAATAGTATAAAACATACGATCGCGGTGTAGCATTTATGAAACATTGGTAATTGACCATGGCCGTCGACTGATAAACTCACTGTAGTGTATAGATAACATAAGTAATAGAGATAGTAAACAAAACAATTGTTTATGAAACGCATATACATTTATCGAAATGATGTTTTGAAATGAAATTTTTATTTTAGTTAACTGTATACAAAACTCTTGCATAATGTGCACTTTAAATTATTAAAATACCATATATATGTAACGGTTTGAATATAAAACTATCTGTTGTATGAATAACATCTTTTTTACTAAGAAAGCATTGTCCAATCAAACAAAATTAAAAATGCATTGAAATCCTGGTCTTAATTTAATAACAATAATATATTTTAATATATATTTTTTAATCTGTATGTATAGTATTTCATACGAAATATAAAACCTACCTTTTCTTTTTCCATGTTTGCCTTTGCCTTTAGCGCCTTTGTGCGGTGCTTTTTCTCCGTCGATCGTAGAGTTACCATCTTCAGTGTCATAATCTTTGAATGATAAATCCCCAGATTCCCGACCTCTGGACCCTCTATTTACTCCCGGATTTTTGGCCGTTTGATCTTTATTAGAAGTCTGTTTGGCTTTCATTACTTGTTGATTTTGTGCTGATAACGCACGTTTACTTCTTTTCCACCAAGCTTTTATAGAGGTTATTAATTTGCCAATCTGATAAAAACCAGGTTTTTCCGTAATCAGTTCATTCGTATTGATATCAGTGCTATTCTTAATAGATCTACTGAGTCTGAGTTTTGGATGTATTGATGGTACGCACCTAAAACGAGAATAGTACAAATATATTTTGAAATAATAATTAATAATATATTGTACATTAAATTGCGTTTCTAAGCATATTTTTTAGATCGTTTTTGGTAGATTAAAAACAATCATCGTGTGTATTTCATGAGGATATTATGGTTATTATTATAATTTTACTTTGGCAGATATCCGGGGCTCCATTTTCCTCCGATACAGGTTGCACCTACAGGTCCTGATTCGATTACGTATTCTCGATCACATTCGAACGAGATTTGCTTGTTGTTTTTTATCTTACGAACATATGGTCTATAGTCGTAAACACCCATACTTCCCACCAATAACACTTTACCGTGATCTATATATCCAGGGAAAGTGCAATAAACTGGAAAAATAATAATAATGTATTTCACGGTCCGGTGCCAGAAATTAACGGTCGTATTAATCAAATGTTAAATACCTTCGTCGCATTTTGGAGTTTCTCCGGACCAATTTCCGTACCGGCATTCTGTGTACCGGTCCCCCACTAGTGAGTAGCCATCTCGACATGAGAACTTTGCCTTGGCACCGTGACCCATTCGTGGTGCCAGAACTATGCCGTTTTTTGGAATCAGTGGTAGTCGTTTGCAATGAGCTGAAAAAAACATAATTTCAATCTTTTAATGAGCTCAATAATTATTCTGGTCCCATTTAATTGTTTGTCCGTAGATCAAGGTGTAACGTGATAAATCGAGAGCTTATAAATTATATACAAAATGTTTGTTTAACGCTTAACGATATACGTCTACTTAATGCGAACGTACAAATAATTAATATGGTAAAATAATATAGTTTATAAGTTGCCTTTTAGTCAAATAAATAATAAATGACAGGTAGGTTTTGATTTTACAAAACGATTAGCCTGAAAAAACGCACAATTTAAATAGGGGGGAGGGGCATAAGTATGAAAAGTTAAAATTTTTAACAATTAAAATTGGTGAGGGTCTATGATAAATTTGATCGATTTTTTTTTTAAACACCGAAATAAGAAAGAAGAAAAAAAGGTGGGTAAGTGGATGTCGCTCTGCTGTACAGTAGGCTACAAGTGGGTCACTGTAATGTTAAATTTGAATTCAATGATATAATATCATTGTATAAGAAAAACGATTCTGAGCAAAAACGGTCAGTCAGCCTATGATATTACCAAGTATATTTGATGATATTATTGTGAATAAAGTAGTTTATATATAACCTATTTACGTGGAGCCTTGTTTTCAATTTTCAATCCTTAGCTATAAAAGTTGAACATTTTATAAATTAAAAAAAAAATTGAGCTTATGTATTTTTAATATTTTTCAACTGCTATTAGAATAATATATATCAGGAGCCTTATATTAAATTTTCACGCTTTTTTATCTAACAAATAAAATTGTATTTATATTTATAATAAAAAAAAAACTAAAAAAATTGAAAACTGACTATGTCCGTAAACAGCTCAAAAAGAGTCAAATTATTTTCAAAATTTTATCGTGTATAGAAAATGCTAATACAAACATTCAGTGAAATTTTCAAGTATCTACAGTCATACGTTTTTTAATTACAACAAAATAAGAAAATCGTTACACGAGAAATCGAGTGAATATCAAATGTTGTAAAAATATAAATTTCAAACGCTCATAAAAATTTAATTTGACTTTCTTGTAGACATTTTTTTTTTATTTGATAAAGGTAGACAAACTTATGGACAATCTTGTATTACATTTTCAAATCTTAGATTTAAAAAGAAAAATTTTTATGAATTCTCAACTCAAAATAATTTGCTAATTTTCGTGATTTTTCCGTATTTTGTCAAGATTTGAACTTTAAATGCTTATAGATAAAAGCTGTGACCAAGGATTTTTAATTTTTTTCATCTGCCTTTGAAACAATAACCTAGGAGCCTTCTAATAAATTTTCAAGTTTTGTTACCCAACAGATAAAATTTTATTGATATTTATAGAAAAAAAAACTAAAAAAATTGAAAACTGACAATGGCCGTAAACAGCTCAAAATAAGTCAAAATATTTGGAAAATGTTAAGGTGTATAGAAAATGTTAATATAAACATCATTCAGTCAAAATTTCATGTACCTACAGTCATTTGTTTTAGAATTGCACCAAAAACCAAAATCGATTTTCTCGAAAACAGATTTTGCGTAAAAATTCCCGTTTTTCCTTAATTTTTCTTTTGTTTTTCACGTCGCGTTTGAAAATTACTCAGAAATTTTTACTTTTGACCCCCCAAAGTACCAACTAGATTCATTTTTCTATCAGAAAAGTTACAGTTGAAGAGAACCCAAGCACTTTTATTGTCCTAAAAGGTGATGACAGACACAAAAAAAAAACACACATCGTTGCAAAATCAATACATTCATCGCTTCGCTCAGAATCTAATACACATCGTGAAAAAAAAAAATCCTACTAGAACAAATTTACAGTATTAAACCGTATCTAAGTATAAGTGACAAGTGTGATAAAGTGAATGAAAACAGCAGTAAAAATAAATTATAATATATGCCTTGCCTGGTTCGCATTTCGGTATGTAGGTCCAGGTACCATTATTACACGTGGCGAGATCGTTGTTCCCGCCGGCTGGCTCGTACTTGGCGTTGCACTTTACAGACAATTTGTCACCGTGTTTCGCTAAAATGGGACCACCGACAGTTTTCGGTACATAAGGAGTGGAATCGTTTGACCGAGTGATGTTCACGTGACCTTGTTGGATAACCGGCACGACACATGGAGCTGTAACGCACACATTTATACCCATCATCATTATGAGATTACGGTGGTTTTTTTTTTTAATACGATCGCTACGAGAAATGATTATAATGTACATTTCGGTACTTTGCAGTTGCCGACGAGCACACAGACAAGTCGTATACAATATGATATAAGTATATATAATATTATTTTTAAGCGACCATATGTCGGCTGGCAAATTAAACTCACCTAGGCACAGCGGTGGTGGATAACGCCACTGTCCATCGGCAAGGCACACTGTCGAAGAGTTCCCTACAAGAAGCATTCCGTCTTGACATCGGTAAATAATCGTCGCGCCTAGACCAGTGCCGCTTTCAGTGTTCTCTAGCCAACCGTTATGAAGCTCTCCCGGAGATCCGCAATCTATCTCTATCGTTACATTTTTATTGTTTTGGGTGGATTCAAAAAAAAAAAAAAACTAAAAAAACTAAAAGGGTGTACAGCCAAATCAATGTGAATCACGATTTATTAGGGTTTCCCGAGTTCCAATAATATGCAAATAGCTAATAATAGTAACACTTCCGCGCTACATATATAATAATCTTATAATCTTATCAATATAATACTTTGTATAATATCTCTGTTTCAGCGGCAATATTTTTTTTAATATTATGGCAGTATATGCTGTAATTTATGCCAACAAAATAAAACTATTTTATAGGTACATCGATGAAGATTGAATACCTAAAAAAAAAATATAAAAGAACAATCGTTACGCCATTATTGTACCTACAGCCATAATGTAGAAAAAAAAACGTAAATTTAGAAATAAAGATTAAACACAATATATTTTAGGTTTTAAATTTTCAAATTGAAACTATGTTAAGAAACATTTCGTTTTCGTAAGTTTTTGAAATCTGCACTCGAGTCCGATATTGAAAAAAAAGTGTAATTTTAATTCACTATAAAAATACGAAGGTATATAAATCTAAATAACCTAACCTTTTGGTACCTCCTATAAATGGCTAATGGCTATAATAATAATATATTATCGTGTGACTGCATGTGTTGAATATCTGACGACAAAGGTTAGTTTTTAAGCATATAAATTTAAAATCCCACACTAAATCGTTTGCTGCGTGCAGTTGTCATTTTCTTCCGAGCCCGCCTTTAAATTCTCATTTTTTTGCATTTACCTTGACATATTGGCGTCGTGCCTGACCACTTGCCGTCTGCACCGCACCGCCTAGTCGGCTCACCGGACAGTATGTAACCGTATTTACATTCGTATGATACTACCGAATTGTAGGACGTAGACGTGAATACCGCGTTTCCGTTGTACGGACTTTCGGGAGGACCGCAGTCAACCGCTGAAACCACAACACACGCGAAAACAACGCCAAACAGTAACTGAACGTAAATTCACCCATAAGTTATGTATGCGAAACACTTCGGGCAGGTAGAGGTATATTGTCAGACATTAACCGGTCAATACACACATATTATATTATTATTTATGTGTTTGGTATAAAATATTATGTCTTCCTAAGTTACGTACCTAAACGTTATATTACTATGTGGTCCGTGGCTGTAATTAATTCGACAGGTTATGCATAGTATGGTTTCAATATTGAGCGTTAACACGCAAATTTTTCAGTCTATAAACGGCTCCATAACATTATTATTATTTATTTAATTATTAGCTACGACCGGTCTAAATTCGATTTTATGCGTTTGGTTATTATATGGTTGCTGAACCGGATTTAGAGAATAATAATAATATAGTGGTTACTAATTATTAGTAATAACTCATCGATCCAGGACCTCCTCTAGCTCGTCATAACATAGGGGTGTATAATTTAGCGACAAACAAAAATAGCCAGTCTTAAAGTATGGTGGACCTGTTCAAGACGTATGTAGAAACCATTATTATTGTCATGAATTTATATATTTTCACTAGACAAAAGCAACTATGACATATTTATACCTACAAACGGTTTTGTGATGTAACGTTTCGATTTGTATGGGATATGCGGTTTATCGGTACTCGTAAACGGTACCACGCGGTTATCAAGACAAGAACACGATTACCTACGTATAGTTTTTTAGGTCTATTATAGCGAGTGTACGAGAAGACTGCAGTAAAACCCACAACGGTTTACCGTCGGAAATCGTCATAGGTCGGCAGAGAACGACCACACGCGAACTCGGCATTGAAGTACTTACGCACACACGAAGGTAAATCTTTTGGTACCCAATATCCGTCTGAATGGCAGAGACGTTCCGATTTCCCGGTGAGTTCGTAACCGTCCGAACACTTGTAGAACACGCGGCAACCGAAGTCCGAACAGTCGCCTTGGTGCCAACCGTTGGCAATTACACCCGGAGTGCCGCAAGTCCTCGCTGAAAGCAGAATAACACGGTTAGCTTAAAGCAGGGGTCGCCCGTAGGCGCAACTAGACATTTGAACAAGGGGGTGCTTAGCTCTAGGTTGTGTCTTTAATGGGACCTAACACCATTATTTGCCTATATGTAAACAAGTAAATACAACCACTAAAACAAAACAAAAACCATAATTCCGGGCCCACACAGGACAGTCCAAATTATTTTTAAAAACAGAAACAAAACAAAAATCATACTTGGTGTGATACAATGTTATATTATAAACAATGCTATTGTGTTATAATTGTAATTCGATAAATTATATCAATTTTTCATTTAAAATTTTTAAACGATTTTTTAAGGGGGGGCTAATTTTGACTTAGGGGGTGTTAAAGCCCTTAAGCAACCCCCCCCTAGTTGGGGGGGTCGCCAAATTTTTCCAACAAGTGAGCCACATTAAGAATTTCAAGTATTATCCGGCGATCTACAACTATTTGTTTAGGTGTACTATTTATATTATTTCATTCCACGTACTAATAAAATAATGTATAACAATATTATTCTATTTAATTCTTTCTCTATTGGAAAATTGTATGTTTTTCTTCGTTAATAAGTATACTGTATACTTTGTATATAAAGCGTAAAGGTGGTTTAAACTTAAAGATTACGCAATTGATCAACAGCTGATATTAGTATAATTCATTTTTAATAAGATCGACCAATATTTGACTTAAGATCGACCAGTCGATCGCGATTCACTGATTGGCGACCTCTGGCTTAATAAAGTATACACGGATATACAATCGCTATACAATCGCTCCTATATATTCGAATAATTTACAATAATTTTTTGACAGTTTCCAATTTGATACATAATATTATATTATATAGAACGATAAACACCGATATACGAATCATCTATTAATGTAATTATTATAAATCTATATTAATTATTAACTCAGTAAACCATACACTATGGATATGATATGGTGTGTGTGTGTGTGTGTGTGTAGCATTATTACATAGATAGTTGCTGGAATGCAATACATTGCATCAATTAGATACATTATTATGTACATACATAATTATACCTTATTATACCTATAATTATACCTTTTCAAACATTTAGCTTTGAAAATTAGGTATTAAAATTTGAACATACAATAATTCAATAACGAATCCTGAATGGTCGAAAAAGGATAAAATAGAGAGGTCGTTAAGAGGAGAAAATACGTTATATACCGTAATCACGCTGTGATGAAAATGTAGAACAGTAGAAGATGGATGGAGAATACCTATCAGCGTTCACAGGGTTGTTGAGGAGAAACCACAGCCTCTCACAAGTGTAATATAAAATAATCACGTCCCCGCAGATCGATAACAATAATAATATTTTGTGTTGAAATAATTTTAGAGCTTTAGGAAAATAATAATATACCTGCTATACTTATTCTAAGTATACAGTTAAAAGCGTCAAAGTGAGTATTTTCCGTTTAGTAAAATGTATTTGATCTGTTGGAGAAAAAATGCTACCTAGTTAGAATAGTTGTACTGATTTATTGTCATTTAATAATTTTAATATTGACACAGCATCATCGGAACAGCTCAAATGAATCGTCTAAGTAATTTAAAACACTAACAACATTTATCTTAACAATAATAAATTATTGTATAAAGTACATTTCCCTGGGGCGTCTTTTATAATATTTGTATTAGGTACCTGTGTTAAATAAAACACTCGATAAAGATGATAAATGTATTTAAAAATGATTTTGTCAACAAGAACCACTGTAACTTTTTTTTTTTTTAAACTATAAGATATATGGCTTTGAACATTTAATTTAATTTTTATTTTTAGCATTGGAATATTTGTCTAGTCATTAAAAGAACAGTTATAGCACGCAGGCCGTACTAAAGAACATATAAAAACAAATAACAATAAATTTAAAAAAAAAAAAGAATGTTGATTAAAAAAATATCTAAATAGTAAAGTGAAAATATACAATTTCACATTTAACAATTAACAAGTATCAAAATATAAAAAGTGTAATACTACTGTCTACTGAACACTTTTTTTAAAAATATAATTATAATACGTACAATTACCTAATTATTATAGGTACAATAGGTAACAGTTTTTCTGTATGTATTGATCTCAATAACAACACTGTTACCAAATGAAAAATATCAATATAGGTAATACAAATTTGATTTGTAGCTCTACCAGTTTAAATAATTAAAAAAAAGAAAAACGGATGTCTTCTTTAATTTGTTTTTAACTTTTTCTTGAATCATTAATTGTTAAATGTTTATAGAACTGACATTTTTTTATTAGATTTTTTAGTTAATTTAGTAAGATAATGAAAGTTTAATATAATGATGTGTTATCAATGTTTTTAATTTTAAATCACTATTATCATAAATAATAATAAGAGTATATTATTATATTATTGAATAGAAAAATACCATATGTGCTTGCTAGCACTATTAATAGATTATTTTAAAAACTGAATTTTTATTTTTTAGAATCAGAGCACAGCTCAGGACATAGTAAAGTTATTTATCTAATCCACCAACTAGTTTTATAATAAGTTTTTAATGCTTTATCAAAATTTAGTTTTGAGATTAATGGAAATAGCTTAGAAAGAATAATTTTGGTTCGGATTTGGGTGCAATATAGATACATCAAAATTAAAAAATGTCAATAAATGGTATTACAACAGCTCCGTTTGTAATAATCTTGTAATACATTTATATAACTGTACGTAATCGACTACTGAGATTATTTAAGATTTTTGTATAACAGTGTAAATAAAAAATACCCTAAATGTGTGAAAAAAACTATGTGCAGTAATAATTTGTATCGTAGCCACATGATTACGTGTTTTTAATTGTTGTTAATCTCTGTCGGCGCCATACAGAAGTTTCACAATAAAGGTTTAAGACTTACGTTCACATGTTATATCTGGTCCAAACCATGAAGCCGATATGTCCATTGCCAAGCATTTGGCTCTGGCGAAACCTCTCATCGTAAATCCGTCTTTACATCGGTACTCGACTTCAGATCCAACGTCGAATGTTTGCTGATCCGCAAAAGCATTGTTACCTGCATTTTCGATTACACGAGGTGATTTGCAGAACACTGTAAAATACAAATAAGGCATCGGTGAGTAATTGATTTTGAAAAATTGTACCCATTTATATGCACACCTACTGCACTTATTCTGTACGGTTATCTCAGACGTCAGAAAAGATTTTCATTACAATAAGGGACTAGACTATAAATATTATACTATTTTGTTGTTACTATAATATATGTAAGTGTATACAGAGCTAACTACTAGCTCTATGTAGAGCTATGTATTTGTGTTAAGGACGATACTTGACTTGCTTTACTCGCTTCGTTGAAAATAGTAAAGTAATACGAAGAAACGATGATGAAGTTTTTTTCGAGTGTGAACAAAAATGATACGTCTAATATAATATGATGCATACACGATATACATTATTATAGGATGTAATTAATATTACAACAGCCAAGTACCTAAACACGTATTATTTTTAAAAATTCTTAGAATATAATGTTATAGATGAAGTATTAATAAACAGCGCCCGGGTATTATGTAAGTAAAAATATCTTCTCAAAAGTATGCTTTAAAATATACGAAAATTATTCTTTTTTTAACTTTTAAATTATACAAAAATATTAATAATATTGTCATGAAGTCATCTCTTTGTCAAGTAATTTAAATTATGATTATAGAACAGTTCAACAATTAGTGAAAAATTAAATTAGGTAACTAAAACTGTTCATTTAAAAATAACAAATAACGAAAGATTTATTTTTATTACAATGTAGAAAATATTTGGAATGTAATAGAATATAATTATTATTATTATTATTATTATTATTTCAAAAACATGCATTATAAATAACATAAAAACGAGAAAGTAGTTAGGTAATAGTTATTGTTTCTTATTTAATACATTATGTTTTTTTTTTTTTATTGAGCTTAAGCCCGGCAACTTTGGCCATTAGCTGTTTTTGTTGTTTTGTAGGGGGGGGGACGGTTGGTTGAAATACGTGTGTTTTTAGGTTTGGCAGAATTTTAAATTGGGCACCCTTAAGTTTCTGCCATGCCCTGTCCGGGGATGACCGACTCACTCTCTAGACAGTTGCGTCTGCCCAGAGAGAGGAGCCGCCCGTGGTCGAGATTCGAACCAGCTCAGCCACTCCGTACCCCACATTATGTTTATAAATCAGCAGAATATAAATACATTTGTGAAATTTTATGTTGAGTTAAAATTCCTTAATATAAATATGTAAATGTAAAATGCTTAGTTCTTGACTAATAAGTAATAACTATCAAAATTATTAATAATATATAATGATTAATGGATTAAAAAATATTCGTACAATGTATATAATAGTAACCTATATTATATAAAACATATTTAATTAAATTTTTAAATTATCACAATATATTATGTCCTTTTACTTACACATACACCAAATAATACATATTTTGGTACAGATAAATATATTATAATATTTTATAATAAATGCTTTTATATAATAATTTTAATGTTGAAATAAGTTAATATGTTTATAATTAAATTGCTGCGGTTGAAACTTAAATACTTCCCTATGTGTAATATCTATTACTAGGTACTTAGTATAATAGTATCTATAATTAATATGAATGATTTATGATAATTATTTATCATTAATATCGAATTTACTAAAAAGTAAAATACATCAATCCAGAAGCAATGGCTATTGCAATTTAACGAGATAATTATTCGCGGTAATTGTAATAGGAATTTATATTACTATTAAAATAACTAAATTGACATAATAAAATGACTCGTTCGAGTAAAAAAGTTTCTAGTCAATACTAGTATTTATGACCAATGCTTAATATCCACACAAAAAATAGTTACAAACCACTTTGTTTGCAGAAAGGCTCCACTCCAGACCACGAACCGGTGGCGTGGCAAGTTCTGTGGTCTCTGCCGATCAATTGATATCCGATTTCGCAGCTGTAAGTAGCTTTGTCGCTAAACAGTCTTCCGGTCATCTGCACCACGCCATGTTCCGGATTCGGCAATTCGTCACATTCTCTCTCTGTAAAGTAGATAAAAACAGGACGTTAATTTAAAACGTACTGAGGTTTGGTGCGTAACTCAAGCGAAGCAAAGAATGGCGATGATTGCGTCAACTGCTCCGAGAATTAATAAAATAACTCCACCAGAAAATGATCGTTTTTCCCGTTCAGTTACAACGAGAGTATTGGACAGTGAAGGTATTCTGTCAATAAAAATTATTTACAGCCCAAGTGGTTTATTTTTTTTTATCGTATTTAATATAATACACAATCTAAGGTAGTATTATATACGTAAAAGGGGCGCGAAGATAATGTTCTGAGATTTTTTACTGCTAGATTATAAAATTTACAAAATTGTCGCGAATTACCGACTGTAATAATATTAGCTCAGTTAGGTATTTATTATTAAAATAGCCGATACGATGATACTATATTATATAAAAAAAAATGCGAAAAATAAAAAAATACGTCTGGTCGGTATTCCTCATCGATATTTAAATATATGAAAAACCTTTTTTTTACGTTGTATAATAATATGCATGTGCATATATTTTTAGCGGACTTATCTCGATTTTTGCTGCGATCAAATACAAGTATTTTACTTATTTTTTAGAAATAAATATTAAAACATTCTGAATAAAGTAAACATTACTATTATATATATATTACATTCGAGATATGAAAACTTATCATACTACACAAAATGAGTGGGTTTGTTTTTCGTATTGATTTTTTTTCCATTCGAGTATCTTCATGACAGTAAAGATAAAAGAAAATATTTTCAAATGTACACGGGACTGTAAATAAAAATAAAAAACTGTTGTAGAGAACATAATACATATTATGTGGTATTGAGCGTTATACTGACGTACTTGATTTACTCGTAATCAATTTTTAACTATGTTTTTAGTCTTACTAAAATAACAATATAAAATTTTGTTTTTGTTCCATATAATTGTATGCATAATAGAGCATGCAGTATTATGGGTAGTTGAGGAGAAGGTTTACCCCTCCCTTCCCATGACATTTCAGACGCCCTATAGTATTCATACTTGAAAACAAGACTTGCTTTGATTTATTTTTTTGTGGCCATTCAATATGCAGTCTTTGTTAAAAATATCTAACCAGAAATAAAATTCTGTTGATGGTATATTGATTATGTGTTGTAATAATATATATATAATTGATAAACTTTTAGAAAATTATTTAGAGTAGGTGCCCATTACTCATAATTTAGAAATTAAAAACACAAATGTAATTTATTATTAATTGAAAATATGATTGTTTTCAAAAAAAAATTGTTTAAATAATTATTTAAAACTAGTTTTGTTGAAAAGTTGTAATTAAAAAATATCTATACTTTTGCCCGATATAAAATCAGAGAAAACTATATATTATATTCATTGAAAATTAGTTTTAATTCCACATTTCAATTTTGACCTAGAAATTGAAAAAAAATACTGTTCTAAAGAATATGTAATAACTTTTTAAATTGTTTGATAGAATAAGAATGATAACATAATGACAATGTCGAGTAGGGTGAAAAACTTTTACTATACATTTTCAATATACACTATAACACCTTTCCAAAGAATTCTTGCGGTACTTGGAAAAAAAAGCTTGAACAAATTTGAAACAATTAACTTGAAATGTACAGAAACAACAATACGTCACAACTCACAAGTATTAATGAAAACAATAACGAATGGTTTATCGACGATGGAAGTTTCCAAGAACACTCTACACCTTTTTTTCCATGAAGTTTTTCTCATTTTTAAATTAACTATATTTCATCAAATGCACAATATGAAAGCAAGTAAAATACGTCACAATTGTACAAGTTGAAAATTAAAAACAAACTTTTTTACAAGATAAAAATGTAGTGAACTAAATACAATATACCTATCAACATTTTCAACATTCTACACCTATAAATATATCTTCCTTAACCAGTAACAAATCTTAAATTATAAAAATAGTTTAAAGACAAGCGTTTCTTTCGAAAAAACATATTTCTTACAATACTTAAAACGTATATCAGTATTCAGTATGAGATTTAATAAAATGAAAATGATAACAAATTCTTTGATCAAATTTTAAATGATATACACTTCTTACAGCAGACAATTCTTGCTATGGAAAAGTCAATAAATAATATTATATATTATACAGGATGTTTCACCAAGGAAGGATGTTCACCTCCATATTTACTTTTACAAATTAATTCGTTAAATTTCTGATTTCTGGAATTTTTAAGTATACTTAGAGAGTAGAGACCAACATTTTTAAAGACTTTTTTTTCCGTTTTGAACTGACAGCAGAGGAGGGTCTGTTTGCACAATACTACTCCTCTGCTGTCATCGTTTATTGGTGACATTTTTAAAGACTTAGGTAGCTTTTTTTTATAATTTAAAAAGTGTAATTTAACGATACAATCGTTTCTTTTTTTCAAATGAGAATTTCCATTTATTCCAATTATGAGCGTAGCAACTGTCAAGGATTATGAAACGGTGGGAGGGGGTCTTAAGTATAAATTAAACCAAATTTTTAACAGTTTTCGTATATAAATAAGTAAATTTATCATGGGAAAAATTATCAATGGAAGGGGAGGAGGGTTAAACATCCCCCCTCCCTGACGACGCCACTGATTCCTATGCATTGTAAACCATTTGACTTTTTGAAAATGTTGATGTATCTTAATCTTGTAAATCGAAAGATTTCATTTTATGTAATAAGGATAATAGAGGTCCGTCGTCCATGGTAATAAATATTTGAAAAATATGTAATGTATTCCTAAAAATCAGAATTTGAATAAATTAATTATCAAAGGAAAAATGGGGTGAGCATGATGTGTTTAGTATAAAATGGTAAATCACGCTGTGTAGGTAACGTATATTAAATATACAAGCTAAGAGTCAAGCGAGTTGATTTAAAACCACGGTAAGAGTTAATTATTATTTTAAAAAGCAGTTGTGTATAATGAATTTCTTAAAAAATAATCAAGGAAAAAAATTTAAAACGATTGAATGGATATTATTTTATACTTAATTGAAAAATAAATTATCTTTGAGTGGGTTCCAGTGCGTTCGCACGGATGATTAACTTTGTCCTAACAGAATTAACCACGATTGAGCTAAAATGCGTCTGTTTTTTGAATAATTTCTCTCAGTCTGCAGATAAGCGCCGCCCGTGATTTGCATTTCGTTTGTACGAAACTTTGTGTTGAAAGTTGATTCTCTACACAAATACGACCAAGCAGAATTAATTAACAATAATAACTGTTATTTAAATGTATTAAAACGCCGTACAAACGTACAGTGTATAATATGTATATATATAAGGTACAAGCGCACATCGGACGTATCGAGTCACTATCTGAAATTATATTTCTGGAAGATGATAGGTCGTCGCAGCATATATTTTATGTTTATATACGGAGATAAGTGTATATTACCCACGGGCTACGACATTGTAATGTGAAGTTTAAGTATGTGGGAAAAACGAATTAGTTTACATAGTGGCGATAACAATAGGAATATATACATCCGACACAATATTATTATATTAATCAAAGCCTCGAAAGTGTAATTACAGTAGCGGCATATATATCGGGGGGGGGGGGGGGGGGGCATCCGGCTCGAAACAAAACAAGTTCACGCCAAGTTCTCTTTACAAAGATTAAGTTTAAATTTGCTTCAGTTGTTCTGAGTTATACGCTGCGTGGCGGTGTTATTGTCGTTTTTTATTATTATTATTATTCACTGAATCAAATCGGAAACAAAAGTATTATATTATAAGTTTAGCGACTGGAAATTAACAATAAAAAAAAATACCTCATTTTATTTTAGTGCTAGTTATGAAAAAAAATTACTTTTGTTTTATAACTATTTTTTGAGCAAGTTGTATCGACAATAATTAATAATTCAATAATCGTTACCGGTATACGGATATTATACGCAACTGTTATTTTAAACACTATTATATTGATTTATATAATATACTTATTTATATATTTTAAGTTGTATACGGTTCTTGTCCGAAAAGGTGAAAACTTAACACGAAACATGAATATTTACTGATACAATTTGGATGTTGAACGCTTGCGGTTTTGTCGGGTGTTTCATTTTGAGGTTTTGAGGTTTTTTCGGTGACAACATAATAGTATATTATATATCGATACACAGCCTATTACGATATTCCTTCTATTAATTATAGTTTCTATATTATATATATATATAGATATAGTCTTACTCGACGTTTTAAAGCTGTGCAAGTTCTTGAAACGTAAACCCTCCATTACACCACAGCGACCACTTTAAATTAGTAAATACTCGAGGGACGCACACGCACACACACAATATTGTATACAATAGTATTGAAGTATGTTCCTCGGTCTGTATACGGATCGATTTATACTCGGCACGGTGTATAAAGTTATATATTGTCTAAGTACCATATAGGCATAAACAATGAAGCAACCCGAGTTCGTTATCATCACCGATGGCCGAATTTTTCTGAAAATACCGGGTAAACATTTTTCACCAGTATCATCAACAAATATTATTATATTCAAAGGTCCACGTCACTACTAAAAGCCCCAGAGGCGTCTTCAAGGGGGAGGTGAAGGGAGAATTCGACCTCCTCCCGCCAACATACGTCGTAGCATTTTTAAAATGTTCTTATTTGTTTATGGCTAGTTATGTTCAGTGACTTAACTGTTTCTGATTACGTTAATACTAATAAAATTGCATAATATTATGAATAGATATTCCATCATATATTATATAGGTAGGTATTAGTTACTATATTTTTTAGTTAAATGTGTACATTTTAATACGGGTTTATAGTTAAAATTATATTATTTATTTATTTATTATACAATTACATATTATACCATATAATCTCTTAAGATGACGCCGTGTTTGCATCTTGTGTCATTTCCGTCTAACTAACACATAATACATAAACAATTTTACGTTCAGAATAATTTATTTTACATGGTTGTAAAAACAAATATTTATTTCATAGTTGCAATTTAAAACTAAATGCTGCAAAGACTTAGTTTAAACCTTAAAAGTTAAATTCCCACCTTTTCTACAAATAGATATAGGGGCCACCCCCGCTGAAACCGTTATTAATAATATTATTTATTACCATCGTTATATTATACTATTATATTATCTATAATGTATAATATGAAATATCTATACTGATAAAATATTGGATTTATTTTGTTTCTATTTTTTTTGTAATTTTAATCGGCCAACCCAATGAGTTTCAAAGAACATGGTTTTTTGCATATAAACCTTAGATAAATAAAAGGTAACAACACGTTTGTTAATCTCGATAAACCACAATGCATTAATAATTAATATTCGGTTTTGAGTTTTTAAATTGGCCATCAATAGGTAGCCAATTTTAATTTGTTGGTTGTATACTATTGTAATAGTAATAGTAATCAGATCTAATTGTTAAGTATAAAATCTTCAGAGTCCTTGGTCCGTTTAAATTTACTTGAAGAGTACTTGTAAACTTTACCGGATATCAACTCACAACTGCACAAACATACAATTGAATACGGTGTTATAATATAGAGCATAATTTTTATTCTACGGAAATGGTGTTTTTAGGGCAGTTGTTGAGTAGTTTATAATATATAGAGATAATATATCGTCTTGTGTGATTCAGTTTTTTATTGTTTTTATTGTTTTTATTATGATTACCTATTATTATTATTATTGTTATATATATTTTTTTAATATTTATAATATCATATTATCATGTATTAGGTAATATTAATAGTTTGATATTATTATTTATTAATTAAAAGTATAATTCATTATAGTTTAATTTTTTTCAAAATGAGTTTTAGAATATAATATTTCAAAAGGATCAAAGGATATACCTATACATATAAATAGATATAAATAGATTACATATCTCCATATTAAACATTCCTGCGCAAGCTACTGTTCTAGAGCACATAATTGAAATATCTGCACTCAAATTTGACATGATAATAATATTAATAACTTTTGATATTTATGTAAATAAAACGTTAAATATAGTTAGGTAGTAACATTAATAGCATTAAAATTTAACGTACTTTGTTTTGACCTAATAGGCAATTTTAAAAAATGTATAATATTGAATATAATATACTAATATTATAGGTAGGTATCCAAATAAAACGCTATACAAATTGGTATTTATATATATACGTAGTAATAATAAATTACTAATAAGAACACGCTAATTTGAAAAATATAAAAGTCAAAACATAAGACGTAGAGTTTTTGTAATCTTAAACAATATTTTTTGTTGAGAATTTTTTTTCAATAAGATCATTAAATTTTTTAAGCCATAAACTCGCGGCAAAGTTGGCTTTTGGAAGGGTTTATCGCGTGTTATAATATAATCTGACGGTGAACAACAACTACTTGGTTCTGAATACTCTTCATCTTAGTCGTTTATAATTATGATTATATTATACAATATTTAACAAGTACCTCTACAGGTACATATCATTATTACAATAATATTGTGTAAAAATAACATTTTGTCGGAGTGCGTCTCTATTCGAGTCCCCCAAAAGGACTGCTGCAGATGTGCACGTGAGTATAGGTGCGTAGGTATATAATAGTATAATATAATAATACGCACCCAACATTTATGCATAACAACATAATATGATCGAATCCGGGACCCCCTGCTCCCACCCTTCCACTATACCGCTCTGGCACAAACCTAATGAACCGGAAGAAAAAAATTTCTTTCCCAATAGCCGAGCACCGCGCTGAAACTACAATCTCCTTTGGCTTTGTGTGTGTGTGTGTGTGTGTGTGTGTGGGTGGGCTAAAGGTCCGTCCGACCGGAACACGCGCGCGCGCGCGTCTGTCTGACCTGTCAGCGGCAAAGCTTTTGCGCGATCGGCGCGGATGAGATATGGCTATTCATTTTGGTGCGGCTGCCGAAGCCGGCCGATGGGGAGGGGGATGGGGTGGGGAGAGGGTGGTCAGCAGCAGCGGACCGCCACGCAAAGGTCGTTAATCACGCGGAAATTAATACTCGCCGCGGTCACATTCTACATGCGCTCGTCCGGACATTAAAACCGAAACGCGCGGGCGCTATTATTAGGAAACAATTACACGGCCCGCCGCCCAATATGTTCGCGGGAAACGCGTGCTCTGCACCTCCATCGCGGCGAGACATATTATAATATGCTGTGGAGCAGCCGTGGAGGAGGTGGTGGCTGTAAATGCGGCCAGGGGTGGCGGGGGCGGTGGAGGCAACGACCCTTGCGCGCGTTAAACCGTACACGCGTAGTAAAACACAATATTATAATATCATTATACACGCACGAAAAATAATAATAAAAACGCACACATATTACGCTTAGGTAATATTTTATTCGTTTGATCGTTTTACACGCTTCCCTATATAGAGGACGCCACTCGACTTCGGACGCGAATAACAATTATCTCGCGGCCAAAGCGTTTGCTGCACTCAAAACGTCGTTTGTCGCGTATATTATACAAATTAAAAATGTATTTCATTATAATATGCAGTGCATAATATATGATGACATTGCGTGTTGTACAAAACGAGCCAAAACGATGGTAATTTCAAACATAAACGGATTTTATACGTGATAGTTTTTTAGGATTAACGTCACCGAGATTAAAATTATACTTTTTTCCCTTTTTTATAAAGCGATTTATTTCGTTTATTTTCGATGTATTTTTTTTTTTTTTCGAGCAGTCTCGGTAAGAGCGTTTTTTCGCACACGTGCTTTCATAGAAACACTCGACGACTGCACGTAATACACTTTAATATATATATATACAGTGCACACGACCAAACAGGTGCCCTCTAAGTTACATTCGTACAGAGGTTCTCGCAAATGTTAAGCTCAAAGCCATTAGCCAATATTCGAAGAAAAATCCCATTTCGCATTATAAAAACGTACCTGTACGCGTTTCAAATAAATAGTTCTATATATTTTCCGATTAAAAAATGATTAAATATTAAACACTCGCATCGTACAAAACTATAAAATATTAAAATATTAGTTAAATACTATATACCTATATATAATATAATATATAAGTCGGTTTATAATGCATGTTCCCCCCCCCCCTCCTCCTCATCTTTTAAAGTTTACTAATGTATTTATCATACTTCTGATTTTTAATATACTAAAAGACCATAATATTCTGTAATACTTAATTTTTTAATCAATTTAAAGAGTGTCCTGTACTGGTACAAACTTATTATTTTTGAAATGGGAACCGCACTTTTTTCTATTGTAAATTATCAAGCAGTTAATTATAATGAAAATGTGTAAACATCAAAATCAAAATAATATTCAAATTAGTAGTTTCTGAGCTTTTAAACTTAATGTACTAAATACCTAATGAATAATAATAATAATACCTAATAGTGGTTTTATATTATTACTCAATAAATAAATATCAAATATAAGGTAAATGTATATTTAGTCCAAGACTAACACGCAGCACACAACACGCCACAAAGACAATTTTACAAACTATAAAATTTCAAAAAATTAACGATCACATTACCAAGGTACTGTAATTTTCAAACAATCATAGGTAACTCCCACGCCTTTTAAACCTATTACCATTATCCAATATCATATTGATACTTAAAGTTAAATATAACCCAGGATGTCAGTAACTACTCGTTCAAATTTTAATTTATAAACATAAAAAAGATCAACTCGACACTTTACAGTCAAAAACAGTGGAAAAAAGATTGAATCAATAGGTCACACCCTAAATGGTATAAATAATCTAAGTATTTGATCACATGGTCCTTATTAAATAAGCTTAAAAATTCCAAAAATCAGAATTTGGAAAAATAAATTATTAGAAGAAAAATATAGGGTTGAGCTTGCTTGGTGAATCACTGTGTATATTATACGCATAGGTAGACGTTAATGAAAACTTAAATTAATACAAACTGTTCTAACAACGATTATTGTTTACATTAAGTTGTATCATGGTAAAAAATCGAATTAATTGATTTCGAAAATTCGCGGCTGGATGATAAATACGACTTGGATGTGTGTGGGTGCAACATACCGTGCGCTTGTGGTGGTAGTGGTGATGATGATGATGATGATGGCTTTCGTCCGACCGCGCTTGCGGTTAATATACGTTTAATTTTGATACCTCGGTCGCACTTGGAAAGCCGTAAAAGAGTGTACCTACTACCTGGTAGCATATACATATCTACCTACGTAAATACGTTTGCAGATTCATCACGAGCACACACACACACACGCGAATTCGTGGGACGTTTCAAGTTTTAACGTGTATACGACCCTGTGGCCTCGGCGGAATGCAGGGCATTTCGAGTGTGCAGACATGATAAAGGTAGGTGGTACCTACTATTACAATTATTTAACGTCTGTCTTACAGTGTGTTTAAGAGCTATGGTACTAAACGTCTTATATTTGTCCGGCACGTCGTGCGTTTATAATTGCGACCGTGTACAAAGCTCGTAATAAATAATATTATATTATAGGCGAAGACGAGATGGTGGCCGTTTAATAATAATAACCGAATTGTACCATCACATTGTAATACGATGATGTATATTATTATATATACATTACATATTACACATTTACACCTACTCGTCTACTAAATGTTTACTATTCTGTGCGAAGTATACGCGCCCGGAAATGAGGCTTATCGCGGGTTTCCAGTTTGTTTGATATACAATAATAAACGTTCGGGATTTTAATAGCAATAATAATAGTAATTATTATTATCATTATTATCGCCGTCTTCGCGTTGTCGAGTTATTATTTTGGCAGAGCGATGAGAGGTGTTGCTCCGGGATACCACGGCGCACGACTAACGAGCGTCATATTTCGCGGGCATGCACTTTGCCCGACGACGTAAGTAAACACAATAATATTATGTAAGTACCTACGGGCTATACAACTTATCAATACATATACGGTATGTACATAATATAATATTATACATAGTCAACGTTGTAAATATATAGATTACGACAATAAATATATATACGTAATTTACATATATATGATGCATAATATATAATGCGCATACGCATTAGTGGAGCCCGGAACTTCATGCGCATTTGCATATTTTTACTTGTTAGTCCGAAAATTTGATGCCCGGCGAGTTTGAATCACATCTTAATGAGTTCAGAAATTAAATTTGATTCCACATGATAGAAATTATTATAACATATAGTATATACTTACATATTCGACAGCATAATAATTAAGATATTTTAAAATTGTACAGCGATAATGTATATAATTATTGATGTATTTTGTGTATGCTGAAATGAATAAAATGTATTTGTTAAATGGTTTTGGCCATTATCTAGCTGTAACAGTTATATATATTAATTAAATTTTCATTTTTTTTTTCTATTTATCATTATTTTTTGTATCAAAAATATTTCTTAAAACATAAAAAAAGTCTTGGATACATATTTTAGTAATTTTAGTTACCTAACTATTTTTATACATATTTCGAATTTCGATAGTTTATAGTAAGTTCATGAGCTTCCAGTAGCTTTATACATAACTACGACATCGTTTGTGAATTTTGGCGTGGACTGCACTGTTTAAAATATTTTGTTTTTTTTTTTTTTGGTCGTGTATGCTAACCGAAATTGTTCTACACTTGTACAGTTGTACCTCATGATTTACCGATTTACTATGAAATTATGTACATTTTTATTAATAATCTCGAGATAACAGGCGAAGTCTATAACGGGTGCGGATACCACGGTACATTAATGCTCAAAATGAAACCTCTACTGCAGAAAATTGTTATCACAGAAATATGTACGGTTATGATAATTTATTTTCGTTCCACAACAATATACTTCACCAACCGATGTTAATTTAAATATAAAGAGAAATTGCTCTGTATTTTGATATAACAGCATATTCAACCGGGATGCGATTAATTTACATTTTCATAACCGCCCCAAATAACCTTTTTTATAAATCCGCGGTACTTAGATAATATTATAAAGTTCTGAAATGATCAAATGAAAAAAAAAAAAAAACTGTTAACTTTAATTAAATATCCCAGTAAAATGTTTTGGATTTGAAATTCAAAACTCCACAATAGATGTAATACGAAATATTATCATGTTCTTTAAACTAAATTAGATAATAGATCGGTACGTATAGTAAATATTTTTATTATACGGATTATTAATTTAATATTGAACAAAACCAGTTTACTAAAACGTAAAACGAATCTATCAGTCAATAAAAAAAATTAGAAAACATAATATTCAAAAAAATAAATAATTTTAAAAAAACCATGTTCCCTGACTGCGGTCATTTTAGGGTAAATCATTGTAAGAGATGAGTTAAATTTGAATTCAATAATAAATAATTATATAAAATAAAGGCCTCTGAGCAAAGGAGACCAGTGAATTTATAACCATATATTTCCAATGTTTATATTCGTGTTAAATTATATTCATAATATTATTATTTTCTGTACCCGGTAGATTGTACTAATTTCCCCCCAAAAATATTGCGTAATATAACTTATAACTTATAAGTCAATACCGGGCGTACCGTGGTAGACTTCTGCGAATAAATTCTTAAAATTAGTACCTATATATATTTCAAAAATCCCAATCTGTATAAAAAACAATAATATACCTACCATAAACTTATAACGATGTAAAGTTTCAAACCCCTACGAATTATATATTTTTGAATTGTATATGTTCAACAAAACAACTAAAAAACCGATTGAGGAAACTCGTTACCTATTTTTGTATAGATTTCTAATTTTGTCAACATTTGAACTTCAAACGCTTAAAAAAAAAATTGCTTATAAAAACAAAATCCACACACACGCACATGGATAATTGTAAACTTGTACTTTAAAATAATACACTAAAATCATAATTATTATTCATAGGTATTATGTCTATTTTGATATTGCGCACATACCTATACTTATAGTTATTCTTATGATCCATAAAGACATTATTATAGTTTATAATAGTATTTTTAAACTCAGTTTAGAGTCACCGTTTGTTACATAATGATCTAAAATAGAAATATTTAGTCACAAGAGTTTTTCAAACCGTATTAAAACATACTGCAGTAGACAACCAATGACACCCAGACATAAAAAAATATTCCGTCTTCAGCTGTTTACGGTTAGTCGAAGAATTTTTTGGCACACACGACACATCCAGCTGACAGACAAACAATGGGTTTGATGTAGACGTTCATAAGTTAATGTTTAGTTTTCGTTAGACATTACTTTTACTAATTATAATCTCCAGCGTAATCTGCCGCTTAATTTAATGTTGGAGACATTTTTTTTAAACTCTAGCTATAATAAAACACGGTTGACGAAAGACGAAAATACGAATTCCCATTAAAAAAAAAGCTAAACAAAATTAAAATAAAATTATTTTCGACATTTTTAAGATTCTGCGATTTGTTTTAAATGAATACCAAATTACAATTTAAAATTGATACAAAATACTTTACTTTCCCCCTTTTTTTTTTTATAATTTATTTTTCCGATATCTGTTATTAAAAAAAAAGTAAAAACGGTAACTATATATAGATACATTTTTTTTTAAGTCAAGCAATTATCTTGATATTCTAAATATTATATTATAATTGGAAAAACATAAAATTACTCAGTGTCTGCATGATATTATAAAAATAAAAAAAAATATGTATAATGTTAGTCGGATAAGTGAACGTCAGATCGTATAAATTAACGCATATACTTATATAATGTCTATTGTTGGATATAAGACAAAAAATGATTTTTAGATAATGTAATCCGTAATTATTACGTGGTTAAATAATCAAGGGTACGCTAAACCAAATAACGAGGGACTACTACGAAGCATATTATTATACATCATAACCATCATGGATTATAAAATAAACTCTCGACAAGGCAAAACAAATTAAAAGCCATTAAAATCATACGTACTATTCGACATTATACTACCGTAAAGAAATTTAGCATGTAACTGAATATAATATATTATATAGTGCCTATACTTATTTTATATAGGTTGTAAATTGTAGGTACTCGTACTATATCATCGGTTGACGGTCGTTAATTTTTTTCATCTTTCAAAGGAGAAAAACTGCAGTAATAATGTGTAGAATTAATTGCGAAACGAACAAAGTATACAATATTATAATAGACAATGAGATTTATTAAAAAATGTTTTAATGAAAAGTTGGGGAGCAAAATATAATATAGTATACACTACAGCTACCCTATTAAGATTTCCAGGAATTCGTGATGTTTATAATATTTAAATGGAATCAAGTCGAAGATGCAGTTCAAAGACTTTTATGGGGTATAACTACAATGTTTACGTATTATTAAATAATATATATAGTAAATATATTATACTGTTATATTAGGTTCGACAAACGTTATTTTATGATATGAGCAAAAAACGCGTAATATGTTTATATGTTTTTACGTAAATACATAATTGGAATATTTTATAATAATCTCAGAATAATTATTATACTATATTTTATAACAATTATATTAAATTATGAAAAATACAACTCGTAGAAAGTATTTAACGTTTACTATAATATCCATGTTTTTCTTTTGATCACCGCTTTCACCATAGAAACTATTATTAAGACTATAATATGAAACATTTTGGGCAGACGAAATCTAAAAATCAAGTGTCGATCAAGTAACAAAAACACAGTTATGAATGTTATTTATTATTTTTAATTTCATAAATCATTTTTCTTAACAATTTTTGGAAATAAAATATTGTTTATAGACTTGACTATTGGCCAAAATGTATAACTTAGTAATTTTCGAATGCATTACAAAAAAATTTTGGCATGACAATCTGAAGTTTATAAATAGGCAACGGATTTCTCTGTAATTAAAACTCTAAAAATGTGTAAATTAAGTAATTAATAAGTTATATGTAAATTAAAATGCAGAATAAACTATACATATTTTGTAATAGGTATTGAAACTATTGTTTTATTTTTCATTTTATCAATATTATAATACTGAGCATTAATTAAGTAATTGCAATGAACAACGAATGTACCTATCTGATTTCAGTACTATTTACCTACTGGAAAGTATAGTTATAAATTATTATTTAAATAATAAATTTTTCAATAATATTGGCCCGGATAAAAGTGAACGGCACGCTATTTGATTGGTATTGCGACTTGTTTACTTAAAAAAAAAAATAATAAAAATATTTTCAAATAGGAATCCATCAATCGTATTCAATTGTTTTTTAACATACAGCGACTAGTTGAAAGATGGAATTGAAAATGTACCGGCAATATCTAGTACGTAAATAGTACATTTATTTTGTATTCTCCGCCTCAGTCACTGCCACTGAACTCTCTGTTTAAATCCAACAATTGCTATACGAGTAATTACCCAACCTAACATCATGGGGATTATAATAATTCATTTGTTCCACATTATTGTTGGAAACACTTTAAAAAAAAAAAACAGAGATAATTATTTAAGTAATTATAATTATTGTGTATGCCTATTACTATTGTACTGTTGTAATACTGGGGCTCACAAAGGATCACGTTTGTATACCCTAAAAAAAAAAATAGGGTCAAAAAGGTATTGTTTTGTGACCCTTGAAATGTCCAGAATGTTTTAATTTTATCAAATTGCCGAAACTTGATTACAAGGTTATCAGGTGTGCTAATTTTCGGAACTTACTAGCACGACCCATGAATCTATTAAAAAAAAAAAAACATTTAAAATGCATATTTGACTTCAATGATTGCAAATTTTATCTGAGGTACGCTACAACTGTCATTCATGATTCATGAATACTACTTTGTTAAAAACTTGAACTCAATAGTCAATAGTTGTTGAAAATAATATGTAAAATTATGACAGTTGAATAATTCAGCTATTATAGCTGCTTATAAAAAAAATCGGTACGCACTTAAAGCATTAATACAATTATAATGATTACTGTTAGAAATAATTGATAATATAAAATTTGTTGAAGAAAACTTTAAGTTTTGTGTATTCAACAATTTTTAATTCAAACGAAATTGAATAAATATACTTGAACCAATCACTATAAAGGTACTCAGTGCCAATTAATTCAATCTGGTAAAATACTTGAGAAAATGTTCATCGGGCCGCGAGATACAGATGGAATATCATAGGTATTCGTACTGCAGCTACGTACCTACTACGGTATATATAGTTATGTATAATAAACTTACAAATACACAATAGAACATAATATTTGGTATGTTTATATTTTATGATTAATCAATAACCGTTAATATTCAAGATTTTAATCATCCAATGGGTTTAAAATACTATTAAAATATCCAATAACAAAATAAATTAAAACGCTAAAATTTAATACGGGGGGGCCGTGAATTTTAAATAATATAATATACATTTTTAAAATATCTTACACAATAGCTGTATAGAAAATAATATTATTACAAATAAAATAATAATAAACACGGCTAGTTAACCCAATACAATTTGATATTATATTCAGTTAAGGTGTCTAATGAAAAAAAAATATAGATTGTACTATTTATTAAGGTCAAAAGTCATCCGACACTTTGAATTGTCGTATATCTTACTAATCTTGGTTTCCGAACAAATATTTAGTATTATTGTAATAATATAATAAATTGGTGGTCTTGCAGTACAAATTATAATATTATCGAAAACCTAAAATATCGATCAAATATACTGTACATACTATAAGTTTAGATTAGTGATTACCATGAACTATATAGGTGCACATGTGAATGGTATGATCACATTTTACATTCTAATTTATTTTGAAGATACTTTCACATTTGAATAAAGTTTGTTCTTATTTGACAATTTGACGTCTACCCATGTTTTCTACGAAGTATGAATATGACAGTAATCTACCTATTTCACTATCACAATTTTATTCACTTTTAGGGTATGTAATATACCAATATATACATAATGTGTTTGTACCCCTATCAGATTTTGAACGTACATACCAAGTAAGTTTATATTAGATTCTGAATGCAGCGAGAAATATATTGGTTTTCAGGTAGAACGGGTGATCCGAAAGTTTTGCATAGTTCCTTTATGTATTATAAATTGGACATTGATGATATTTTATATAAATTGGTCATTTTTTTGGTATTTCTCATTACAATTTGAGAAAATATAAAAACCGAATGAAATCTACACCCCTTTCAACAAAATATGTTATGTTAACTTTTGATTTATATTTTAATAATAATCAGGGCCGTTCTTAGGATTCGCGAGGCCTAGGGCGAAAATACTTTCTTATTTTATATCTACCCATAACCATATTATATATGAGGACGTCAACAATTTGTACCACACAAAAAAATTGTGGATATGTACCTAACTAATTACAATTTATCGTCTAATATTGATGATTATTAAGATAATAATAATATAACTTATTGATATTTATACAAATTTGCCTTGATTTAATAAAATAAAAATAAACAGACAGAACTCTGATTATTGTTAAAATAGTTTAAACAATTATTTTTTATTCTGAATCAGTTAAACGCAATAAAAATATAAATTTATCCTGTTTAAATAAAATACTAACCTAACCTAGGGTCTTTAATATATTAAATTAAATATTCAGTAAAAATCATTTCATTAATCAAAAATTAATTTTCTTGCTTTTATTTCTGCAAAACTTTTATTAATAATTAAAGAAACTGGAAAGTTTAAACTTTGAACTGTTGTTTATTTATATTATTATTTTATAGTTGTGGCGAAGTTGATTTTTGAAAATTAATTTAATATTTTTGGACCATTATAAGTATATGGTTTTTAAAATATCAAAAGTTTGTAACGATAAGACTTGACAACGTTACCTACATCTGCGTGGTCCAATCCACACTTATTATATTGATCATTGAATTTAAATTATAACTTATTTTTTTTATTTCGATCGTACTGGAATATTGTTCAAGGTCATTATTAGTATATTTAATATGATTATAAAAACTTTTTCAGAAACATGTAATTAAATTAACGACTGCAAATCGTAAGCTATCATCTGAAGCTTGGTTGTAACTTGTAAGTGGTTTGAAAGCATTATAGTAACATTGCTATGGATCTGTATGTAGTAAATAGTAGGCGAGTAAATTAAATTAAAGCTTCTAAAAGTGTTACTAAATCTTCTATTACCGGTAATAAACACAATTAAGATGCACTTCGTTATACTAAATTTAATTAAATAACTACGGTAAAGTCGATTTATTTTCTCGGTGCTTAACCACGCAAATAAGATAATATCTTTTATATCGTACAATAATTATTATTCGAAATCAACTTATTTACCTAGGAAGTTAAATTACAATAGTAGCTAAGTTGTATAATATAATATAATATAATATAAATGCACCTTCCTTTACGACATTTATCAAAGTCTTATTATTTCAATTTAATACTTACAAGACAGATTACTGTATGCATAATATTATTTAGTACTAAACACACACGCGTTACAACTTTACAAAGCATGTTTAATATTATATACATTACCAAACAAATTTATGTGGACGTTAATATTTTAAACGGATCCAAATTTCTTAAGAAATCACAATGGCGTGTATTATTATTTAATACTGCCGCCCTTTGCAGGACTTTCAAGGAACACATTTATCTTGATAGGTTTTAATATTATAGTAGGTGCCATCATTTAATATGTGTATTATTTATATTTCTTTTCTTTTCTTGTCAACTACGAAACACACGACGTATGTAGTTACCAGCGGGGTAGACAAGGGGGGGGGGGTGCATGGGGGTCAGATCCCTCTATTGGCTTTTTGTTATTTTTTTGTTTTTTAAATTGTTAATTTAATTATTATTTATTTTATTTATACATTTAATGATGTAGCATTTTGTAATACAGAAATTTTGACTTTATGGAGTATTCGAGTGAATAATCTTCCAAATTGTTTTTGATGTGCATTTTGAATCAATTCAAATTATATTCATTGTTCCTTATTGTTAAATATTTGATTCATGGACAGATCCCCGTAATACATTTCCCCGTTACCGTTTCCCCGTCCGATATTTCCCCGTCAAGTTATTTTCCCCGTTTGATATTTTCCCGTAAAAAAGTCCATGCTGTATATGTGTATATATCTTATAATTGCACCCGGTATATGAATAAACTATTTAACTTTGTTGCCTTATCTATAAATATTCTTATTGTTTTTATAAAATAGTTTAAACTTGTACCCGTAAAGATAATAAGATCAGTACCCAGTACACATGACCAAATCTAACAATCAAATTGAAATAATTGAACAGTTTGTCGATAACCGTTGACTATGGAAACATTTTTATTATTAAAACATTAACATTTTTATATACATATTTTTTATAATTATTATTATTAAGCAACATTATGGAAACATTTTTATTATTAAAACATTAACATTTTTATATACATATTTTTTATAATAATTATTATTAAACAATATTATGGAAACATTTTTACTATTAAAACATTAACATTTTTATGTGCATATTTTTTATAATTATTATTATTAAACAACATTATTATTTTTATACCTGTGGAATTATAAAAAAATTTAAAAATTAAAATTTAATTTTTTACGGGGAAAATAACTTGACGGGGAATTATCGGACGGGGAAACGGTAACGGGGAAATGTATTACGGGGATGTGACCTGTAACCAAATATTTTACTAGGTACCTTGATAAAAAAGTTTTGAGAGGGTGAGGGATTTTTCAATTTTGCCCTACCATTTAGCTATGTCGTTTCCTTTTTTTGATCCACCCCCCCCCCCCTTCAAAAAAATTATATCTACGCCACTGGTAGTTACAATATCCGAACGTTAATCGGTGCAAATAGGAAGACGTAAGACACGCAAGACAGCTCTTTTATGAATCAAAACTGTGGCGGCGGCGGCGGCGGTGGTATCAGTTGTAGATCACGAGTGCGTGTGGTATACCTATCTAATACATATATACATTTCTATAGAGTACGATGATTTATGCTCGTAAAGTCCAACGATGACTGCAGACGTTTACGAGCTGCAGAAGTGGAAAAGTTTCGAGTTTCGAGTTTCGAGTTTTGGCCGTGTACAGCACACATAGGTAATATATTATATTTTATACTGCTACCGACTACATTAACGGTGTCACCGCCGCCTCCGCCGCCACACCGATGTCTGGCTGTGCAAGTTTTTTCGTTTATATAGGTTCGACCTATGTTCGTTTCGCGCCCACTCCGACAACTATCGCGTAGTCATTAAATATATTAGTTTTGTCACCAGATTCGGCGGCGGTGGCGGCCATTAGAACCATATTATACTAAATATAGTGCAGACATGACTACTACAACTTACTTGCGTATACAACAAATACATATATATGTATATATATATTGTAGTATAGGCACACTACACTGTTTAAGGGGGTGGGGTTGGGGTAGACAAATGATCTATTCAACACTGGCGACTGGCACACGACATTTACCTAAATATATTATATTATATATACGCATGACTGGTGCAGGTATACGTCTGTGTAGTATATGGTCGCATTAATATTCTACAGGGTGACTGTATTTTCACTAAACAATCCATTGTCTCGTTAGGTACGTTAGAACACGTTACTGTTTTAATAATAATTTTTCTCCGGGTACATAATTTAAAGCCATTATTATCATCGGTAGGTACGTAAATTATAATATAATATAATAACATTACTATTGTTATCGTCATTATTTTCTTAAACTTTTTATATACTTATAAACCAACAACTCATATTATACATTTTGCACATTATCGCGTCCAAAGCAATAATATTGTTCTGACTACGTTTCTAATGTATATGAGACCCGATTAGAATATCGAACCATAAGTAGTTAATTGTGTGCAGGTTTTACGAGCGTTTAAATTTTAGACGACAACTAATGCCACTGCGAAATATCGGTAGTAGGTATGCTTTATAAAATTTACACAATTTATAGGCCACACCTTACGTGCACTCTGTATATAATATACCCCTCGCATATACGCATTTAAAGTTCGCACGATACCGCGTGATGTAAATACTCGTCAACGACCGCAACACGTCGGCGGGATATTAAACGAAATCCCCTCATGGCCCGAGATTTGCATATTAATATTTATAATATATGACGACGACGACCCTGTAGGGCTAGTGATTTATAATAGTACACCTCGCGCAGAGCGCACGCCCCCCCTCCCCCCTAACCGTCGGATGGGAAGGTCCATGTGCACATATATATGCGCCTGCAGTGTAAGTACGCGATATAAGCAGAGACCGTTTATATTCGTCGTCGGAACAAATATAACGAGCCAACAGTGTCGTCGTTTGGGGATAGCTATTCAAAATCAGCCGCCTGCTGAAGGATGATATCCGACACTACGATGACGCGATACCGGTGAGGGGGTTGCTCAGCAAAGAGTCGGACCTAACGTCATTAATAATCGAAAATATTTATATGTACGACATATATATATGTATAACCTACCTACGCGCGTAAATGACGTCACACTAGGCGCAAAAACGTATATGAGGAAAAGTCTGTTTTTATTATTTTTGTTTCACCATAATCGTTTTTGCGATTCGTTTAGGCTCGTCGTCCAAAATATATCGTGTTTTTTTTTTTAGATCTCTTCGTAGGGCTATAGCTATTTTATAAGGACTTTTCGTATGGGTTTAGCTCGGGTCAACACTTTTTTTACATCATCGTCGTCGGCGAGTGACAATAATTAAAATGGACTGCTGTTGCGGCAGGCGACGATTTGTCACTTATATTTTTATGGTATGATAGACTACTAGATAAGGGTGGTTTTTCGGATCACTCGGCAGTAAATATTATAACTGTTAGTTCTTATGAAACAAATTGCAGGCTGATCAGGAATTAGAAAAAAATTACAAACATAAAGTATTCAAGAAATAATATCACAAACACAATATCACGCTGCAGCCTACGCATAACGACGCGCGATATGATGTTATATATTATTATTTTGTCATCACGCGACAACTAAAGGGACGAGGCGCGGACAACCGATTAAAACCGATTTTTTTTTTGTCCACCTCGCTGCTGCCTCGTACTTTCAAAACTTTACGCTAAAACCACTTTTGTCGGAATTGACTTTGCCAGCACTCGGACGAGCGATCATTCCACCGATTATACGGTCGGCCGACGACGAAGCGCATTGCATATACATCATAAATGTATATACCTATACGTTTACTTGTTTTATAAAATAAAGTTTCGGAAATTAGATTACCGACGCGTATCATTGAGCTCATCCACGAAAATCCTTATTCGGCGGCGCCGCGTTCTTCGTCGCCGGCCGTGGTAGTGCCGACAATAATAATAATAATTTACCTACGACGGAACTGGGTACAGAGGGTATTGTGTTGTCTCCGTTTGTAGAGATATTAGCATATATATACGCCGTAATAATTCCTATGTAATGAGTAAAAAATGAGGTATCATGTTTGTTCCTATACACGAGTGTAGAAATCAGATATATCTGCATCGGTAATCGGAATAAAAATCCATGGAAAAAAATACCCGACCCTAGGAAAAAGAACCCCTAGACTACAATATTACTCGCAACCACATGTAAATGGTTGAACAAATATTTTTTAAGCGTTAACTATTATCTATAATTGCCACATTATTAATATTTAATTACAAATAACTACGTATATTTTATTATATTATATTATACTATATTATATTATTCAAAAAAAATTGTATATAGTAATAATAGAATATTAATGATAATATAAATAATATTTTGTTTTAAATTACGATAATACATTACGTGTAATTCAACTTAACTACAAAAATTTGCAAATTATGATATTGTAGTTTAAAATTGAAATTATAATGAATGGATAATGTTCCTACCTACTCACGTCTCACCATCACAAATATAGCATATAAAAATATTTTGAATGATCGATACGTCAAATAATACAGTTAAAAACATAGTATCCAAAAATATTATACAAAATAGGTATAGCTAGGAAATAATAATAATAATAATTATCAAACAATAATTTATTGAATGTAGGCACGAGGCACCTACTTACAGTAAAAACAGCATATAAAAATATTTCGAGAGATCGACTTATTTAATTGGTCAACAAGAATGTTTTAATTTTTTTTTATATGCTAATATATACTCACCAAATAATAGATATAATATTCTATTATTACTATAAAATTTTTTTGATATAATATAGTATAATATAATATAATTTACGTATTTGTAATTAAATATTAATAATGTGGTAAATGGTAATTATAATTTATAGATACTAATTAACGTTTGAAAAATATTTGGCTGTGAGTAATATTGTAGTCTGGGGATTTTTTTTCCTAAGGTCAGGGATTTTTTTCCGGGATTCATCTGCAGCACCGACGGAGCGTAAAATGAAAACTAAATTTGTTTGTTCTTTGCAGGTGATGCTCTTTGGGTAAATATTGGATTCAAACGAAAAATTAGCGTAGGTACCTATACGGATATTGTGATTTATGAATTTCAATGAAACCGACAATATAGCTCTATCTCATAACCACCTATAAATTATACACCTATATTGTGTTTGTGGTATAATTGCGTGTGTATATTCAAGATCAAAGAATTTTTTTAGCAAATACTCAAGTTTATAGGGCTATATGAGGTACCAGCTGCGTTAAAATTTAGGACTGCAAATTAAAGAATTCACAATTTCCTAGGAGGATATCGCGGATAATATTATATAGCGTATGTTCCAAAAGCACCGAATTACCCATTTCATATTTAATTTATCTATATACTATTATATATTATGAGTCAAAAATCATAACTCATAATATAATATTGTATTCAAATTATTAAATCATTGTGGTCAATTACGCAGAATGACATTGCAATATTATATACTTTGTGCCGGAAACGACCCAGGAGAATCAACCGGCCAACTACAAACCCACTTAAATATAATCGACAGCTGGTCATCCAAATTGTGTATCGAAATAAAGCAAGTCAAGTCTGTATTTGTTCCATTTACTTTAAACAAATATCTAACCCTTCAACTCTTCAATAAGAAGGAAAAAGCTTGTGTCCTGCAGTTATATGTTATAGTATTAAGTATATGTCGCAGTAAATCATTTTCCGTATGTGTATGAAAATCTGAAATATAAATTCCAAAATTCCATTGTGGTTATTATTATTGCTCTAAGACTTGAAATCCATTTCAGTTTTAAACATTTCAATATCTATATGAGCAAAATCAATTTTTAACAAGCTTTCTAAAAATCCTATATTATTACATTTTAGAGTAAGTACAAAGCATTAATTACGAAACATATTGTGTGGTATAACTATGGTGCACATATTATATGTCTAATAAGTCATAAATCTATAATATATACGACTCTGCCGTGTGAATACTGAATATAAATAATAAATATTTAGGTGGTATGATGCATAAAAGTTCCGTATTTCGACATTAATATCATGTTTCCTAAGTCTTCAACCACCTGATCCCCTGTTATAAGTAATCGTGTCTGCTATCTCAGACAGCTGGTCAAAAAGGGTCTACATTTATCGGATTTATATAAAACTCGGTATAGGTAGGTATGTTCGGAAAGTAATTTTGAGAGTGTGCGTCGATTGAGCGAAGCGACCTTTTTTACAATGAGCAGTTTTTTAATACATTGATAAAATGAATTTTATTCGACGGTGTAGTGATCAATAAAATTATTTTACAGACTAAATGTGTATTATTTTTATATAATATTATAATCTCAAAGTCCCAAACTAAATTGTATGTATGTGAGTTATTTTCCCTATACCTTTACATTTCCTGCATATTGGTAAGTGTGACAAGTATTTAAAATGTATAACCAACCCTATACTATAATAATAATATACCTATTCAAATTATTGATGTCTTTAAAATATTCCTAAGCAGCGACAGAATTTAATTTAAAAACATAAAGATAAATTCTTTAATTTAATTATTTTTGTACAAATGTCGCAAACTGCCGAAGTGCCGACGTTGGATAACCACTCACTCAAGCCCACATAATTTTTTTATTTATTGCTATTATTATTTTCGCACAGTCAATTAGATATAATATCACTTCAGCTTACTGTACTAATAGTAATTTACAGATTGTTGAATTTTCTAATAAAATATTAAAATAAATATATTATGAGTGTATATTATATTTCTCACCCCACGACCGCGTAAATTTGATACAAAATGTGTTTATACATAGTTGTTTTGATTTTATATATTATACACAAACACGATTCACGAATGAAATAGATAACATCGTATTATCTATAGAAATATATGGCTGGTGTAGAATATTGAAGGTTAAAAATATTGTTATTATCTCGTTTTTCAGTTTTTGTATCGTATTTCTCAGTGGCGTATTTAAGAGGAGAAGATGGATTAGACAGATATATTATCTTCCTACGTTGACCTTTTTTTGTGAATTTATATATATATATATATATGACTTCCTGTTATTTAAATTCACATTTTTTTTTACTCTTTAGTCGGAAAAATAATAAAATTGTTATTGTATCAAAGCTCCTGATTGGATGCATGTTGTACGATCATTATGATAAAAATGTTGAATATACAGTCTCGACAGACAAGCAATCTATACCCATGGAATTCAGTGCCCTAACAAACATTTGGTAATAAAATTACATTACCCGTACATTTTCTTGATTGAAACGAGTCAAGATTTATCTCAGAACCACAACAAAGGAAGTTTAGATTAATACGTAAATTGGTATCGTCCTAAAAAAAACTAATAATATTACTAGTACCTAGTTAATTGGTTTTAATTTTAATTTCATGGTAGATTGAAAATACTGACAATTTCCATTCACATATATTTCCAAATTAAAGTTGACGACAATCGATGCACTTTCAAATGAAAACAGAAAATTACAGTTTTTGTTATAAATAACAAAAATGTATAACTTAAAAATTTCATTTTTCTAATTTGTACACATTATTTTTTTTTATAGATTTTAGTCTTTACTCATTATTTTATACCTCCACCATTGTCTAAGTCCTAATTATACCACTGGTACTTCTGTGCTCAGATACCTAAAAACTATTATAATTTTAAATACAAAATTTAATAGCACAATATACATACGACTTACGAGTATTATATGGTTCATAACAATATAATAATATAGTGGTCATAAATATTGTAATATGACATAATTGTATACCTAACACAATTTCACAGGGTATATTAACGTGTTATTCGCAGGGCCAATCACAGTATTTAAACAATTGTCTGGTAAAAAGTGTTCTCTACAAAACAATTTAACAAAGGACGTTACGATTTAAAAACTGCAAATTTAATTAACTTTAACGCACAAAAAACACATTACAATTTCCATAGTTATTAGGTACCGAGTAATGTATGTTATTTATTTGGATTTTTTTAATAAAACTCAACCACAACAACAACAGCTATTACGCATATAATAAAAATATTTGTAAACACTTCTCTATATAAATATAATATATACATAATAATAATTATAGGCAGCGTGCAATCTTTTATGCTGCAGACGCTGCAGTGTTTGGAAATTGACATAATATTAAAATAATGATTATACACATTTATATTTATTACAACCACAACAATATATTTTGGTGTCGGTCGAGATTGTGATTATTATTATGGAAGGATATGGCAACACGAAGCTCGCCATCTCTTTTGTGAAAATCGTGTCGTATTCTCGAAACAACAATTTATACAAATACGCCTATAAAGGCAAATGTAGCCGTTTTTAAAGGATTTGTAACAATATAAAAATTAAATTTTAATACTATACTCAATGAACAACGAATAATAATCAATTATTTTAAAATTTTATGAATGGTAGTGGACCATAGACCTATATATAAACTAGTTTATAATAGTGTATGTGGTGGACCAAGTGCAGATCTGAATTGGGGGGCCAGGAAGCTAGATTTTTTTCGGGAATAAATACAATTATAATTTTACTTCATAATAGAATATTATAGACCACATTATAGATAGGATTTTATATGTAACAATATTATTAATTTTTGTTTATATTTAAAATGTATGGATTTTTAGACGTGTGTACTAAATTGCAGGTACTATGTATAAATAAATATGTACATAATATTAAATACAATTTCCAAAATGGGGTAATCGATAATATTACGATATCTTTATATTTTGCTACTTTGCAGGTTTTTGGATCTTACTCGTGTTGAACTACGACTCGTTCGTCATAACTCCTATATTATATTATACTATATTAGTGAACAAAACACTATTAAAAATAAATAAACGCGTAGGTATCTAACGTAATAACAAAGGTGGCATTAACTTGTTAAAAATAGTTAAAGTTAAGTTAAAGAGTTAATTTTTTTAACTTTTTAACTTAACTAGATAATTATTTTTGTTTTCAACTTATTAACTTATTCGGTTAAACTTGTTATTTTTGTAACTTAACTTTGTATAGTTAATTATCATTGTCGTCCAGTTAAGTTAGTTTTCTTTTCGAGTCATGAGTAATCAACTATAGACTGAAACGTCGACTCTTTTTCGATTTTAGTAATTTATTTTCGAATTATGTAATATAATAATCTAATTTTTTACACAGTGTTAGACGTCTTGGTAAATGTTTGTATACAACAAAATACTATGGCAGTTTATGTCTTAAAAATATTGTACCTTGAAAAAATTTTTTAACTGAGATAAGTTTTTTATTTTCTATCTTAACTTTAAATTTAACTATAGTTAAATTTTTTTTTGTTAACTTTTAACTTAACTGAAGGCAGTTTAATTGAATTAATTTAACTTGCTACAGTAAATTATTTTCATTAAAATTGCATTGGTATTTGGTACTTGCATGTGCAATAGCTATATATAGTGTGCGCACGCATAAACAATTTTCCGTCTTTAAAAAAAAAAAAAAACGATAATATTATTTTCGATTTTGATAGTGAAATAATAAATAATAACTAAAGACACATGCATTTACACACACAATATGATGTCCGTGTACATAGAAAACATATAAGCCGTTTGTGTACTGGCTTGTGTGCTTATTTTTATATATACGCTAGACATAACTTGGGCAAAGCCCCTTGGGGTATTTTTTCGACGCTGCTATTATCGGCTCTATAGAACTGTCGCGCGCCGGAGGTATATGTATATTGTATATATATATACAGAGACCGGACATAATATACAGGAGGAAATATTCCGAGAGCCGTAGAAAACTAATAATAAAAGAAATATGAAAGGAGGGAAAGGATTTTTCGTTTTTCCTGTTCACTGGCTACGGGCCGTGGACTCAATAGAAATGCAGGCATTTAATCAATTTCTTCTCGGACGTATGTACCTATACGTATTTGTCCAAATCGATACTTAGCGACAGACCTCGTCGTGTTCTGGTCGTATGATAAGATTTCAGTAAGGTAAACGCATATTATCCACTGGCCGTCGTATTGTCATCTACGGTATATAGGTAGGGTAGTATATGACAGATTTGCACATTTTGTTTATACTCTCGCTATTATATAACATGCTGCAGAAACACTGCACTAGTTGTTTTCTATATTATATTATATAATATGGTACAATCGTAGGTTTAAAAATTCCGTCGAGGAATGTTTTCAATTATTTTGGATTAGTTTTGTTTTTTTTTTCGTTTTCAGTATACCCGAGTCCCGAGCTCCCGAGTGTATTTAAAAAGTCGCCTCTAGTCGTAGACACTTTTTTTAAGTCCCTAAGGGTCGATTTTAAGACGGATCGACAAGATTCTTGAAATTTAAAATGATCCTTTAGGGTATAAAATTGGTAAAAGTACCTATATATTTAATGTAAAAGTAAAACCAACGAAAACTTCCTAATCAATAGATGGGTTAGACGGAACCATTTTTGACAACAGTAGTAGTTTACCTACGCAGATAATATTCTTAATTATAATAAAATGTTATAAGTTAATTTCCATAATCATTTAGTTCGGCCAAGTCCATAATAAATAGAAATATCATGAAAACAAATTTCAAACCAAATACGAAATAAAATACACTTAGAAAAATATAACACAATAATATATTCTGTGTAATTTAAACAATATATACATTATAAATTATATAAATCCTACTTATATAATATTGTTAGTAAGTTATAAGAAAAAAGCAATATAGAGGTATTAGGTATGTTAGATTTAAAACTCTTTTTGAATATAATATTATGACATCGATAGAAAGATAGTATTAGGAGAACTTTAGTTAATAATACACACTTTGAGAGAAATAAAATTATGCAGAGAAAATACAAAATTGCTATTTTAAATTTTAATGTTTAGCTACCTACTATATATAGTGCAATATTTTGCACCAACAGTTGATTTAATATTATAGTCTATAGACATATAATAGTAATACCTATACCTACTTTCGCGATAAATCTGAAATAAATTGACAGTTCGTAATAAAAAATAAAAAATGGAATTAAGAATAGTAATTAAATTGTAAATAAACACAAAGTCAAGTTATTTGGCCTTAAACTAATTTCCGTCTGATAAACATTCCACGGGAGAAATCCCGGTTTCTTTCCGCTCTTATTTTCACTACGTACTTTCACCGTTAAATTCAAAATAATAAAATCAGTTCAAGATGTTTAATTGAATCTTAACCAATTCTGTATCAGGTACCTTTAACTAGTTTTACTACCTATCTATGTACAATGTACATTGCAAACTATACAATAATATCAAAGATTCAAACCTCCATTTGTCTAAAATAAATCATTTGATACACGTTTGTGCATCAACAATGAAATTTATATCATATAAGAATATTAATGTAAGTCATATGAAGCAAATACTTTTAATGTGGATCACCCTCATCTAATTGTCGAGACTAATATCGTATTACAAAGTTTAAATTTAAAAAAAATTAGATCTCTTTTCATTAATATATTCATCCTATAACTGCACACCAGTCACAGATAAATAAATATCTAGTAACAAAAAAAAAAAATGTGAAATGTGGATTTTGAAACAATAAGATCAACTTCTTTTCATTTGTTAAATAATGGACTTACCAAGAAATTTAAAAATGATACAATACATTATGATTTGTAAAGACTAAAGAAACATTGTTATTATTTTACTTCACTACTTCATGACCAAAACGGAAAGAGTAATAACGCAATATTATATTACACCACACGCGCGTAGAAATTGAGACTGAAACATTTTCTAAACAAGAAAAAATTTCATCTTATAACACAAAATTATTATTTTATTTTTCCTTAGGCATATATTATACAAACAATATCGTAACGGCTGATGATGAGAGCAGGTCACGTCAGTTTTTTTTTATTTTCAATCATTGTTTGAACTTCAACTTGTCTGTTCAACAAGACAGACGGTTTTAATTAATTTTCAATTCAAGAGTTCACAAGTTTAATTCCAACGTTCAAAAATCAAAATAAAATCTGTCTACTTCAAAATTAGCGCACAACAGCGCTTCTACGAAAGTTTTTATAGAGTGATCGCACTGAAATAAAAATCGTGATTAACTGAAACACGAGGAAATGTGGACAAAATGTCAAACTATGCTCAATATAATATACAATGTAACTATGGATAAATGTCGTCAATTCTTCATATCAGTGGATTATTGGTTTAATTTTATGAAATTATTCGGCTAGCCGGTAGGTGCCTATATTCTATATAGGATGCACTGCTTGATTCTTGCGAGTTATGATTTGTCTATAAGACAAGGAACGCGTCATGTCAAACTACCAAAAAATGCACGGCTTTCAAAATATTTGTGCCACAATTTGTAGCCACGACAATATTGAAATCCCTGATGCTGGTAAATTCCATTCTACTAAAATATCCTTTACACTATATAAGGTGCATTCTGTTTGTACGCAGTTATTCGGGTTCCAAACGTTTGAAGTGGGTACCAGATAGGTATATACCGTATATACCAGACTAAAATACTGTAGGTTTCTTACTTTTCGTGTACAATGATATTATTAAAAATTATAATCAATGAATTTATTATTTTATTATTATAATTAGAAATAATAATAATTATACGCAGCTGTCTTACAATAACGATATCGTCATATTATCCGACAACAATATCTGTGACTTCAAAAGCCTAGGAATTTTCAAAACAACTATTTTGTTCAAATCTGATTTTCACTTACAAATAACAATATTAATTTATATTACGATAGTAAAATGTCTTATAGCATCGACCACTGTATAATCTGTGTATATCATCATAATTTTTAATATAATAATATGTATTTAATGTTTGAAATACTTTTTAAACGTTATATTAAATTATAATTTATTATCTTGGTCAATTTCAGCTGTTTTTAAAAATCGGGTATTAATTTAAATGTACCGTTGTCCAAAAAAAATTAATTATATATTATGTAGGTACCAACGCGTAATATTTATTGAATTACCTTTTTTTGTTTACCTTAGTAGAGAATATTTAATTTATATTGTTATTAATATAGCTAACATATATAACCACAAACTATAGTTAAGTGTTAATATCCACATAATATATATTCAAAAAGACAAAAACACACGAGCAAGCAATTATAACTTACGCATACGTTTTACGAAAAGTCTAAGAAGAGCATTAAAAATAATTTTAAAGGCGTCGCTATAAAGTTTATCCATTTCTTGACGCCTCACCTTAAACTTTATAATTGGGTCCTTATGTCTGTGCTCACCACAAACACTGCGAATTGAGTGAAATATTTTATCGTTTACGTAGGTGAACTCGAAATACTACTAAGTGGAATATATTGGGAGCCAAATTTTAGTAATATGGCACAAAGTATACAATATACATATTCAGACTATTGTACGAATGTGATATGATAATATACGGTAGCGACTTTTTGCATCAAATATTAAGGTGTATACAAAATATGTATAATAAAAACCATGGTGTACTTAAAACCGCATAATATTATCCAATGATATAACGGTCAGTTTTAGGTATCAAAATTTCGTTCAAGCACCTGTAGAAATCAAATGTATCGGAAAATATTTTAAATTACAAACACGGTATAGAATAAATAGTCCACGCGAGGGTGAAGTATCTCGTTTGGAGTTTTTAATTAAATCCGCGCACGGTGATATTAATAATTGTACCTAATATTATTATGACTGATTCCAACGGGTTTGTAAGTCTAGATAATTTCTTGTAATTATACACAACTGTAGTCGAAACTCCGATTAACATTTAAACATTAAATACTTGTAAGTTTTTGTTACTTTTTTTTAACATTAAAATTGTTTCAAAATGTTTACGTTAAATAATTTCTCATAACTGTAGCCATAGGCGTGACTTTGAATTTATTCACAGATGTGGCCAACATAAAATATGCCATGTTGAATAACCTATATGGAGTCATCCCCCGTAAAAAAAAAAAAAACAAAAATATTTTGCAATTAAATGCAAACTGATTCCTGGACTATTTTTTAAGAATATAATAGTTTAGTAAACTGTTGCTGAATATAACCTAATAGTGTCGATGATAAGATGTCTATAGTGCCCTGAAATCTGAATCTAAGAAATTTGACTCCTCGATGCTACGTGATTAATATTTTACTGCCTATGGCGTCCAAATATGGGGATGTGCCAAGCCTTCCCAAATACGGACTATACAAGCCTTCCAGTCTATTTCCCTTCGCCAAATAACATCTGCGCCATGGTACGTCTCAAACCTCTCACTACATAAAGATCTTAAAATCGAAAAAGTCTCTAAAACAGCTAGAAATTATTACAAAAAATTTCACATCAAAACAGTTAACAACACAAATCCATTGGTTTCTAGCCAGTGAATTCATGTCAAATAACCCCCCACGTCGATGAAAAAGGCACTGGTGTTGAGATCTCCTGAATCCCGACCTGCATTAATTTAAAAAAAAAAAAATTCTCTACCCCAAGTTAGAGGATATCCACACTGCTGGGCCTCCCTCCTCACGCCATTTCAAGTTATGTACTTTATATTAGCTATGAAATTTACTTATTGTATTGTATATAAATATTACAGATTGTAAATACTCTATTTTATCTAATAAAAAAATAAAAAAATATTTTACTATTTTTACTAGCGTAGTAGAGTGATATCTATGTTATTAAAATTTACTCAATGTTCTGAGAAAAGCTAATTTTGCAGGTAAAATCAGTAAACACGTCTATGGTACCTAGTCAATTTTCAATTAGGTACTTTATGTTTTATTTATTTTATGAAAATTAAAACGTTTTGTCTTTTATTTAATAACTTTAAAAAATATATTCATGTATATATTTATATAATATACAAGAAAATATTTTTACTGGACCAATAATATTATAATATAGTATGTACGATAAACCTAAGTTATTTATCAAGTATTTATAACATATTAAGATTGATTCTGTCTGACTTTACTGATAATATTTAACTGTCAAAAATAATTTTGAGACGAGAGCGAATCGCAGTCTATATACACTGAGATTACTGACAGAAAATGTTGAACTAATTCGTTTACGTTTAACACGTCTTCCGACCATTAATCAATTTAATTGTATAAATAGTGATATTATATATCTACTCTCCGAGCGAAGCTGCAAAGCAGTAGTTGTTCTTAATCATTACGTCAGCTTTGTGCGTATATATACTTATTAATAGTATATATTATAATATATATATTGATAACATGTAGATATGTAAGTAAACTCGAGACGGTAAACAAGCCACTATCGTAGTGATTTTATTTCCTGGAATTATTTTATCCTGTCAGATGTGAATTATTTACATAGAATTTAACATTTAATATTGAGTGGAGCAATGAATGTATATTGATTTTACAATGATTCGTATGTATGTGTGTGTATGTGTGTATTTCTGTCTGTCATCAGCTATTGGGACAGTTAAAACGTTTCAATTTTCTACTTCAGCATCTTTTCTAGTAGATAGGAAAATTTATCTAATTGGTACCCTGGGTAGTCAAAAGTAAAAAATTCATTGGAATTCCAGTAAATTACGATTTCTTGTCGAACAATTTTCTCATTTTATTGTAATTCAAAAACAAATAACCCTAGATACTTGAAATTTTCACTAAATGTTTATTTTATAACTATATAAACATGAAAACACTTTAAAATAATTTAGCGTGAAACTTACAATAATTAAGGTTTATAAAATCACTTTTTAAAAGTCGTAAAAAATTGAGACCATCATTATACATTCTACTTTAAATTGTTTAAACTTAACGACGCTTATCCATTAATGGTATACATATTTTTTAACTCGTAGTATTTTAAGGAATGCAATTGAGAAAAATGCTTGACATAAAAATGTCGGTTAGATGTAAAAATAATGAACAAGACAAAATAATAAATTTTTATTAAATATTTTTTTTATTGGTATTCATATATTATAATTTCTTTTATTTCAACGATTTTTATAGTTATATAAGAAATCTTTTTATCTATATTTTTAGTAACTAAATAAAATCTGTGAGTAGGTGTAAGCGTAGCTCACTGAAACCTCGGATAGGCGTGTAACCTATCTAAATTAATTTTCTTGAATAATGTTAATTTTAGATTTGGGGAAAAATAGTGTTTTATAAGATATTAAATGTGTCTGTAGAACATAATTTTCATAAAGTATTTATATAAATAAGAATTTTGTCAGCCAACAGCTTAGAATGATTTTTTATAATATTATAAACGAATAATATAACACAAAAATTAGGACTATATACTACTTCTCATTTTTAAAAATCATGATATTATATTATTTTATATTTTATAATTGTAAGAAAATACCCAAGCAGAGTACATTTTTGAAGTATCGAACGGATAAGAAATGATTCAGAAAGAAGTTTACGGAACCAAACATATGATGGGCCATAAGACTTATTAAGACCTAGTTTTTTATAAAAAAAGTTATAAAAGTTAAAATCTTTAACAATATGCATTACATTATATATTACAAAAATATTATAGATCATAATAGTGGGTTTTTTTTTTATTGCAAACATACATTAACTATTATTATATATTTAAAATAAAAAAGTGGGTGTCGCTCTGCTGTAGTACAGTAGGTTACAAGTAAGTCACTGTAATGGATGGGGTTAAATTTGAATATATGTATAATATCATTGTATACGAAAAACAGTTCTGAGTCAGCCTATGATATATTACTAAGTACATTTGATGATATTATTGTGAATAAAGTAATTTATTTACTTATTTGCGTGGACCTTATTTTAAATGTTCAATCATTATAGCTATAAAAGTTGAACATTTTATAAATGTTCAACTATACAAAATCATTTTTAAATTTCAATTTTGATCAATTTTGTCAAAATTCAAACTTTAAATACTTATAAAAAAATATTGTGTCTATGTATTTTCAATATTTGTCTACTGCTATTGTAACAATATATCAAGAGCCTTGTTTATTCGTTTTCAAATTACAGCAAAATAAGAAACTGGCTACAGGAAAAATCGATTAAATATCCAATCTTGAAAAATTTGAGTTTCAAATGTTTATAAAAATTTTATTTGACTTTCTTATAGACATTTTTTTTTTTAATAAAGGTAAATAAACTTCTAGAACATTTTGTATTACATTTTAAATCTTAGAAAGAAAAAATTGTATGAATTCTTAACTCAAATTAATTTGCACATTTTCGTGATTTTCACCCATTTTGTCAAAATTCGAACTTTAAATGCTTATAAAAAAATATTGTGTCTATGTAGGTATTTTTGATATTTGTCAACTGTCATCGTAACAATATATTATTTGTCACAAGGTTTTTTTACCCAAAAAATAAAATTTTATTGACCACAATAGAAAAAAAAACCAATAAAAATGGAAAATGAATATGGCCGTAAACAAATTAGGTATTAAAATATTTTAATTATTTGTATTGCATTGTAATCCTTTTTTAAAATGGTTTAATGTGCATTGAGCATCAAATAAGATATTATTTTCTATTTTGTGTTAATCTTTAGATGACACGTGCGACGTGCTGTAAGATGATGAAAAACTTTTGAAATAATAGTTTTCTTATCATTGTATCAAATAATCCTAAACTAAATATAAAATAAGAAAACATCAACAATATAACTATGTGTTATTACTACAGGAATCTTGTACGTGATAAATGTTTAAATTTAAAAAAAAGTTATATTTCAAACCACAATTATATTTATATTCATAAGACAATTACCTTTTAAAATGTTGTTACATTCAATAAATTCAGTCAGGTTAGCAATAATTAGATCAGGGTTTTAATACTAATTGCTATATTATGTATTAATAATGATATAAATATGTTTTATATTTTATTGTAGCGTCAACTCGAAATTTAAAGGGCTTGAGAGGGAAGTCCTAGAGAGAAATAGCTAATGGGATCTGAAAGAAATTTATGTAAGTACTCCTACGATAATGCACGCGTATATAATAACCATATTGTAGTATAATATACCGTGGTTGATACCAGCTAGTGTCATAATGTTTACAAGTGAACGAGCAATAGATTCTCAACTGGGTTCTCCCGATAAATTAATATCTACATCGAATAAAATATTTACTGAAAATTAAATATTATAGATCGATAATATATTTACCTAATTTGACACACACACAAACCATAGTGACATTAAATGACATATTATGTAGGTAGGTACTATACAACATATTATATGCAACGAGCACACCGGTATAGGATTAAGCCATACATGCATTTCAAATTCATCATCGTTTTGCTGCCATATACTAATGCGCGCTGATGATGATAAGTTGTGGTTGTGGATCCAGAACGGCCTTTGACGGGGGAGGGGGGGACGACGACAAAGAATAATTAGTTTAATCCTGAAAACGGATGTTTCGATAACACGGGGACAGCAGAGATATATACGGTCGGGAAAACCGTATCGTCATTCTGTATACTCCTAAAACTGAACAAACAAAATACCTCAGAAAGCTTATTTCACATTTCCATTGTTAGCTGCTGCTGCTGCTGCAGTGAAGGAACGTAAAATCAAAATATATTGTGTAGCTATATTGAAGAGTTTTTAATTTACATCGCAATAAAATGCACTTAAAATTTGTCACTCAAAATATTATATTACAAACCAAATACTAACTATACTATATGAATTGTTCGATCAATTATTTTAGTAGAAGAACATTTTCATAATTCAAAATTAAACAAATCTGAAATAATTATACTAATGCATTATATTATATAACTTCAGTAATGTATGTATTTATTTATATTGAATATCTACATAGCGGGTATACTATATACTGTATAGTACCTACCTATAATTTAAAGTATTAAAGTAACCTAACGATATTTTATTAGTTAGTTAAGTAGTAACATATCAATAGATTTGTAAACATAATATTATGCTTGAGTGACTTAGTACAAACAACTCGTACTTCAACGTATACTTAATTTGATGATAATCAGAAACATAACTGCAAAATATCTTCCTTAGCCGATAAATATGTGATACACAATTATAAAATAAGGCATAAGTGTGGACCTATTACCTATATAATGCCAAGCGTTGTAAATTGCAATCCTACTACTTAATAGTAAATAGTAATACAATAAATACAATTTGCTCAAATCTATCAATTTAAAATATGTGTTTAAAGGTATTCAAAAATTAATTTAAAACATGCCGATAAATATTTGTTATTACCATATGGCATATAATTTACACTTAAAAAAAAAATATTGAATTGATTATTAATGATTTTTGTAATTGTATGGTTTTGCGTTATACCTACCCACAATAGAGTCATCGCAATATTCCTAAAGTTTTTAACGCACAATGACAAATAATTTAACCTAATCAACTCTCGTGATCAGTTAAACATTAATTTTTAAATGGATCAGCGAGTTAATCAAAAATAATAAGTTGTGCTCAAGATTAAGTATACTGTACTAAATCAATGACGGTTGATGGGTTCCATAATATATATTAGGTTTTGTAAACGTCTTGGGTAAAGTTGAAACACATTAAAATGTGATTTCACGAGCAACAAATTGCAATTGAATGAAAAATATAAAAAGTATTTCCATGGTCGGGTTCGTTTTAATTCAATTACAATTACCATTACAACACGCTCCGACCTCGACCGTGGACAAAAGGGGGTGATTTATCTGGCACAAAGTCGTTTGTTCCAGACCCTGTGGCTGTTGTCGCCTGCACAATCGTGCAAATGAAGTTCCAAAAGAAAGCACATTTCAACACGAAAATTTGTTTTGTATTTAAATTTAGACCTGAATCCCTGGGTTACAAATAACCATCTACTGATTATTTATCTTTATTTATTATAATGCTCAATAATGCTCAATGGAAATTAAAATTATGCGTAAGATAGGTATATTTTGTCCTCGATGAACAATTATAATATTATGATAATTTGTATTATGTTGATGTTTACTATCGCAGTTTTGTGCATTCTGAAGTCCAAGAAATATTACACACATATTTAAATATTTTGGTTTATTCGAATATTACAAAAATTATAATATAGCGGTGGTATATATTATACCTTTATAATCAAATATCTTTATCTCCAAATGAAAACGAGATGCAATAACCTATTGGTACGCGTGTTTAAATTACACTTAAAATTATCGATCACAATGGTTTTTGGTCGTAAATATCAGACAAAATTGCACATTATGAATTTAAGGTGTTGAATTTACTTTCTTATAACTTCGGAAAGTATAATGTTACAATATACATTACACTGGGAAGTGGGAACCGTAAAAGTACATCAATAATAACTAATAAGTATCTAATACCTATTAAGATATTAGATATTTATCCAAAAACATAAAAGAATGTACTAAATTTATTCATAATTAGTATAAAATTATATTATAAAAACATAATAGTCATCACATATTATTAAATGAATAATTATACTATCGAAAAATACGAAAAAGTTTTTGTATTTTAAATTCAAAGTAATTTGATATCGACGTTACAACCTACAAAATAACGTTTGGTTTTTTTTTACTGTTATCGTGTTTTGAAGTTGAAAAAACCCTAAGTATTAGTACCCTAAGTATTAGTACCCTAAGTATTAGTACCCTAGTACCCTAAGACTTTTATTAATTGGGAACATGGGAATATTCACGCAATACCAGTTTCTTATAAAATCGTTTTTCTGTTATACTTCACAAAGTAAATTTTCACCAAACATTCTCATAAGTATTTTCCAGATATGATGTAAATTTTAAAAATAATTTTTTTATATTTATACCTAGTTGATATTTAATTTTTTTTCGATTTATGCCGATCAAATTTCTTTTTCTCGATCCAAAAACTTGAACACACGGTTTTTCATACGTATTTTTGCATCAATTTAAAAGTATAAAAAAATCTATATGGTCACAGAAAATCGTTTGAACTTTATTTTGCAAAATTAGATATTTTAAGAAGAAATAACGATTTTCCCTTATACAGTCTTAGTTATTCAGTGATAGGTAATTCAAAAAATATCGACCGTAGAGGCTTGAAACATTTTGCCATTATATACATTTATATTTTCTATACACTATGTTATATAGGTATATCGTATATAGTACAATTCTCAAAATATTTCAACTACCTAATTTAAAACTATTTATACGCACCACGAACCAATTTACACCTTTCTACGGTGTGTCGGATCGCAACATCGCGACATCACATATAACCTTAAATCATTAATGATTGACAACAATTATTTCATCTACAGATCCACCTAATCAAGAAATGAATAGGTACAAATGTACCTACAATAAATTGTCAATTATATAAATATACAAAATATAACATACGATATCCTTAAAAATAAATTATGTTCCAACTGTCTCCTTCGAACTTCGCTCAGAATCGTTTTTACCTTCAATGATTTATCATTGAACTTTAATTCAACACATCCTGCAATAGAGTACAGACCTGCTCAATAACGATATAGGTAACCTTCTATACAGCAATGAGCACAACCTATAGTTCCAAATTTTTTGTTTCGATTTGGTTTGTTATACCAATTATACTGCAGTATACATGGTTTTTAATTACTTTAGTCTTTGAATAATGATCATACTATATTTCTATGCTAACTCAGCCCCGAGTGTTTTTTTTTTTTTTTTTGTTAATGTATCTGTCCCGTCCCCAATGGTGTCTCGCTGTTCTGAATGATAATTTCGCTCGTCGTTTTTCGGTTCATCACAAACAGAAATACTTAATAAAAACATTTTTTAAAAAACTGCAACATAAAAACTACATAGAATTCCTATTTGGATACTGTAATTTTTCAAACCCTCCTGCAGTTCATTAAAAGGAAAAAAATACAATTTTACGAAAAAGTCGGATTGATTACAATTATTTTGCAATCGCATCAGACAAAATGACTGAGGAAACATTGAAAACAAGAGATATATAATTACAACGGCTACAGTATTATTTTATGAATACTCTAAAACGATCTCTTTTGATAATTCAATATTAATGGTGTTGACAGTTTCTGAAATGAATACGGGTTGTAATAATTGTAATATAAGACGTATAATGGAAATTACTACGAATAGTTTACAGACGAATTAATAAACAAAAATATTTATGATTGTAACCTGCTGACATTTCAAACTAACCAGTTACTACCTACTTAGTACTTACTAACTTATCAAATGTATTTATGCCTACACAAAAAATCGTGTTGTTAATTATATTTTGTAAACGTATTTTGTTCTGGTATAAATATATTATAAACGTCTTTAAAATTTAAATTTAAAAATAATAAACAGGTGATAGATAATTAAAATAATTGTTTTGATGTACTTATATTGTTTTCAAAAGTATTTAATAACTCTTTAAAATTTATAGTTAGATATTTCATATAGTCCTAAAGTACACTAACCCGAGTTAAAAGAACAAAGATTATAGAAAATATAAACCTGAGGTTATATTAATGAATGGTCTCCTCTTCACATGATTTATGTTTTGTATATATTTTTCTTTTTGTTATACTTATTCATTATTACTTATTGTTTTTACCTTGTAAAGAAATGGAATATATTTTAAATAAAAAAATATGTATATATGTATATACAGATCCTGCATCACTGTGCATGTGTGATTTCTGGGTGTCCAAGTATTATTTTTGGACAAAATCAATAAAAAAAACTCAAACTAACCATTATATATATTTTTTTATTGGTACAGCATTAACAACGAAGGTTATTAACTTACAACAATAATAATATTAGCTATATATGAATGGATACTTTAAATTTCTTCGATTTAGTTATAGGTACATGGTACATATTAATATATTTCCATTATATTATTATACCTATACCATTGTAATCTGTTGTACTTACTTCTTTTATTTTAAAATGTATATTTGTTTGTTTTATGACTGCTTAACTGCAGCCAATACAAGTTACAATACCTCAGCGTGAGAGACAATGTTACAAAAAATTAATATTTATATATAGCAGGCGCTGCTAAATAATGACTAATTTTAGGACAGCACAATGAGAAAAAGCTTATTTCCTTAGTAACAAGACTACGTCTTTATAAGATAATTCCTAGAAGCTTCGATAGTATACAGTATATATAACACCATTGGGAGCTTTAACATATAAGACTTACGTAGAAAATCAACTGTTTTGCTTTCAAAACTTTCCGACATTCAAAATAACAGCGACATCATAAGTATACTGATTATTTACCAGCCATATATTTAATGCTAAGCAGACTTACGGAGTATAGATGAATCCAATAAAGATTGGATGGCAAAGTAAAAATATAAATATTTTCTTATTAAAGTAAAAAAATATCCTATTGTTGTGTGGTGTGTTGCTTAAGTGGACGCCACACAGACATTTGTTGTCTCCGTCTTACAAGTGCGTAACATTGCAAATTTACGCTCAGCAGAGAACGTTTAGCTCCGTTAATTTAAAAATTAGATTGAATCGACTTGTTATGAAACTTGATGGTAAGAACATTATCTGTGTTCGTATGTTGGTTTTCTACGATAATTCAGTTTTTAAGTGAGCATTTTTAATTTACGCTATATTATATACGCATAACTTGCTAAAAAAAATTGAAACATTGTAAAAAACTAACATACGAACACAGAAAATGTTCTTACCATCAATTTTCATTGTAGGTCAATTCACTCTAATTTTTAAACTAACGGAGCTAAACGTTATCTGCTGAGCGTAAATTTACTATGTTGCGCACTTGTAAGACGGAGACAACATATATCCGTGTGACGTCCTCTTAGAGTTATTCAAATATTAAGCTGAAGTAAAGTGAATGCAATAGTAATATGTCACGTTTTAGATTCGAAACAGAGGGAAAATGTATTCATTTAACAATGATGCACGTGTGGTTTTTTTTGTGTGCAACTGTAATCACTTTTTAGAGCAGTAAACATTTATATTTTGTCAACTTTATGAATGCTTAAGTTGTAACTATTTCTATTTAAGAAATTGTTGCACAAAATTTTTAGATCCATGACAAAAACTTAGGATAGACTATTTTATATACTTTAGGATTGACTTTTTTTTTATCCACAAGGTGTTTCAATGTTTAATACTGTCGTGATACGTATTATTTATTATACTTTGTACTACTCATTTTTTATATGTATATAAATTTCTTCTCTGTCATTTACTCTATTCTTTACTATTTTATAAGTATAATTTTGTAATAAGATAATTGTTCATAGTCTACCAGATAATAATTTAAAACAATAAAAAAAATGAATTAATTCTTAAATTAAAAATTGATTGGTTTACAAGTAATGTAAATGCCAGTTATTTGTTTTAGTGTTTTAATTAATCTGTATTCCATAATTTTTGAATATTATTAAAAAATATTTGTTTGACGAGAGATAAATATGTTAGGACTTCTGTCGAATGTGAATATGTAATAAAAGTAAACATCATGGTGTGCGATACCACAATAATTATTATAATTTGACGGACGTTATCCTGTCAACAGATGTTACAACGTGTGTCTACCGAAATATTTAATCGGCTTAATGTGTCAAAATTCAAAAACCTCTTTAGCGGACGTGTCTGGGACCTGTTATGATAACGCGATCAAAATAATTTATTATTATAGTTTATACAAAAACACTGTCGAATATTTCTCTCGTCGGTCGTTAAATTTCATTGTTTTTGATTTGTTAGGATGGATTGTCTACAATTTTAATTTCTTTGAATCAAAAACATGGTTAATAAAGCATTCATTTAAAATCGCAGAGGTACTTTTGAATAGCTAATTTTGTTAAAATATTCAAATGTAAGTGATTAAAATGAGCAAAAGTAAAGCTAACGAATGATCAATGTTATTGTATCTTAAGACCAATAATAATATATTCAAGTCTTAAATAAGTAACTATTAACTGAATCAAATTTGAACAAAAATTAAACTTAGGCATTCAGAAAAAAAAACATTTAGATCATAATATAAAACGCGTAGGTAGTACACTTGCTTTGAAAGCGAAACGATATAGTGACTTGACCACACTGCATAATATTATTTAATACGATTATAGTTTAAATATAAAATAAATACTTAGATCAATTCATGGACTTTGTTTTTATTTTTTGTAAATAAAGTAATTACGCTAAATTTTAATTATTATTAGTTTAAAGAAACTAAGTTAACTTTGAGACTACTGTTTTTAGTGTTCAAGTTTTTCAGTGATTAACATCGCATTACAATACTTAACTATCATATATTAAAATAATCATGTTAATAGATAAAATCGTCTAATGCGATATATGTTGAAACTCGAATTTCTGTGTATACTGCCTATATATAGGTACCTATCACAAAAAGAATTTATTTTCGTATATAGAGAATTCAGCCGAAGGAAATTTTATAACGAAAACGACCATTGCAATTTGCCCCAAAGGATCAGAAGACCAAGATGAACATAAAGTCTATGTGAGTACTGAGTACAGTTACGCTAGCGTAATAAAAACCTTAAGGCTGCAAAAGTTTCCCTGGGGCAAAATTTTCGTTCGTTTCTTTTTTTTCTTCATTTTTATAAATCTAGCTCGAAATTCACAAATCCACACAAACCTTTTGTAGCTTGTTTTCTGTTTTTTGACGACTGAAACTTTTCACACCAACTTTCCCTTCGTTTTTAAGTCCATTGTGCTACACAAAATACCCATTTCTTACCACATTGTAAAAACTACACGATGAGACAAAATTATATTATCTACTTTGATGTATAATGGACTAGGTATATAGTTTTCACCAGAAAACCCTCTCCTTAGAGTTTAGTTTCGAGAAAACAAAAAGCAAATGGCTACCTTTTCAAGAGGAATGGACTGTAGACTATCCTTTTTATGGAAAAAAACAGTTGATGTTCCCTCTAGAGCTTATTTTAAATTAATTTAATTCACTCAAAAATATTAATTTATCATTAGAAAAACTGTATATTCTTATGATCATTTTTTTTAAGTACCTATATTATATATATTCAAATAACACATTATATTATAAGTGTATTACACATTAGGTAATGTATCTGTTATATTAATTATTAAAATTCGAATTCGAATATTCAATTTAAAAGTCTGTGTGGTACACTAATACACTATATAGTACAACTGTATGGTTACAGTTTTTATAGGACATATAATTCAACAAAATCTTATATTTTTATTTTAAATAACCTTTTATAATGTCACGTAAAACTTAAAATACAATTATAAAATTAAGTTGCTATTAATTTGTTCAATGTATTGTTTAATTCTTATTATTAAAATTAAGTAACATTACAGTATAACTTTTAGTATAAATTGTGAGATAAAGCAATATTTTGAAATGTCTACTTGGTTCAGTGACCCGAGAAAGTTGATTCAAATATAGTATACCGTACAATAAAGGGTGTATAATATGATCTTTAGGAAGTATATATTATATATCTAGTACATATTAGGTATAATACAATAATACCACGAGTACTCTCTGAACTTCTCAAACTTGATAATATTTACGTTAGGTCTCAATAGAACCAACCATTATTATGATAATTAGTGAAATATTGTACACAGTTACTTAAAATAGACTTAATTGGTTTTAACTAAAATATAATATCAATGTGTTTATTAACACTGAAATCATCAATAATATCAATGTATTATATTTTAAAAATGATGTTAGATGTTTTATAGTTTTTTTTTACTAATAGGTATTGATTTATTTACGGTAAATTGTAAATAATATGCATCTTATATTTATTAATGTAAATAATTTCTCTTACTTTTTGAACTTTCTACATAGTACATAGTAGAATAGGTATATTAAATATAAGCAATAGTATCAAATGGTAAAATTACTTAAAAGCTGAGGTCTTAAATGGCCGAAAATTATTTGATATAATAGAACAAATTTTACCTGGTTTTACACATGACATTCCACAAAGTCCATCACAAAGACAATGTTTTTTCTTGCTTTTACAATCTTCGTCAGACGAACATTTTCGTAAACATGTTTGTCCCTGCAAAAAAAAAATATTTTAATTAAAAAATTATATTTGAAAAAATAGATTTATCTGGTGAAGGAAGTAGATGGATTTCAATTTAACTTTCCTAGACAATAACCATCGTATGCCTAGTTACATAAGATATTGATGCATTTAATGATTCACTAGAATTTAATGGACCAACCATGCGCCACTAAATCATGTTTAAGTGACCTCATGCTCAACTATTGATTCATTAAATGTTTACTGATTTTTTATGTGGCCCAGAATTAAACTGATATATTTTATATTTAGATTTCGAATAAATAATAACAAGTAAATTGTCCTTATTTTTAGGTTACCTAAGCACTACTTTTTTTATAAATGTTTAGTTAAATTTATAGTAATAACTATTTCAAATGTAAGTTGTAGTTTGTAAATAGCTGATTATTTTCTATTGACTATTGTATCATAAGAATCGTGATAAAAAGTAAATAAATATTTAAAATAGGTAAAACGAGTTAACAATTAGGTAGGTAAAATAATATGAGTGGCCAAGCCTTGTAAAAACAGTACCTACTACCTACATTACCCATGTCACAGACCACGGTACCAATACAGAGAAAAAAATATACAATTAAATTAACCAAAACGTTTATAATATTATTATCATCTGTTTTCTTTTGTAAGGTTTCAATACCTTTTATAAAATAAATAATAAATACAAAGTTAATTTATATCAAACATAATTTTTGTAATGAAATTCATAAAACGGAATGTAAATCTATAATAGAAACACTTTGTGAAATCTAAAGTAGGTACTTACAAAAATATAAAATATAAAATTTAAAATTCCGATCAGGAAATACGTTTTTATATTTATGATTTACTTTTGAATTGCAAATTTCATTTTAAAATAATAACAATATCAAGAAATAATATTAAGGTTTGTGTATTTATTGTTTTATAATAAATTTAATAAAAACTAAACAATCATTAACAAGCAATACAATACAATAGCAATTACCTACTCTATATATTGGTATATAATATTATTATACATGGACGTTAACAAAATTCATCAACAGACTTGTTTTTATCTACAAATAATTAATAAAATAAAAAATTTTATTAAATTAATAATTTAAAAAATTTTAAATATTTGTTTTTTTGATAGTATAATTATTTATATTATAATTTTCCAACATAAGGTACTAGGTACCTAGTTTTTCTATGGAATGAGTTTATAATTTATCTACGTTTAACAATTGAGTATATTATACAAATAACACTCAATGGTGTAACACATAAGTCATAATTAATTTTAGTTTTTCATGTTGATATTTTGAAATAAGAAAATTATCAGTAGGTATAAGCAAAATTAATTTTGCATTCGGGCTTGATACGATTCATCACTAAAATAAACTCTAAAATAGTAAATGAGAGTACCTAACTGTAAATTTAAACAAAATGCTTTGTTTTTTATTCATTAATTAATTTTTACAAATTAAGTTTCTACGACTCATAATAACATCAATAAGGTATACAATTATAAAGTTTTGAAACAAATAGGTAGATATACAAAAATGCCCTTCAGCAAAAGCGAAAAAATATATTATTAATTCAATTTGTTGTTACACTTATTAGTTATTAGATATTCTAATACATATTAAGTAAAGATCATCTAAATAAAATAAACACAACTAATTGTTTTTTATAGGATTTAACATTAAACTAAAATAAAATTATTATTTAACCAATTGTTTAAATTATTTTTAAAGTTCAATCAATAATAAAATATGCTCATTTATTGATGATAATACCTTAATAATAAGTATAATTATTACTATTATTATAAACTACACGCAACGTATAAGAACAAATCAATGAAAAAAATCGGGTTTTTTTTAACGAACATGTACCTACAATTTCGAAACATTATACGCTGTTACAGCAAATTATTTCCTATTTTCTCTTCACGTATGTATAGTATACGTATAAACGCGTATAGTACACCGAACATTTTAGGAAGTCAGTATACAAAATACGTTATAATTTATGCATACTGCATTTCTTAAATCAATCAGAAATTAAATTCAGTATGCGACTAATTATTTTTAAATGTCTGTCTTGTAACAACAAATATTTATGTGTCTCTTACACAAAGTTCTCAATGACTTAACAACATTTCTAAATTATTTTTACGATTTTTAAAAGGCATCATAAGGTATACAAATTAAAAATTAAAATTTTTTAAAAATTCCTAAAAATCTTGCCAACTATAGTTTTTCTTACTTTGTTACAAAATTATCATATCTTATACCAGTAGTCATATAATCATGTTAAGTGCCATAAAAATATAACCTACTTAATTTTCCATACAATAAATATTGATAGAGGAACCTATATTTCAAAATATGTAAATATTGCTTAGCATTGTTAGAAATAAATAATACCATAAATGCAGCTTGCTCTTCGTTTCTGGGACATTCCGATGAAGGAAGCTTCCTTGGATTTTTGTAGGCTCGATCATCGTCATCAGCTTTCCCATCGTCCTCGTCCGAGTCTTCATCATCAATGTCATCAACATCATCCAGATAATATTGCACCGTTGTGCCGTTGTACGGTGTATAGCTTTGGTACGATCTTTTGGCCATTTCATTCGACGGCAAGTCTATGTTGAAAATAATATAGTAAAAACAAAATATAATGTGGTGGTATAATCGCTTATTATATAAAACAAACATGTCGGTGCATTACTTCAATGGAATAAATTCTTAACAGCTATTACACAATGGTAAACTTATAAGAATAGTTTTCATTGTTCTAATATTTTAATATTTTATACTACAACAATTAAATTTTATTTCTTTATCCAAGCCAAAAATACCCAAGTCACACCATCCTATAATTCTATATTTCTATCTAATGACATTTTAATTTCAATTTCAATTTCAATCTTATATAATGTGTGTGTGTATTATATTATATATTAAATTGACGTATTATAGAGTTAAATTTATATTTCAGTTTTCCTAATTTATAATTAATTGGTTTCTAAATCTGACTATTATACATTTGACATAATTTGATGGCACTCGTGTAATTTATATATTATAAAAAAATCAGTGAATAATCACTAGCGTCAGTGAACACAAAGAGACCGATTACAAATACTATGTATACCTACAACCAAAAAGAAAAATGTTGATGTGTGTTTACTGATGAACAAGCATGTTGTAAAAAAAATAAATTGTGATGTATTGTTCTTTATACTCTTAGTTAGACGAACAAGAGAAATATAATATGATAGCCGAATGAACAGGGACATAAAATGAATTCGTTTTGACGAGTCTTTTGTGTTGTTATCAACATACAGGCTTTTTAAACAGTTAGATAAAATACATTAAAAATATTATTTTAGCTTTCCGTTTGAACAATTAAAAATATTGTTTTCAAAATAACCAAACAGTTTCATCAATATTAATATTATATTAATGTATGATAGAGAAATTGAAATTATAATCTGTTAAATATAAGAAAAAAAAAATAATTACAAAAATAATTAAATGTTTTGATATTTTTAACCAACATATTAATATGACAATGGAGTCATTTTTATATGCATAGTATACATATAATATATATGTATTATATAAAAATATAACGCATTTAGTACCTACCCTATTTTAAATTATATTGACTGGAAAATTAATATACTTATATATTTATTAATTTACTAACTATTTATTTTAATAAATAATTAATAAGTTATAAGTAATTTTATTTTAACAAACACTAATTGTATTAAAAAATTATGACTACTAATTTCTTAGCTTTGTTCAATTTGCACATTGATTAAAAATACCTAAAATCGGTAACCAACTTACAAAATTTAAATATAATGCTAAATTAATGTCATCGATTATTTTATACATAATTCAATTAAAAGTGATTTTATCAAATTAATTTACGCAATAACTAATTACTTATGTGTAGGTGTCTAGCATATTAATAATCCTAACATTTTTATAGGTAGAAAATATGAAGAATTCCTTTTAACTTTAATTAATTATATTTTTAAACCATACCTACTAAGTGAATGAGAATAACTTTAATTGAATAATAATAAAAAATGCATCTACATGATGTACAGTGATCCTATTATAATTATAAATTATAATTAATAGTTGTGTACAAAAAAAAAAATTAAATTAAAAAAAAAAAAAAAAATTGTGATCATTATTATAGAAATGATAATAATATACTACCTACTGATTAATTTTTAAATAAAACATAATGTTTGTAGAGAAAAGAGTTTTCAATTTAATTAATTCTATAAAGTTTTTTTCTCAAGCAAATAAAGTACCTACCTACAATTGAGATATATCGCTCTGTAGGGAGAAATTTCGCAAACGATTACAATTTATTAATCAATTTCTTCACTCGTTTCACGTCTGCAAAGCTGTTATGTAAATGTATAAAATATTGAAACGCGTAACTATAAGAATTAAACTATCATAATATAATGTTTACAATTCAATAATGATTATTGATACATCATAGAAGATTGCATGGTATAGTTAGGGTAAAAAATAACTTTTGCTAAATGAAAATACTGTAGTTTTAACGCGAATTCAATATGGTAAAGAAAAATATACGCCACCGCAATACACCATTTATTTTTCAACAATATTTTACTGCAGGTTATATTAAAGTAAAATACTTCCCGAAAAGACCACTTAACTATTTAATAAGTATTTCGGCAAAATGTCATAGACAGTGGTGGTGTCTGAGAATAATAAAAAAAAACCCACTTGTACTTCGTGTTTATTGCAGATGATTGTCATCACTTATAAGTTATATTATATTATGTACCTAGTGACTATATTATAGTAGTTTAGTGTGGTAGTGTGTACATAACTAAATAATTTTGTACCCAAACAATTTACGAGTAAAACAACACATTGGTATACCTATACTGACGTGAGTACTGCTTAATCGTAATAGTTATACTAATAACGTTTCAAAAATATTTATAAAAACCAGAACAATAATGAACAGTATAAAATACAAATTATAAATTAAATATTATAAAATGACATTCGACGTCCATCAATAGATACAAATTACAACAATATCGCAGTACAAAGATCTACAGGTGTATTGAAATTTTTTTTTTTCCATTACATTTTTTTCTTTGCTAGTTATAGAAAAGAATGATTACAAAACAAATATCTTAACATCAGGGCGTACCGACGTACTGTGAGCCTGTACTTGTTGTACTACGGTACATATACCTGTTTATGATGTATATTATAATAAGTTTGTGCCGTTATCCGTTGAAATAAATCTGTGTGTAGTTCTTTTATCCTCTCGTCGATAAAAATCAAATTTTCAACATTCAAGCGGGAAGATTTTAAATAAAAAAAGGTCCAAAAAGGACCGTTAGTGTCCTATAGTTAGTAAGGTTAGGTGTTAGGTTAGGACTGGCATTGTGCCCTATATCTTTTTCTCGGTCTATTTTTCAAAACCAATAAAATAAACAGTAAATCGTCCGTTGGTTTCAGTCCAAACAATTTAAAACGATAGTGTCAAATTCACACACGATTTTCGAAACCCTTACATTACGTTCACGCAAAAAAAAATGACTTTTGGAACAGATTTGTACATGTTTACTAAACATATATATAAAACCTTAAAACAATTTCGGGTACACTACAAAAAAGCTATTTCACGAGCTTAAAAAATAAATCTTCCTTTTACCCGAATTTACAATTAACGAACAAACGACAGCTGATATATATTTAAATTTTCCGAGCAAAATTGTATATTCTCTAATAAATACTGAATTCTAAATAATAAATCACATTGATCAAAGTGAAATATTGTTAAGAACTACCTAGACACAACATATTTTTTATTTTTATTTTGAAATTCAAATTTATGGATTATAATAGTGAAGCGAAAAAGTCGGTTTATTCTTCAATAAAGTACTTGGTAAGAATACTTTGAATTTTCTATGTTACATAAGTACCTACCTATAATTAACATTTAATAACAAATAGGAAGGCAATTGAAAATGCAGTGGTCGCCTCCGCTTAATGTATTCACTTTGGTACTAGACAAAGCGGATACCTACCTAGCATAAACCGACGGATAACTCTAATAAACGAAACTTTGAGTATACGTTGTTACTTACAGTTTTCATGAACAACAATTTATCTATAATTGATATCATTAACAGTGGTTATGACAGTAGGATGATCCCTTATTTAAAAACTTCAAAACAGCAAACTATATATTATAGGTATTTGAAAGCAGGCTACAATAATAATAATTATTATTGACCATAAAATATTTTTAGGAATTTAAATAACCAATATATTAGGTACTTGTGGAAAGGAAAAATGTTAATTCGTATCCTTGTAATTTTATATACAAACATTTCTTGTTTAAACTAAACCTTTTTAACACTTTTCTTAAGTTTGGTTTCACGTCTGTCTGTGATCAAATCTTGCGCGCTCGATTTGAGGCACTTTTTGAAGATGAAAAATTCTGAAAATTGGTATAGACCTTGGTCTTGGATGACAATACAATAATCCGTTGTCATTTTGGGACATGGACCAAAAAAAAAAAAAAAGGATTGTCCCCACGACGTCGCCGTAATATCTCTCGCAGATATTGAACTTTCTCTCTTCCCCAAAAAAAATCGCAACCTCTTACGAAGCAAGTATAGGCGTGTCCTATCCATTATTATAATATCTATGGTAACAACGGTAATTATTACCAAATAACATTATACCGGTATTCTGATATAGGTACCGAAAACACCGGATACCGATATTCTTTAAACACTACAGTCAGCAGTGAAAATAAGAGCAACAGACTGTTCGTAACTTCATGTTCTTAATTATTTACTTTCAACTAAAAAGTAGAAAATAAAAAATAAAAAAAAAAATTTTAAAAACACACTTTTCCATAAAAACATTTAAAAAAAAATTTTAAAAATTGCACTAAAAAGACAAAAATAATTCTCTGTACTTAAAAATAATGAAAAATGTATTGATGAAAAATTTAAAAGTGTGTGGTGCATCATACAAAAAATTAAAAGCCGAGCTAAGTCTCACATACACTTCTTTGTTCAATCCTGTTTATAAGATAGTGACTGGCAGTATATGTCAAGTATAAGAGCAAAATAATGAAAAATTTACTGATGAAAAATTTAAAAGCCAAGGAAAGTCTCACCTACACTTCTTTGTTCAATCATGTTTATAAGATAGTGACTGGGAATATATGTCAAGTGTATGAGCACCACACACTTTTAAATTTTTCATCAATACATTTTTCATTATTTTTAAGTACAGAGAATTATTTTTGTCTTTTTAGTGCAATTTTTAAAATTTTTTTTTAAATGTTTTTATGGAAAAGTGTGTTTTTAAAATTTTTTTTTTTATTTTTTTTTAATTCTTTTTTTATGGTTTGACATTATTTTATAAAACTAAAATAATAATATTAACACTTCGCACTAGATAATATTATACACAGATATGTGATTACATAAATAATATTATTATTTAACTAAATTAAGACAGTACAACGAGATTAGTGTTCAACATTCAGTATCTGTATAGTATTCTTACATTTTGATTTTTCTAAATTGTACCTTTAAAAGCACTTAAGCACATATACTTTCAACATTTTATTTTAAAATAACTTTTTTTACTCTATACATTTCCACTAAATTATTTGAAATCATCCCTTCGTAAGAAAATGTAATAATAAACATTTTAAATAAGAAGTAAACAATTGAAATAATATATTTTTTTAACAAATGACAATCGTAAAAAATTAATCATATTGTACAATCTGGGAGTGTAAGGTACTTATATTTTATTTTATAACCATACATAATCCAATTAAATGTTGTTTTTTACAACACGCGATGTTTTGAAATGTAAAATTGAAGACTATTCCATTTGAACGATTTAATATTAAAATATCTTACAATAAGACGATATGATTCTAAAAATAAAAGAGAATTGTTTTTGTTCATCTCTAAATTAATACAATTGTGTGGAATTCACATATGTATCCAGTTACATTATAATATTACGGTATATATTTTTCCGAATAATATAAAATTTCAATTGTGAATGTATGTAATTAAATTCATCTTGATTTATAAAATAATACACACATTTAGCCATTTAGGTATTATAAATGATAGATAGATTCACAAAGTTATTTAAAAATTAATTTCATATTTAGTAGGTATTTAATTGTTTACAATCGCCGTGTATTTCAATCGATGATATAATATTATTCTATAATTGAGTGGAAAGTGCATACACAATTTTTTTTTTATTATTTCGGAGTGTAATTTTTCAAGAAAGTCAAACACAAAATAGGAGTACATGTTATAAAGTAACACGGTATTATATTAATAATTCAAATATTCAATCATGGGTCATCGCTAATCGTTTTATCAATTTTTGATATTATAATCTATTGGTACAGTTTGTGAAATAATTAAATTAAAACTTCATACACGATATATTAATGCATAAAGAACATCTCTGACGAAATGAAAACATATATTTATAACGTGGGGAATTTCTCAAAATATATAAGTTGGATCTACCCCAAGTATTACAATTGTTTTTTTACAACATTCTATAAGCCTGCATTTACGTCCAATAGGACATTTAAAAAAATTGTTATTATATCGTAATATTATAATATAGTTGAGTGGTGTATTATATACAAAAAAAATTATGAAAACCTCTGGTACCTAAATAAAATCTGTTCGTCATCGTATTATGTGCACGTTCGCACGTTCGCGTCTTAACAACTAATAAGCAATGAGAAATTAATTTGTGTGCGTGTAATATACAGTTAGGGTTTTGATTTGTGGACTGTTAAACAACGTCTTCATATTATGTTATACTATTATTGCAACGAAACAAGACGGTTACGTGTTATAATTTACAGAGTATTTTGTAATGGATTTCATATTGTCCGGTAAAAACGTACAATATTAGTGACCGGACTATAGTTAAAAAATGAATATAAAACATTATCGCGTGCATCTGTGTACGATATAATATTGTAAATATAATAATTATAACGCCACGCTCAAACATTATAATGATATAGCTATAGAATATAATATTATTATACTTACACGTGTGACAGCCGACGGCGGAGACGAACGCGACGAGGATGGCGAAGACGAGCGTCATGGTCGCGATGGAGATCGTCACGGAATCCCGTCTAGTCGTAGTATTTGTAGTAGTAGTAGTGGTAGTGGTAGTTGTTGTAGTAGTAGTGTACACCGCCGCAACATTATCCTCCCGAGCAACACTGAGTCAACCCCGTCGGTCGCCGCCGCCGCCGCCGCCGACGTACACTCGCACGTGATCCACCGCCGATCGTGCTCCGCGGACCGCCGCCACACTACCGCGCCGTACCGCGGTACAACACCCCTTCGCGCGTAAGTACGTAGGTGCCGTCCTCGGGACTTTCAAAATACGCCGAAACTTAGGCCCGCAAGGTTGTTCGAAACACGTTTCGAATTCACATTCATCATCATCCGATATAAACCGCACTTATGGGCTTTTAGTTTTTAGGTTTAGAGTGATATAATATAAAAAGGTACAATATAGTAATGTACTATAGAGTAAAAGGTATTATAATAAATAATGAACAATGTTTCAAAATGAATTTAAAAATTTCAGACTTGGGTAGGTATCTACTATTGTTATAGTAGATTTCAAGTAAATCTTGTAATAACTGTATATAAAATAGGAGCTTAAAAGTGTCAATGTTCAATTTGAATACAATTTTTTCAGTTTGAAATAAAGTAATATTATAAAACCTATTTTATATACAGTTATTACAAATAACAATACTTGAAATCTACTATAACAATAGTGATAAATAATAATTTTTCTTACATCATACAATAATACTAATTTTTTGTCAACGATGAATCGAATAAGAGTTTGTGTCTTCTTATAGAGTACCTATATATGAACTGATCTCAAACAAACACGGTCAGTGTTCAGCTAGTTTTGACTTTTTGAACAAATAGTTGTAGGTTACCAGCTACAGTATGATATATGAATTTATACATTAAATCTATATATATTGGTATATGTAAAATGTAAATTATACAGAACTTAAAAAAAATTTTAATAGTATCCAAAATTTAAAAACTAAAACCGATAAATTACATCATTATAATACCTAATCGTTTTATAATCTTTATGTACAAATAGATTCAAAATTTAAAATTCAACAATAGCCAACAGCTGGTCAATAATATTGTTCATTAATATAGGCAATATTTAATTTCTTAAGGACCGTTTCACTGTCACGTGAAACGACGTGTTCCTTATATTAAAAAATGTAAATAAGATATTTTAAGACAAAAAAAAATTGTTTTCAATAGTTAAATATCTAATTAGATATCAGAAAACCGATGTTGTGCAAGTTATGAGTTTTGAGCAGGTATGTAAATCATCACAATTTAAAAATATTAATATCTCACTTTGATATTAAAATGATACGTACAAAGTTTGTACTACAGACATATATAATGTTCTTGCCTTAAATTTTTATAACAAGTAAATTAACTCTAATATAGGTAAGGTTATAGGACATAGGTGAACGCAAATTTGCAATAATGCAATGTTGTTCTTTGGTCAGAGGATAAAATAAATAGTGCGCTAACATCCTCATTTAGTTCTCTGCTGTAGTGCTGTCCAATACCAAATTTTTTTTTTTCGAGAGGTCTTTTTTTCTGAACTGATGTCTTTTTCAGTTCTAAAACGAATCAAATCAAGTTATATAAGATCCAAAATAACCGAGGAACGCTTAAACTCTTCGGCAAATATTATAACAATTGAGTCGGGTTTAATCAATAAATTTAATTATGATGATGTAATCAATGCATTTGCCAATCAAAAAACTCGACGCAAGGAACTCTTTTTCAAAAATATATTGCTTAATTTGTATATGATTTTTATATATTTTAAAATACTCTTGATTATAAACAATTGTCAATAACTAATTTTTATAATATAAATTTAACGAATTTTATGTTATCATCGCTTGTTTTTATAAATAAAATATTGATTTATTTTCACGTAAGAGAGGGGAGGTGAAAATCATTATGACCTAAATCAACGAATCTCTTAATATGGTCTGTGGTCATTCTATAGTAGCAAAAACCAAATCATACTTTAAAAAAAATTGTTTATTATTAGATTATTACGAAATTTTTCCTATTAAATTTAAAACTCTTAATAAAAAAAATACATATATATCAAATACATATACATCGTTTCATTTATTTACTTATTGCAATGAAGTATCATTTCTACGATACAAGAACATACATGTATATCGTACCTTAGTAGGTAGCTGCTACGTCTATAGGTGTATAATATATATAATATATTTTATAGTATGTGAACCTCCTACAAGTACGTTGCACATACACAAAAAAAAATTCAGGTGGGTTCATAATCTATATATATAAATAAATTACACAACTGTTAATTTTTAGTAGGGATTTTAACCCCCAACCCCCCCCCCCCCCTGTACATGTGCCTGACCTCCTATATAAAATGAATACATACATTGAATATATAAAGCGAATGCAAACTAATGTAACGCGTGTCTATTGGCATGATGATAGTCATAGGACATAGTCTATATTACACAAAATGAAAGCCAGACGACATTTGTATAACTATTTTACGTACACATTCATTGTTACACACTAATTTTTTACTATAATTATGTATAATATCATTGAGTAAATAATATACGATACTATAATATCGTATACTCTCAATGATAATATTGATAGTTGACATATTCATATTTAAGTAAAGTTATCGTCCAATATGGTGAAATATAGGTACTACAAATTAGATATAATTTAGTCTGTATATTAACTTCTGTTCCTAAAATTAAACTTAGTACCTAGTTGGTTCCAAAGAAACATAAAATTAAAATTTTCAAATATTTTTCTATGATATGTTGAAGTCGTTAATATTATAGGTAACAATAATCGTATTAAATAATATATATAACTTTATACTATTATACATATTGAAACAATCAGCTGCAATTCAGCATACTATACAAAACAAAGGTTAACGACATGATACAGGACAGAGCAAAATATATAAAGGCATAGGAAAGCTTATAGTTGACGGTCGACCGAACTCGACTGTATACCTATTTAATGGGCTTAGCAACGGTTCACTGGTGTGAGAAATACCTTTGGCGCCTCTAGACGATAAGTAAGCCGACATCACGAACTGTTGCATTGAACGCAAATTCCGTGTAATCGTGTTAGAGTATTAAATACATTAAAAATAATTCAAATTGTTGGAATAAAATTCATCACATAAGTACACCAGATGTCCAGAACATATTATTATAAAATATATAAAATATAATTTGTATTATAAAATATAAATATCTATAAATAGAAAACCAAAAATGTTTATTCAAATAATATCTCATTTCATAAACCTTGCCACTTTCACAATTCCTGGGAACTCCCCAGGAGGCTCAGAAGGAAATGGTGTCGAGATCTTCTCAATGAGTAATCTAAAATATAACAATATACATTAAAAAAAAATCATCGAGTAAGGGTAGTGTTACCATTGGGTGACTCCTTTCATCAAATAATCATGTACTTATTTTTTCTATTACCACATATTCTTATTGTACCTAAAGAAACAGATTGTATATACCGCATAAATAATAATAAAAAAAATAAAAAATAATATCTATTGAAGCGTTTAAAAAATATTTTAAACCAAATCGATTGGAAAACAACATACCTACGCAGTAGATATTTATATAGCCTATATACTTACGTAGTGGGGAAGGAGATCGACGTCAACCCGGGATTATAATTAAAAAGTGTTTGTATAAAAAATGTTTGTACGTCCTCGCGCAGGACATTGTAAAGTTGTGATTGATTTATCAATTAACGTTGTCGCTACCTATATTAAACAGCCCGTCCTCATGTGGCGATAAAAACACAAAAAAAAAATGGAATATAAGTAGTATAATAATATAAATAGACAATAACTCTTATATTGAACGTCATTTTAAAATTATTATTTTATATTTATTTTAGTTTATAAAGCGTTGAAATCAGATTATTATTTTTCTATTTCAATATTAAACAAACAGAAAAACTTGTTTAACATAATAATATTATGTAATATATTATAATATATCACTCACTCAATTCAATAATATAGGTACCTTCATTTATTTTTTTTAATATCACTTTGGCAAACTTACATTTTTATGAATTTAAATTTACAAATAATCTCTGTTAGGAGGTATACAATATGCAATTGTTTTGATTAACATATATATTTTTTTAATGTATAAAAACAGCTTTAATAAGTATACCTATGAAAGATATAAACATTAGAATTTTTTTAAGATTTTGTTTTTTTTTTGTAGATAAAAACCATTAAATGATGAAAAACGGAATCGTGAGAAATATTGCTCATACTTCATAGTACCATGTGAATGACACAATTTGTGCACATTACATGTACAATGAACATTCATAAGGGTAACATTTTCATCTGGATTCACTGTGGAAACTGTGAAAACAAAAAAAAAAGAATAGAGAATAAAAGAAGGGAATAATGAAAGAAACTAAATATTTTAGTGAACGAAAATTCCTTTGGGTATTTTCATTTCACTCGTACAAATAACAAAAACATTTTTGAAGAAAACCTACCTACCTAATCAATTAGTACCTACTTAATAACTTGCATATTTTGCACTTTCTTTAAAATAACTCGAGTGCAAATATAATTAAGCACATTTTCAGTGAATTATAAATTGTTTTAAGTACCCATAGCCACAATAGGTTCCAGAAAGTCTAACATTTTCTATTTTCTGAAAATAGCAAATAAAACAAAGATTATACATTTATACATTAAAATTAAACATAAGGCATATTAGGCATAATTACATTCAAAAGTTTGATGTAATTATTGCATAATATGCATGTTAATCGACTGTAACCTAACAGACCCTAATAATATATTTTTAATTTGTATTCCCAAACGCGTATATTTTAACCTCGTTTAGCTTATAAAAAAGACCAACCAAAAATAAAAAATGGCAAATGAATAATGAAAGTATTGAAAGACAAAAGTCATTGTATTATTATATATGTGGGTCTTGTTATTATCTAAGTTGACTTTATTAGGTACTTACTATATTTACATTTTCAATAGTATTTTTTTTTTTTTTATTTTATTTAATATCGGTCAAGAGTACTAGGCCTCACTGAGTAAAACTCGTGTTGATCGACGAGATCTCATAACTAATATTGTAATAGGTATGTCTAAATATTTTTTTTATTTCCAAACTCTAGCTGTGGCTAGATTAAAGAGCTTGGTTAAAGAACTGGGTATTTTTAGAGGTATAATATTTATCTATATTTTCCGTGCATCATATTTCTAAATTGTTGGTCATATTTTGTGTTCCGAACTAAATGTAGGTGTACATTTTTTTTTTATTTGTTCATTGAAACGTCCTTAAGGTGCTTGTCAATGCTTATCACAAGTGGGTAGTAGGGAGATCATGTGATCTATTTATCTATGTATATATATCACTATATGCATGATACTACTCGCCTTCACCAAGAGGAAACATGTGCGGTCTTCATTCCCAGTGGAGTGGGACCTAATTGGAAACCAGATGACGCAATACGACAGCACGAGGGAAATTGGTGATCGCGTAGAACCCCACAATTTGTTTGCACTTTGCAATGAAATCGTAGTCAACTGCGTGACCACTGAACCACTCCGGCCCCAAATGTAGGTATAAGTGAGTATAATTACGATATTATTTTTATTTATAAGCTGTTTTATGTAAAATAATAATTGCTAAAAGCCCAAAAATACCTACCATAGTATATATGGAAAACAAAGAGAAAACCATATCACTCATTAAAAAAAACTAGAATAATTAAGTTAATTATGATTCTTAGAATGCTTTTAACTTTATAGGTTAAACTTACAGGTTGAATTGATGTATATTTTTAGATATTATAATATATACCTAACTTATAAATGAGAATAGAAGGACAACATTTCTTATCACAATATGATTATAGAGGATTATCCTCCACGAATCAGGATACCTAACATCACTCGTAACCGTGGGCTATTAATGAAAAATTGACAAGATATATGTACTGAAATCCATATACTAAATATTTAGGTTTACCTGCCTATAGTAACATAATTTTTAAATTTATATTTTTTTGATACGTTATTATAGCTAGTTGGTCTTTAAAATCAATACCACATGTAGGCTCATTAAATATACTAACTAATTAAATCTGAACACGTAGTATAGGCCGTAGAGCCTAAGTATTACGCAGCATTTTTAGTTTTTGCGGTAATTACTATATAACAATTACTGTTATTATTAGTGGGCACATAATGATAATCAAAACATATCATCGGAATAATATTATGCTACATGCGGTGTTTGTTCAGTAAACTTGAAAATTGGCGTTTCTCAGGAAACCACCCTAGCGACCGAGTACACAAACTTATATACTTATTGGAATAGTTATATTAAGCCAGTCTACAGACAAGATAATTTTCGTACACATACCTAATAATATGATGTGAATAATAAAACAATAATCGTGCCACGTTTTAAAATGTGAAAATATCCATCATAAGATTTTTAACAATTATTTTTCATTAGAACTAATAAAATGAATTTACATAATAGTTGGTAAATAGGCATTTTAAAAACAATTTTGTTGCAACATGATTGAAAATGTCGACAAACGCCGCACGGCGTCTTCGGCGTCTAATCTTTCAAGTCTTTCGGAACGCGACATCGAGTACAAGCAACCTGTGTATTTTATACCTGATAAAGATCTTGAAGCGCAATTTGAAACCGATCATCTTGATAGGCAAGGTTCACAAATGTGTAAATTGGACAAGATGGGAAAACAACAGTTCATGTCCATACCAGACCGTCGAGTAATTGATAGGAGCACATTCAAGCGGTTAAAAAACAAAGCTGTGGTAGTGACCGCGGAAGATCGGCGAAAAAAAGTCGAGGACTTGATGGCTGACAGAGAGAGGCTGGAAAGCGAAAGCGCTGCCAGGAAGCAAAAACTACAGAGCTATGACGTACTTAGAACTAAAGGAAAACAACTTGCACAGGTCAGTGTCACTATTGTGTAATACGTACCTATATATAAGTACCTAATATATGTAATACATACCTATACATTTGAAACACTATATTATATCAGTGAATATGGTTTTTAAATAAATAATGTATAGTTGTATACAAGGTTATTCAATAATATCATTCATCTGGTTTTATATATTTAACTATTTGAATGGTTAGGTGTAAAGCTATAGATCAATGAATAAATGATACATTAAATACAATAAGATCATATTATAAGATATAGATTCTGGTAGGTACGATTATAACTCATAAGTGTCAGAAGCTGCTTCGACCTAATGTGCCAAGTAACAGATAAATCATTTTGAATAATCCTGTATGTTAGATATTATTTTTAAAGATACCAGATAGTTTAACTGATAAACAATATTAATGTGACATTCGAGAAAATGTTATTACTCAAATCAATTTTTATTATTTCCCTATACATTTTATATCACCGAGACATGGGACTCTAGCGAATAAATTAGTTCCTATTTGCTACCAGAAACCACCAGTTGAAACACAATTGAAGATTGATACATTTTTTCTGCTATAAAAGTGTCCTCAGACACAAAAACTAACACATCTGTATAACCAAGATATTCATCGTTTCGAATAGAATCTAAAACTAAATGTTTTTATTAATAATTTATCATTTGTAAACGCCTATAGGTAACTAGTATATTATTATCATCTTATAAAATATTATATTATTTTGTATAACAGTTATTTATATACCTTATTGTGCTTTTGGTAATACATTAATAAATAATAATATTAGATTATATAGTACATAAAAGTTGATGAGCAATGCCGGGTTGCACTAAATATATTTTAATGAATCAATATTGAGCTAATGGTCCCTCAAACAAGATTTAGTGGCCCGCGATTGGTCCATATTAAATTTTAGTGAACCGTTAAATTTAATAAATTGTTTATGCGACTCAGCATATGTATTTCAATGTCTATAGACATATTATATATAATACAAACAAAAAAAGGAACAAAGTTTTTGTGAAAAATATATGGGACGTACCTATCATAGCATATGGTGTGAATTGGTTCGTAGTAAACATAGGTGCATTGCTTAAAACTAGTGTGAATATTTTTAAAAATGCCATTGTATACATATAGATAGCAACATTGACGTAATTCGGTCGTGTTTGTGGGGGGGGGGGGTATTGAAACATTTACGCCCCCCCCCCCTTCCAACACTAAAAAAAATAAGTTTTTTTATCATAAACACCTCTCACTACAAACATTGTAATCAATATAATGTAAGTACGCATGTATAATTGCATCATAAATAATTAAATACTTTTAATAGAGTTATGTGGATTCGTGGAACAATCTGCGTAGACGTAAAATACTCAAAATAACTTTTGAAAGGTTAAAACTAAGTTTGACCGACAAATTCTGATTGCATCATTGTTTTTAACTCGATGAAATACAAAGATTTCCGAAAAAAATATTTCCAAAAATCGGTTGGAAGCTAAACTGCGTTGTTATGCCGTATTTCAATATATAATTTGTGCAACAGTGATCCGTGTTTATATTTATTACGAAGTAATATTATCTTGGTTGTGTGTACAGCTAGCATAAGGAAATCAGGGTTTTAAGTATTATTAAAATATACTATAGTACCTAATAACTATAAACAATAATATCTATAGTTAAATAACTACTTAAATATGGTTAGCCAGTTTTTAAAAAAAAGTCATAGGGGGTAAGGGGATACGTTTTGCTCTAAAATTCGATAACAGACATAAAAATTGTATCACATTCGTCATTATTTTAAGTAATTACTTATTAGTTATTAATAATAATGACAAGTGGATACAGCTCATCTGCTTGAGTCACTATAATGATGTATAATATGGGTGTGTTAAATTTGAATTTAATGATGTAAAATGATTGAACAACACATATCATTGTAAATCAATACATTAATCGTTTCACTCAAAGTATAAAAAGAGTTATTATAAATCTATAGCTAGTACAGTATAATACATAATATTATTCATAATATGATTGTATATTTGTATACTGTGAAAATTGTTTCACTAAATTACACAAAACAAAAAGTGCATTTCGTTTATAAATATTTGTTTTGTTTTTCCACAGAGTGTACAAAATAAGTATCAATTTCATGAATTACTGAATTAGATATCCATTTAATGAAAAGAGATATAATTATTTCACTTAGGTAGTAAACTTGTACGTTTTTGTAGATAAAAGTACCTATACTTAACACATTAATACATTTTATTTTATCGTTATATAGTTTATACAAACATTGAAACATCGTACCGCAGTATTATTTATTAAAATAAAGTATGACATACGTAGTTTAGGAAATAATATGTTTGGGTATACCAAATACTAATATTGTATAACACTACTATCTACTGGTAGTTCAGTAGTTCAAACTATAAAATCTTAAACTTAATTAAAGGAATTTATTCACCATAAATTTATTTAAAGTAATATTTTAAACTCATCCAATATTTTATTTTACTAGTACTTATTTAGAAAAGTTTGAAAAATACAGAAAAACTTGTAATTTTATTAACAGAAAATTATCATTTAAAATTACATAGAAAAGAGTTCAGTTAACAAATCACTGTTTGATAAATGATCCTAAATACCACATTAATTCCGACCGGCAAAGGCACTTTCTAATAACGTTTCGAAACTATTACTCTACCTTTTACGCTTCCATCACTGTCAATTCCTGCTTACGTCCATTTTCTAAAGTATTACGACCGTTTTTAACTTCAAAATCCTACTACCTACGTTTATTCGCCACTTTTTTCAAAATCAAAATAAACCCTCTATAAACACTATCACCACCTGTACTGTATTAATTTGTTTTAATTCGACATTAAATATATTATACAGGCGTAATAATAATACCACATGGTTTCAAATAATCTTGACAAGTCGGATACAATATTTTATCGTAATTGTATTACCTCACCAATCATGTAGGTCACGCAATATTACACCAGGTACGTTATACGATATTATAATGTAGGTACCTATACATTGTACCTGTTATATTTATGATTATGTTTAAATTCTGGTGCGGTTACTAGTTATATCACTGCATCTTTAGTTAATAAAAAATAACTATAACCTAACCTACCTACTTAATTACCTACTATCAAATATTATTTATAATTTTATATTTTAAGTAATATTATAATTGTTAACAGTTGGACGATGAAGCAAATAAGAAGTCCAATTACCTTCTGGCTCGAGCACAACAATTGCGACAGGACCAAGAAGATGAAATAAAACAGTGTAACTCTCTGATATTAAGTACCAAGTGTCATGCCATCCGAAACGCTCAAATTGCTGAAAAACAACTTATTCAGTAAGTTAATTGTATACGTCTAAATAATAACACTTGTCACTTATAAAGGTATATTGTTATACATTGGTATTTGGTATGTACCTATACAAATGTACAAAATTTAGAAAAAAGTAGTAAATCGTAAATTGAATAATATAGGTAAAACGCTTCTAAACTAAAATAATTTACAAAACTTCGATGCTGTACATACTTAAATATGTTAGGTAGGTAATATAAAAAAACAGTAGGGTTATAAATGAAGGTGCATGAAGTAATATTACTATGTTGCTATAACACCATTACTTAGTGCTCAATCTGCAGGGCTATTCAACGTTACCATTTTCAAAATTAGTGCAACGTCCGCAAGAAATGAGAATTTTCCAGCCTGGTGGCCCGTTAATTTTATATTAGATTTTATTTGCAAAATAATTAAATGTATCAACAATTTATTTGTATTTAGAAATGATTGCATTAGAAAAAAAATTAATAACTATTTGACTAATTTAATAGACCTTATTTTAAGAAATAAATTCTTGAAATCAATATCTAAGTATATCTAAATCTAAATCTAAATCTATTTAAAATAAAATCGTATTTTTATGTATTATAAAAAAAATAGTGGTGTTGAGTGTGTATCGACGATGACGTTGCTTACGAAAATTGTTTTCTAAAATATCTTCAGTGTATAATTTTTCAAATTATTCTATTTTAAATTATTAAGTTATTTTGTTTATTAATTACATACATTTTAACCCTCCCTGTTACGCAAATTGCGTGTGAAAGGTTATTTTCAACATTGAAATATTTTAAAAACCGACTAAGAAATGCAATGACCAATGAACATAGGTATTGAACCTTTTATGTTTATAAGTATCAAAAATAAAATTCTCATGGAATAAGTTAGTATTATTATTCTAAATAGGGTTAGCGGCTAACCTTTCATCATTAATTTGTATATAATTGTTATTTATTGTTTCATCGTCATTATTCAACTTAAGCAAATGTATTTGGTAAGTTAGATCGAATGTACCAATTGAAAGTATAATTTAAATATTTTAATGAAATTGCGTTCCACACATGATATTATATAAATACAAATTAACAACATTTTGCAGAATATCATTATTTTAATAATCAAATTTATTTATCATATATATACCTAATATGTTCTAAAATGTTATCCAGTATATATTAATATTATTAATAGTAGTTATAATAATGCATCCATAATTATAAATATGAATCTTCTGTAATGTAATTATCGATTAAATTATATTACAGTTCCTGTTATATTTTTATTTAAACAAACATCCCAATTTCTTGTTTATGGGATTTATTTTTTTAGTCATTCCACATTACTTCATTTATTCGGTAAATTCCCCGAATTTATAAAACAGAAATAATTGGAAAAAATGGTTGAAATCCTTCTGAACAGACATCTTAAACAATGGGAAAGTATAGATAGCACTTACAAACTTCACACACGCTCTAGGTAACCAAAGAACAGGAAAATCCCCAGATGATCTTGCAAGCTACATACCTATCACATTGCTAAGTGTCAGCTTTAAATTACTATAGAACGTCTCATCATTAGATCCAAAAATATATTTAAAACATTTTTTTTAATAATCAAATGTATAAATAGTTCGTGTAAGCGATAGAATTTGTATAAATTACAAACACATTATGTTTTTATAGGAAAGAAATGAAAGAAGAGGAACGTAGGATGGAAGAAATGATGGAACGGGAACGATCGTTGGCCGCTAAAGAGCTCGAAAAGGCAGCGGAAGTGGAGAGGCAAAAAAAAAAATTCCAAGCAGTTGAGGTGGAGAAACAAATAAAAGAGAACGAGATCGCCAGGGAAATGGAGTTGGCTAGGATGGCGGAGGTATGCGTTGTGTTTACGAATATCGGGCTTGTAAAAGAAATACGTTTTTAAAACAAATTAATAACTACGCATAATATTTTCAAATATTTAATTTCCCCTAACGTAAATATTGGAGTTTCGTGATCGCGTTTTTATGGAAAACGAGAAACTCACTTATACTTGCCGTTATTGATGCATGTATATACACAGGAAGCGATGATTCGAGCGGAAGCGGTGAACAAGATCCGGCACGACGAGGCTGAAAGGTACAAGTCGAGAATGGAAAAACAGGCGCAACTACGCAAGGAGTACATGTTGCTCAACGCACAGATAAGAGATTCGAAAAAGCTGGAAGAAGAGATGAATAACATCGAAGTGCTGCAGGTATAACGATCATTATGTAGTGGTTGTAAACGGTACTTAGGTACCTACTACCTACGCCCTGTATACACATTTACACAAACAACTATATAATCTGTAGTATCGTCGTTGCCAAAACAATACTACGTATCTGCAAAAAACTAAAAAATGAGTTATATGCATAACATTTTTCAGAAAAAAAAACAAATAATTTAGAGTAAATACCAAAATACAAAGATAATATTCTAAAAGTTGAAACATTATCACGTATATCCATTATCAATATTATTGTCAAAATACATCGTATCTCCAAGTTATAAATTATAAATTATTTTTTTAAAACATCATTTTGATAGCATAATTAAATATGAGGTTGGGGGACGGAATGGCTGAGCGGACTAAGGCGTCGGCTGCGACGCAGTCGACCCGATTTCGATTCCTCGGCCATGGGCGGCATTTTTCTTCGGACAAGTCACGGTGTCCGGAGAACAAGTGCCGCCATCCCCCACCCGGGCATGGGAGATACCTACGGGTGCCTACTTGAAAATCTGCCAAAAACTACACACACGTATTTACCAACCAACAGCATCCTCCCCTACAAATAAACAAACAAAACAGCTAATGGCCATAGTTGCCGGGCATAATGACCAATAAAAAATAAATAAATATGAGGTTAACCTATTCACAAAATTTGATTTTATAATTAGTTTTTTGTGTCTCCTAAAAAAATACATTTTGGAAATACGCAGTATTGTTTTGGCATAGATACTATGTACCTACCTTCGTGTATAGAAACTATATTAGAATGAGAAATGTGTTCTGTAAACGTGTAAATACGCAAATAAAGGTGTGTTCAGCACTCCACATATATAGATACTATATACTTGTACTCCAAGATTGTACAATGAAATAAACATCTCTTGCAAATGTATTGCTATATATTATGTAAATACCAATCACCCCAAGGGAATGTTTTTTATTGTCTGCAACCTACAAAGGCCATCGCCGTTATTAAAATATCACATCATTTTATTTTAAGTTTGATTGATTGAAATTCAATTCCCATTATTATTATCCTGTCACAGATACAAGAGTACACGCGCAAAAAAAACGAACGAGAAATAGCGTTTGAGCGAGAAGTACAAAAGCAGAAACTACTGAAGGAGAAGGCTATTGCCAAGATACAGGCGAGTCAACAAGCTACGTACGATTTGCGAGCTACCAAAGACGAGTTAAACGCGCTCAGAGTCAGAGACCAGGTAAACGCAGTATACCCACGACGAGGATAATTAATGTTCTGAGTGATCATCAGAGCACTTACGTTTATAATAAAAAAAAAATGGTAACTAAATACACAGGTCGCGCATAATAAGAAAATAATATAGTGTTTAAAAAATGATATAAATGATATAAGGCACCCTCAACTAAGATGGCTAAATGTACCTATATAATAATTAAATTATTGGCATTCAAAGTAAATTTCAATTTTCAAGTATTGCTATCACTACGTATAATTTAAGGGGAAGTATTCAATAAGCTCAAATTATTATTATAGTTGTTAATGAGGCACACTGCACGTATAAATAAAACTATATTTCTATAGTTTCTACTATAGGAACATCGGATGACATGTCAGTATACCTATGTCACAAGTGAATATAAATATAGATAGCCGACTTTAAAAAAAATACTTCATTTTTAGGGAATTAACATAGGCTATTTTAAATATTTTAAAAAACAGTTCGTTCAATAACTTACAAAATTCAATACGTTACAATAATGGTCCCTGCACGAGTCGGTACCTACCATTGTTGGTTGATGCGTGATACGAAATTAAATACCTATAGAGAAGGTTACGCTTCAATAGAGAACTAAATTTTCTCCATAAAAAGTGCCAAAGCGAACACTTTGGCTGAGAAATATTGTTTTTATAATAATTCAATGTTTTTTAAATATCACTAAAACGAAAAATTAAAACAATATTTCGCAATAAAACTAAATAGTTCTCTTTTTTTAATTAATTACTGTAAATACTGTAGTGGTTACTTAATTGTATTTATTTAAGTATACTTCTACGTCCTGCCAAATAGTTAAACATAATATGTTGACCAAGTATTTAACATTACAATTGATCTTATTTGTCATCATAGGTATTTGTTATATTATAAAATGGCATTTTACTTAATTTCCATATTATATCACGTCTTTTATAAATTTTTAAAAACGTACGTTCTAACAGTGAACAATGCACGTAAACTTAAATGATGCATGTACTATTTTAGGTAGTAACTATTTACTATAGTAGGTACTAATATAGTAATATGTAATTATACTCATTACTCATAAGTCATAATATTATAGTTCCTACATGGTACATCTATATAATCGACTGTGTATTAATATTTTACGATTGCAGGTAGAGCGGGAGTGGCGCCGTAAAGAACGAGAAGAGGCCATCAAAAAAGTTGCAGTAGAAGAAGAATTAAACGCGACCAGGCGCAAACAGATCGAAGACCAAAGAATAGCGTACGCGTTTGAAATTCAAAGAGAGAAGGATGAAACCGAAAAAATCGCTAAACTTAACATCGAAGACATCAAAAAGAGTAAAGAAATGGACGAAAAAAATAGAATGGTAAATAATATTTTTATGTATTGTCAATGGCGATTCGCCATATTAGTGGGGAGCTCCTAAGAAAACGGGGCGATTTCTATATAATATGATGAGACTATAAGGACAAGGATCTATAATATATTTTACTAGGAGAAATTAATAATAATACATCTTTCTATTTTAAAATAGGTACATATTTTGTAAATTTAATAACTATTTCGCTTATAAGTAATTCACTTATAAACGCATGATTATTAAAACGAAATAGGTAAATAACTATAAACTATTGTAATTAGTTTTTTTTATATCCCTATTCTATATCAATATATTTTAATTATATGTACTTAGCTAATAATGTAATAATGTAATATGTGGCTTGGTGTGGCGCAGTGCGTACACTCAATTGCGGAAACGCACTGAGTGCACGTAACGGCCGGCGTTGCTAGTTCCTGGATGGGTGACCACCCGGGATTTTTAGCAACGAATCCTTGCCACACATACAAAACGTGTTTTCAACCGTTCCTCCCCCTACTAACAACCCACAAACAAAAAACCCAACAGTTAATGGCTAAAGTTCAATAAAAAAAAACCTACCTATATTATATTATTTATTTTGTTCGTTGTTGTAGGGGGTGAACCGTTTGCACAATACTTATCTCGCATTCTCACCTATATTACATTACCGTATAATTAAATATATTATACTTATATATTTTTTATTTTTTATTATCCTCTAAACCCATAATATGTATAAAGTAAGTATTTACATATTATTTGAACGCATTTAGGTTTAGTCGTATTATATAAATAGTACCTAAACATTTTTAAACATTAACCGTAACTCCTAAAACCTAAATTGTAATATTATATAATTCTTTGCTCCTGGGTCGAAAGGGCTTTAGTCAATTTTTCACAAAAAATTTATATATATTATATACCTACCTACTGTTTATGTACCGGCAGAAAATCGAAGCACATCGTAGAAACCTATTAAAACAGATTAACGATAAAGAACAGGAAAAGATACTCGAAAGGAAAAGGTTCTTCCAAGAAGGCATAAAGCTGAAACAAGAAGAGCTTGCCAGACAAAAAATGTTACGGGATACAATGCACAATAAAATCGAGGAACTCAAGTAAAAAAATTATTATTATAATAACTGATACACAACTGGCATTGTTTTGAATAAATAAAAAATTATAATATGATTTCAGGATGCACAACGTACCGGAAAAGTTTGTTCAAGGGATTGTGAGACAACTCAAGTTACATAAATAATAAGATACTTTCGACGATGCTAGTATTTCCGGAGGAATTGTTTTCATAATAAATACCTAATACGTCAGCATATTAAAATAATTCCCATCACTTATCAACTTATTACTAATGTACACCTCATATATGACATATTATTATACCTACTGTCCTACTACAATAGGCACGTTCCAATCGATCGTGTAATTGTTGAATTTCACACTCAAAATGAGATTCTCGGCGACAGTATAATGGAATTCTCGTGTAAATTATTAACATAGAGGAAGTACCACGTTCGAATCGGTTTCGATTGAATGATCACAAAATATTAGATTCCGTAAGCTATTTTTGCGATAACATTATGATATAAATGTATAAGTCGTTATTTACCGCTAGAACAATTTATGGAAACTTAAAATGTCATAAGTTCACTGCGGTAGACTTGTCTCCAACTACGATGTTGCGTCTACGTGCTACGTATATCCAATACTTTTCGTGTTAAAAATAATAACTTAAACTTTGCATGATCTTCTACAAAAAATACTGCTATGAGTTATGAATTATACTTTGGATAGGTTTGATCCAGAAACTAAACGAATGATAAATAGAATCATTAGGGTTTTAAGTTAACCATAGTATAGTATTATAGTAGCAGTACTATCACAGTAAATGTATTTCAATTTTTAGTTTCATTCGTATTTTATGTCGTAGTAGAGTAGAAACAATAATTATAATAGAATAAATGAATAAAATCAAATACAACTATTAAACATTAAACTAACAAATTTTTTAGCTTAATTTTTTTTTTACATCTCGTTAGAAGCTGAGAGACAGAGATAGAAGGCTATTATTGTGTGTGAATCATTTTGTGTTGTTATGCACAATATTGTTACCATGTATTATCAATGTAAATTATCACTACTTGGTATATCGCACCATTCGCACCACTGGAGCAAGACTGTCACGACTCAACATCTTTAATTTTGAGAAAAAGTGATTTGAAAGTTTTTTACCTATGTTTTTGAAACTAAAAACTTAAATATACTTAACAATATGACTTTTTCAAATATTATGAAATACTCTGTCAAACTCACAAAGTTAGACTTGTGGCTTTTTACAATTTTTTAAGTAAATGCAAGACTGCTATATTTTGATGGGCGACTGTATTGAATACAAAAATTGATTTTAAGACAGCCTTGAGCCTTATAATAAAATATGGCAGTATTGCATTTCATATTGTGGATGCTATATAACCAGTGTCAGACTGACTCCAAAAGGCCCCATCAGCAATCTCTATAAAGGGCCTCCAAAAGCCATTTTTTAGATAAAAGTTGAACTAATACGCCATATAATTAAATATATATATATAAATGTATACATACATATATTTTGGACTTTTAATTAAATTAATGTTTTGAAGCTATTCAAAAATGCTTTGGTTAAAATTATTTTTTACTACTTAATAATCTTACCAACTACTTATGTTAAGCCATACATAACTAGTTACTATCTCACATAAATTGACAATAGAACAAACAAGATAACATTATATTATATCCCTTAGATTTTAGTTCAATACACATTTTATTTTTTTATATCATTTTGAAGAAAAACAAGTCAAATTTTGTCATACTTCTTTTTAATAAAAAATCCAACCTACATCACATAAGTAGTTATAACAAAATTTAATAATTATACAATACAAACAATTATTTTGGATTACTGGTTATAATTATAAACTTATTTTAAAACAATATTCTAATTAGTTTTGTAGAACTTTTAGCTACATTATTGATAACCATATCTTTATCAACTGTAAAATCTCTTTCAATATTAATCAGTAATAATGTTTCCATAATATCTTGTGAAATTAAAGATCTTAGTTTATTTTTAATATTTTTTAATTTTGAGAATGTGCGTTCACATGTCACTTGAGTACATGGCAATGTCAACACAAATTTATAAGCATAGTAAATATTATTGAAACTACATGATTGATGAAACATATCATGTACAAAATTATATCGATTAGCCTTTTAATAACTAAACGAGAATGTTTACTTCTTTAGAATGTATTTCTTTTAAATTAAAATCAATACAATTATCAAAGCAGTTTAGTTCCCAAGCGATTTTTTGGAATTTTTTTTTTCCCAATGTGTGTTTTTGCATTCTCAATTTGATAGTACTTTCAAAAAAAGCCAGTCGAACTTATTTTAGAAATTATGGTCAAAAAACTTCAAAATGTTAAATTTTTTCAAAAATCGTGTTTTTGAATTTAAAATACAAAACATTCAAGTTTTTAGAATTATTTTTTTTTAGAAATGTTTGTATTTATATTCTTTACATTTTGGTGGAATCAGAATTTCCCTATCGTTCTTACTTTTTTTGTTATTGTTAATCAACCACATAAAACTGAATTATAAAGTTATTTCAAACTTTGCATATTTGAGAAACTCAAAATTGATTTTTTTGACTTTTTTTTTCATTTGATGAGTAACATAAATAAGTTTTTGGTGGAATCAAAACTAACTCATACTTTTTAGTTTGGAAGATATAGATTAAAATATTAAGCAACAAAAAATCAAAATGTAGGTACAAGTAATAGTTCTATTAATTTACCCATGCCCCCCCCCCCCCACAATTGGGAGTATTTTTTTTAAAATTACTTTTGGCCTCCTTAAAAAATCAATTTTGTTTAATGAATTGTATTTTTCCAAAGGTAAAATGTGATGTTTATCGATCCATAAGGGAAGATATATTTTTCCACAAGTCCCATTTATCATTGTACAAAATTGTTAGTTTTACGTATTTATGGACAAAAAGTGTATCTTTATCGTTCCTTTCCGAGGAGTTAGGAATTGCTCAACATACTGCCGTGGACTGTGTTTTCACCGTCTATTAAATCTAGATCCTGTTATTGAATTTTTTCGTTTAGCCGGTAATTTATACGAGCCACATAAATACATTAACGACGTTTCTGATGACGACGATACTGATATAATATAATAATATACATTATCTAAATCTGTGCATTTTGATTTTTTATTGCTTATTATTTTTAACACGTTCAATACCAATGTCAACGGGTATTCGCAGTGGCGTTTATATTTATTTACTTATAGCTAGGGTTTTAAAATTTCATAAAATTTACTTTCTTGAAATATTTCACTTTGATAAAAATAAAAATAAAATTCTTATTATACCTAAAAGTATATAGTCGTCAACTTCTAAGTGAATATTTTTAAAAGTTGGTTTATTGTATGAAACAAAAAAAATATGTAACATATTTACATATAATTTATAAGTTGTTTAACAAACTATATGATCTAAGTATTAAATAATGAGCCCAGAGCACCTTCACATCACCCAGTCACACATATTATACGACTTTTGTACACTTTATAATAAATAATTACTGAAAATACACTATTATTTCATTTATTGTTGGAATTGACTTCAACTTTATTTCAAACCATTATCTTTTGGATCGCTGATATACAACAATATTTTAAAACTCATGTAAAAAAATGTTTTTATTCTCAAAATAATGCCTGGAATATTTTTCAGCACTATAAAATATAGAATATACAAATATGAAATAATAAATCAACAAAAATAATATATTTTTCTTTAATTCTAAGTGTGTAATCAATTTATTGTGTCTAATCGTCTATAACCGAACACGTTTAAAAGAAGAAAAATATTTTTCATAATTTCATTGAAATATTTCAAGAACAGTGGAATTTTCAATTTTGAAATATTTCAAATTTAGAACCCTAATTATAGCACCTTTTATTAATGACCTCTCTAGGTACTAATAATATTTAACAATATGGGTACCTGCTACCTACAGTTTGTTTCTAAACCATAACATGAGTTTTAAGACTAAATCAGGGTGGGGGTCAGGGTTTTGATTATGGTGAATAAATTATATTGCCCCCCCCCCTAGATTTTTATCCAGTTACGCCACTGGGTGTTCGACATCGGTAACGTAGCTCGGTAGCCTTTGTCGACCGTACTTAATTTTGGCGCGACAACGCGGGCTCTGCACCGAAAACACTAGCGGAGCTCAACGTGTTAACCAATTTCTTCCAAACCAAAAAATATAAGTTAGTTCTGATTTCACCAAAAACTTATTTTTGTTATTACTCATCAAATGGAAAAAAAAGTCAAAAAAATCAATTTTCAGTTTCTCAAATATGAAAATGTTTGAAATAACTTTATAATTCAGTTTTATGTGGTTTATTAACAATAACATAAAAAGTAAGAACGATAGGCAAATTCTGATTCCACCAAAATGTAAAGAATATAAATACAAACATTTCTAAAAAAAAAAAATTCTAAAAACTTGAATGTTTTGTATTTTAAATTCAAAAACACGATTTTTGAAAAAATTTAACATTTTGAAGTTTTTTGACCATAACTTCTAAAATAAGTTCGACTGGTTTTTTTTGAAAGTACCATCAAATTGAGAATGCAAAAACACACATTGGGAAAAAAAAATTCCGAAAAATCGCTTGGGAGCTAAACTGCATTTGTTCCTGGACATTTTTAGAATTAGTAACATTTAGTCCAGTTATTAAATTACTAATTTTTTCACCAATTGGGCTATCTCCCTAGTAAAATCAACGAACAAGATAAAATTAATTTCCGTCAATTATTTGCATGTGCCTTAGATTTGTTCCAATTTATGACTTTTGACTTCGGTGTTTAGCAAACCAAGGACATTTCCATGTACAAAAAGGAATATTGGAGTATCCCCCCCACAGAGGACACATTACTGAGTATTAAAAGTGGTCTTACCTTCCGTTTGTGGAATGAAACAAAGTTTTTTTTGCCGTTGGTCATTCGCATATTTTTTTAATTCTTCTTTTTGTTTTGCTTTCCTTTTATCAGCACCACACTGATATTTTCTTTTATGCATTACAATATTATATCAAATTAATAAATAATAAATAAACATAAAACAATTAACATAAAAATAAATCACAATTTAGTAAAATAAAATGTAAACACTGGCTTCAATTATTATAAATTATTATGATACGCATCCAATAACTAATTACTAATCGTGTTATACCGCCTTATACTGACAAAATAATATTTCGACGCAACGATATTGGTAATTTTAGCATTAATCACCCAAATATACTGTAGACAAGCAATACTGGGGAAACAGATCAACAAAACGCGCTCTGGTGGAAACAATTTGTACCTTCCGATTCGGGGTGTATGGATATAGTTTTATTGGGTTAGGTATTTTACTTTTTATAATAAATGAATTTTGGTATCGAAACTTTATACGCTTTTACAGCTAGCTGTATACGTTGCTAAGTACAGTTCTTCTAATATTATCAATTACATTCAAATACACTTCACTTAAAGGAAAATATATGCGAAATGTCGGGAAAATACATACAATCTCCCGACTCGACGTAGGGGGAAACCCGCCTAACCATCAGTACGATAGGCGTCGACAGCGCTCCCAATGTTAATCCGTCTTCCCAATACGTTTATTTTGTTTTCTGTAATAAAAGTGTTCAGAATTTCCAGAAATTGAACCATTTATTCTACTAAGATAATTACTATTATTATACTAATTCAATTCTGACCGTATCGCAGCTTGCAGGCGGCCAACCAATGACAAATTTATTAATAGTACCTAAATAGTAAATAATAATACTGTCCATTGGGAAGTAGAAATTGTACTGGTTTTATGTACCTACTCTTATACCATATTATTATACCTACATAGTAATATGTTACCAGCTACTATATTATATAGTAATATTATTTACAATTATTTAAAAATAGTAAAAATATTTTTTGATCCCTTTTGCATTTGTATTTCTTAAAATATTATGAGATCTAAAACAAAAATATAATAAAATAATAAAATAATAAATCGACAAGCCAAGGGCCCAGTCAGCAATCGCTGATCAGCGGTCCGGGCCAGTCCGAGCCTGTATATAACAAATTATAAAATGCAATACAGCCACAACTCTTAATATTGCCGTTTTGCACTCAACATATCACACGATAATTATATAGTTAGGGTGGTCTTAAATGTTGACTTCAGTGATTTATTGGATTAATTAAAATAAGTAAACTGCTATAAAGCTATAAAGGCTCTCTTGCTTTGAAAATTGACTAAAAATTTAATAATTCAATACTGACACATTTTTAGTGGCTAAATGAAAAATGATATTAAATGTGGCGTTCTTGCATTGTATAGAGCTATTTTTTCTTTATTTGAAAGTAGTCATAACACAAAATTGACGAATTTTGAGTTGTGGCAGTCTTGTTCTGAAGGTGCGATATTATAATATACAGAGATATAATATTTAAGTCTACCTCATACAATTATTACAGCCACTTTTATGGCAATGCCACTTTGATAATATATTATATAAGGTTTGCAATAAGTAAAGGCAAATGCCTTAAATAATAATTAATCTCTCTTAAATGCAAAAATGTTCTAAGTATAACAGATTATATACGCACATAAGTGTACGCAGGTCTTTTTGACAGGGGAGGCAAATACCGTAGCTGAAAAGCTCTAGGCATCTGTACTCCACCTACCCCATGGATGTAGTCCGATGTAGTACTGTAGTTTTATTAAACCATAGTAAATTGATCTATATGGACATTTAGTCTAAACATACCAATACCACAACAGTTTTCAATAAGTACTTATTAACAATAATAATTTATTCAAAAAATAATGAAAAAAAATATCATTTGACTAATATTCTTTTGACGGTGGGTTTAATATTTTAGAAACTTCTATAACTTTTTCATAATAAATACTATATTATAATTTATTACGCTTGATCCTGTTCAAATAACCATACATAGGAGTAGGTCCATCTAATCTTTCTTAACCCCTAGTAATTTGCAATTTTTATTTTAACAATATTTAGTTCCGAAAAGGATCTTTTACTGGTGCATCTTTTAATAGGTATAGCAACAAATATATTTAAAGCTATGAAGACCCTAGGAAAAATATTCGGTCTATCGCAACAAGACGTGAACCATTTAATTCATTCTTCATATTATTTATTTTTCAATACATTTGTAGGATTTTGGCACTGATTAAGACACAATGTAGCGTAATGTCATGTTGGTATTGTCACAGAACAAACCAGTAATCTGTCTTATCTGTTATCATTAAATATAATATAGTACTATACGATATAATTGTATTATTTACTATTTTGAGATTGCATACAGGAAATATTTATAAAAACAGTATATTAACGCTAATGGATACGCATGGCAATCATTTAAAGCCTAAAGGATAAGATATATATTAATCTTGGTAAGGAATGTTCAGGTCCGCACAAAGCAAAAATAAAAAGATATAAAAATACATGTAGTAGTATATTCATGTATTCATAAAGAAAGAAACAACCAATACAAACAGTAAATTTAAAATTGCATTCTGTGTGGGTATTGATTACTCCTTAAGCCAAACATAGATGAAAGGTACAAGAAAAGAGATTTCTTGTCTTTGTGTTGCTTGAGGACGCTCAATACCTGTGCATCTACTGTCTTTTGATCAGACTTCCTTTTTTCACTTGGTCGGTAGGTCTAAAAATTAAAAAATTTTAAGTAATATTGAAGTTTATCAATATAGAATTCAACTAAATACCTTGGGCTTTTGAACGAATAAGCTTTTACTATCATTCTTCTTGGGCTTCTTCTTCAATAAAGTACGCTTGAAGTACTTGTCATCAACTTCTTCAGGGATCTTAACACTGGAAATATCCAACTTTGTCTTGGTGGCAATAACATGACCCTGGTGTACACGTCTCATTGGGATGGCATTCAAAATAAATGGTCCAGTGATCAAAAGTAAACCAGTATCAAGTGTTTTCAACAAGACTGCGCGTTTACCCTTGTGAACACCAGTCAACAAAATTACAATTGTTCCGGGGGTCAACGATGGACGGGTATTGCGCTTATGGTCCTTGAAGAAACCACGAGACTTATGTTTTTTCGGTCTGTAAACATAAGAATATTTTTAACCATATGAACATGAATAAATTACACATTACACATAAATATAAGCTCAGTTTATCTATTATCAGTAAGTCTATAATTAACTAAATTTTTATTTTGTATCACATGAATACTTCATACTCTCAATTCACAACTTTGCTTTAACTTTATAAAATTAAGTCTTAAGAAAGTAATAAATCAAATTCAAAATTAATAAATGTATTTTAATTCATGCTAAGTGTTGCCAGTGGGCGGCTTATTAATCAAATTTTCACGGCCTGTTTTTCTCTTAGCATATAAGCTTATTGTATAGATTGTTTATTTCTAATAAAAATAATAAAAAATAAATGTATCACTTATTTGTGTCCATTTTGTATACATTTACATATAAAAGGTGCATAAATATAAACGAATATGATTTATGAACTTTCTTTAGCACAGGAATACTTCAATGCGTATAACCTGCGACTCTGGTTCAATTTTTTAGTGAAAATTATAATCTTTTGTTCCTGCACACATCTTAACAATTTTAATACATCTACAAAATTAGGATTAATTAATGTATCACTTATTTGTGTCCATTTTGTATACATTTACATATAAAAGGTGCATAAATATAAACGAATATGTTTTATGAACTTTCTTTAGCACAGGAATACTTCAATGCGTATAACCTGCGACTCTGGTTCAATATTTTTAAATGTATATAATTATATTTTATTATCTTATTGAGTTGAATATATATCACTAATTATCTTAAAATTAATAAATGTATCACTTATTTGTGTCCATTTTGTATACATTTACATAAAAAAGGTGCATAAATATAAATGAATATGATTTATGAACTTTCTTTAGCACAGGAATACTTCAATGCGTATAACCTGCGACTCTGGTTCAATTTTTTAGTGAAAATTATAATCTTTTGTTCCTGCACACATCTCAACAATTTTAATACATCTACAAAATTAGGATTAATTAATGTATCACTTATTTGTGTCCATTTTGTATACATTTACATATAAAAGGTGCATAAATATAAACGAATATGTTTTATGAACTTTCTTTAGCACAGGAATACTTCAATGCGTATAACCTGCGACTCTGGTTCAATATTTTTAAATGTATATAATTATATTTTATTATCTTATTGAGTTGAATATATATCACCAATTATCTTAAAATTAATAAATGTATCACTTATTTGTGTCCATTTTGTATAAATTTACATAAAAAAGGTGCATAAATATAAATGAATATGATTTATGAACTTTCTTTAGCACAGGAATACTTCAATGCGTATAACCTGCGACTCTGGTTCAATATTTTTAAATGTATATAATTATATTTTATTATTTCATTGAGTTGAATATATATCATTAATTTTTTTATATGTATAAATTTATGTATTTTTATATATTTTTATAACTAAAGTTTATGTATAATACCTTAAATCATTTTAATAAATGCCACATTTCTAGAACACTGTTGAAATATGATAGAAATAAATGTGTTAAGTTTACAGCATCAATGGGTCTTAGTAAAAGAGCACACACACAGTAAGCACAGTACCAGCATTAGATAGAAAACTTGATGTGATATGTAAAACATCAGTGGCATTGAATGTATTACCAACAGAGAAAAAAAATTTTTGAATAGGTATTAATCTACAAATGACTTACCCAAAACTTAAATTAATTAGGCATAAAAATCTGAACTTAAAATTATTCTAAGATAATATATTTTTAATTACGTTTTCAATGTTGGGTAATATGCCTTGCGTTTGACAGTGTGTACTTCACGGGTTTCACCATTCTTCTCACCCTTGATCGGCTTAACAATTATGGACTTTTTTTTTTTCTATAAAAATAGAATAAAATAAATATTAATTCAACCATAGTTATGAAAGCAAATAAAATAATTACCGGAGTTTCATTCAATGGTTTTCCTTCCGCTTTAGCCTTAGCTATCAACTTAGCTTCAGTGGGTCTGTGAACGAAACGCCATGTTCCACTCTTGTAAACCACTTTCCATGTAGCGGTACCACTCAACAAATTTTGTTTGGGCTTTTTCTTCAGGGTACCTGCTGCCCTAGCCTTCTTTTTGGTTTCAAATTTGGCCAAGCTCTTAACTTTGCTTGGCCTCAACTTCTTTTTTGCAGCGGAAGAATCCGACTTAGCAACTGCTTCCTTAGCCTTAACCATCTAAAACAAATATAAAAAATTAATACATATTAATTAGATTTGGAAAATTGTATAAAAATAATTGATCAACACACAATAACTATTTATGGAAATATTATTTCAATTTAGGATAACAAAACCTACCTATCCTTACTATAAAGAACACATCGTTTACTCATTATTTGTTCAATTTTAAATTTATTTTGATGATAATAGGAATTATCGTGGCACAAAATTGAGTTTAAATAATTAATACTTTGGTAGTTAATAGTTGTTCTCCAAAAACTTTAATATCAAGACATAAGTATCATGAAGTAATTAATTTAATTAAAAGTACATGGTTTAACCTACATCAAATGATAATGTTATGTACGTATGAAATTTCGGTATTTATCATAAAAAAACTACATTTTTACTGATTCTGGAAGGTACCCAATCAACCCAAGAGGCACAATAGTCCAAATCAGAAGAACGAAATGAGATTAGTACTGTACCGGCGAATCTCGATTTGTTTTTCCTTCATATAAAATGAAGTTAAAGAAGTGAAAACCTCGGGTTAACAATTAATGTATGTTTATTACAAGTGTAAGTTCGTTCAATTTATTTACACACAAATCTACAGATACATTAAATATTAACAGAATATTAATGAAAAATTCGGTAGTTCAGCATCACAGCAATTCCTAAGTTTACACAACGGTTGCGCAAGTCGATTTTTCGGGGGAAATTTTTTTTTCATATTTTACAAAATGCCCATTTTCACAAGACGCAAATCGAAACCATCGTAATTAGCAAAACTTTTAAGATCGAACAGATTAGAACGGATAAAAATGGGTACTTACTTTACTGGAAACTTGATGGAAGTATAACACTACGTTAACAGAACACTCGGAAAAAAGAGACAGCGTTAGGAATTGTTATTTGGCTAGCGAACAAGTTACAAGCATTGAGGTTATTTCTTTACAGTGTGGCCAATGTCAGTGGCGAGTAATTTCGTTTCCCGCCTATCGTCGGACGTCCGATAGTAGAAAATATCTATTGTTCTGTACATAAGCGTGTGAAACGATTGAATATTGCCTTCTCCGCGGCGAACAAATTTGTCAGGGCAATTATTAAAATTGTCGTAATTAAAACAACAATTGTAATAACAACAATGAGATCCACTTTCGGTGATTGGCCGTAGTTTTCGTACCGCCAACTCTGCAAGCTCTGTTTTACGCATGATTACTCTTATCAAAATATTTGTTAACAATAACATTTACAACTTTTTGTTTTGATATTCTCGAAAACAAACCAAGACGGTATAAGACGACGACGTGTTAACAACAACTGTTAACTACTGTTAACGCGAGATGTCGACCGCGGATCGTCTTCGGTGGCTGGTGTTTTACTGATTATAAGTAGGTGTTTAAATATATTACCATTTACTAAGTGACAACTTGTAACTAGGCAGGAACTCGTCTGTATTGTTATGCAGCGGACGCCTGCAGTACTGCAGTGTGCACAGTTGTACACATAAAACGTACAAAATACACTTGATGGACCAGAACATTTTTACTTAATTAACATACCGTTTTATTTATTTATGCAAATCTATGTTTTAGATAATATGCTTGTTGCATTCGTCAGCACGTCAGACGTGTAAATTATTTTCTCATTTAAAATGGGTCAGGTTCACTTGGATACAAATAAAATACACCGCAGATACATCATATTATGAATTTCGAAGATGGTCCATACCACGGTCCACTAATAGTTTTTATTTAATCATTCAACTTACTCTATAAATCGATCAAAAAAAATTTCAAAATGACAGACTACTCAAGATTTGAAGACGATATTATTGTGAACTCATATCATGCCCAATCGCCTAGTAAGTTTTTCTTTTTTTGTATTAATTGTTTATATTACAATATGATATATTTTCATAGACCGCAATGGAGACGTACCATTAAGTATTAATGATTCAGCAATACCTAATGAAGATGGTGAAAATATAGATTTAAGAAATCACTTTGACGGTCGCCTGGATGTGATATTTAGTGATGGTGATCGTAGAATAGATGTAAATCAATTTTGGGAGATGAACTACCATGAAGCATCTATATTTCTAGAAGTAAACTATTTTAATGATAGAGTTTTCGACTGTTCATATATTTAATAATCTAAAATTAATTAGGAAGGAGAAAATAATGAAAAATTTGATTCTCATCCACATGAACCTGAAGCGCTTCCAGCTTACTTATTGGTACACAATGACTGGTACTATGGAATGGATTTGGCTACATCTCTAGTTTTAATTGTTCTAGCATTTGCAGAGGATCCAGCTACACCGCCATTTGAAGTAAAATATAATTCTACATGTTCATTATTACTATTCTCATTATTTATTATACCATAGATGCCAGTTGCTCTACACAGTATTATTGAACTATTTGCCCTAGCAGTGATTGGTCTTGGTTTAGCATTAAAACTTAGATGGATGGGTTGGTTAACAATTTTGAAACATAAACGAACCATGTTAAAAGTAGGTGTAACTAATTCAACAGTTATGAATAGTTCAATACTTGATATTATTTTTTTACTTATCGACAGCTGCTATATTTATTAATTTATTTTTATATTATTTTAGTGCATAACATTGACAATAATGATTGTTGAGGCATTTGTAGTGTTGATACGTCAAACCTCTCATTTTCGAGTATCAAGAGCATTACGACCAATTTTTTTGGTTGATACTCATTACCTGGGTGGTGTTCGGCGTTTTATTCGACAAATACTCCAATCATTACCTCCAATATTTGATATGTTGTTGTTGATATTTTTTTTTGTTACTGTATACTCCGTGCTTGGCTATTATTTATTCAAAAGTACTACAGATGTACACAACCATTTTGACACTTTGTTTAATAGCTTTGTCAACATGTTTGTTTTGTTAACTACAGCCAAGTTAGTAGGGTTTTTTTTAATAATATATATTTAACTGAAGTATATCACCGGTATATTTTAGTTTTCCAGATATCATGATGCCAGCTTATTCAAAATCCAAGTGGTACTCTCTCTTCTTTATTTCGTACTTATGCATTGTGTTATATCTCCTAATGAATTTGGTAAATAACTTTAAATAATTATAATTAGTAAACTAAACTGCTAAATTATAAATGTTATATTTATTTTAGATGTTGGCCGTGGTTTATGAAACTTTCACTAGTATTGAAAGAGATAAGTTCCGAAAATTACTTTTGCACAAACGTCAAGCATGTAAAAATGCATTTAAACTACTTTTGACTAAAGAAAATCCTAACCAAATGGAATTTCCTCAGTTTGAAGGAGTAATGAGATATTATGCCCCCAAAAAAGGTAAAATTAAATCAATACTATTTAATTGTTGGATACTTGCTTATCATCATTGTTTTATTCACAGGAAACCGAGATTTATTAGTGATGTTTAGATATTTGAACACAAGTGGAACAGGTTCATTGACCATTGAAGAATTTTATGGGATATACGACTCTGTAATGATGACTTGGCAACCACAAGCCATAGATACACCTTGGTATTTCACTGCATCCCCTGCAGTACAAAGAATTTGTCAAACTGCAAACTCAATCATTTCGTGGCCATACTTTGATCATATATTTTGTAAAAAAAAATGATATATTTTATATTATCTCTAAGCTTATTATTATATATGTGATTTTAATTTTAGATGTTTTAACTACTTTGAATGGTATTGCAATGATTGAACGAGGAATGCAATCTTATCCAAGCTTACAAACCTCAGTACTTGCATTTAGTGCAGGATGGGACACTTGCTTCTTCTTAGCATGTATTAAAATAGTTTAATTATTAATCATTTAGCAGATTTTATTCTTTCAAAAAATCTTGTATTGTAGGTTTCACTCTAGAAGTAGCGTTGAAGACACTTGGCATGGGATTAGAACGTTATTTTTCATCCGGCTGGAATTTATATGACTTTGTTGTGACCTTGGGAGGTTTGATTGCTGTCATATCACTACGCCTATTTCCAGATTTTGTCTATGTAGTCGTTTTTAGACCGCTTAAGTTGTTGCGACTCTTCAAATTGAAGAAACGCTATCGAGACATTATTGGTACTATGGCAATTTTATCACCTCTAATAAAATCTGCTGGATGTGTTATGCTCGTCATGTATTATTTTTTTGCCATAATTGGAATGGAACTGTTTGCTGGTTATGATATGAGAAATTGTTGCAAGTAATTAACATAACTTTAACATTATAAGTTAAATGTTTAATTTTATAAAATATATTTATTTATTTTTTTGTTTGTTTTAATATAGTGGCACAAACATTGAAACTTATTATAAATACACACCTGACAAATCTGGATATTATTATTTAAACACGTTTCCCAATTTGGCTGTCAGTCTTGTAACATTATTCGAATTGACGGTTGTCAATAACTGGTTTGTTGTGATGAATGGATATGCGACAAAAGTTCATGCTGCTAGTCGAGCATACTTTGTATTATTCTATCTCTTCACTATGGTTGTGTTAACTATAGTGGTTGCATCAGTTCTTGAAGCTTTCAGGTTCCGAATTCAATATAAAAAGCAAACTACAAAACGAGATGGTAATAATTATTTTTATTTTTGATGATATTATAAATACAAAATGCTAATTATAAACTATAAAACTTAATGTAGAGGAAAAATTACTCCACGAGGAAATTGAATTAAAGTGGGAAGATGTTATGAATTATGTAAAAGATTTCCAAGCATTGCAAAAATACCGATCAGATATGTTTGTTGGAGTTGTAAGTACTAATATAAATACTAACTTTAGTAATTAGTAGTGTGTATTTATAATTTTAAAATATTTAGGGTAAAATATCATTTCTGGGAAGTCGACCAAGAAATCGTCAAGTATTACAGCGACGAATGTATAGACATGAAATTGAACAATGGATGCAAGAAGCTGCTGCTATTGATAAACGTCTTTAAACATAAGTTTCTAAACACTGAAGAAAACGAATTAAACTGATGGGGTCAATTTAAAGGTAGCTTACTTATTCACATTTGTCATACAAGGAAATAACAACTAACAATTTTACTGCAATAATTTATTATTTACCTATGCTAATGATTTTTCATTTAAAACATGTAGGTATAACACCTGAAATTAAAATATTTTTTTTTAAGTTCTATGAAAATTAGCTTTTTAAAATCACACTTTGTTTGTATGTCCATTTAATATCATACATGTCTTATGATACTTATCTTACGAGTTCTCAAAGTACTTATGGAAATTTTTGAAGATATCAATGTCATTTTAGTGCTGTTAATGAGTTACCGACAAAAGTATTACACTATACAGTATTGATAAAATTAGCCTGTGATTATAGTATTATTCCGAACAAAAATGAACAAGTATTCTGTTACTATTATTTTAGTTTTTTATTTATTATTATTGTTTTCTTTTTACTAATATTATTTATTTCTGTTATGAATCAAACGTTTTGCCTGTGATTTACATTTTATTACATTAAATATTGAGTATACCTTGTTTAGTTCAATACAAAGTTGAATTTTATTGACAAAATAATAAACATTATACCTAACTGTGAATAATAATATTTATCTGATAACTTAAAAAAACTTTAGACCGTAAATTTAAAACACCTATGCTGGCTTGTATGAAAAATTAATTAATTTAATGTACCAATCATGGGCCACTGAATCATGTTTAAGGGACCATTAGCTCATTATTGATTCAGTAAATGTTAAGTGGTAGTTCATGCATCCCGGCACTAAACTCAAGAGTTAGAGAACTAATATGTAAATTCTGAGTAGATCTATACTTTATAATTCATTGGCTATGTGTAATTTACCCATTCTTTTTTCTTTGGGATTATGGGTTTAATATTTATTCATAACTCTAAGTTTTAAAGAAAAACTATTAATTACTCATCTGCCTATGTATGACAGTAAAAACGATGTTAATAATTGAATATTTGTTTAAAAAAAAACATATAATTGTTATAAACCGGTGATATAAAACATGTTATTAAATATTTAATACTTTATGTTTATACACTATTATTATCACTCTTGGAATGTATAATGACTAATGCCCTCCACAGTAAATACAGAGTATGTAACCATTTTAATGTTTTTTTTTCAAATGTATAACTTTATATCTAGTTAATATTTTTGAAAAATTATTCATGGATTAGAAAGCCACGATTATGATATATCATATTGATTCTTAGTTTACATAAAGTGAACAAAAAAAATGTGTTTTTTAAAAATCGAAGATAATAATGTAGATAAGTATTTTAAAAGTTAAATTACTTATTTCCATCAAGTATTAAAATAGTTAGGTATCTAAGTCTTAAAGTAGGTGGGCAAGTTTAATTTAGAATGGCAAACATATAGAGCACCGTGTAAATAATTTTTTAACCAAACATTATTGCATATTTATGTTAGTTCAACTAGTGACACATAATACTTAATAACAACATAAATTAGTATATATCTGAATAGTATAGTTAATCACGTTTTTATTTCGTTGAATTTTATCTGTATCATTTATTATATAAGTTTAACCTCTCACTTATCAAATGATATTGTCTTAGGCAGTTATCATTATGTTTGTGTACTTTCGCAAAATGTAAAAATAATTGTTGCTATTTAAGTGAGGCCATAATCATTGACACTTTCTTAAGTTTTTAAATCACATAACTAAAATACAGTTATAAGCATATAATATTATTATAATATATTTATATATAAATTATACCTATGGGCTATGTTTAATTATAATGTAAACCAACAAAATAGATTTAACCATTAAGTATTTGATCTTTTGGCAATTATGGTAGCTGTGATCATGTAGTATTATTAACTATTATTAATATATTTATATATGGCAGTGCAAACTAAGATTTTTAAGTCTTCCTTGCAATTTTTCGAATAGAATGATTATACAAGTTCCTAAAGATTGAAAAAAATGAATATATCAATTAGTATTGACTTGAGTATTTTTTAAAAACCACTGAAACTTTTAATGCAAAATCTTATGAATTTTAATTTGATGAATGTATTTGAATAATATCTGTATAGTAGTTCTCCACTATTATTTATAAAAAATTAAAAATTCATAACCATCGGACATAGTTGTCACTATATTAGTAGTTCTAAGTATAAGTTATATATGTACCTAATATTAATATTTAATTTTAATGTATTTTATAAAAGCATGTATAATATTTCAATTTTAAGAGTACCTGAAAAGATAAAACTTAAATAAACACATTTTAAATGTTATATCTAATTAGTTTATCTAAATAAGTTTATTTTGTTCATTTTTTTTTTATAGTATTATATTTTGCAATAGCAAGTAGTAATGACTAATGACTAGTTTTAAAATTTTACTGTATGTAGAAGTACCTAATATTGTGGTTGTTGACTCACTTTATTTTATTTTGTTTGTTACATTTTGTGATTAATAAATTATATACATAACATATTAAACCAAGTATTATTTCTTAATAAAAAGTATGCACGTCCATTCTTCTATTCCCCAAATTTTAGTGAGTTATGTTACATAAGCAACATTAATGCTATCTGACCAGGACTGTCAATCATGGGTGAGTGCATAACGGCTAACACCTTAGCCTTCATCCTTGAATTTTTAATGTAAGGTAGGCAATAATTGTGTAATTTTAGATTTTGAGCGGAGCGAGGTAGCTTGTGGTCTTACAATAATGTTTATTATTATTTATTTAATTTCTAAAATCTTTAATATTATTAAACTGCTATTAAAAAATTTCATGAGGAGTCGTGTGTTAAATTTACAGGCTTTAAGATCCATCAACATTTTTTTATAAAACAGAAAAAAAATTTAAAATTGCAAATATTTATATATAATTAAGTCAAAATATTTTGCAAATATTATCATATTATACAGAAAATTCTACATTAAAACATCCGGTTTTGTCGAAAACTAATAAATTATGCATACAAATTCCCGATTTTCCTTAGTTTTTTTTCCCCGACGCTTTTGAAAACTACTATTATTTTTCAATTTTGACCTCTCGAATGCACCACTACAAGAAAGTTGAAAATCGAAGCATTATTTCGACTACTTATCGTGTACACAGACCAGAAAAAATCTACACATCATTGTAATAGGTAGCATACATTTTTTTGCTCCCAATTACGTGTCAACTTTCATTGGCGACCCAGGGCAATAATATTTGGCACCTATATATTAAACAAACATATATTATTAAAAATGTGTCGCCTTTTAAAATGTTAAAACATTTGTCGCCCTAGAGTACGGCTCTGATCGCTCCCCCTCAGAATCTAAAAAGAATAGTAATCATTGTGAAATTATTAAAAGGTGATTGGGTAGTTGGCTTTATGAGGCAGGCTTGCTCATTCAGTTTCAGAAACTCAGGCCATCAAAAAGTACGATATGATATTATTATGTAAACTACAGAGTCCCGTTATATTATTTGTATAATTTTGTTGACTGAACTCGGTGCCGGATCTTGAACTCTGAGGGCCCTAGTGCAAAAGAAAATTTAGGGGCTCCCTTGAAAAACAATTTACAGTATTAATAACAATTATATTTTTACTACAAATCAAATTGCATTATAAATTTATAACCATATTTTAACATACCTATATGTAATATAACATTTAAGAGTGATCTTAAATAATAAATATCTGTGGCTTGGCGTGGCGCGTTGGCTGCTATCAGTTAGGTAAGGTATGCGGAATGCGACTGGGAGTAAGTAACGGCCACAGATACTAGCTCCCGGATGGGTGACCACCCGGGTTCACAGTAGTTAAAAACCTTGCCACACATACACGTGTTTGCTACCTACCGTAACAACCGTTAAAACAATCGTAAAATCAACCTACCGTACCAATCTTACCCCTAGGTACCACAGTTCGTAACCCCTACAACAGCTAATGGCCATAGTCGCCGGGTTTAAGTTCAATAAAAAAAAAAAATAATAATAATAATAATAATAATAATAAATAATTTATATAACATGATTATTACATAAATATCTAAAATATTCTATTATAAGAAATATCTTTTCTCGATTTTCCTTGGCAAAATTGTCAATTATTTTCTCAATATTTAGATTTTTAGTTCGTTCTTTCTCTATATTTGAAATTGCTATACTAGATAAACGCACTCGTCCACATGCGATTCTTAAGCAATTTTTTATTAGTCTTAGTTTGGAAAATGATTGTTTTGCTCCTGCCACTACAGTGATTATAAGAAAAATGATGCAAGCTCCTAAAACGTCTGGAAAACTACGTAGGTACGCAATAAATCGTTATTTATATTAAAGCTACCCAAATATTTTATTATTTTTAGTTTTCATTTTTTATTTTATATTTTTTAAGTTGACATTTGTCGTGGAAAGTCCGAATTAATTCTTTATATATGTTGAACCAAAATCGTGTGATGCTTTAATACCAAATTTTATTTTCATTCGAAAATCATTTCGGCGGGTCGTCGCAGTACCTACCTAGTATTACGAAAAAACAATGTAGCGTGTTCATACAACAACAATAACAAAAACTATAGTTATTAATATTATCGTTTTAAATTCTGAGTCAAGCGATGAATGGATTGATTTTATAATAACGCGTGCGTGTTTTCTTGGATTCATTTTTCTTCTTTTATCACATTTTGTGGCAGAAAAAATGTCACCACTCCGGTAAACTATTATACTCTCTGCACGTGGCCAATGCCTTCAATGTATTTCATTGAGATTTGGTACGTAACAAAACAATGTTTGGTTAATATTCTTTGTGGGACCCACGTGAACACGATCGATCTTTGTTCAGTGGGGCCATTATTCTGTTGAAATAAATGAAATCGTACTCTTTAATACGAAAAATAAGAAACAACATTTTACTGTGTATAGAAGAAATAATTTTATTACATAATCTCACGAAAGATAGAAAACCAATGCTTAGTGCTTTAAAATTTTGAACGCCGAAAAATTTAATATATTATAATATGATACAAAAAAAGTAACAAAAAACAATAAATAATAACTTAAATGAAAAAAAAGGCATCGGACAAGACGAGGCGTTGTGGGGGGTACGTGATGGCGAGTTGGCGGTGCTGATGATATTGGTAACTGGTATATGGCCACTGGTCACCTCTACACCGTTCTCACGGGCGGTCCTGCGGGGCGGACGAGAGTCGCGGGCGCGTTTTCTCGGGACGCTAAGACGACCATGGCAGTGGGCGGACCTCGGCCACGACGGCTGCGAGATGAGCGACGACGGTTGGCGACGAGAGGCTAGTGCGCGATGTCGTGCGCTGCTTGACGGTGCTGCAGAAGACGATTATTGTGCCGGCGACGACGGTGACTTGCAAAGCTCGGAGCGAGCTATAGTGACGAGGACTATAATCTCGGTGCAGCTGTGGAATCGGCGGCATTGGGACTCGGCCGGCGCGGGATCGGACCACTGGGCGAAAATGGGAGAGAATCTGCGGACAGCATCGCAACGCGCCGCTGTCCTGATACTCTCCGTGGTTTTCGCCTTGGCGTCTCGTCGCCACGGAGTCGCGCAGCGCCACGAAACGTTTCGTTTCATCGAGCCCGGCGCCGCTGACGTCCGTGGCGTTCCTAGCTACCCTGTAATCATAGTCATCCGTCACTCACCCGCCGTGAGCTCTGAGGCCTCCGTCGCCGCCGTCACGAGTCGTCTTCGTGCAGCACTGCATTCGTCTCTGCGCAGGTACCGTCATCGGGGACGGCGTCGTTGTCCGCGCCGGTACCACAAGCCTCCGTCGTCGTCGCTCCCGGACCGAAGCAGCCGGGCGCCCGCCGCGCCGCCAGAGGGTCTCGCGTGTACCTGCGACCTCGAGCGCGCAACGTCCGCGATCCCGTCGCGCTACCGCAGGATGGCCGGAGAACGTGTGTCGGTGACTTACCGCCGATCACCGCCTAAATGTGCACCGTCGCGTACCTATTACCTCGACCCCACGTCGCCTCGCCTTGTCCGCTGCCCTCAGCCAGGGGGGAAACTTTCGGACGGTTTCACTTCGGGGGACAACAGCATAACAACACGCGTGCGGCTCTCGTTATGCCTCTCCACGCTGAGGAGACAACTCTCGCCGTTCCACTGCGCGGAGCTGCGCGTATTTCTGTTTTGACCCCCGGGTCCAGCCAACCGATCAAATTTCCAAAACTGTTTCTGACTTCTAGTCCCCTGGCCGGCGTGGCGTCCCTCGCATCGCCACTTCGCTCCTTTTCCGCGGTTCCCTGCACGGTCGGCGCGACCACCACGTCGTCTCTGATCGGTTCTGCAACCGGTTCTGCTGTTCTGCAATAAGAATTGTCGGCCGGTTGATTGACGTCGAACGGAGCGCAGTCGTCGCCCGCGAAGCGTGTCGCGTAGAACAAAAGTCCCTCTAGATCCCCGATGGTCGGTTCCTTGTCGACGTCGTCGAATCTGCTCAGTTCTTCTTCCATCATTTCGTATTCGACGTTGCTGATGATCTTGCCCAACATGTGCTTGATGGTTGTTTCGATTGTCATTTCGTTGTTATGCGATGCAGCCATTTTTTTTTTTACAGGTTTTTCGTCCGCGTTTAGGTGTCAGAGTTGCAAATGTGCCGATTTCCGGATTTCTTCCTGGGCCGTCGACGATGATTTAAAACAAACATCGTTTATTTGTGGCCAGCGAGTTACTCCATCACATTATAAATCGACCGACATCTGCAGCTGGATTTCGGGCCCGTTTATTTTTCCAAACGCCATTATTATTATTATTATTGGTATACCAACTGTGTATACTTACGCAGAGGATAATACTTATAATTGTATTAAAATATTTTAACGAGAATTTATAATATATCGATCTGCATTATAATATATATATATATTTTTTTTTTTTTATTGATCTCAAAAAAAAATTAACATCGACAGCAAAGGCCATTAGTTTACAAATAAACATTAATTAAATACTAAATACTAACATTTTTTTTTTTTTATATAAGATTGAACAATTTGGTTTGTTTCATAAACTTTATTAAATCAATGTTTTTTTCATGATTGGGTCCGAGTGAAGAGTCTAGGTTGTAGGATATCTTATGTGTGGTCCGCTCTTGGTTGAACATTAAAAATATATATATTATACTGTCGTTTATGCTCGTTTTATACTTTAAAAGGTATGGTTTTTGGATTCCGAACGGAACGATCAATATACGTATTGCGATTTTATACAATATTATTGTTTTTCGTATGTGTTTTGTGGTGTATATCGCGTTTTGTAGTAGAAAAAATGCTTTGATCTTCAACATTGGGGATGATTTCTAATCAAGTTGGATCTAGTCAGTACTATAGGTATTTTAAAGGGCGAAATTGCAGAAAATTAAAAGTTCTTTTCTTAATAATATAAGGAAAAACGACGGAAAACGAGGGAAAATCTTTTTATGAACATCTTCCATATATTATATATGGTATAATTTTCTAACGGCTATTTTAGAGGTTTTTAATTTTCTATTTTAGGTTCTGAGCGAGCGATTCAGTGGCGCAACTTGATAATAAGGGGCCCATGTTAACATTTAGATACCTGCTAGCAAGAATGAAATACAGTCATACATTATTGTAACTCTAAAAAATATTGTTTTATCACATATAATAGTTGATAATAGGTATACCTAATTTTACACAGATTTCTCGCATGGGTACTGTAATTCGAATTCTCCAAACTTAAAAGAGGAAATACATTATTATTTAGTGTTATTATATTAAAATAAATAAACTATATATGACATATATTATATATATTATTTGTATTATATCATAGTCCGGGCCAAAGATTTGTATTTTCAATAAATATATTTGTTGTACAAAATATACATAGGTACCATATTTCAACCATATAACAAATTGCAACCATTTAGATTGACAAAAAAAAATTTATTTTATTTTTTCGTATGCTAAAAAAAATCATGTGTGAGCTACCTTTTACCTATCTACAGCCTATATGAGTTGAAAAATCAAGCTATATACACCCTCCAAGTTTCAAGTAATAATCTATTGAAATTTGAAATAACTTTTGTTTAACACGGACATTTTTTGAGACTATTAACTTCGGATAAACCGACATCCAATTTTAGTTGTACCTATAACCCGGTTTCGCCCGCCAAAAAATGAAAAAATACAAAATTTAGATTATATGAGTGTATCTTGGTTTTGGTGTACCTACCTACCTAGGCACCTCAGTTTGCAGATAAATTTAGGTAGCTTTGCGAACTAAATCGACGTTAATATCCAAATGTAATCGGGTAAAAATGTATTCAAATGTAATCATTATCAGATAGCACTATAGCAGCTACAATGCTAGATAATTGAGTATATACCTACTCATACCTATAAGATAAAAATTTCATGTTAAACACAACTTATAAAAACTATATTCTGACACAGATTTTACAAATAGTGATAGTGTAGTAGATTATAAAAATTATTTTTAAGAATGAATAATATTGAACAAAATTTAATTGACTTACAAAATATTGCATATTATTGTGATTTTGATTTTGATTTAGCACTAAATAAAAATATTATTGTCATACAAGTATGTGCTATTATAAATAAATAAACATAATTTAAAAATAATAATAATAATTAGATCAATTAAAAGTATAACATATATTTTATATGAAAAATAAATACTACATTCATTTGCACATACTATTATAATAGTATATACTGTGATTTTGTGATAGAAAAAATATAAAGCAGTGCGATGCATGTTTAAAAAAAAAAAATTATAAAACAAATTGAATTGATATGTCACACATTAACTTTATATTCCACTGATATAATAAACACGCAATGTAAAGTAACAAACATCACGACTTTTGTGCAATTGGATCTGTTAAATACGACATTGATGTTTAACGCAAACAATTATTTGCGTGCTAAGATTGATCCAACATTTTTAACTTAAATAATAATTTCAACTTTTAATATTGTTCTTTCGGTAAATATTCGGGAAACATAATTACATTCCACATCGCACCTGAGCCTGCAGTCAACAACGCATAAACGATAAGACGCGACCAACATAATTTTTTTTCCCGCACGGACGGACGTCAAGATTTCGTAAAGTGTATAATATTATACTCCCAACAACTAGACCAGCAACAATAGTACGAGCTAAATATGCGTCACATGACCGATCTAAAAACATTATAATTAGATTGATAGGGCAAGCTTTGAGTAAAAATAAATATCATTATTTGCATACCTGATGATTGTCAACGTCAACAAAATAGCGACATTGTAAAATATAGACGATCCAAAATCAAAAGTAATTAGAAAAGCAAACACCAAGAGTTGGTAAATAGCACACTCCATTTCAGGCCAGCGACACTACATTTCTGCACCAATTCGCCATAATATCGTATCCTCCCCTCCTCGTTTATTATTGTGCTTGTTGTATTTGTTTTTCCCCTTAGATTTCCTTGTATTATCTCAATTGGTCAAATTGTTTACATTTTTTTCTTCGTTGTTCTCCCATTTGTTATGAACATAACAATGTAAAATATTATCGATGACAGCCAATAATGTGCTAATTTTTTTTCAATCGAAATACCGTTTCCTTTTTGAAAATAACTGTTTATACCTTTTCGTATTGTTTTTGCAATAAGTATTATTTTTTTTTTTTTTTAACACACATTTTTGTGACCACAAAAAATATTGTCTTTTTTTTTCTTCGTTTTGTCGAGTGTATAATCAATTGTTACAGATTTAACGACTAAAAAATCGTGAAAATGTACAAAAAAAAATCACGTTAGTCGATCATGCAAGGTATAAATGACGGTAGACCTGCAGTATAAACTCTACACGCGGATATTTATAATATGTTCCACGAAATATTTTAGACATCATAATAACACCAAAGGCGACGAAAACTGCTGAAAATATCATAAAATGTAACGCGTTACAACGGCGGATACAACACGGACAGTAATATGAACCATACAAGGATTGTACGATAAAGTAATAGTATGTATTGTGTAGAACGCGTGAACGTCAATATAGTTTTGAATAGTTCATACAAAATTCAAAATTGGATTTTACGTACCTATAGCCATATGGCTGCATGTCGAAAAATAATATTGTTTGAAAACATTTCGGAAAATTTTATTTTGCTATTTCATTTTTTTTATATTAAATTTATATTTTAATATTGTAAATAAATTATACCATAAGTCTACGAGTCATTTTATCATTTAACGTTGATTGATATAAATAAATCGTATGTGATAGTATTACAATAATATATGGGACCCCTGATTGTGTCGGGGCCTGGGGCTGCAGCCCTCCATGCCCCCACACCCCAAGCGTAAGGCTCTGCAGGTTATTAATAATAAGTAATAACAAATAAGGAATAACTTTAATTATGACATTTTGTAATATTTAAGCATTTTATGAACATTATTTTTACACCTTTGTAAAAGTGAGGATATTATAGTCGTATAATACATACAAAAAAAACTGTACCTACTCGAATATCTGCATTATATATCAAATTAGAACTACTTATTTTCCAATTAATAAACAGACTATAGGTGTAATATTGTGTTTATTTTTATAAATAAAACGACGTATAGGCACAGCATTCATAAAATATAATTTCAGTTTGACAGTTGTTTTGGTAAAAAATATATAGGTACTTTTTAATGATTAATAGAAAAAAAATAAAAAATAGCTAAGTTAGTTAGTAAAAGAGTTGAATAGCCTAGTGTGTAATTTTGTAATGCTCAAGTAGTGTGTAATCATAGACTTTTCAACTTAGAAGGTTAATGTGTGCACTCTAGTAAAATTTTTATTTTTGCCGTGTTCTGATGCAAAATATATGAAAAAATTAATACCTATCTACCTGAACTTCCTAATCGTATTTCAATAGAATGGCCTACCTAAGGTCCTAAGCAATGTTACGGTTTATGTTTTTATATCAAATATAAATAAGATACAATTTTAAATGTAAGTGCACAATTTATTTTCTTAGCCGTTTTACTATGAAACATATAATTTTGTTAAAAATCGCAGAATTCAATATCATGATCTATGTTTAACATTTTCAGGTGGTAGTTAGTAGTTTGTAAATAAAAACACAAAGGTACACCCACATATTTTTTTTGTTTGGTTTATATATATAAATATAGTTGATGCCTTATAAGCTATAAGTATATTTATTCCTACGCCCCTTAGAGGCGGCCAGTACAGGCCTGGGTATCAAATAACTTATCAAATGTAATTACATACATTTTTTAATGAAAACAAATTTGGTTTTATAGTAACCTAAAAAATGTAATTGACTTACACAGTATTACATATTATTATTATTTTGATTTAGCTATAAAAAAAATATTTTTGTCATACAAGTATATGCTATTAATAAATAAACATAATTAAAAAAAAATATTATAATATTTGATTGAATAAAAGTAGAAAATATATTTTATATGAAAAATAAATACTAAATTTGTTTGTACATAGTATAATAGTATATAGTGTAGTCTTGTGATAAAAAAAATATGTAGCAATGCAATGCATGTTAAAAAAAAAAAATATTATAAAAAAATATAAAACAAATTGAATTGATACATCACACATTAACTTATATATTTAACCAATATAATAAACACACAATATAAAGTAACAAAGCATACATTTTGTGAAATTAGATTTGTTAAATAAAATATTGATATTTAATACAAACATAAATAAACATTTAAGTTTAATTTTTACAAAAATCAAAGTAAAAAAAATTAAAAATATATTTGTGTGCCAAGATTGATCCAAAATTTTTAACTTAATACTAATTTCAACTTTTAATACTGTTCTTTTGAAAAATATTCAGGAAACATTACATTCCACATCACACCTGAGCCTGTCAACAACACATAAATGACAAAACACGACCAACATAATTTTTTTTCCCACGGACGGACGTTAAGATTTCGTAAAGTGTATACTCCAACAAGTAGACCAGCAATAGCACCAGCTAAATGTGCAGTGTAACCAATCTAAAAATATTATAATTTGATTAATATAACTAGCTTCAAGAAAAAAAATATCATTTACATACCTGATTGTCAACGTTAACAAAATAGCGATTGTAAATAGACGATCCAAAATCAAAAGTAATTAGAAAAGCAAATACCAAGAGTTGGTAAATAGCACACTCCATTTCAGACCAATTCTGTAAAATTAATTTGTACAGAATATAAATTAATCATACTCTTAAATTAATATATTTTTATTTATTTTACATAATCAATTTAAATTACATTACAATGATGGAATAAACAAAAAATAGTTTTAAGTACACTCACAATAATTATAGTAGCTACGTGTGCTGTGATCAAAGCATAAACGCCTCCAGAAGCACCAGCCAAATAAACTGAAGGATCAGTTACTGACGTAGCTAGTGAACCAGCTAAAACTCCGGATAAATAAATTAACACTACTCTCCAACCACGATGAACCATCTCCAATGGTACTCCAAGTAATAGCTGAACAATTAAATTTACTATCAAATGAGTCTGTCTGAAATCATAATTATTCTAAAGTCAGTACGTCTAAACTTCATTAAGTGTAGTCTGTATCCGACAAAGTGCTAAGTATATTATATTAAGAAGAGCTAACCCATTTAACCAGTTTTCTAAATATATATTCCTAACATGATATGTGTTAATCTTGTCCGTGATGAAAATGATTTTTTTTCACAAGATAAAAGTAAAAGTACAACTGAAATATGCAACGAATTGTAGATATTGAGAAAAAAAATATTTAATGCATTCAATTTGTTATAGGGTTTAATATAAATTTTATTTAAATATTGATGCTGTAAATCAACCTCTGTTATTACTATGTAATAGCTTTAAACATAGTTTTTGTAAGAATCCACAAGATTATGAAGGTTCACTTGAGCAACCAACTAGGTATTATATTTTGTTTGTGATTATTGAAATTATAGTTTAGCGTCATTAGGAGTAAAAGCATGGGACAGCAAGCACCTTAAATACAATTTTTAAATTAGCGGATAAAATAATAAAATTGGTATGGTAGTAACTGCTAACCGCTCGCTATTTCGTAATGACACGTATGGTTTAGCTGCTGGACAATAGCATCAATAAATGGAACAAAAAAACTTATTTTGTAATAGTATTTTAGATTTTCCTTTGGAATGTTATACCGGTGTTTGGTAGTATAAAAATTCTCAACATTTTGATTTCAGTATCTAATTGGTTGCATCTTGTATTCTTGTGTGAGCAGTAACTTTTTACTACCATTTATAAATGATAAAATATCCATGAAATAAATTCATATCAATTAAATTGTTTGCATTTATTCAATCCTTATGGGGAGAGTGGGGAAGTCAAGACCCAGAGTCTATCCCTTTGGTTGCACCACTGAAAAGAACTATTTTAGTTTGTAAAAAAACTTACCCAACATGAACAAACATATAGGTCAGAAACCGCCAAGCTTCACGTCTACGATGAGGATTGTAAATAAACATTGAAGCCATAGGGCCTTGGATTGACTCAGTTGTTTTCAATTTTAAAACATCCCAAGTGAAAATTAATACCTATGTATAAAAAATATATATAGTAGTTACTAATCTATGTATTATAATAATGTTATGTATCAAAGTCGGACCGTCTGAGACCTATATATTGTATAAGCCAATATTACTTAGCAAATATTAATAATAAAATTACCTAATTTTCATAATGGTGAATATTTTAATTTTTTAATTCATTCTATTATATTTTTAAGAAGAATATTTACTTACTTCAACCAGACTAACAATAACCATACACAATGCTGGTGGATTGCAAGAGTATTCATCTTCATAATCCCCATCAGTACGATCCACTCCTGCAGTCCGCAATCTAGGAGGTCCTCTTGGTACAATTGTATAATGGATGTATTTGCTAAACAAATTTGTAGTCAAACTTTTAGCTATAGGTTCTTCTTCCATCTAAACATATTCAAAATCATGAATTTATAAACTTTGCAGAGAATTCATAAAATATAAGTAAATGATTTTACTAACCAAATGTAAAAATTCTCTAAAGTTAATATATCCATCTTGATTGTGATCAGCTTTATTAGCGATTATTGCCAAAACTTTAGGAGGTATATTGTATTGTTCACCAGCTCCTTGTTTTAAGACATGATGCAACTCGTTAATAGATATTTTACCATCACGGTTTCTGTCAAACTAATAATATTTTCAAATACAATATTATAATTATTTGAAAAAAATAAAGACAAAGTTTGCAATTAATACTTACGCGGTTAAATAACATCTCCCATTGCTGAAATAACAAATCATAACCAATTAAATTAAGGTAAAAATATCTTAATAACGATTTACAGTTTAAATAAACATAAGAAATAATAATTTTCACATCATTCATTTTGGTATAAAACATTGATTATAATTATTTATAAATGTATCCAATATTAGGTATCTGATAATTTTTCCAAAAAATTGCTTTGAAGCTGAACTACATTGTTATGCCGATTTTCAATATATTTTTTCAATAGTAATTAATGTTTATTACAAAGTGATATCATCTTAGTTACAGCTAGTATAGGGGAGTCCGGGGTTTTATGTATTATTTTTATAAAATATACTTTAGTACATTAGTACTTAATACCAAAAATAGTAGTTAAATAAATACTTCAATATGGTTTGCTAGTTTAAAAAAAAAAGCCATGTGGAAGGATCCATACGCGACGCACCGTACGCACACATTTTCATTTACATTGGTTAAATTCATACGCGCCGCCATCCCAACGATAGTCCCCTCCCCCCTGTAACTACACCACTAATTTTTGCTCCATAAGTTTCATTAACTTGGGCACCACTGTTTACAACTGATGGGCCTATGATTCAAAGGATAGGTATATTATGATATGTGATCTACTAATCTAACATTACATTGCTAATGACTCGTCAAAATTTTGTTTGTTTAAAAAACTAAATTAAAATCACTATGGCCCGTTACGAATTTTCTAAAATTTTCTAAAAAAATTAAAAAATGTATGAGAAAATTTTTAAATTATTTATTTTCATATATTATTTTTATTTAAACTTATGAATTTGTTTAAATGATTATTCTAAAAAATACAATTATAATGATAATAATAAAACTAAAAACTATACAAAAATGTTTTACTCTTATTTGTAATGTGAAATTTGAGCTTGTACTTCTTTTACTAATAATAAAAAATCTGGTTGAAATTTAATGGTTCTAATCCTCAAAATTGAATGAAGGTGTTCATCCGTAAGTCGCGATCTATGAACACCGATTTTGTTTGATTCATTCGAGAAAATATTTGTTCGCATATATACGTCGAGCCAAATACAGTAACCGTTTTCATTATAAAGTCTCTTAAAGCAGGGAAATCTTTGTGTGGAAGTTTTGAATAAAATTTTAAAATATTGTTTTGTTTAATTTTTTGAAATTCATCACAGTAAAATGAATTTGTTTTCAACTCAATAACTTCAAGTTGAAGAGAAGTGTCGACATCATTTTCATAAATATTAAATGGATTTTCAAATAAACGGCACAATTTTTCATGACGTTTAACATCAGAAAATCGAGATGAAAAATCAGGTTGCAACTTCTTTAACATTTCTACAAATTGATTTGTTGAACATAAGGGTTGTGTTTCATTTTTAAACATTTAGCAGTTTTCAAAATGGCTAAATTCACTGCGCTCAATTTGATTAATAAATAATTTTAATTTTGCATCAAATGCTTTAACAGTATTATACATGTCAAATATAAGTTGGCCAGGTCCTTGTAATTTTAAATTTAAAATATTTAAATGTGTTGTTACGTCTGTAAGAAATGCTAAATCCCACAACCAATTATCATCTTTAAGCTCTAAAATTTTTCATTAAAAATTTGGCAATTATTATTATATTTGCGTTTTTTTTCTGTCTGACATTTTCATACGGAAACTTTACAATTAAATATTGTTAACACCAGTGTACTTAATATAACGTACTGATCAAACAAATGTGTACCTCAATTCATAATCTTTTCAATTGACAATAAAAGATAAGAAAGCAAGTCCAATATATAAGATTATTTTTGTACTTTTATACTTTGTGGCCCGCTTGAAGATAATTGTTTACCAAAGTGCCCCGCCAAAGGAAAAAGGTTGGGCATCACTGGTGTAGGAGGTATCAAAGTATGAACTCATAAAGCGTATTATGAGTATGTATTATCTTATTTTCATCATTAGCTAATACTAATACACGGACTAGATAGCTAAACGATTATATTATTGTATGAGTAATTCATAATTATTTATTGTCTAATTAATTATTGTAATTAGTGAATAAATACTACTTAAAGAGATAGTAAAACCACAGTAATGAGTAATACTCAATAGTTAGCGTCACTACAAATTGAAAATGTACAATCTATAAAAAAGAAATAGTATAGGAATGAGTCACCATAACAGTAATCAGCAGTTCCAATTTTGTATGGTTAGCTTTAATATTAAAATTGGAAGGTATATTGATCTATTAGCAACCTCAGAGGTAAGAACATCATTATTTTAGTTCTCTCGTTGGTTTTTAATAATATTTTTATTTTTAAGAGAATTATGAGCATTTTTAAATATTATGTAATACTTTACATAGGTACTCATAATTTGCTATACAATTACAATTTCCCAAAAATATATCAAGAGAACACAGATAACGTAATAAAATAGTCTAATCTGAGTTCAAGACTTTATATATATTATTTTAACTAATTTTTTTAATATAAATTAGGCGTGAATAATAATTAGGTTAATAGGTCCCTGGGGCCTGAACCATTTTATTTTTAATCGACAGATAGGTCTATAGAGGATAAATTGTATATGAGAGGATTTTAATGACTAAGTAGTTTGTTGTGGAATCGTTTATAGTTGATGTTTATGCTTGATCGAGGATGGTCATGTGTAAGGTGTAACTATGACGCATTATTTATTTTAGCTTATAAGTTCATCAAGTCTCCTGGACATCGTCTTTCTACGGTTACCTATTATATCACCGAGATGAATACCTACTGTTCGGCTGTTAATTTTATTTATTTTTAAACAATAGGTAAGTAAATCATAATAATAATTACCGATTCGACGCTGTCCAGTGGTATGCTCTGGAATTGCTGTTGTTGCTGTTGCTGTTGTACAGACATTGTCGACAAATACGAATAGAGACAAAAAGGTAGGTAAAAAAAAAAACTGTAGTTTGGCGAGAGCCGATTGCCGACAGAATGACAGTCGACGGATTGAAATTAATAATAATTACATTCCGTTTTCAAACGATTCGTTGACTATCATCTCAGTATGATAATATGATTGCTTATCAGTCATCGGGCAATGGCCGGCAATGTAAACAAAATATTATGTCAACTTTAACCGTGTGTCCGTGTCAAAAACAATCGTCGCTCGACGACAGTCATACAACTTGACGGTAAACATACATAATACCGTAGAACCAGTAACCACATTAAAACCTACCTATGATAATACGCGTTTACGCACGCCGTTGAGAGAACTCTGCCGTGGAAGTGGAACACAAACACTATAGCCACAGAATATATATAATTTCATATTATATTCTGTGCTATAGCCACTAAGGTAAGTCACTAACGCTAGACCCCCCCAAAATTCAAACTGTGTAAACCATAACTAAGTTTATAGGTCTATGGTGTCAATATATTTTCACTCGTTCATTGCATTTCAAACGCCTTTAAAAATAAGTTCTGCCTGTACATTAGGTTCTTCAGGGCATTTTTTAATACTGAAAAAAAAATTTCAATTTTGATTCAACTATTTTTGAAAAAATTCAAAATAGCCAATTTGTGAATCTGATTAAGAACAATTTATTTTGATAGTAAAAACATTTATCTAAGTCAACTAGTGTTTATTATTGGGAATTTCCTAACATGAGTATATTTTTTAAATTATTTATTAATCATATAATTTCCACAATTTTTGTGATACGTTTAGTACTACGTTTAGTAGTATCATTTTTTTCCAGGTCTTCCTTTTACACCCTGTATGTCCAATCCATTCATTTCTTCTTTATTCGGACATTATTTCCAATACTTCCTCGATAGTTACCAAATATATTATCTGGTATAACTATGAACACAGAACTTGAACCTAGACTTCCTGAAGACTTCTCAACAGATGATCTCGTGTACTTTAAGTTTGCACCAATTACGTCAGTGGACATTGAGCGATCGTTTTCAATGTACAAGACTACTCAGAAACAATCGAAGATCATTTCACTTTGAAAACTTGTACAAACATCTAATTATTCAATGTAACTTTCAAGGTAAATATATGTTTAAAAATATTTAAAATATATAGGTATCATTATTCATTATTAATTATAATTTATAATTTTTTTTTATAACAGAACACTTGCAGAATAAATGAGTACCACAAGTCGTTTACCACAATAATTCCGATGTAATATTATTCAATTTTTTTTTTAATAATAAAAGCTTGATAATTTTTTTTATACAAATGTTTTTTTTCGCATATTTTAGTATTTGTAGTGCATATTTAAGCGCTTATATGAATATTTTTAAGAGCATATTATTGCGCTTATAACAACTTTTTTTAGAGCTATAAGTTATAAGTTATAACCTTATAACTATAGTTAGTATTGTAGTTACCAGTACATAGTTACGGTGGCACGTACCTACGAAGTACGAATATAGATGTACCAATACGAAACCTAACCCAACCTAGCCAATACGAGAAATATCCACATGGCCGAAGATAAGTATATCTAAATTGTCAAGTGCTATAGGTACTAGGCACTAGCCTGTACAAAAGACCAAGACTTGTTACTCTTGGGGCCTGTTTTACAATCATAGTTTAAACCTCGGTTACGACTAACCCACTGATTTTACCGGCCGAATTCGGTGGTTTAACCTTAGTTTAACGATTGCAATACGGGCCCTTAGTAACTTATAGTTACGTTCGTGGTTCGTATACGAATATATGGCGTACGAATACCATAATCATATTAAATTATTATAATATGCACGAACAATATTTGTGCGTCGTACAACTGTACAATATAGACCCCCTATTCCCTAATTTCCAACTGATTACTGAACAGGAATTTTAAAAAAGAATGTATTTAGGGGGGGAAAGTGTACTCTGTTTGCCGGGGTGGCAATTTTTTTAGTCCATTTAAGGGGCGATAAATTTATATTCACAGATATTATTATTATGAGTTAATTCTATTAAAAAATAAATAATTTAATTGCTTCTGTTAAAAGCAATTGTTATAGCTCAAAAATGTATATTGTTTTTATAAATTAGTCGGAAAATAATATATTAATAATTACAAAAATATTTAAAGTAAACTATGAACCAATATCAGAAAAAAATGCAATAATAATAAATAATATTTTCAGTTTATATCTTATTTTTATAACATTAATTAGCTGACCTGTCTGGCGTTGCCCGAGCCCGAGATTGGTTTTTTTTATAAATACCTATATTTGTAAAAAATATGTTATGCCGTATTTCTACTAATTATAATATTATTTAGTAATATAATATACCTATATATAACCAATGTGTGATCACTGGCCACTGATCTATACCCTTTAACTACTTATAGGCTATACTGCAGTTTTAAAAATAAGATATTGCAGTATAATTACACTCTCCAAGTCTCAATAGGAACTTATTGGTATAACTTTTTATTGAACGGTCCTGTAGTTTTTTGAGTCTATTAACTCTGGATTAAAAAACGTGGGTTAAAAATATAGTGACCAAATATCAAAATTATAAGTTAAAACTTTTATATCCGATCGGATTATATAAATATATAATATGTAACCTGATCTGGCAACAATTTATATAGAAAAAATAATATTAATTTCTACTAATTTGCTACCTACTATATTACTATATTGTAATATGTAACCAATGATCGATGGCAATTATTTGTATACCTACACAAATCTAATGAACAAAGGCCTTCCCGTTTTTCCCCTAATTTTATAACAGTAATATAATATGTAACCAATGGTAACCATTTAAATAAACAAAAAATAAATATTCATTTTTCGTGAGCTGAAAAAATATGAATCTTTAAGATATACCTTTAGATATAGGGGGCTTAGATGATTTGAAAATGTTTGTAATTACTATTTATCTATCAATATAAATAATTTGTAAAAATGATACAAGTATAATATAATGAATACTAGTTACTACATATAATAATAATATTACATATAGCTTATATTTTTATAAAACCATATTTAAGGATTATTATCCTTATAGTCGTTAGTACAAACATTTTAATAACTTGAGAAGCTACTTACTAGAATTTTGATTAAAACACATCAACATTTTCAAGAAAATTACATGCTAAATAATTTGCAGTAAACGAGGATGGGGGGTCTAAATTGATGAACAGCGAAGTTTGAATTGTCACAGAGTACTACTTAAGTTATACAAAAAATATCAGGAATTTGAAAATCTGCGGGTCTTTAGATATACCTAAAACTTCTAAAAATCAGAATTTGAATAAATTTAATATTAATGGAAAAAATGGGGGCATGTTTAATGAATTACTCTGTAGATAATACACTATAATACAAATGCTAATTGCTAATAGATTAGCTTAGACTATCATCTGTTAGTAACTTATAAAACTTATAAAAAATTGGCAAATCTTTATCCGTGTGACCGTGCCCTGTAAAAAAATACTTAAATTTGCAATAAAAAAAAAGTTGACAAGTGGGTACCGCTCTGCTGTACAGTTATTGTCAAGCTGCATATCGTTATAATTGATCAATGGATGTGTTTTATATGAATTCGATGAACGAATCTAAACAGAGACGTTGAGTCAGCAGTAAGTCTCTAGCTTGTATAAATAATCAAATTTAATAGTTAAAACTTTATTTTATAAAAATCTAAAATATCTCATGGCTATATATATATACTATATAGCGTGACTTTTCAGTGAACTTTTTCTGTTGGGTAGAGGTAGAAACCTTGATAGTAACCTTCTATTAAATTTTTTTATGTGAGCTACGAAGAGATTTAAAAAGAAAAAGTTTTATGAATTTCTAACTGAAAAATAATTTACAAAATTTGAAAAAATCACGCTATAAATAGTTCACAAAAAAAGAAAGCCTTTTAAAGAAAATCATAATATAAATATTTTTGTTGTAAAAATCACCAATTTTTCTTGACGCTTACTAAAACTTCTTGGAATTATCAATTTTAACCTTCTATAAGTACCAACAAGATTCACATTTCTATCAGAAAATTGGAACATTTTTACTACCAAAAATGTTGATGACAGATCAAAAAAAACACACATCATTCAATCATTGTAAAATCAAAACATTCTTTCGCTCCTCTCAGAATCTAAAATTAAGGGCTACTTTCGGTTTTATAAAAGGTAAACAATTAATTTATGAGGAATCTATTATGTTAAATTTTAAAATCTTAGTTATAAAATGGAACATTTTTATGAATTTTTAACTCAAAATAATTTGCAAATGTTCGTTAATTTTACGAATTTTGTCAAAATTCTAACTTAAGACACTTTTTTTGTTTTTCCCCGTACCTTTGAAAACTACTGGGAATTTAAAATTCCCGGGATCTATCCCCCTTATCCCCCCCACCGTTTGACCGGCACTGCCTCGAATGCACCAGCCACCAATACTTTCATATTCCACCAGAAAATATACTGAAGTTGAAAATCGAAGCATGATTTCGACTAATTAATTATAGTGTACAGTCAATATCTGCTGAATAATTTACAGTATAAAAGTCCTCAATACTTCTCATTTGAAAAACAGAAGTACGTCACAACTCACAGAATACTCCTTAAATAGTACAAAAAATCTCAAGAATCAAAAAATATTATGTTCTTAAATTAGTAAAGGTACCTATTTAAAATTCCCAAAAATCTGATTTTGAACAACTGCATTATAGACAAAAACAAAGGGGATGAGCATGTTTGGTGAATTACGCGGTATGTAATAGGTATGTCAGTATCCTGTATATAGTTATAACTTACCAATATCTAAATTTTTTAACATTTTTGACCCTTAATATTTGTTGGCGCGATAGTAGTAACTTGCGATAGTGATGTTCCGTGATAGTAGAAACTATCGAAACGATATTTGAAGTATTTTGTTTCGATTAATCTACATTGTTATTTTGTTATGTCTGTGGCCTGCGTGCTAAAAAATTATAATATTATAGGTAGGCACTCTTATCTTATATTATAGTGTTATAAATTATAATAACAACAATCACAATCCGTAGAACAACATTCTGTTGTTTTTATAATAATAAAATATATTATAATAGTAATATCAAATAATATCAATATGGTAGAACGCAATATTCTAATTTCTTAATAATATTTTATAATATAATAATAATAAATTATTTAATTTTTTTTTTTTAAAACAAAATTTACTCATTTAGTTTTGTAATGACTGTTGTAATAGTACTCTGTGCAGACTAAACTATAGCCTATACACTGGTATATGACCAGTGGGCACTATAATCATTATTATTAATAATAAATGATTATTGTTTTAGAACATATTAGTTGGCATTTGACCAGTTACATTATTATTTTTAATATGCATAAAACAATTAATATAAGTAACATATAATTAATTTTAACATTGTAAACATCAATAAGCTTTGTGATGCATTTGGTTTTTTCTTTCGCGGATAGTCAGTAAGTAATCTGAATACATGGTAATCAGATTAAATATAAAAGGTATGTACCTTTTGTTCCTCAATAATATAATAATCTACATTGATATTAGTGTTATACTGTTATTATACTTATTTGATCATTATTTATTTGTTACATACATAAACAATAGTTCTATTCGGTCCATGGGCTTAATAAATACCTACTATGGTTATTGTTGTCAATAAATTTCTAATTGTATTGTTTATTAAACGTGTACATAAATTAATACATTTAAATATTTGTCTAGTTTTTTAAAGAGAATCAAATATGGACGAACAGGACCCTCTAGTATTTGCTGACACAGTTGACAACAGATTATTTGGGCTTCCAGAAGTATTAGATAAAAATGTTGATGATATAATTGTTAACGAATGCAACACTGTCCTAACAAAACCACCAGACCGGTAAAATATGATTTATGTATAAAGACAAATTCTAAAAACCTATAAATGTTCATTGAATTCTTTAACTGTTTGTTAGTAGCTATATTTATGTTTATAAAGTACCTAACTTCAGTTCAAAATTATAAAAAATGTTTTAACGTGTACTGAGTAATTACTTTCAAATAATTATCTATAACCTAATTTATGTTAATTGTATTACATTTTCTTTTTCAGGTACAATTTTGGATATTTAATATTTTATGTACTTGGTACTTGTCTTCTACTTCCATGGTACTTTTTTATGACTGCAAATGATGTAAGTTATATCATTATTGTCTTAAATAATTATAATATTAGATATCAGAAATTATATTAAAAAATTATATAAACGATATACATTTTAAATTAAAATGTAATTGTTATATTTACTAAACTTTTATAAAAAAATTATACATTTGACGTCCGTTTTGCATGTTCTTTACAATAAGTCATGTATTGTTTACCTTTAAGATATAACAAGTTCTATTTAAAATTAGATAAAATGTATTGTCGTTTAATAGCAACCAGTAGTTATTAGTTCTCGTTGTATCATATATTGAAATTAAATTAGGGAATAGGGCAGATTAAATTGAAAATAAATTTTATCTTTGCTTATTTGGTGTTCACTATTCATTATATGATTGTATGAATTGGGGTTATACATTTATAGTAACTTAATCAATGTATATACGTAATCGCATTTATATGTTATGTTTTAATCTCAAGTATTGGATGTATAAACTACGCAATTTGCCAAATGATACCCAAATTATTTTTCTTCTACCGAATGAGGACCATAGTCATTCAAGACTTCAAGCTAACTTCACTTCTTTTCTTACCATTGCTGCATCAGTTCCTAGTTCACTAACCTTATTACTAAATACATATTTAGCTAAAAAGTAAGTAATAAAATAATATAATGACATTCACTATGAATAGTTAAATATCTTAAAAGCTAAAAAAAGTTTAATATTTCCAGGATGTCAATTCATTTTCGAATGATCAGTTCATTGATGTTAATGCTTATTTTGTTCACAATTACAACAATTTTAGTTAATTTGGATTCCGATTCATGGCAAATATTGTTCTTTATAATTACCTTAGGAACAGTCATTTTTTTAAACAGTGAGTTCAGTTAACATAGCTATTATTACTTATGTTGAAGTAAAATATTTAATAAAACTCATGTCTTTTTTTAGTTGGAAGTTCTATAATGCAAGGAGCTGTGTTCAATTTAGTCACCTTTTTTGATAGTAGCTACATGACAGCAACTGTGTGTGGTCAAGCATTAGGAGGCATTGTCGCTGCATTAGCTCAAATATTGGCTTTGTGGTGGGGTGCATCGTCTGTCCACAGTGCCTTTGTTTATTTCTTATTTGCCGATATATTCATCTTGCTCTCTCTAGTTTTTTACGCTATTTTAGTCAAAACAGTTAGTACATTTTAAAATACCATGATTCATTTTCAAAATAATTATTTTTTAAAGTTTAAAAATAATTACATTTAATAATGTTATGCATGAAACCTACTAAGTTTTAGTCTAGTCTATAGGTATATAGACTAGGCTATTCATCCAATCATGGTTATAGGTTTTTCTTCAAGTTATTTCACGTTTTAATGCACGTGTCATAAAATAAAAATAAAAATATTTCATTTATAACCTTACTCAACCTGTAATCTCACTTAATGAGGTTTTTAAACTGTAAGTGTTATTTTTTTATTATAAAATATGAAATTAGAGTAATCAAAAGAAGTAACAAAACCCATAGTCATTTTTTGTGGGCAAATAAGGCAATTAAAAAAATGATCTACAATTCTTTATTTTATTTTGCATTACTATTAAAAAAAATTCATTCTTTTTAGACTATTTATAAGTATTATGTTCAAGACGTACCTGCAAGCGCCTGGATTAGACGTTCATCTTCTACACAATATGCTTTACTCGGCAATGAACGAACTCCTATTGTTGATACATATGTGGTTTTAAAAAAGGTATATAATTATTTGTTTTTAAACTTCTAAAATTCTAAACCATGAAAACTCAACAATACTTTAATTTATAACTGTTGAAATAAGTATGGGATATATATCATATTAATATTAACTACCTAATTATAATAATATAATATATAAGATGAACATTTATTATATTTTATAATTTTTACTAGGATTATTTATATGATTCAAAATGTTTGATATTTATTTTTCATTTTAATAGATATGGAAATTGGGTTTGAGCACTTGCTACAATTTTTTAGTCACTATGTCTGTTTACCCGGCAGTTACTGTATTGATAACTTCAGTGAACAAAGAACACACTGTCTGGACAGGTAAACATTTAAAACCTTAATTTGTATTTTATCAATATAGGTAACTATATTAATATTGATGTTTATATATTTAGATACATATTTTTTGCCAGTGATAGCTTATTTACTTTTTAGTACGTGTGATTTCTTAGGGAGAGTAATGTCAAACCTCATACAACTGGTAATTACTAATTTATATAACCTAATATGTTTATATTTGGAATAAGATGAAACTATAATAATATTAATTATTGTAATATTACAGCCAGTTAATAGTATTTGGCCAGCCACAGTATTATCTGCCTTGAGAACTATTTTTATTCCATTGATGATGCTCTGTAATGCAAAGCCTCGGCATTATTTACCTGTCTTAATAAACAATGATCAGTTATATGCTGTTATTATTTCTATCTTTGGTTTTACCAATGGTATAGTTTCTAACATCACAATGGCATCTATTCCTTAGTAAGTATAGTTACTATTGACTATTGTTTTAGGCTGTAAATGATCAATGTATATTGTATTTGATATTGATATTAAATAATTTTTTTTTGCTTATAGCTTTGTTGACAAGCATGAACAGGAAATGGCGAGTTCATTAATGATAACATTCCTTGGTATTGGCATTTCTACTGGTTCATTGATAAGTTTTGGCATGGTTAATTTACTATAAAATGTATAAACATACCAATATGATATATTACAAATTTTGCAAATCTTTAAAACTATAAGTTCTTTATTTTATTTGTTCGTTCATTTTACATTTTAATTAATTAAATCATCATGTTATCTACTTATAAGTTTAACAACTATATTATATTTATAATTTTATATATTTTTAGTGTAGGTATACATTTTTTTATTGAACAAAACAATTGTTAAAATGATTTTCTGCTATGATATGACTTCTAAGCTTTCTCAGTCTTCTTACCGAGTAAGAATAACTCGTGACGGTTATAATATTTTTTGATTGTACTCTCATGTATATAGTATATACATTTCTAAGGATTTCTGTGAAATCATTTAATATAATGTAATACACTTTTATATCGTTATTAAATATCATACCAAGAGTAAAGTTTATTTATTTATTTACCAAATAAATAACTTGTTTTAGCTTAAAGTTTCAAGGGCCTAGAATAATCTTGAATAAAATACTTTCTTCATTTTGATGAGTATTTTAGCTATACAACTATTTTCCTAATTCTTAGGTAGTTGACTAATTGTTATTATTTATTCAAATCACCTACATAATACATATTATATTCTAATGTAATTTTATTAGATATACATTTTTATAGTCAATTATAAGTACTACATTGATTATAGTTATGATATATTTATCTTTATAGCCAGTTTATACTTTATACATATTAAATATGTGCTTGCAGTTTTTAAAATGATATAATTAAGAGGATGTCTTGGCCACATAATTTGGATTATCTCTGTCTTACAAATGTACAACATTGTAAGTTTCCATCCAGCAGAACCAATTTTATGTTGTTAGTTTTAATATTAGAGTGACATGTGAATTGACCCATTATTAATCTTTAAGTTAAGAATATTTGTGTTTTCTAATTTTCTGTTTTTTTAGGTATTTTAATTTTAAGTGAGTTATAAATGTGTAAAATATTACAATATAAAAGTCCTCACGCTCACTTCAAAATTAAAACGTGTTAAATGTCTGTAACCTTGCTAACATTAAAACAAAGATACCATTCTTAACTTTATAAGTTAGATAGGTAATAGGTAATTTAACTCTAGTCTCTAATATTGGTTCTGCTGATGGCACTGAATGCAATTTTGCTATGTTGTACGCTAATAAGATGAAGATAATATATTATGCAAGTGTGAAGTCCTCTTAAATATTATTCTTCGTTTTAATATCTAATTTTTCTAAATTTGAACTTAAAATGTCTATAAAAAATATTATGTTTATATATTTTATAGATATTTTAGTTCCAGCAGTATAAACTACTCTTCAATATTTATAATTAACTACGGAAGACCAATTAGTATTCTTGAATACCAATAAGCACCCTTTGTTTACATTTTTACTTTGAATTTTGCATTTCATGTATGACAAGTTAGAAGTAGTTGCTCCTTATGTCGGGACTCCAATCATCAAAATCAAGGTCTTAAAGACATCTAGGTTGGGGGCTCGGCACTCAAACCCCCTGGGGGTGGAAAAAGTTCACCTTGGGGGTTGGGAGTTAGGTAAGTGGAGGTCTAGTCTAGTGAAATCATTAGTTATTTTTTGGGGGGGGGGTGCTAAGCCCCCCCAGCCCCTTACCTATTTGCGCCTAAGATTGTATAACCACTGAATATCCACTGGTCAGATTAATTGTAAAAACCAAAATGGACGTTTCAATTTTTGCTTTTACAGTCTCACTTATAAATTATCAAAGCACAATGAAACTTTTAATTGTAACTTGTAACTTTCATATAAAGGTACAGGACAATTTGTAACTAGTTATCAGTTAAAAGTTAAATTAAAAATAAGTAACTTGTTACAAGTTACAAAAGTAACAGAGTTACATAACTTATAAAAAAAAAAAAGTTACCTACATGTAGGTAACTATGATATACCCAACCCTGGCGGTATAGCCGTATAGGTTACATAATTGTTTTTATTTCATATCATTTAAACATAAGTCATAACTTACATGACTAGATGGATTATATTATATTGTGGTATGAGGTATGAATGTATGATTCAATGATTGTATATTATATTTTGTATGGAAGCATTGTCACAGAATGAGTGGCGCCGAAACCATCAGTCAAGGGTGGGTGGATGGTGGATGGTGGTTCCGTGGTGGATGTCTGAGCCTCTAAAAAGTCGATTTTTTTGATTGGGGTGGTTCCAGGGGAAGGGTGGCTAGGGGACGCGGCTCCCTCCCAATCCCGTATTTCAAAAAAATTGTATATTGTTAAAAACTAAATTACAAAAAAAACATATTATAATATCAAAAATTATAACTTAGCCCCACCCCCAACCATGCCGCCTCTGCCAGTGAAGCAAGATTTGCTGAGGTGACATATTATAAAGTTGAGTGATTCGGCGGAAACGTAGGTACGACTGTAGTACGAGATCGTATATAGAAGCGACGGTCGTTGTACGAGCTTATAGTGTTTTTACTAACTCACGGTTCGGAGACATTTTTGGTGTGTGCCTTGATACCTCAACTTTTAATTTTTTTTTTTTACGACAATATTGAGTACATTTTGGGTATACTAGTAGCTCTTTGATTGTTAATTTTATTAATTTATTATTTAAGGCCAAATGCGCAATAGAATAATATATTGTTGGAGTAACCCGAAGAACATTTTTCTAACTAAATAAAAATGTTATTTTGGGCCGCTTAGAATCTCTGCCCGAAATATATCACCAATTAGCCCTTATTGCCGGCGAACTTCAAAGTGAGTGTATTCTTCATATTTTGTAAGCCATATATTATCAGGTACCTATTCAAGTCCACGACTGTCCAGGTATTCAACTAGGAATAGTTTTTTTTGATACCAGTGCTATTATTGTATTGATCATATTAAAATTACAGTGTAGACAAAAGGCGTCAATTAAAATATACTTCGGTAGTTTCTACTTACTATACCTACACCGGTGGCATCATTTTTAGAAATGCCAAACAAATGTATTGCAGCACTAAAAAGCGATTGCTGTCTGCTTTTATATAATTATATCTAACAGAAAAAGTGAAAAATATTAAATTAAATCAGAGATTCTTTAATCTTTAGTAATCACTAATCACGGGATATAGCTCTTAAGAGTGGTTGTTAAGTCTTTAGAAATAATTGTCATTGTGCTAGTTGGTACTTAGTTGGTTGAGACTAGTGTTGGCATAAAAAAAAGCCAACCGATTTAGAAATAAAATTATTTAGGATATAATATACAGGTTCACGTATCACGTGTCTTATAATTTCTAAATATACCTAACAAGTAACAACTATTCAATCTAAAATTAGATTATCTAAAATACTTCCTATTACTAAATAAAAAACCATTATCATTATGACAATAATTTCGTAGTAGGTTTACTTGACACAACATTTCTGTGTAAAGTTCCCCCAAAAAAAAGGGATATTTTTTTTAATCTACCAGCGAGGCATCGACTTAAGTCAGACAGGGGCAAATGCCCACCTGTACACATATAATAACCCCACCTTCCCCACAAAAATAAAATTGCTATTATCTATCAATGAAGTTACTAATGTATCTATACTGTATAGTTTTATAAATGTATTATTATTATGTTGTATACTTGTATGAGGAATTGAAGAGTATGACTGTATGTCTGTATGAGAAATGATGAGTGGTAAAATTATGAAGTATTAATACGTACCTATATCTACCTATCGCATCAGTGCACCACTTACATCCTTTAAATGGAATATTAATTATAGGTACCTACTTGATACTTCTGATTTGGAAATAAAACCTAAGTTCAAGTACCCTATGTTATATTAGTGACTAGTGTACAAGATACCGAATCTATATTATTATCTAAATATTATACATTTACACATTATAATATATTATTAGGTAGGTACCTTATACCAGCATTTATATATTATATTAATAATATAAAATATAAATGCTAAAATACGATATTATAGTATTATACCAGGCAGCCAAAGTCAGGTATTACTGAGTTAAAAAGTTAAGTAACTGAACTAAGTTACATACCTAGGTAACGAGTTCATTTTTTAAAAGTAACTTCTAACTCAATGAGTTAACATTAATTTCCCCAAGATATACAGTTACGAATCAATTAATACATTTTATAGTCATGTTAAATTAATATTTTCCTAATATATAAACCAATTCCTTTAAAATATATTTTGTTTTGTACAAGTTATTATTTTTATACATATAAAAAAATAATAATGAACTTAAATATTATTTATAGCCTAGAGGTAATGTAATACCTATACCTATGTATTGTAAATAGGTACCTATTAAATTCTAGAGTTCTAGACTAGGTATTATACCTAACGAAGTTTTGAATGCATTAATCCTAATGAAAAGTTAGCGGCCTAATGATAAGTTAGTTGGCCGATATTGCAGCAATGATTTTATATATATTATACATATCAGACATCTTACTACCTTAAAAATTGGTACCTATCTGGCTATCTCATATTCTCGTGATTATATCTATTGTATATCTATTATTGTAACTAAATTCGTATTTCCAAGTTTTAAAATGTTTATTCAAATAATACTGTATTTTATAACATATTAACATGATAGATAAAAGGACGTAATAACTATACGATAGCAGCTATGGTGCCAGGTACCATGTTTTTAATATTTTACCAGTTCACCTGCTATACCTACCAATACAGGTAACAGGTATATCGTATAATATTAATAAACAGGATTGTGTAGTAAGTAGTCTGGAGAAGGTCAGACCTATATACAGGGTGTAACAGGAATAGACCTGACGATAAAATAACTTTTGTTCTAATCAATATTTAAAATTTTTTTTTATATTTAATTTATAATCACTTGCGTTACATGTACAATATAAAAAAATTATTTTCATTTTTTCAATACTGAAAATAAAAAATTTTAATTTTTTTTGGATAAATTCAAAATAGCCAATTTTGTGAATCTGATTATAAGAATAATTTCGATAGAAAAAAAAACATTGATCCAAGTCAAGTATAGTTTATTTTTTAGAATTTTTTAAAATATTATAAAAATTTTTTTGATTAAATTAATTTGGAACGTTTAATAACTTTTTACAAAATATTATTTTAGGGAATTTACTAACATGAGAATATTTCTTAAATTATTTACTTTTCATATAATTTTAACAAATGTTGTCAAACGTTTAAATAGCATAATTTTTTTTTTTTTTTCAGGTTTTCCTGTTACACGCTGTATACCTGCTGGCTGTGTTGTACTATAGTTGTGTTTTGTTGTAAGCCTATCCAAAAATTTACAATTCAGTTGTTCTCCTCGTTTATGACCATCATCGGATGACGTGATATCACGAAAGTCGCCTAGTAGATATAGTTACCCAATACTCAGTGTAACATTCAGGAGGAGGGGTAAGGCCCCAAATTTTTTTATTCGTGAAAATTATTATAACGAATTTGTACGGTTTTTATGTAATAATATTTAATACCAATGTCAAATTATTATAAGACGTAACAGTAGTTACCAGCTATAACCCCCGCCAAAGCTCCCAACCGAAAAACATTTCTGTTACCCGCTACGGTAGGTACTTATTTTATTTACCTATTGGCTTATTATATATTTATAAATTAATATTATATAAATAATTATAATAATTTGTAATATATATACCAAGGATTGGGGAATTTGATCGACGCAAGACATTCATTATTATTTATTTGGAAAACTGTTATTACATCATTAAACATTTTAGAAATTAATTAGGTGTATACTCTATTTTACTATTTTTTATCGGTATTATTTACTTACCTATAATAGCTGGTTTTTATTATTTCGAATTGAGAACAGAAATACAGTTAATATTTAATAGGTATCTATTCTGAAGCAGAATAATTTTGCATTTTATTAAATTAATTTATCTGATGTTCTTCAGATGTTCTGTTTTGAAATTACGTTTTTTGTTTAATCAAATATTGAATACTTATACGAGTAAGAAAGATCACATTTTAAATGTCTCGTCAAGTCCAGATAAACGAGGACATCGATAAAAATAGGACACATCCCAGTAAAAGAGCACGGCTGGTTACCCCAAGCAGCTGACTAGCTAAGTGTAGGTATACGGTATACCATATTCGCAGTCTTATTAATTTACCATTTGAATTTGCATCTGTATTATAATATAATTAGGTAGGTACTTAGACATTAGGCAGGTGCGGATCTTCGATACTTTGATAAAGGGGAGGGGGGGGTTCACATATAAATTGTATAATTTTAATTTTAACTAATAATACATAGGTAGGTACATACTATCATTTCTAAACATTAATGATTATAATAAATAATAATTAATAGTTGGTAGTAATATTCTTATTAACTGTATTTTTCATTTATATGATACTCGTCGTACTTACATAAAAAAAACTGTCGACGTAAAATTGACAGGGGGCACGTGCCCCTCTCCTGAATCCGCCACTGTCGTTAAGTGTTATTTAATATTTTACTTGCTATACCTAGCTGGATACCCGGCCAGGCCGACGGAAAATTTTCAAGGACAGCCTAGAGCGGTAGTATGGGTAGGTAAGTGGGTAGGTTTATACTGTACATATTGGCTATTATTTTAATGGTTTAACGACCGGGACTACTTTTTATGAAAGAAATCGGCTACCGGCTATAGTGGCTACACCCTACCACGCTACCATGGTTACTGTCACAAATGACTAATAAGTAAAAAGTACCCAAGTTCTGAAGTGCGAGTACCAATAAGTAACGACGTACCAACATATCATTATTTAATTAATAAATTAAATTGAATATTAATAATAGGTACCAAGTGGTCGTGACTCAATACGTAGTTACTATGACACCACGTAGACGTGGAGACATTCAGACATGTAGTTATACGTAATGAACAAGCTATAAAAAGCTATATTTTTTTTTATAGTTCTTCCAGTGACATTGCGAGCCAGCGGTAGTAGAATCAGCTGTTCAGTCGGCCTGTTATCAAAATGTACCAACGTTTTCATCCGAGATAACAAACTGGCGTTGGCCCGGCTGGCTAATGTGTTTAATTGCAAGTGGCGAGTGGCGACTAGAATTATTACAGAATATAGAATAGTTGCAGCTGGAGGTAGCATGGTTGTAGTCGTTGCTTGATTCGTCGGAATTTTGTTTATTTATTATTTAGCAATTTAGCAATTATTTTTTCTAATTTTTTATTTCATTTTTATTCAGCAACGATTATTTCAAAAACATTATAATACAATTATTATCGGTATACTTTTTGTACCTGTTTTATAATACACATTTTTTCACATTAAATTATTGTCATAAACATAATGGACGGAAAAAACAAATTTGTGAGCCCATTTTACCGACCATGGATGACAACGTATGGAGCTGCTGCACCAGCTGGTGGATCCAACAAGGGCTTGAAGGGCATCGTTGCTGGTGAGATTTTATTTAAACATTGCTGCTAATATTATATTTAATAGGTGTAGGTGTTAAAAATAAATATTATATAATAATATCATAGGTATATAATATATTTTAATCTCTTACCTATACTATTTTACCTACCTACCTACCTGTTTATAAAATCAATTAAAAAGTTTACAATTTACTACAGTTTAAATCTTTTTTAATTATTTGCCATCTTTCTATAGATATATATTTTATACTCGGAACTTGAGAAATTATCATTTACCTATGTTTACTTAAAAATTTAAATATCTAGTTGAAGTGCTTCAGAAACACATAATATTTATTCTGAAAATATAAAATATTACCAAGTATCTATCACAATTCACAATCATACACAACTACACAATTGCCAAGTTAGGTTAGATACAGGCATGGTATAAGATTAATAATATAGAGTGAAAGTTTAAACCATTATTTTGTGTTATTTTTACTATTTAAAAAAACCAAAATTTACATTGATTAGAGTTCTTTTATACTTTTAAATATTCGAAGATAGTGTAAGCTAGAGGTTCTTAAACTTTTGTAGATCACGGACCTTTGATGAAAGATTTTTAGCACATTTTTTTTGAATACTTTTTTATTTACAAAACATCTCATATTATCATAACCAAATTTATAATAATTATTTTTTATTACAAATAGACATAACAAATAACATACACATTTATAATTATTTTTATTACAATATTTTTTTTATAAAAATGTAATATAAAACTATAATTGAGTACGATCGATCAACTGCACTTAGTGATAGTAAATATAAGACTGCCGAGATTACAGTGCTATACGCATGTACATTTTGTATGAACAAGAAAAACTGATAACTTAATAAATATTAATAATACAATTATTTGGTGTAGAATCAACATAATATTATATACGAAAAAAAATTAAATTATAATCCAACAACATGTCACTTATTGACGTATGTTATGTGTTAAGGCTGCCGTGGATCCCCGACATGAGTATCGCGGACACCCAGGGGTCTGCAAACCACAATTTTAATGTTCTAACTCGTGCGTAATTCTGTTTTTTTTTCTTTAAAAGAAATTCTTAGTATTTTATTAATTAATCCCCTTATTAATCCTATTGCCTTAGATTTTGTTTAAATATATTGTATTGGCATACCTTTTAGAATGTCAGAGATACATTTAAATTGTGTGTTTCTTGCATAGATATTTGTTATTTTATTGTTATAGTAAAATTTGAGATAAAATTCTTTCTATATTTCATGGCTTAAATTAAAGTTATTAAAGTTAGCGAAAATAGTGAAACCTATATAGATAATATATTCATATTGATACTTATTACATATTCAGCATTTAAACTATTTTGGCTAACTTTAATAAACCTAACCTATACACCTACACCTACATGATTGACTACAAAACTAATCAATTAAATAATATTAGTTCCTAGGTATTAATTAGTTATAGCTATTAATAGTTATAAATTATAATACAGTTTCAATAATTTCCATTACATCATTTAATTGTACCTATTTGATTATATTTAATTAGTAATCAAACCACTTGTTATAAAGGTGTTATAAGACTATTAAAATTAAAATTAAAATATAAATATTTGTTATTTGAATTTTTTTTTGTAAATAATATAGGTACTACCCATAGAAAATGTATTATTTGTAAAACCAAAGCAGTAGATTTTAAAACTAATTTCACCAATTTCAGAACATATTACTGACCTTATGTCATTTAACGACATTTAAACATTACCTACTTATATCTGTAAATTATACATGATTATTTTATTACTTACATTTAATTTTAGGTTAGGTTACTATTACCTACTAATCTAAAGCTTATACCTACTGCTTTGGATTTACATACATTTTATTACATTTACTGGGACGGGTGTTGAGTCTTAGAAACCGAGATAACATATTGTGTTGATTCGACTGTGACATGTGACATGCCCTTAATCATCAAACTATTGTATAATATTATATTATTGTTTTCTGTAACTTTTTAAAATTTATCTTTAGCTTAAAAAGTTGTAAAATTATATATATATTTTTTTTTATATTATTGGAAACATATATATTATATTTGTATCTTCTGAATTTGTGTGCTTTCTTGATACTAATTTTTTACGAACTAATAGCGTTATATATATCTAATTGTTAACTATATAGATAATGCTTTGAACATTTATTATATAGTTACTAGATAAGCATCATATCAATATATCATAGTTATAACTATAAAGTCCTTACAAAGGTCATTGAGAGCAATGGGAGCATATACTTTTTGACCTTGAATTCTACTTCACTCATTTCATTACCTAATTCATTCTTAGTTGGTATTGACTTTGTAATTAAGTACCTACCTGATTTATGTAGGTAATATGTAGGCTTATGAATTCCTAATTATGTTGTAAAACAAAATGAAAACTATTTTAGCACAAAAATCAATATACCCAAATACATATTATAAAGTACTAATGGCAACCTATCTAACCAAAACAAAAAAACCATAAAAAGCTATTCAAAGTTATAAAAAAAATTTTAATTTAAATATTTTTTTAGAAAATTATCTTGAGCATAGATAATAAATTTAACTAATATTACTATATCAAAATATATCTGCCGAGTATAAAAATAATTACACTAAACAGTATAATATACACATTTGTAAATAGTATTTATTACAATAAAGTTCACAACTTATTCTTCTTGAGTCTAACCTTGACACAAACTTTTAAGATTAGTTTCAGCAATAAAAGAAAAATAATTACAATCAATTTTGTATTTATTTATAGATAAAATAATTTTTGTTTTTATAAATATAAAATGTTTGAGTTCAATATTTTTAAAAACAATTTTGCAATCAAAATAAAAATATGTTTTGATAATTTAACCATTTTTTTAATTTTCAATAATATTGAATACCTACCTATATTTATTAGTTTACCTAAAATGTTAAATTTAATTCCAACCATAGTTAAGTAATATTATATTCATAAAGTTAGTAATTTATAATTTAAAAATAAGTTTAGATTTAGATTTACTACCCGTTTTTGTTTTTGAGAATTTTGTTGCAAGTTTCAACTAGTTATGAATAAAGTTAAAAATTAAGTTTAAATAATTTTCGTACATGATAAAAATAATCCACACATTTATTTTTCAGAAAATATAATCAAATATTAAAAAATCCAGATTATTTCAACTTGATAATATATTAATTTATAAATTGAAAAAAAATAACCAATTTATCTCAAGTTTATAGTTTTTATTAGGCATTTATTAATATATTTTGTTGGGTGATATATAAGTGTTATTCAAATATAAAACCGTTTAAAACAAACTATTAAATAATCATTTTATAAACTGCTATTATTTTACTAGATTTCAAATCATTCATCTTTAAATCATAACAGTTGAATGTATTTTTAAATTAATTTTTTTGTTTTATAGGTGGAATTACTGGAGGTATAGAAATATGTATTACTTATCCAACTGAATATGTAAAAACACAAATTCAACTCGACGAAAAAGCTGGTGCTAGAAAATATAATGGTATAATGGATTGTGTTAAAAAGACTGTGAAAAGCCATGGTGTATTTGGTCTATATCGGGGACTTAGTGTGTTACTTTATGGATCCATTCCAAAATCAGCTGTTAGGTAAATTAAAAAAAAAAAAATCATTTAAACTAAGTTATCTATACAATTTATTTTAATAAAATAATTCTATGAATAGGTTTGGTGCATTTGAAGCTCTTAGTACTCAAATGACAGGAGGCAATGGAGAATTAACAGCTACTCAAAGAGTCTTGTGTGGTCTTGGTGCTGGCGTGTCTGAAGCCATACTTGCAGTCACCCCAATGGAAACCGTGAAAGTGAAGTTTATCAATGATCAACGACTAGAAAAACCAAGGTTCAAAGGTTTTTTCCACGGGACCAGTATTATCATCAAAGAACAAGGTTACTAATAAAACAAAATTATATAAAACTATTATTATTATGTATTTAGTTAATATGAATAATAATAATACTATACTCAATATGAGTTATTCCATGGTTATAGTATTGTCTTAATTTAATTTATAAAAAGTTGCATTGCACTTTGCACTTATATTTGTCACAATTGATATTCTACATAAATCAAAATACGACTTGTCCCACACATTCAAATTAACCAAGGGTTTCATTTTTAATTGTTCAAAGAACAACAAGCTAAACAAGCTGGACAGTTTTTAAGGGCCAACTAAATTTGTATGATGGTTGTTACTCTTTAATATGTGTGAAATGTTATTTATAGACCTTAGAAATGTAGGTCGAAACAAATAAAATTATTATTATTAGTTATAAAAACAATTGGTTGAACTATGTAAAAGTAAAATTTAAAATAAAAAATAGAATTTTAATTTATTAATTGTTTTGATTTTAAAAATAATATAAATTTCTTATAGTAAGTATATTTTATTTTTACACATACATACATTTTTTTAAAGCACTTACTTTTATGTTGTTATTAAACATAATGACTTTTTTGTCAAACCACTACTTATGGTTCAGAAGTTATTGCATTTATACATTTATATTTATATTTTGGTTAATTATATTTATTGCTCTATAACCCATAGGCCATAGTTGGTATCATATGAAGTTATAAATAAAATAACATCTGAGGCGCCTTGTATGTATACATGTTTTATATGACACAAAACACTAAAGACCTTAAATGTTAACTTTAAATAAGTACTGATTTTATATCATAATTATGTGTTGTTTTTAAAACTTATACATCCTTGTAAAGTTACTGTAATATATATTTTTGTTTTTAAAATAATTCTAATTTATAGTTGGCATTTTGTTACAGATTAGTTACTAGTTATTACTAATATTATTGTATGTTATGACTGAATGAGTAATTTCGATTAATTATTATGTGCCCCAATAAAACTGTTTAGCTGGTTTTTTTTGGAATATTATGTATTAAGATTTAACACCAAATATTTATTTTCGTTTCACATGTTTAGAGCATATTTGTGTTTTATTAAGCATGGTATTAGAGTATTAGGTTTTGAACTTTACTGTTAGTATCTGACATCTGTAATGTTCTCAAAATTTAAATTTAAAACTTGTTTAAAAAAATGAATAATTTGTTTTATTTTATAGGTATTAGTGGTGTTTATCAAGGATTGATGCCAACTATATTGAAACAAGGTACTAACCAAGCAATTCGGTTTTATGTAATGGGTGCATTAAAAAATCTCTACAAGGGCGATGATCCTAACAAACCAGTACCTAAACTATTAGTTGGAGTTTTTGGTATGGCAGCAGGTGCTGCTAGTGTTTACGGTAATACACCATTAGATGTTGTTAAGACTCGTATGCAAGGACTAGAAGCCCATAAGTACAAGAGCACAGTTGACTGCATGGTACAAATATGGAAAAAAGAAGGACCCACAGCGTAAGAATTAATTTAATTATAATCAAAACATTTATATTTTATTCATATCTCAAATTAATTTATATACATGCATTTATATTTAAAAAACAAAAAAAAAACATAATAATGAATTTCCATTTATAAGCAATTTTATATTTTTGTTTAGGTTTTACAAAGGAACTGTGCCACGGCTTAGCAGAGTGTGTTTGGATGTTGGTATAACTTTCATGATTTATGATTCATTTATGGATCTCTTCAAAAAAGTATGGCCTTGAGTTACTTATTAAAAAATATCAACATCTATATAAAAATATTAGTAAAAGGAAAAAGTAAACTGTCTAATTATTTCTTCTGGATGATCACGGTTTACTACACATATTTTTCACTTAATTATCGATATATTGATCAATATTCTATCAAATATACAATTTAAATGATTTTTTACTACTCAAATTTTAAAATTAGAATTAAAAATTCAAATTATTTAAATATTGTTATTTTTATAATAAATCATCTAGTAGAAAGTAAATTATTTTTATTGGACATTTTTACATTCCAAAATGAATAAAACGCACACATTTTTTATAATAATTATTAATTTTGTTTTTATGTTTTTTTTATTAGTTGAAAAATTATTAATTGGTTATTTTAGTTTGTCAATAAAGTATAAACATTTAAAATGTTTGTGTTTTATATTATATAATATATTTATTTTGAGGTATAGTTTTTTCTTTGTGTTCACAAAATTTAAATTGTTGGGGTTTGTTTATGTGTCTGTTAGTATTTAAGATTTGATGTTTTTACTTTTTTTTAATGGGAGATGTAAAAATTAACAATCGATTAATCAAGATTAATATTTGCCATTTTATTAAGGTTGACGACAATAAGTAGAAATGTATTGTATTTTTACCTTTATTATTATCAAGAGTAAGATCTAACTATATATTTTTTATATACTCAAAACTATGAAAAACTTATTAATCTAGTCTAAAAATATAATTTTATAGATTTAAATTTTGAATGTTACATAATATTATAAATTATAATACTTCATACTCATTTTGCCATAATTGTTTACATTTATAGACTTCTGTATATTGATTATTGTTAAAATGTTTTGTTTAAGATATATTTTTGTCATGTTTTCTAAGACTAATATGTTTAAATATAACTTAAACATAGTGTATAGTAATACACTACATATACAAAGTGTATCACAGATATTTGAAAATTTCACATTGAAACGCTTTTAAACATATCATATCTTTGTGATACATTTTATGTAACAACAAAAATTTTTAATTGAAGAGTTAAAAGATTTCAATAGTATGATTGATAAATAAACCTAAATTTATTTGAATTTTTTGTTCTGTCATATAACTTTATAACAAATCTTACAATTTATGTTTAATTTGTATTTTCTAATTCCTCAAATAAAAATCAAGTATAATTATGCATTTATAAAACAATTTGGGTTCTTAACTTTGTTTAATTATACTTTTTTTTCAGTATAATTTTGTATTGTTAGAGTTAGGAAAAATACTTATCTTTTATGTATGTATACCTAAATCTAAAATCTAATGTGTAGATACAATGTTTTACAAAATATGAGTGAAATTATTAAAATTATTGAATTATAAATTATATTTAGTTGTTATTGTTTATTTCATGGTAAAACCTTATTAGACATTGATTTATTGCTATGATAATGGACGATGATATAACCAATCAGAATGCTGTTGATTTAAGTCACAAACAAACTGTGGCTGCACGACAGGGAATTTTTGAGACAAGTATCCCAGACAAAAAATTGGTGGGTAGTAGGGTACTGTCTTACTGAACAGCGAGCAGTTGTCATTTATATATACAAGGTGATTTTTAAAGCAAGCTCACTATTTGTAAGCTTTTAACTTAAATTATGTATATATTATTCAACTTCTGACTTTTGGAATTTTTAAATAGGTACACGACCATATTTTCGATTAATTGAGATTAATTATTTTAGTTAATTATTCAGCTAATATTTTTTTTTGAGAATTTTTATGTATCGAAATCAAAATTTGAACGAATAGTTTTTGAGTTATATAATTTTGTGTAGGTACCACATAGGTACTGTGGTTGCACGACGGCCCATATTGGATCACAGCGCTAAGCGGCGCCGAATGTTCTTATCAATTCTGACAAAAAGTCGCATTTTACTAGCTCCCTCTACAACCACTACTACGTTACGCTAATCAAACCTGGCGACTTTTTTTTCATGGATACTATGTATGTATATAATATGTAACTTAATAAGAACATTTAGCGCCGTTATATTATTGCTCGTTGTGCAAAAAAAGTATCTATATCCGTGGTAGGTACTAAGGAAAATATGTCTATGGTAATGGGTTTAGTAGAGATATGGGATTTTGTGATTTGAAAATAATAACATCTATTGAGATCTATCGATATAAATCTTATCCGAGTATAATAAATAGTACCTACATCTAATATTACATAACATAGTTTATATTTTAGTAAAACTTTTATAAAAGGATTATTACTTATCCATTGTATAAACATTTTAATAACTCAGAAACTACTCATTAGAATTTTGATTTAGACACATCAACATTTTCAGGGAAATTATCCGCTAAATAATTTTCAGTAAAAAGGGGTATTTCATTCGAAAAAGAAAAGTTTGTATCGCAACGCAGTACACTCCTTAAGTAGGTAGGTACCTAGTACAAAAAATATAAAAATATTTGAATACATGGTCTTAAGGTACCTATATAGTAGTCCAACTAGGTACTGTAGTTGGATCGAAATACTGCGATATTCCAATGTACGTCAAGGTGATGGGTATCACAATAGGCGTGCGCACAGGGGGTGCCGGGTATGCCTGGGCATCCGTGCAATTTTGTAATTAGGGGCCCTAAAATTTAAGTCCCAGAGCATAGAGCCTGTATTTTATTAATTGATGTTAATTACTAGAATTAAATGTAATTTTTTCTAAAATACCTAATAGGTATGTGGTAAAAAAGTAAAATAATATTTCGCGATAGAAAAAATAATAAAAAGTACAATATTTTAAATTTGCACGGAATAACTACTTGTTATGATTATAACAGCTAGATATTATTGACTACAAAAGTACAATTAATAATAAATAATCATTGCAATTATCTTAAAAATAGATATTGATACAAGGAAATATAATATAACATTTACTTCTATGGTAGTTAGTAGTTGGCAATAGTAATTATATAAGTACCACCGATTAATATGTACAAAGAGGGCCCTTGTTATTTTAGGCACCCCCGGAATTCAGGTGTGCGCACGGCCCATATGGGTATCAATTTGTGAACAAATTATTACAATATCATTATTGCTGTAATATGTACTGTAATCTATGCGATGTAATTTTGTGTAGTCAATAACATATTACTGTTATTAATATTGTATTGCAACTATAGGATAGGCGTAAAAATATCGTTAGCGTTTTGAAAGGTTATGGCATAGATACCTATGGGAATTTAAAATTTAAAAAAAGCAAACTAAAAAACTGCAATCACTTCGCCACCTCGGCGTCACTTCTCAGGTGGAAAAATTATAATATAATAATGTTAATTGAATCCTTGGTAAATGGCATTTTTCGTACCTACATGTTTTTATACCTAATATAATTTCAAAACTAAATTTTATCGCGAACTTTTGATCAAGTTCCAATCGTAGTTAATGTCTAAAATTAATAATATTACCATTAGTAGGTAATACACTATTGCTGTATTCCGTGGAAATCATGTAATATTAAGAAGTTACCATAATATTATACTTAATAGGTAGGTAGTTGAAACTTGAAACTATTCGGCTGCTGCACCGTGTGATTAGGCACCTACTTTTGACCGTATATCATATTATTATGTATTATACCCCAAATTATAATGTTTTCAAATGTGTAATGAAATAAAAATGTGAAAATTAGAATCTTTGATGCCAATGATCTCTCGGAAACCACTCATCCGATAGTAGGGGTGAAAGTGGTACAAAATGGTAAGGGGTACTGTGACTCATATTTTATTTTGAGCATTCCATTATATTCCCATGCAATGTTTTCCCGTACAACAATTCATTAATTTGCTAAACCAAACATTTTTACTCAAAATATGAATTACTTTTGTTAATAGATAGGTACTTAGCAAGAATATCCATTTTATACCTAATGAGAATCGTGTAACGCCTAAATATATTAAATTTGATTAAATAGGTACAGTAATATAGTTAGGCACATAAATTATATTTTTCTTTCTTCTTAGGACATCATTTCACAAAATTGTTCAAGCTTTTTTACGAAGTGAAAATGTTTTTATCGAGAATAATTTTGAAAAAATTTATAAATTTCTAAAAATTTCTCATGGTCATAACTAGCTGAAAAAGAAGCAAAAAATTTCGAAACTGTTACCATTCATTGAAAATGGTAGTATAAATATTTATTTAAAATTTCAAATGTCTGCGGTTATTAGTTTTTGAGTTCCACTAAAAAATTAAATAAATTTTTCAAAAATGACCACTTTTTGTCATTTTTTGTGTTTTGTTTTTCTTGACCCTTTCTAAAATAACTTGGAATTTCCAATTTCGACCCTCCCAAAGTACCAACTAGATTCACTTTTCTATCAGAAAATATTTCGATCTCGAAAATTGGAGCATTTTTACTATCTAAAATGTTGCTGACAGACAGAAAAAAAACACACATCATTGTAAAATCAATACATTCTTTCGCTCCGCAAAGAATCTATAACAATATCAAAATAAATATAGATATTAGAGAAATACTCGTAGGAATTAGGGCTTCATATTATGTAGTTTTTGTTTAACGCTTAGATAATATAAATAAATTTAAAATAATTAAATATAATAAAAAAATATCAACAGGAACATAAATTATACTTCCCTTGTGACAATTGCACAACATTTTAAATATTATATAATAATTAATAATAAGTTGCGAGGCTCACCAAGCCAATAATTTTTATCAATATTTTCTTATTTAACTAAAAAAAATTTACTTATAAATACCTACTGAAAAATATAAAATGATACAGTTCCGAAATTAAATAGTTACTTTTAACGGAGGAGAAATTATTTTGATCAAGCTTCAATACCTCAGCGTACCAGTGTACCGTTTTTAACCAATTGAATGTTGTTTGCTCCAGTGAAAACTCTGAAAAAATGTGAGTATACATTATTACGCTACTGATCAAAAAACGTATATAATATAGTTTACTAAGAAATATTAGAAAATCGATAGGAACTTTGAAGAAGTACTCCTGAAAAAGAAACTTTAAAAAAAATAAAAACATTCAGTCTGACACCTGCAAGTTGCAACCACAACCTACCATTTGGTTGGAAATTGGTTTTTGATAAAAAAAAAAAAAAATGTTGGAGACGTGTATTATAATTTATAAGCCATACGTGATACGTCTATTATAGTCTATACCTACACGCGGGAAACGAAACGTTTTTCACGGTGAAACAATAAATGCCGTTGGATAACATTTTACGGTTTCTATATACCTGCACCACCCAGTCGCAATAATCAATCGAGAATCGTGCCATGGCATTCGCGTGTTGGGCTAGATCGGCTCTAAGGAGTAAGGACATATAGTTATACCATAGCCCATGATATGACGGTATATGCGTTTTACAGTTGAGTGACGTGAACAATAACGAGACGGTTTTTTTACGATCGATCGATGAGGAAAAAAACGAAGCAAAATAAAAAATCACTAATTACAATACATCCGCGAATCAAACGATCCTATACACGTCTTATATATAATATTATAAAATATAATAGGCATCCGACTACCTTGGCCGATTATAATATTATTATATGGGACAGATTATTGCGGAAACTACGAACAATCGCGTTGTGTGACACGATCGGCGGAGGACTTGGCGTTTATAGAAGTATACGCCCGCCCCGTTTGTATGAATTAAATTTACAATTGTTCAGAAAAACAAAAAAACCTCGACCTTTTGCTGCGATGCAGTCACTACTACGCAAAACCTACGCAGACGACCTAAACCAACAATACGGTCACGTGACCGCATCATGATGTTATATCTATAGGATATTAGGAACCCTCTCTGCGTAATAATTAATATCACAAATCGACATTTTGTTTGTATACGCGAATTACCTATATACAGAATACAGAATATTATTCATCATACAGGGTACTGCAATCTTATAATATGGCCGCCACTTGACGTGGTGTGTTCGTAATGTTTATTGTATATTGTCGCAGGAAGAAAATCAAAAAATAATGTGCACTGGTCCACTGCAGGGGACTGGGCCGCTTAGTGTGGTCAAATTTGAATTGTATAAGCGTTGAGTAAGTAAGCAAGTAATCAGCTGTTAATATTTTATTTTTTTCAATGCTCATATTGTGCTTAATACTTGTCATTTTATATTGCTCGATACCGTTTTATGCCGTGTCAATCGATATCAACGATGTACAAGTTATAGGTCGCTATACTCTCTTAGGTATCTATTTAGAAGTTAGATTATCAGAATGCATACGCCTATTTTAATGGGAGTAGGTATAAAGGACAAGGTCTATCAAGTAGTGAGCTCTAATGTTTTTTTTTTTTTTTACTGAACCGGCAATTATACCTGAAATTACAATCTGTAAATCAGCGATCTGATAACAGACAAATAAACCCTGCAGTACGCGTATAATGTAATTTATTAGGCACTTTTATTAGTAATAATTATAGCCTATAGGATTCAGTAGGTAGGTAAGTGAACAATTTTAAATTCTATTTGATTTGGATGTATACATATTGTAATATCCATACGAAACCAGATGGATATAAACATTTTGGACATTAGCTGGTAAATGACAAAATATCGATCGTTCAATTCTCATGCCAGTAATTAAAATTATTGGTACCTATCTATATGCAGTTATTTAAAATATATTATATACTTCCGTCCTGCGCAATATTATTAAATAATATATAAAAGTTACATAATATGTCGGCATTCATGTGTATACGTATAGTAACAACTAGACTAAAAATGTCACCGAGCAAACACGTCGAACAACTTATCAGGATATTATAAAATTGTAGTATCGTATACTTATCGTCGATCATATTGTACACGCACATATTATTATGTTTATACTATTTTTGTCTGTGTAATAAGACTCATAACTACATAATAACAACTGAATTATTATATTGCAATACACGATTTCGACATGACTCTCCCTTTTTTCGTCCCGTCTATGATTGGGTAGGTAATAATAAAATTACGATCACACGGGGTTTTAGATAGACAATTTAGCTACACCACTGTCGCGGGTCCATATTTTTTTGGAATTTTGTAATACCGATTTCAGCAAATGTAATTTAACATTTAAAAATCTAATTATTGAGGTTGGATTTGCGGTGGGTGGGCTAATTAGTAATATTGAACCTCCCTGGGGTTGAAGTTCCTCTTGCATCACTCCCACCAAACCCAGTCGTGCTAATGGATATTATGCATACTGCATACATTTAATTATATTCACTTACGATTTAACCTAAAAATAATAATATTTCAAATTAAAGAGATAGGCTCTCAGTACAGTTAAGTATTTTTAGGGATAAATGTAGGTAAATGTTCACACGATTTCGGCCAGTCACTTACATCCACGACACTTTGTATTTTGGTGTAGACATGATGATAAAGCCTGCAGCACAATGTAACACAATATGTATTATAATATAACAATATATTATAGTCTATATTATTATAGACTAATACGGTTTTTGCACACCGGTGGCATGTTCAATAAACAATCGTCTAGTTATACGCGAGTGCTGCTTAATATAATAATATATACTGCTGTAGTAGGTACCCATATACCTTTTACCACCACGCCGTGACAACGCTGTACCTACCTATATTAATGAAGTCTTATAGAAGTTACAACTTACGGTTTACATCATATAAACTATGATGTATATATAATATTACATTGTATACATAATTATTATTATTATTATATATACACACGGTGATTTGAATGTATGCATAATTTAAGCATACAAACAGGGCGCGAGCATGCTTAAAAAACCACTATATATATATATATATATATATAGGGTTAGTTATATATATTATATATATATGAGGAGTATACACGATGCATGTGGTATATACCGCACACGTGTATAGTTTAAATACATAAACACGTGTGTGTGTGTGTGTACTTTACCGCGTATACGGTTACGATACGAATATGCAATATTTACGGAACTGAACAATACGGAACTAATTTTCAAACGGAATCGCTAATGTATAGGTATGTATAACGGGCGTACGGATTGGTGTCCGTGGTGATTTTCGCACGTACTGTGCTAGCTCGCGGGGATATTGTGTAAAACATTAATACGTTTACGACGACGTTCCTTTTATATAAATACAAATCATTTATGTAACTACAAACGAAACGTCCGAATGCAGTGGTGGCGGCGGCAGCATATTGAATAGATAACAACTGCAGCGAGCGTTCCATTTCAAATCGTAAATTTTTAAGGTCGTTTCGCTTGGAAAAAAACAAATCTAAAACGATAAACACCCACATCATTTACGACGACGACTCTAGTCGTATTTATAATATATTAATATATTATACCTACTTCACCTATCAACGTGCTAACTGTATAATGCCTCAATTCCGGTGGCGGAAATTACGCTCGCAGATCCACGATATTATATTTTACGTACCAGGATTATCACTTATCAAACATATCATCGGTACATTATGATATATCATATTTCATAATAATAATAATAATATTATTTTAACCATCCGTATGGGATTTTATAATGCCCTAATTCTTAATTCATATTAATTTATTATCATTTTTATTACATATTGTTGTTAAGGCGTCTTTCAGCACGAATTTATTATTGCAGTAATGTAATTTCCATTATATATTATAAATCAATAATCATAAAAATATAAGTGAATTATAGCATATTGATTTACAAAATATTCTCGGACACGGAGAAATTGTTTTCCTTTTTGAATACGTTTTGGATGTAGGCACACTTTTTGATGGTACTTTAGTCCCTCAAGAATAACAAACATTTGTCGGCACGATTTGCACGATTTGCATACTTATATCTATTTCATTCAATAATAAACTGTATACAATTCTAGTTCAATTTCAACTCTAGTTGTAAATATTTACATTACTGTCTTGTGAACTATAGCAACAGGTTTTTTCTTTTTTCTATTTACAATATAATAGTATTTAAGTGTTCGGCATTGCTGGTTTTACCTATACATATGTATACAATATACGCTATGTGCCAATGTTTGCTTATTTCGACTAATCAATTTGGTGCAATGTTGTCGGAAACTTGTCTATACGACTATATATAATACACACACATATATATATATATATATTATATAACACCGGCGTGGTGCCTTCCGGATCCGGACGACTAATAACCGAACCGCGAGTTCCGTTTTGGGTATATATTATACACGACCGCGATGACACGCACGCGCGCGTAAGTACTTATATCGTTACACATCGCAAACATTTAGAGTTTTTCAATACATATTATATTATGGTAAAGTACTATAATAGTATTACACAAAGTTTCTTCTGAGTTTTTGATTTGTTTCGTATTATTGCAACAGTGTTTAATGTTTATGTCTCTGTATAGTAAATTAATTGAGCCATAGGACTTATATTTTTCGTCATAATATAATATGCACGTGCTTCAAATATGTAAGTATAATATTGTAGGCTGCATAATATTATATCCGTACACAATTGATATTGTCTGTGAAAAAAAATTCCTCAAAGGTTCACCGGTAGGAAATCGAGTGGTTTTTGTACCACATCGCGGATCGATGTCTCGAGTGTTACACAAAAAGTGGCAGCCCGTGCCTTTCTCCTTCCGATTTCAAGCACAACGGTTTTTTTTGTTATGAGCTCACATTTACGGTCGTCCGAAAGGAATTAAAAAATTTAATTTTTCTCATATCATAACATTATATAGATTTATTTGTCGCAACGGAGATATTAGTATTTTATATTATATTATATACATTTAGTATATTTTTATGGAAAATATTGCGATGTATGAGCATCGCTAATATATAATGAGTATCTGAAGTTTAAATTTGGACTAAATTGGATGTTCATATTATGTAAAATAACGATTCCCCATCAAACGATTTAATTTTTTTGTTGTAATTCAAAGAAACTAAAAGTTCCACTGATACTTCAATTATCACGTAATGTGTGACGTGTGTGGTATTTGTATGTCACTAATTTATTTTAAATACTATTTAAAATCCTATTTATTATATTCTTATTTGAATCATGCTTTGTTTATATTTTGGTTGTACCTTTCTTATGATTTCAGGTAACACAACTTTTGCCATATCGACCTTTACAACTTTTTTGAATTTAATGATTTCACTTGACAGTTGAAATGTAGTACTTGGTTATACTAGCTGGAATGTATAGTTCTTCTAAATGTAATTTACAGCTAATAATAGTATAATGTAATTGTAATTTTTTTTTATTTTATGGACTTTTCGTCTGGGATTTTGTTAATTTATTGCCGACAATGTTTATATTATGATATGTTATATCAAAAGTATTAAAGTGTCTTATCCATTGAATTAAATGGATGTTTAAAAATCGAAAAATGAGGAATAGCAATAAATAATATTGTAAACAACATATATATTTTTATAAATATATACTTGAATATCACACCCAAATCCAATAGGTACTATTATAGTACTATATTGGCGTATTCAAAAATAAAAACCATTTTAAATCGATTATGAATCTAATTATGTATCTAAATAAATGCTTTTAAATATTACTTTTAAACTTGTATGGTTATGTGTAAAGTTGATCTTGAATGGTTTCGTTTGTGATTTGACATTCGACTTAACAGTCGATTTTCTTGTCATCTCCCGAAGGATTTGCATAAGAGTCATGCTCTGCTTCGGCCTTCGCAAAAGCTATCTAGTGATTGGGTTTTACAGTAAGTGTATGGTACAGTCGATACAGACGATAAACACATCGATGCATTAAAAAACACATTTCTACAGTTAAACGATTGGATTTGGGTACACCACAACATCAAAAGTCATCGAAATCATTTTAAAACTGGAATATCATATATTATGGTGTATATCTGTTTGCGTATCATCAGTAGCCGTAGTTGAAGTTAAATATCTTAAAAAATATTTTTTTTATACGCATGTAAATTGTTTAGTTATAATATTTTTGAATGCATATTTATTTTGTAAAATTTAAGAAATAAAAATGGTAACATAGTGTTATAGGTATACTTAACGCACAATTACATTAGTTTAAAAAAAAAATACGATTAAACGTGATGCCAATCACATTTATTTTTAGTGTTAAAGTAAAACAATAGCTTAATATAATGTCAAAGTTTGAAAGTTTAAGAACAGTTGCAATAAAATGATCGATTTCGATGACAATAATAATGTGTTTCGTCGATTTTCATAAATACGTTCCTTAGATAAATAGACGTATTAATACATATTTAAAATTAATAGTTTTGGATATAACACAGTTTTGTTACAGTTTAATTATAATAATACATATACAAAACAGATGTATAGCATATGTAGGCCATATTTTAATCTAGATAGGATATATTGCAATACACGGTCTTTAAATACAATTAAAAATTCCAAAAATCAGATTTTGAATAAATAAAATTATTGAAGAAAAAAGGGCATAGTGAATCATCTTGTATCCACTTGTAGTAAAGATATTTAAATTGAATGGTATCGTTTTACTTTACTAGTTTACTGTATATGTATAAAACCATTTAGAAATAATTTATCAAGCGGAAACTTGCTCGTTATTTACGATTCCGAAAAACTTCAGTCACAAATGGAACATTAATCTATAGATTTTCATTCATTTTCATGTTAGAAATGACTATATTTTGTTCGATAAATGACCATTCGTTGTTGATTTATGTGCCAACGATTATTCCATCTCTGACCATTTTTACCTTCTATTTAAAATGTTTGCTCAATAAATTCATCGTTATACAAATCACAAATGCCACGTTTCAATTTTTGTTTGTTTTCAATTTTCATGTATTAATTTTAGATTCCGTACAATCTAATATCTATATATAAGTTGATTAAAATAGTTTTATGTAATCGTAGGTATAATACTTAAAAAATGTAGAGAACTTCATTTTCATTGTATAGCAGTCACCAGATAACGCCAAGTTAAATATTAGGTTATGAGCAAAATATTGTCCTTGTTAGTTGTTGGCCAATGTCGTAGTAGATAGGTACACAATCTAAGAATATACAAATGAGAATAGTTAATTTATAGAATTGGTTTGCAGTATGTTTTTATTAATAATAAAATTAAAATTATTTTAATAGACATGACTCCTATATTTTTATTAACTATCTATCTTACTCCAAGTATTGTTAATATAATTTCGGGGTTGTAGAAACTAGAAAGACGATTTTTATTTTCATAGGTATAAGAAATAATTAATATCTATAATTGATGTATAAAAACACATTGAAGACAATAATGTTTATAGCGATCTACATTGTTTTTTTTTAATGCACCTGTTATATATTATAATATAATATATAAGTAGCTAAGAAAAATATGATACTATACCTAACCTATACGTTAATTTTAAAAAGCCCTGATTTTTACTGTCTGTAGTAATCTAACTATATTTAAATGTGTAAGTTATTTTTTATTCATCAATTGTTTGTAGGAACAGGTGGCTAAATATTAAGTTAGTTTTGAATTCTATCACGTAACAGATTCAGAAGAACCTTTAACACTCAGAAAGAAAAATTATTCTACCTACTGAATTTTGTAGATATTCTATAGTACAGACCGTTTATTTAATTTGTTGGCAGGTACATCGGTATGTAATTAAAAACTTAATGATTTTTTTTTTCTGTTAATGGAATACATTATAATGGTTTAAAAAATAAAAAAATAAAAAGGACTTTAAAGATTAATGTTTGGCAATTTGATATAGTGTAGGTATTGTATTGTAACGTAATTTATCATTGGTTATAATATTACATTTATTCGTATTAAAATTAAAAATTGTTTTTCAAACATTATAACTTAATTGAATAACTTTGCATTAAATGCGTAGTATATATAATAATACCTTACGAAAATAGTTACTTATAGTTAGGTGTATTATCTAAATTTGTTGTTAAACAGACGAACGAATTTAATATTACAATTACGCCTCATTTTATAGTAATATTTGGTATTTACACTATAAACTATAGTGTAATTAACATTGTTTCAAAATTCTTTTTATGTTTATACACCATAGACGACCTATATGTATACATATATCAAAATAATATGGTTGATATAGGCAATATAAATACAATTTAGGTTTCGTTCGAAAATAATAATAATTTCAGCCTTGGCGTGGTTCTTATCGCAGTGTAATTTCCAGTCATTTTATATAATATGGGGGTGGTCACTGGCATCATGGTAGCATGATAGTTATACATCGGGGTGGGGTAGACGATCGTCCGGTGGCAGCGCGCCGACAGCGAGCGTTTTCCAACGAGTCGCCCGCCAAACGTTAGCCTATACGCGCCGCGATCCTAAACGATGCTGACGAGACGACCATGAGCTTATTACGCGGTAACCGCTGTAGAAAAACGTTTTGCTTAACAAATAATATAACGTCTAATCTGGCTTAAACGTTGAATCCGTTCACTCGAGGAAACTACTGAAGGTAAGTGTTATCTTCCAGAATGTTATTTCATAGTTGGTAATTTTTATTTTTGTAAGGTTAAAAATTATAGTAAAACATTGAACAAAACTGTTATGTCATCTCATTTATTAAAATTTAGTTATAGGTATAGATAATTTAATGTGAAAATTGAAGTATTAAAATGTATTTTGAACGTGTCAGGGTTGATTTTTATATCTACCTATTTATTATTTATTCATTTTCATACATTTTTATATTTAGTTAATTTTTAAGGTATAATACAATTCAATTTTGAAATGTATTTATTTACAGTATGTTGAATATTGTTTGTATGTGCGAAAGTGCATAACTGACTAAATAATAATTTTAGAATTCTTAAAAAAATTTTTATTTCTAATGAAAAATAAAAAAAAATAAGTGTAAATCATGGCACTGGTATAAGAAATTACATCTGGTTATTGTAAAGAAATAAAAATACAGATCACAATAAAAAAAAAGATTAAAAATACAATTTAAAAACAGTTGGATTTAATAAACGAATAATACAATATATAATAACATTATACACACACATATAAAATACTATGAGTTTTTATATTAGTTTTTTTTAATTTTTGTACGAACTCGAAACTTCATATTTCTTATTGCAAATTGCAATAAAACGTAAACTTTACGGTTTGTTATTTTATTTTAATTTGGCAGTAAGTCATTAGGGCTGGAATGACACCGTGATCAATAATACAACTAGTATTGTTTACATTCAATGAGAAAGGCCGTAGGCGATGTCCGGTCTGTGAATTAATATAACGCTGCGTCAATATAACCAAGATTTTCACAGTTGGAAAAAACAGACAATACACTTCGTTTGATGGTTTTTACCACAGTCGCTTAATATTAAATAGTGAAAAAAAGCGAGTCCCGCCTCTAGTCAAAGTCTATTGATCAGGTAATTGTAGGTCAAAAATTGAAATTGGATTTGGGGACAGCAGTTCATTTCGATGTCTAATCGACTAATCCTGCGGTGTATATTACGCGCTTTTGAAGAGGTACCGGTAGAACGGAATGCAGCAGATGCTACATCGAGATAGCTGTATATAGGTACATGTGTTAATAATTCACCAGGGATTCTTTAGAGTATTAATTACTACTTCCTCCCTTCACCGCAATGTGATTGTAATTTGCGTACATCAAGTGAATGTTGAAGCTCCGAAGGGTTATTTTTAATATTTTTTAATCGATTCTTATATAGTTCGACTGCTCAGTGTATGTAATTATTTTTCTGATACGCCGCCTGTATACGATAATCGAATGATTTTCCGTTTTAGCTTTGTCCACTATACAAGTAAGACTTAAAAACAAATACCTAACTGATCCGTCTTTTCTTTTTGTTCCAATTACATATAAGTCTGTTGATAAATTCGATCACCCAATGCCGGATTTCAAATTTCTGATTATTTATGTAAGAGTATGTTAGGTAGTAATTTTGTACTGTTATTGCCACAGTAAGTTCTACTAAATCGTCATTACGTCTAGTATTTTATTGGTATCCACTACATATTTTTATTTCGCGTTTTTCGTATTGCGGTTTTCATCTCACCATTCGGCCAAAAATCCAACATTACGATTTTTATAGTCTTGGTTTTATGCCATTTTTTAGCAAATTCGTTTTTTAAGTAGACATAATAAAAATATTAAAATTGATTTTAATAATAAGTGCTTAAAATATAATATTTTCAACTTTTTAAATTGATGAATTTCAATTTAATATATTATTATAAGTATAACTAAAATTTATTAAGTTGAAATTTACTCTATTCAATTTTAGTGTATTATAATTGTCTTTCGTAAGTGATGCGAATGATTTGACGTCTAAACACCTCCATATATATATATTATTATACCATTATATCACACGTCTAGTACACATCACGCACTAGTGGTACGTTATTGTATGGCTACTGCCTAGTCAGATTAACAATAGGTGTCTGTCTATATAGTACAGTGTCTGTATTTTTTCAACCGAAATAATTTCTTTTGAATTTTACTTTACGTAACAATTATGAGCTATAGAGGTTATTATTGGAGTATAAAAATAATAAATATATATGATTAATGGTTTTTATTAAAACAAACCTCATTTAATTAAAAATATATAATAAGCAAATTAATGAAATTTAATTTCAATAACTAGGTACCTATTGGATATTTGGATGACGCACTATCGTTACTAAATCGTTCAGAATTTATTTTGATTGGGTGATTGGGTGAATGGTCTCCTCAAGACACATTAAATATATAATGGTAATTTTCGATTCACTTCTGAATTGAACACTGAAAACTTGAGGGATTAAGGTTGTTTGAAATATTATTGATTTAGTTAAATATGTCTACAAACTATGAGTACCTTATTGTTAATTGCGTTTTATTTGTGTGACAATAGTTTACACCCTATTTATTTATAAGTATATTTTAAAACGTTTTATTGTTTCCGTATTATACACTTTTTAACTATTCTTGTCGCTATTAGAACATATATTTCATTCGGTTTAATTTGTATACATTTTATTTTGTTTGCAAACGTGATAATTCGATGGTGTACAATACACTGCCATGTTTATTTTGTATATTCAGGGTTACATTTTTATGTTTTCTCAAGTTATTAGAGCCAAAAGGTTAATGTTATAGCTACTTATGAACCGCGTGAGGTAGAAGTTAATTTACGATTTATTATTTCTTTTTAAAATATATCGTTCACTACACAACGAAAAAATATTAAAATAGAAATTTTTTTTTCATAAACCATAGTGATGTATTTATACAAATATATATCCATATAAACTTGTACTTTTTATAGGTGCTTTTATTTATAATATTTTAACACCAATTGATATTTGATACTAAGTAACTTGTTGTAAAGTATGGTTGATTAGCGTTGGAGATTTAAAGGTATATTAATATTTAATGTTTAGTCGCAGCTAAGATAGCTATTTTACAGCATAAGTGTTATAAACACTTTGAGAATTGAAAAATTGATTATGTCAGATTTAAGAGCATTATAGGTGCAAAGTAGAAAAGTAGTTTTAGCTGTAGGTATGCTTAGTGTATTAATATAGTTACATTATATAGTATTTCAAATAAATAATAATGTTAATTAACAAACGTTTTATAAATACAATAGGTAAATATGCAATTTATATATTTACATAGGTACCTACGCTGTAGACGAATTTATATTTAACAGTATTCTCACATGCAAAGCTAAACAAAACAAAAAACTCGTTTTATCAAATAAAATTTTTATAAAATAAAAAAATCACATTATATTTATATTTCATTAAAATAATTATCTCTGCTGAAATACTAATACGACAAAGTGTATTTTTTAACAATACAATTAATTTTAAGTTTTTATTACGTGATTTAAAATCTAATAATTTTGTAACTATAAAATAGTCATTATAATTTTTGTTTAAAATTATTATACTCGACTCTTAAACAAATAATATAAATATAGAAAAGATACTGAGAGTTTAAACAGTAACCAGTGGATTGTTGCAATTTTGTAAAAAAAAAGAACTATAATTAAACCAGCAGGAAGAAAAATATAATTAATCTATAGACTATAGTTTTACTATTTTACACGGTAACTGGTAAGACAATAAATAATGCCCGCAAACATTAAATGAGTTCATTTTTCGCGTGATGGCTTTTGAAGTATATTATTTCATGTTCTACTTCAAAAAGTCTGTGTGGATAAAAAGTTTTGTTAAAATGTTATCATGACACATACTTATTATTGAAATAAGTTTTATGATATTTTTTATACTTTTTTGTTTCATAAATATGCAATGTTTAGTATATAATATGTCTATGTGACTATGTACATTGTATATATAATACCTAGTATAATACATACTATTATATTATATGTCCAGATTGATCCGTAAGTTTATCTAAACTTAAATAAATATTCCAAATAGAATTCAAAACTAAAAATACCTCGTTATTTTTATATTTTTTTAAATATAAAATATTAGTTTAACTACTATTCATGACATCTATAATAATAATATTTTGAAATAATCAATTATTATTTACTTTTGATTGTAGCTTATTTAATTAATTTTTAATTTGCGAAAATCTTAAATTCCAAAAGGTTACCAAACCAAACTTTAAAAATATATCATATAATATTGTAAACATTTTATTTCTAAAATTTAAATTTTTCAGGTTTAAAATTTTTTTAAAAACTATAAGAAAAAGATATATCTATAATTACTATATTATGTATAATTAATCACACATTAACTTCAAACGTACTTACCTACTTACATTTTTTTAGTTTTCCTGAGTATATCAATATCTAACATATTGTGTCAAATACAGTTTTAATTAATTACAGCTACCGGCTGAAGGAAATCACCTCAGCAAGACAAGAGTGATAATCTTTTTTAATTTCGATCAATTTAATGACGTTTTTAATCCTTTTCAAACGTTTGATTATTAGCATACGAGAGTAGAATAAATAGTTCAGCAATAACGCGGATGAGCATTAAATCGAATTTTACATAATTGCAGACTTCCATCATACTTTGATCTGCGTCGTCGTTGTGTTTGTCCCGCGAACGTACATTCTTCGTTGGGATGTAAAAATATCTATAAAAAAAAAACTTGAATAAAGAGGGCTGTATGTGCAGACGATGCATTGCATCCCGCGGTATCGGTTTTCAGTAATTTCGTGCGCGATAACGCGGTCGCCGACGTCAATATAATAATAATAATATAATACGCCGTTCGATTTATATAAACATATATAATATTATATAGGTACGATGGAGCTTCGTTTACGCCACAGTGCTGCACTCTACCACACGCACACACACGCACACACACGCACACACACGCACACACACACACACACACACACACACACACAAGGCTTATGAGCTCCGCCGCCGCGCCGGTTCGGATCGACGTCGACAGCACGGAATATATTTGGCGCGTAAACCACGCGGGGGTTCACTCCTTGTACCAACTCATCCCCCCTCAAGTGGTTATGACCACGGTATATCGTCCAAGGAGCTCTTGTATTGACCACTGTTCCGGGGAATTCGGACCGAAAACGGTCGACCGAAGAAACTGTCGCCATGCACCGCAAACGGGTCATTCGCGGTTGTCGATTGGGGGACCTTTCGGATATTTGGTTGGCATCGCTCGAGAAACTGAAAACAGTGAATGTGTACCTACCTCGCTTTCAGTGCAATGGATTTTTTTCGCGTTCATAGTGAGTTGTAATTTTTTTATCAACAAGGAAACACGAGGTAAGCATTCGTTCACGGGTAAGCCGTTGAAAGTTTAAATCGTTGATATAATAGAAATACCTATACATTCTATAATATTATAATAAAATAATCATACGATATCGTAAACATTACTTTCAGACTATGATAATCTAACCTAACCGATCGGTTTTCCGAAGATTTAAGTATATTATATTGCATAGATAAACCTTTATCGGATATTGGGTAGAGATTTGAATACTGGACAATATAGTGTATATAACGCCGTTTCTCTTATCTCCTCTTTCGTAGGTGCCCAGAACGGAATGCTTAAAATATGTTTTTTTAAATTGAAATCTTATGTTATTAATTAAAATTTATTTCAAATTTTTTGTATTACACATGCAGTGATTTGGTTTAAATTTAGGTAAATATCTATAATGTCGTTGATTTTTTATGTTCAGCTCTCTCTAAGCAGTTAGTTAGGTTTTTTCTTACTTACTACTACACTAGATAAATTCTGGTGTATTACTTAGTACTTCAATACAACTTTATAGATACCAAATATTATAACACAACAGCTGCAACTTATGAAAATAATGTGCCTACGTGTTTTATAGATTATAAATACAAAATATTATTTTATGTTACCCAAGTGTGGTAAAATTATTTTTCGAATAGTAATTAATAATTATTGAGAATTATGATAGTTTAACTAGTTGTAGGTTTTTAGTGGTTATAACTTATTTTATAGTTATCATAGAAGGATCTAATTATTTATAAATTATGTATTTAGTATATTATAACAGTGTAGGTATAGTATCAACTCTTATGTATTCCTGGAAACTTTTGATTTTATTAAATATAGCGTTATTTCACAGTTTAAAATGTTTTACTTCCTTCAATGTTTACCGAAGTAAAGTAAATATTGGATTTTCAACCGTTATTTTTAATATTATGATATTTATGATAGTTAATGGTATTCCAATATGCTGTACATAGTTAAATAGATACAGTAATTTACAAGAACCTGAGATAAAAATAAATTCTTAGATTCATGATTAAATAGAAAAAAAATACGAATCCCATGTTATCTTACTTAGTATATGATTTACATTGGGTTAATATTTATAATAGGCGAATAAATAATTCAATTTAATTTTAATAGGAATTCAGGGCAAAGACATATTTAAAATGTTTGCGTAATATAAATATAAATACAAATATTTGATAGTAATATTTAATTTCATACATGTTAAATAATTAAATAGAAAAACAAATTTACCAAAGAAAAGTAAACATATTTTTTTATCAAGGAACCATTTCCCTCATCAGGGCACTGTGATTTTCAATTAGTCGTTACATGATCTGTGTATAATAACGAGATTAATAAAATAAAGTTTTTTTTACGATGTAACAATATTTGTTACAAACTTACAGCAAACAATTAAAATATATACCCAAATATACCCATATAAAATATTACACCCATCGCGATTTCTCCAAGCATTTTCTAAATACGTCGTTGTCCCATGTACGTATAATTTATGTATAGTGTTTATAATACTTGCACAGGATGACTTTTTAAGCGGTCTCCATCAATTTGATTGCTTAAATTATGCATTTATTCAAAATTTCAGTTTTGGAGTTTTTAAGTAACTATACATAAAGTGTAGACACCACTTTTAATATTTTTCTGTATTTAAGGACTTAACATTAATGCAATTACATTACATTTTGTTACATTACATTTGAGCAACTATATAATAAAATTTAAATAACTATATTGTAATATAGGCAGGGCTAGTATTATGTGACTGATTGATATTTGAGTGTTGAGTCTCACCTTGACGTGCCGTCCTAGGAAAATAAGGTGACGATTTTCGTTGGATTTACAGACGCATATGAAACATTGATTTTTTTTCGTCGTCAGTCAGAGTTAATGGAAAACGTGGCCACCCGATGTTCAAAGATTCTCAAGCCAACTGTTTTCGCGTAACTGTTTGTGACTGCGTAAAGTGTTGTGCTGCAATCCGAAAGTCCTAGTAAAATGCTGTCGATTTCGTCTTTTTCACCACGTTTGTTATTTATGTTCTGTCCAATTCTCATCGATACGGCACCACATGTCCGTTTTCAGCGGACTACCAGCCGAGATCGTCGCGTCGAGGTTACACCTTACACACACATCATGTCGCACAGATTACTGTTGTAGGGTCATACTGTTATTTTTACGCTTCTACGAATGTTATGGATGTTGTTTAGAATTTATGGTATTTATATAAAATAATATGTAAATACCTAAATAAATGTGTAAGATTTGAACCTTGGTAAAATATTTGTTTCAATTTCTACGAGAAAAATACCAAAAAATTGAAATAAAAAGTCACATTTATGTTAAGATTGAAGTTTTGAAACTATTTCTCAAATAGCATAGTCAGGTATTATCGCATTCAAATTTATAATAACACATACTATTATCCGGTTTTAGGTTATACCTACGTGGCTATACGTAAAACGATGATATAATATTGCCCAAATAGGAATTACTGACCTTATACATTTTTTTAAATCAAAAATAGTAAAATATATTGTTTGTTGGTACACATTTATAATTTGTACCTATTAAATATATTCTATCATCTAATATAAAAAAAAAATGTTCACATTTATGATATTGATTACTCATTACATTGTTTTTTTTTTAGATCAGTGAGGTTGGTATAAGTATATAAGGCATTATATTAAAAGTGTAAACAATATGTATTGAGAATTTATGAATGCTTCTAATTAAAAAAAAATAATGCCAAGAAGAATAAAAGTGGGAAACACCTCCTTGTGATATGAATTCAATGCTTTCATTGTTACTATTTCTTTGGTATATTTTTAAAGGTTCGACGAATTTTTAATGGATATCTGAAAGCATTTCAAACGATTTAAAAAAACTTTTTTAGTAAATGGTTGTTTGGAAATTTCTTTGCAATAATGTGGGTAATTGAGAATGAAAAAAAAGTCTAAATTAAACAAAAACATTTATTGTTGTTATTTTGTTTAATGTTTAGATTCACCCTGCTATTTTAATATTTCCTTTCTCTAATAGAAAAAACTTTAAAAGGTACCGCAACATACATTACATACATAAATACATTGCTTACATACATTTTTAGTCAGTGAGTCTTATAATATATTTAAGTTATATGTATACCTCAAATATATAGGGTGTATCATATGACATTGTACGCGGGGGTTTTTAACGATTATGGATCGATGACATAGAATTTCGTTAAAACACAAAAAGACGTGTTTCTTTATTTTTAACAGGCAATTCTTTTATAACAATTAGCATTATAGCAAAATTAACTTTATTATAACAAATGGTAACTATTATATTTTTTAATGGATTCTGGTAAAGCTTTTTTTTCTGAAAATGTTTTTAGTCAAATCATCAATTTTGGTTCGCTAGTTTATTAAGTATGGTCCTCTAAAGTTTAGTAAAATATGCATTAATACTTTTAATTGACATATGTTTAATTTACATGAGCTAAATAAATGTTTCTTATAACTAACTTTTATAACTTGAAATTTGAACCATAAGTTCCCTATATTGGTAGGTATTGCATGCAAAGTATGAATTTAGCAGTTGAAATTCTTTAAGAATTATTTAATAATCGTGATTTAAAATAAACTGTTTGCAAGATATTTAGATAAATAGTCAATCTCAATATAGGTTTGTAACCTAACTAGTTTGTAACCTAACTCAGGCATACTTTTAATCTAAGCTAATTACAGGTTTCCAATATTATTATAACAAGAATCAAATACCATTAGGTACCTATTACCTTAGTCCTTAGCTGCCTAATAAAGAATCCAAATTAATGCTATTGTAAGAAAAGTATGATAGGAATTATTGATGATAGGAAAAGTATGAAATAAAATTTAAATGTCCAAAACTAAAAAATAAGAAGGGTTATGAATTTCAACTCCTAAATTCATACTTTGCATGCGATACCTACAAATAAGTATATTGGTGACTCCTGACCTATATGGTTTAAATTTCAAGTTTACCCCACTACGAGAAGAGCACTTCAAAACATTGCACTTTTTTCATTACACAATTTTTTTTAACCCACATACATACCTAAGACATTAATGTCAACAATCGAATACCATTTACCAATTTACCATTATTACTTTAGCCACCTAATAAAGAATCCAAATTTATGATATTGTAAGAAAAGTAACTATGAAGTAATTAATTACGATTACCTATGATAACAAATTAAAATAATAATATTGATTTTGATGATTGTATGTTAAAATAAAAATAATGAACTATGTTTGCCAACAATTTTGTTTGTTATTTTTTTTTTTTTTTGAGTGGTATTAGATTACCGATTAAACTACTTAAGTGTATAAAAAGGTAGTTTTAAGAAACAATTATTTAGCTTTTGTAAACTAAACCTATACCAATTATTTCAATTAGAGGACCATAGTTAATAAACTAGCGAACCAAAATCGATGATTTGACTATCAACATTTTCAGAAAAAAAGCTTTATTAGAATCTTTTAAAAAATATAGAAGTTGCTGTTTGTAAAAATTAAGTTAATTTTGCTATTGGTACACCTGCGTGTTTAAAAATTTTGAAATTGTTATAAAAAGATTATTAAAAATAAAGAAACACGTCTTTTTTCGTTTTAACGAAATTGTATGTCATCGATCCATAATCGTTAAAAAACTCTGTATAATATTTTTATTAGAAAAAACAATAATAATGCATATCGTACGTAATTTTCGGTTTTTCTGCAGTGTAAAGATTGTATATTTTGTCATTTATAAAAGGAAAAAATTGTGAATATATAATACCGACAATGCGACAACAGAGATAAATTCGTAATAACTACTATGATAATGACAGTGTAACTATTTTGAATGTATTTATGTTAAATATTACTATAGCTACTATAAACTAGACAATCGTAACACTATTTGAATGTTTAAATATTACAAATCTTCAAGTCTTTAAAGTTTTTACACAATGTTACGATGAGTAGTCTATAACACATAGAAAAGTAATATTTTTATGCAAAAATAATTTAAAATTTTAAAAAAATTGTCAACAATGTTAATGTTGAAATTGCAATAGTAAAATTATATTCTGATCAAAACTAAAACATAATGTAGACAAATTAACGAGATATCTGATTTGTGTCCTTAAGTACTTATCAATTATCAGTTTTTACACGTGATATGATGGGTTTTTAAAATAGACAGATATAAAGCAAAAATTTTACCGTGTCAGTTTTAACATGGTATTCGCCATTCGGGTCAGAATAATTAATGATTCATGACGTGCATTACAAACACCGTCGTTTTATTGATCTCCATAACGTCTTATAAATGCAAAAAGTGTCATCCATATGAAATTGCTGTTGTACCATAAAGTTTATAGCATAAACCATCGATTAATGACCTACATGGTAAAATTTTATCACTCCATTTTTAAATGAACTTAGTAGGTACTCTTAATACTTAAATATTTTAAACTTTAGTTTCTAAAAATCGTTCATAACCGTGTATACTCATTTATTTATTTAACTTATAATGTAGGTAGGTATACCTAGTTAAGATTAAAGTTACTCTAAGCTCAAAACAAAAAAAATATCCCAAGTTGTTTAAATTACGTTTTATAATTTTAAGATCGTGAACTACCTATGTATTTTGATTTCCAGACAATCATAGTTCATTTCTGTCAATTATTGAATTTATTCGGTTATTTTATTTTTGGACCTCAGTTTCTCTAATTTGAAACACGAATACACAATGATATAATATAATGAAATAGTGAAATAAAATAATTTTGTTTAGTTAAAAATATTAACACAAAAATATATTTTAATATATTTTTTATTAATTTCTTTTGTCATTTAAAATCAGAGGGATATAAATTTGATTTAAGACATTACCATTCTAAATATCTAATTGTATTTTGCATATTTTAGACTTAATAGTGCATATAAAATATAAATCAATAAATACATATAGATATGCCTAGGTAACTGGTTTTTTAAAAAAAAATAATTTTATTACATATTTGGTGAATAATTTATGAATTTTGGCCTTTGAGGCCAATGCCATACAGCTTATCTTTTTTTTTAGGTTTAAGTGGAGCTATGAATATATTGATTTTAAAATGATGTGTTTTTTTTTTATAATTGTTTTTATTACTTTTTAGGACAGTAAAAATGTTTCAATTTTCAACAGCATCTTTTCTGGTAGGAAATTGGTTCTAGTTTGTACTTTGGGGGACTAAGTCAAAAATTCCCAAAAGTTTTCAAGGAGATGTTACCATTGGGTTTCTTCCTCAACACGATATTCATGTTACTTTATTCTGTTTTTTTTTCTCTATCTAATTTATTTATTGTATTTATTGTGTGCAGGTTGAAAATTGTCTTTCTTAATAAAAAAAAGTTCAAAAGCGTCAGGAAAAACAAACAAAAATTAAGAAAACTGAGATTTTTTATGCAAAGCCAATTTTTGAAAAAAAAGAGTATATTATTATATTTTATACACACAATGACATTTTCAAGTGTAATTTTTTTGGCAAAAATGAATTCAACCTACTGTTGTAGATACTAATGCATAATTAATTATTTTAAACACAATGAAATCGTAAAATATATCTATTTAGTAATATTATAGGCTGACAGACTATCTTCGCTCAGAATCGTTTTTGTGTACAATGGTTATATATCATTGAATTCAAATTTAAAACCATCCATTACAGTGACCCACTTGTAACTTACTGTACAACAGAGCGATATCAACTTTTTTTAAATTTAAATTTGTGTAAATACATTTTTATTATTTTACGTACCTATATCATTTATTCGTATCTTTCAAGCAAAAACAAATTTGAGAATTGTTTTTTTATGAATATTTTACATAACTTTGCATTAAATTGTTGTTTAAAATTGTTATTCGCATGTCTTACAAACGTATAACATATTAAGTTTGCGTCCAGTAGAACCAATTTTTGAATTGTTAGATTTAAAATTAGAGTGGAGTGAATTAATCTATAGTGCACTTTAAAGATGAGAATATTATTTACGCGGTGTCGTAGGTCTTATTGATATTTTAATTTTGAAGTGTGTCAAAACTAATATTTTACATTGTTATAACTCACTATAAAATTTAAATATCAATAAAAGCCTACGAAATGTCCTAGATAGTATTCTTACTTTTAAGTTTGAATCAAAATCTGTTAGGTCATTTCACTCTTTTATTAAAGCTACCTACCAACAAAAAATTAGTTCTGTTGAATGATGCAGAAAAATGTATGTGATTAGTGTTAGTAAGACGGATACAATACACAATATGCGGGTATGGAATCCTCTTAATCCATCGAGTTTTATTTACTTTTTTTACTAGACAATAAATAATGAATGTTTTACTCCAGTATTTTTACTTTTTAGGTCCATTTGTACCACAACTCACCTTGTGTCTATTTAATGCACCTCAAAAAGGTAATATTTTATCGTATTTTGTCAGTGTTTGCTTTCTTAATTTTCGCATTATTTGTTACGATCGTTATTGTCTTGACATATTAACACTGTATACTTAGCTAAATGTTTGAGCATTTTTAGGTTATAAACCTACTTCTCTTCATTCTGTGAATTTAAAATAGGTACCTACCTAAATATAATTTGTATTTAATAAAAGTATAAATAATTTATTTGAATAGTGCATTTTATTTACGAATAAAAACTATAAAAATAAATTATATCGTCTATTGACCATAAAGAAAAAAAATACCTAAGGTAAATATAAAATAAATTATACAGCATTGTTTGACTAGAAATTTGAACACCTACAATTTTTAATTTTATGGAGCCATAGGGTACTTAAGAAATGTAGAAATTTAAAATAAAATGTTTATGCATTATAGTTATATTATTTTGTATAAGGATTTTATCTTTCCATGTAATATGCATAATGCATATGTTGTATTTTCTTATAGAATAGTTTTAATGGTTTTATGTATTATGTAATATCCAACTTAAAATTCTCAAACCATTTAACATATATTTTCAAATTACAAAACCCAATAAATATTAAAAATAATATTTCAATAAAAAAATGTTCCGAATGAAATATGAAAATATTCGTATATTGTTTTGTATTGGTTTTATAATGATGTGTATTTTATTGTGTCTGACATCACCTTTATAAACAGTAAAAAATGGTTCGATCTTAAACTTAGATGGGAGTTTCTGGTAGCAAATTGGATCTAGTTGGGGGGTCAAAATAAAATAATTCACAGTAGGTACTTTTCAAAAAAATCGGAAAAAAAGGAAAACCCGGGTTATCTACGCAAAACCAGTTTTTGGTTAAATAAGTTTTATTATTTTGTTGTACCTAATTGAAAAATAAATAACTGCAGAAACCTGCATTTCTCATAAAATATTTATGTTAACCTTTTCTAGACAATTTCAAAATTTTTGAATAATAATAGCTAAAGCTTAATAATGTACTATAAAATTCTTCATAATACGTCGTTTTTGCAGAAACCTAAAAATCTCAATAGTTTTTTGTATAGCCATATTTGAAGTTAAAATCGTCGATGTAATTTTATGTTCAAACGATAAATAGGTAGGTAATGGTTCTAGTTATTTTCTAATAACTAAAAAAATATTATTCGTAGGGATTTGACGGTTTTTGCCACCAAACGTATGTTATTAGGTATCTAAAGACAAATCTTTTCACACTGTTCTACAGTAACGGGTATTGATCAAGTTAAAAACAGTTATAAACATCTAGAAATACCTAATAATAATAACTAAATAATAATAACTATCATATTAAGCATATTTGATTTATTTTTAGCAAAAATTAGGTCAACATATTATCGATATCTCCGTTCAGAATGACATTATCGTTTTTGGTATGCAAAGATTTATCATTGAATTTAAGTAACACCTACATTATCGTGATGGAAAGTTACACTTGACACCTACTATAAAGCAGAATGACTTATAGTCGGTTCATATTTTTATTATAAGAAAACAATGTACTAACATATTTATGTAATTTTACTTGGTACCTATATAGTAAAACTATTTATACGTGGATATAGAAGCATAATATTATACCTTATTGTTTATTTTTAATCAGTCGATATCTCGTAATGAATTTGTAATTTGCTGCTTTATTTTATTTTTAAACTTTTAATCACATACCTAAACTATAATAATATTCTATAGTTGTTTAGTATTATCACAGAAATACAGAATAATAATAATAAATAATAAATATAATTATTACCAGGGACGATCTCAAAAAAAAAAATTATGGGGGGGTGTTATCTTCAAAATTGCTGACTTGAATTTGAAATTCAAAATGTTTGTTAACTATTAAGTTATTTTTAGTTCATGCTATAAATTTATAATTTCTTTACTACCTTATGTTTCAATTTTTAGTTTGAACTAAATTTGAAGTTGAAACTTAGAAATACCTAACTTTTTTTTAACAATTATGGATCGATGATAGGGAATTTCGTTAAAACAAAAAAAGACACGTGTTTCTTTATTTTTAACAAGCAATTTTTTATAACATTTTCAAAATTTTTCAACACGCAGTTGTACCAATAATAAAATCAACTTTATATATAAAGATAAGCAAAATATCAATATTAATAATAATCATTATTATTAGAAGTCGATTTTACAAGTTTTATTTATAGATACAATATTTAAAAGATTATAAAATAAAAAATAAAATATTTCAAATGATCGAAATGTCAAATAATCCAAATAATTATCAAATAAATAATCAATGAATGTAGGTAGTAGGTATCTAATCTTTTAAAAAGACTATTAACATAATATATTGTTTAAAATCGTAATATAAAACAAAATAATATTATTGTTAATTTTTGAAAATTATTTATTATATTTTAATTTTTTTAATGAAAAGTAAGTAAACTATACTACTTACTAGTAAGTATAAAATAGTTGTAAATAAATATTAATAATATGATAATTATTACACTAATTAGTTTTTAAAAATCTTTGGTCAATCATGTACCTAGTTGTCAGTAACATTGTAGTTCTGGGGATTTTTGTTCAGTGCATATTCATGAAAATTATGTATAACAATCTTACCAATATACCAACATAAATCGTTTCCTTCAAACAAATACAGGCATACAGCTAATGCTATTTACCATATTTTATCATAGGCAATATAAAATAATTGCAAAGTTTAAATAAAAATTAGATAATTACTCTGAAAGTGTGCTAAATTCCCGGTTTCTAAACGTATTTTTATTTATTCATTAAGTTGAAGCCTCGATAACAGGACTATTGGTTGGTATTATAATATTCTTGAATTACTTAAACTAAATTTTACAATTTAATATCTTTCATGAATAATACAAATAAAATAATTTTTTGAATGGAATCTTCGTCGGTCACTCAAACGTATTTTTATGCAGCCTAAAAATCTATAAATCTATACTATTATATTTAAAAATAATTATTTGCTAACTTTTTTGTTTTGGTACCTACCTATTTTTTAATATTGACTATTTATGAATCTATACAGTACCTAGATGAATTTACTTTTGATAGAACCGTGATTGTAAAATCTTAACTCAACTATAATTTTAGCTATGTACCGGTAACTAACGGAAGGACGGACACAGTGGGGATATAAGGTGTTCTAAACTTATGTCTAGAAATCTAAAATGTTGAATTAATTATGTAGTGTAAAGTACAAAAAAAACAACAAAAATGGTAAATTTTTTCTGATGTATAATCTGATCACATTAAAAATATCTTTCTGTGTATAATATTATTAATGAAATATTTAAAACGAGGTTACAAGTAAGTTACAACTATGACATTCAATTTAGATTTCTATAATATGAAATCTAATTTAATGCCCCTATAATTGAATGTATCGTGCAACATTAAATGTCGGTCACTGTGTAAATGAGAGTACCTACCTAGTTTCCATGTAATTCAATAATACGCGGCACCTGCCGGTTGTAGTAGATACATTTAGAGCTTAGGCTGTTAAAACTTCTACGTGTTACATGTTATTATTATTAACGGGCTCTTAAACCTTACTGTATTCATTTTAATAAAATTGTTTTTCTTAAAATATAATTTAATATTATTGTAAATTGTAATAATATAAAATGAGTTATGTCCTTAAACATCATGTACAATGGTTAAATAATAATAGGTACAAACTCCCAACCGATGCGTTATTGTATGGCAATTTGTGAGTATCCTGCTGAGTTTGATAGAAACAGTCATCGTTTAACTTTCGTACATCGTAGGTATATGTTTTTCAATGTCTTACTGTTCTAAAAATTATAAAATACCGTAAATACCTACTCAAGGATAAATTGAACACACAACATAACAATTTAAAATACATTCATTATCAATTTATTAAAAAATTTATTTGTGTTTTTTACTGCGTTTATTATAGGCATTAGTTACTTTTTAGAAAAATTAAACAAAGACAATGTTAGGTTCATACAAATGTTGAAAATAACATGCAATAACTAATCAATGAATATTTTTGACGAAAACTTGATAATAATTTCTGGTTGTCAAACGTAACCTTAGAATAGTTTTTCGATTAATATTTGATTAATCGTTGCATTCAAATTTGAATACACTCTATTTAGGGGTTAACTTGACTTCTATACATCATTGGAATATTAATTAAATATCAGTTGATCATTAAAAAAAATTACCTAAATATCTAGGTATTTATAATAATTTATAATATAATGTACATATTTTAAAATATTCGCCTTTATATAGTCACTATTGATATGAAAGGCCCATATAGGTCCCATATAGTTTATTGGTCCGTTATAATACCTCTAACAGCTGATATATTTTAAATTAAATTAGAAATGCTGTGTAAATATTACTGCATAACTTGATCTATGTTGTTCTTATAAATAACTAAAAATATTATATATCTATTTAAAAACCTATTGTTTATGATTTTTTTTTTTAAGGGTATTTTTGGAAAATTTTGTTTAACATAAGTATTTCTCACAAATCACAATAAAAAGTGAATAATAGAAAATAAACAATTTATGTTATTGTTGAAATCATAGCCTATTATAAAATAAACAAATAAATTATCAGGCATAAATATTTAAAAATAAGCAAACTACTATAAGCAGAATATTATCGCCACTTGCGAGACAATATTAAATGCTATACACTATACAATAATGATTTTTTTTCGCATTTCGTTAAATTAAACGTCTTAGACAAGTTACTGGATATTAACGATTTGCACACAATATATTTTATCTTCTAGTGTCTAAATGTTGGATTTCAATGATTTACGATAAACTAATCATTTGTAAAGCACATTTAGAAACACCAGCAGATAAGTTAGACAGTATATTTCTCAAATAGAATCTTGTCCAAGATGAAATGGGTTGCTGGTTATCATTAATATGTCCTGGTTGTAGAGGAGGGTTGTATAAGATATTTGATAGCCGCCTATTATCCGTCCACCTAGATAGCCGTAATTTCTTAATAGCTGAACCGATTGAAAACCCACAAGAACTGGCTAGAAGAGAAATAAAAACTTTCAGCTCTGCGTATAAGAGAAAAATATTGCGCCTATTGTGTATAGTAATATTAGTGATCAGCATTAGTGCTTTCTTCATTGAATTTGGGTCATAAATAAAATCACAATAACAACTTACTCATGGAATTGATGATAAATGATGATTATAATAATAATTATTTGTATCGTTATAAAATATATGTAAAAAAAATTAATTATATATTACATCTAATCGATTGTATTTCCAACAAACATTACATTAATCGTTTAGCGTAAAGAAAAGAATGTCATATTATTTGATATCATTTTAAGACTGTATTAATATAATGTTTAACATTGCGATTTAAACAGATGTCTCACTATTTTTATCCTCGTGCACATTGGTTAATCTACTACGATTATAGTGATTATACTATAAAACCCTAAATTATATAGCCTCCTGCATTAACTGATTTTTTTTTTAAATAGTTAACATTTATAAATATTGAAAGAATATATATTATTTTTAAATTATCTATTATATCCACTTTTAATACGTTTATGTTAAGTATAACATTATGTCGGTTAAAATGTAGTTTTCATGAGAATTAGTACAGTTATAAGTTATTTAATATTTTAAATACTAAAGAATATTATTAACATAGAGTATAGACGGAGAGGCACAGAACTACCGGAAAATTTATTTTTGTAAATAAATCACTGCTGTTTTTCCATATTGGCGACACTGCGCTAGCATATGATGTGCCCATAGAGAGTGTCCATCCATTAATTAATAAAAGAAAAATCTCTTCTCACATAGACAGTAAAAAACACAATTTTTCAAGAAAAAAGAAACTAAAGAATCAGAACTAAGAATATCGGCCTTTTATCCAATGATAGACGTGATGGTTCATAGTATCGATGAACGATTTAGCCAAAACACTATATTATAGCTATAAATGCAGTTGATAATTTACTAAATCTGTATACATCGCAAACGGACCTATATTGTCAACTCGAAATAGAAGTAATGCTATTAAAAAATAATGTTACGATTCCTAACAAAGACTATTTAACTAATAAAAGTAAAATCCATGAATGGTTAATTTGGCTGAAGTCTAATGATAATTATATAAATACTTTAACCAATTTTTTTATGTCAGTCAAAAGTTTGTAGTGATCCCTTTAACAAGCTGTACTTGTGAGAAACCTTTCTCTAAATTTACCCAAGTTAAATCCAAATTGAGATCTATCATGAAGAAAGATAGATTAAATACTTTGATGGTATTAACAGTAGAACAGGAAATGGCAATCAATGTTGATGCTGATGCTGTAATAGACGATTTCAAGATAGCGGTAGATTTTAAGATAAAAATGTCTTTATAATATTTTTGAGTGCATTTTATTTATGTTAATATTATAAATTCCTATATATTTTTACTTTTTTTTTATCTGTAATGATGTAGGTAATGGAGTTATATCTTTATTACATACTTAAATCTTAATTATTATAATATGAAGTGACCATTAAAAACATTTTAGCGATTTTAGGAATTAGCCTCCCCCTTAATTGTGGTGGGCCGATTTAGATTCTGCATACGCTGAACAACACTTCTGGCTCCGCCTATGATTATTAAACAATTGCATGTTAGATAACTGTGAGTTAGGTTAGCTTATTATATTTATGTAGTATTATATTATAGTAGTTTTACTATTAAAAATAAATAGATAAAATATAATATTATTATTGGACATTAAATAAAAATATATATTTTTTCAATATTTACATTAATTGACACATCATAATTTGTGTAAATCCTAGATTATAGAGTATTTAAATATTATTTCTTAATTTGTGTATTGTGTTATATTTTTTGTTAAAATATTGAATTTGTTTATTTATTTCTTATGTTAAACAGGCATTATGAAACTCAGTGTCACCTCGTTTCGAGCTCACTCGTCAGCTCAGAAAAAAATATTAAAATATCAAAATCAGCTCAATTACGTCACAACTCATTGTCCCGTTGTTCCAAGTATAAATTCGCAATCCTCATCGGTAAGTTCTCATTCATGTTATCTAAACGATATAATAATTTGCATTCTGATTTTGGTTTAAAATAAATGTGTAAGGTTAATTTAGTATCCGATAGTAAATTTGATAATTCTGAGTTGCTAAATAGAAAATAAAACTATAGGTACCTAGATTATTATAAGCACGCCATGTACTGGTGAATAAATATAGAAGTTTAAATTTTAAAATGTATAAATCGCTAATGGATTGAAGGTAAGTTTAATTACTGTTGATAAAAAGCCAGTGCATAATGGTCCATCAATACAAATATAAAATGTAATTTAATAGTCTATGTATTATGATGAACTGTTACTACCAACGCTATAAAAATTAAAAACACACTAAACATAATTGTCAAAAGCAAAAAAGGATCAATATAAAGCGTTTTTGTTTTAAATTTTACCTGTATTAAGTTTATAACAAAGTCATTGGATTTACTTTTTTTATACTATACCTACATTATACCCTTTATAGGTTAAATTGAAAATTAATTTTTTTCATATCTTTAACTATTAGGTAATTATTATTACGTTAATATTGACACCGCTATCAAGTGTGGTAGAATTTTAGGATTACTTGTACAGTCGTAAATTATTTTGATAATTTTTTTATGAGAAATCTTAACATTTTTGAAGCAGCTTTTTGTTTTTGAACATGATTAGTACAAAATCAACGTAGGTATATTGGTTATGGCTTACCTATACATTTATAATGATATGTATCTAAAAAAAATTACAATATTATAATATACCTTATAGTAGGCAATATTGCAACTATTCATCGTTTTGTTTCCAAACATTATACCTATTTAAAAAGAACAACGTAAAAAGTCAATCCCAGAATAATTATCATTTTAAGCCGATACACACACAAATAGTCACGAGTGGTCGAGGTGAAACTGCAATTGCACTTTGTGCTTTCGTCTCTGAAAGAATTAATTTAAAAAAAAAAACAATTAAAGAATTTACTTGGTGAAAGAAATAATAGTTATATCAAGCAAGCCATTATAAAATGGTGTCGTAGAAGACAAATGTGGTAAACTGTAAACGACTGAGATACGAACTGACGTGACCACGTGATTTTGACCTTTTACTTTTTAATTAAATGTATCTATAATTATATAAATAATATACAATAAAAGTTCCCTTAAACTGTGAAAAGACACCTGTAAATATTAGATAATGTTTGCATCAATTTAATACTTTAAGTCGATTGTAAAGACCAAATTTATTTATTTAAATTAGTTATTAAATATTTTATGATTTATTCAGTCTTTTTTTTTTGTAATGTATAAGTAACTTGATTAACGTAACCCATGCAGATCAATAAATATAATATAAGTTATAAGCATAATTTTTTAATTTAAAATGGCTAGACTTAGACTCTTGATATACATAAAATTGTATTAAAAATAAAATTAGTACATTCCTGATTCACAAGGAATTTAAAAATCTTAAAAAAAGATATTGCTGTAAAATTAAAAATTAAAACTAAACGTCGATAAAAAAAACACATTGTTATTCTAGATATTTTACACAGGTAATACAGTATGTCCCGTGATGATATATCCATTAGCAGAAGAGGGGGACTTGTCGCCCGGACAAAAACCGGGTTTTTGCCGCTTTACCTATAAACTAAAATAAATATTAAAAATCATAAGATTAATGAAAATAAAATGTTCAAATGTCAAAATTTTCAGAAAAATAAACTATTTAAAATGGCCGTCTTCAATTGTTTCAAAAATAAATTATTAAATTAAAAAATTAAAAAATTAAAAAATAAAATATATGTACCTAGTCCTTGTCCATGTGAGTCCAATAAAAAAACCGATTTATGATATATTTATTATCTTAGGAGATATCGCAATGGGTAGATCCTCGGCGGACCCCCTGTGTATAAATTTATAAAACGTTGTAAAATAAAAACAAAACTGAACGAAATAAATATGCTTATTCAAAAATATTAAAAATTCTATATTAAATGTAACAATGGTTAAGATCTTTTGAAAATTAATTCACGTACATATTATTATTAAGTATTATTAATTATTATTAGGTATATTTATTGGTCTTAAAATGTCCAAGATAGTTTTTTTTAAATTACAGGAAAATAAGTAATAATTAAATATCTAAATTTTGTATGACCTGATGTGTTATAAAAAAAATAAATTTCCAAAAAATCAATAAATTCCTTACTCCGTCGTGGCAAAATCTAAAATTTAATGATTAGCTGGCCTAGAATTTGTGAAAAACTATTGTGCATTTACAATGATTTTAGGAGTACTTAATTTACAAATGATTTAATAGTGCTTAATTGTAAATAGATTAGACAGACTTGAACCTATAATATAGATAACTTCTACATATTAGTAAATATTGATTATGATTAATTTAAATATAAACTTTATCTCTGCGACAAACAATTCGTAACATATTTTGTTCCATTTTAAGATGATATTATGACAATATCACTTACAAACGATATCCAACATGTTAAAAACTGATAAATATTCGAGATAATTTATATATTTGATGTCAGCAAAATGTCCCGCATATTTATATTGATATATTGCGTACTTAATGCAAAATATTTTGGTATTAGTTTTTGGGCAATACATCAAATATAATACATATATTTATTTACTGTACACACACGCACGCAAGCGCGTAACATGTATATCATATAATTTATGCACAAATGCCTACCTACCTAAGTGTATATTCTAAATTTTTATAAGTTTTAATCATTTTATAATAGTATATCAAAGAGTAATATAATAATATCATGGCCATAACTGGAAGGGACTTGGTTCAGACCCCCCTCTCCTGCTGATTTTTTTTAAAAGTAGAACAATTTTAACAGTTCATATTGCTTTTTGACTATTATTAAAAATAATTTTATATTTTCGTCAAAACAGAAATTACGAGATTAATGTCTTATATTTCGAACGTAAAATTTATGAGTGTCTAGTATCTATATATTAAACATTTTATTTTGATTTGAATGTATAATATTATTACCTTTTTAGTATCCACTGCCTCGTGTCACCTCGCTTCGTTCTTCAAGATTAAGACCCATGTGACTTATGTACGGTGTACACGTATACACTATACACTATACATATAATATGTGTGTCAGAAAAGAATATAATAAATTATCTCAAGTGGGTTACATCAGTTCCGTTTCAGATTAATAGCACACTGGTCGGCTGGTCTCGCTTTCAAAATTATTATTAACCCAAATCTTTTTATATTATTTTGTTTTTCATTCGTAAGATTTATGGTTAAGAAACACTCAAAATAATACTGCACACGACTAACTTGTAGATTTAATTACTTTATTAGTGAATACGTGTTATTACGACTTCAATTTATAATGTTTTACGTTATTGTTATTACTATATTATTATAATTTTAAAATTTAATTCGAGACCTATGCTGTCACGAGTTATGACCATAGTAAGATAATAAAAGAATTGTTAGGTTGGAGTTATGGATCACCTATACTAAATGCACGTGAGTCTCTATAGGATCGGAATGGGGTAAATTATCAACTCGTATCACCTTATACTATAAATCATAATAACCCACCTCAACTTCTGAAATTCCAATCACAAAAAATTTTGCTGTGGTGGCCATACTTATATTCATTCCTTCACTATATTTATGGTTATAATATACTCCTATGCCTATTACCTATACATAGTCAATACATTTTTATTGTTATTATTAGGCACTAAACGGTAGTAACAATTTCGTCAATATAGAGTTAACACTTATCGAATAATATAGTATATTATTATTTTTATTTTTACTAAGGTTAAGCCCGGCAACTATCGCCATTAGCTGTTTTTTTGTTTGAAGGGGAGAGGAACGGTTGGAACAGTTGGTTGAAACACGTTTGTGTGTGTGGCAAAGATTTGTTGCTAAAAATCCCGGATGGTCACCCATCCGGGAACTAGCAACACTGGCCGATACGTACACTCAGAGCATTTCCGCAGTTGAGTGTACGGACCGCGCCATACCGCGCCACATAGAATATTATAAATCGTAAGAAACACATTGACCGACCGTCATAAAATCACAATATTTATATCAATAACGTCAGATTTTCGGCTAATGTTGACATTATCCGGTTAATATGTACATTAGCTAAACCCCTAGGATATTGTGTATATTATGTATTTTTGCTATCAATATTCAGACCTTTTTTGGATAAGATAACTTTAACCACTGATGTGTAGAAGATGTTCTTTGTACCTAAACAACGTAAATGTGACATGAGCCACGGAATCGTTTTTCTTATTGTGCTTTATTTTTTTTAGAAAATGTTGGGCATCAATCTATATTGATTATCATAGTCGTGAATATTTTGAGGGCTCAAAACAGACTTTGGGTCTGAATATTTATATGGCTTATTGAGCCCAATATGTGTAAAGTAAAAATGTATGAAATGGTATCAGTTAACTCTAACTCCCTTTTTACATATAGTTTTATAAATGTATAAATATAAAATATTATAAGTCAATATGACAATATTTAGTGGTATATTATAACATATTATATAAACTAATAATGTACCTACTGAATATTAATAAAATATTAAGAAATAATTAAAATATTAACTTTAAAAATTTAAAAAGGTGATATTAGTTATACGACTTAATGTATCGATTTTGTCAAAAGCTTGATTTGCGTAAAAATTCACTGTTTTTCGGATTATATATAAATGTAGGTACTTACTAGAAATTGTCAACCAGATCCAATTTGACACTATTAAACCTCCCTTGGGGCTGAAGATCGAAGTATTTTTTTACTAGTACTTTAAAACGTATAAAAAAACACACATCATTTTAAAACCAATACATTAATTGTTTCGCTCATAATTTCAAATTAATGATAATAGGCATTAAAAAATCTTTTTTATTGATTAAATCTGACATAAGATATACCTTAAAATAAAAAAATAATAATTAAAGATTGAAAATATGAAGGTTTTAAGTTAAGTTGATAGGTGCTATGCAAAATCAATTAGGTAAATCTCAAATCAATTATAATAAGTTGAATATCTAATGATTTCTCAAAATAATGGTTTGAAATATTTGGATTATCATTTATCATATAAAAATTGTTCATTTTTATATGATTCTTGGTCATATGGATCAGAATAATAAGACTTGTTCAAAATTGTATTTGATTGTACTTTTTAAAAATTTATGACACAGTTATTATACATTATCGGCTATCATAAAAACTCCAATTACAAGAGCAGGACAAATGATAAAATAAAATTAACCAAAGAATGAAATTTGAGATGGCTCATATTCTGTCTTAATGCCTTCCCCTATTTACGTCAAGAGGGTTTAATCTAATTTTGTTGGAGGGAACAACTTATATGAATAGTGGTTTTAAAAATTGTATTAATACATTATTTATATTGTATTGTTGTTCATTGTCAAACATTTTATATATTTTATATATTTCGTATATTTTATTTTTTTATCAAGCTAAGGTTATTATTTGAAGTTGACTAATATTTTAATACAATTTGACAATATATTTCAGTAAATTTGATATAATGTTACATTTTAAAACCGTGAAATGTATATTACTTCGCAAGTATGTGTTATAGTTATACCAGGTAAAAATTGTGATACAAAAATTTCGGAAAATGAAAATTTAGTAATTTGAAAGCAAGAATAAATTATTAGACATGTTGTTGCGATATTTTGATATTTTCTTGAAGTCTATAGAGAATCGTAACAAATACTCTATTAAAAAAAAAGTATTCAATCACTTCGGTTTCTAATTTATAGTGACCCTTATTGATATTTTTTAACACTCCAAACATTGTTGCTCTAAGTCCCATAATAAATAAAAGGTTTAGGTACCTAAATCATTATAAAATGCTGTTTTCTTAAGCAACGATATTTTCTGGAAATTTGTTTTAAAATCATTTAAAGATTTCCAGCAGATGTAAGCGTTGAATTGTTTTACTTAACTTTTTTTAGGTTCTAAAAAAACAATTTAAAAAAACAAAAATTGGTATTTAATTTCCCCTACCTCTGTAAAAACCAAAAATAAAATACAGTCAAAAAAATTATTCAGCTGCCCTTAATTTCACTTCAAAATATCATAACACAAAGAAATAAACATTTATATTATAAATAAATATTTTATTATGATTTATGAAAATTATTAAATATTATAACACAACCATCTATAATGTTTTATATTAAAATATACAGGGTGATTCCCCAAGCATGCTCACCCTCATTTTATTCTTTAATAATGAATTTATTCAAATTCTGATATTTTAAATTTTTTAAATATACTCATAGATAATTTTTTCAAATTCTTGAGTTTTTTTGTACTACTTAAGGAGTGTCCTGTGGCGATAGAAACTTCTGATTTTCAAATAAGAACCCCCCCCCCCCCCTTTTTTTACTGTAAATTGTTTAGTAAATAATTGTTTTGAATTTTTGTTGTACCTAATTTAAAATTCGAATGGGTCTTAAAATGTTTGTATTAAGGATAATAGACCTTAAAAATGGTTTTACATAAATATATAATATACGTAAACTGGCTCTAGTATTTATCATACTTGGGCAATTTTTACAAATTATTAATATTTATAGATTAATATTATAAATTACTACAATTTTCAAATCACCATAGCCCCCATATCTTAAAATTACCATGGACCTTTTATCCTTAACATACAAAGTTGAATAACTCAAAAACTACCCATACGAATTTTGATTCTGATACGTTAAAAATTTCAGAAAAATTATCCACTCTATAGTTTACAATTGAAAAGGGGTATTTTCATTTAAAAACAGAAGATTATATCTCCACAGAACATTCCTTAATTAGTACAAAAAATCTCAAGTAATTTAAAAATATGATCTTAAAGTATATTTAAAGATTCCAAAAATCAGATTTGGAATAACTGCATTAATGAAGAAAAGCCTACCTATTTGGATTGCTTTTATGTGTTATATTTATCCAAAAAATTTGTTTCACTTTCTGAATATTTAGATCCGTTAATACTTTTTAATTAAACTATATTAATATATAAATAATTCTAACCTATAATAACCTAGAAGTTGATGCAGTATCATGAATAAAATCTACCTTTATCAAAAAAAAAATATCCATAAGAAAGTCAAATTAAATTTTCATGAGCGTTTGAAGTTCAAATTTTTACAACATTGGATATTCACTCGATTTCTCATGTAGCGATTTTCTTATTTTGTTGTAATTCAACAACAAATAACTGTAGATACTCGAGATGTATATCATATGTTTATTTTATCAATTCCTATACTTTATACAATTTCCAAAATATTTTGACTTGTTTTGAGCTGTTTTGAGTTTTTTTCCTATAAATATCAATACATTTTATTTGCTGGGCCAAAAATCGTCAAAATTTAATACAAGGCTCCTGATATTAAATTGCTTAAATAGCAGTTAAAAAATATTAAAAAAAACATTGGCACAATTTTTTTTATAAACATTTACATTTTAAAATTTGATTTTTGACAACATTTATCAAATTTAAAATTTAAAAATGATTTTGTAGTTCTCAATTTATAAAATGTTCAACTTTTATAGCTAAGGATTTAAAACTTACAACAAGGATCCACGTAATAGTAGGTTATTTTGTAACCAAAAAATCTCAAAAATATAAATCACGGTTTTTTGTTTATAGTTATATTATGTTCAAATTTGGACAAAATTACATATTAAATAATCAAGAATAACGATTTTAGTTATTTTGTTGTAATTTTATAATATTAATTCAACTTACCAGCTACCGTATTAATAACAATATAAATATAATATAAAATATCCACACTGACAAACTGTCACCGCTCAGAATCGTTTTTCGTTTACAATGATATTATATCATTGAATTAAATTTTAATACCATCCATTATACAGTGACTCACTTGAAACCTACTGTACAGCAGAGCGACATCCACTTACCCTCCTTTCTTTCAATTATATTTACCTATGATACTTATTCGTCAGGTGGATAATAATTAAACCTATTATTATTTTTGAAACGTATTTCATTCAAATTGATATTACCTATTTAGAATTTTGAATCTTAGATTTTATTTAAAATGTATTTTGTTTTACTTTTTCAATTTTAGTTGTAGACTAGGTATACAATAGAAACACGAAGTAATTTGTGTATCCAGTTTTGTATTCATTTTAATTAGGTATACAGGTATACTAAATTAACTTGAGGTGATAATAAATCGTTTATTTTGCTATAATATAAGTTATAAGTAACGTGTACAATGTTAGTACATAGGTGTATGTACCTATTGCATTTTCTTCATCATGACATTTTCCACTGGTGAAAAGAAAAAAAATATTCTTCCCCCTTGTAAATTTATCGTTTTGACCATATAATATAATTGAGCAATCCTCACCAGTCACCGGCAGGGCGTCCAAAATGTAATGGGAGGTGTTTAACAACCACTGCGGCCTAGCGGCCATCTAACAAAGCTGTTTGTATTCTATCAGTATCACGGTGGGCTTGTGTCACTCAACCCCATGTGTCATTGCAGTGCGGTTGCCAGTAAAGTGCGCTTCACCATTAATAGTTTTATACGACACGAAACATTGTTTCATAATGAAATTTTTCTAAATATCGTTAATACTATTATTATAACCATTATGTGTTTTCGCGGTAAAATTATTTTTCTTCTATTGCGAATTTTAAGCAGTAATTTGCTTACTACCACGTGAGAAACAAAATTAAAAATGGGTAAGATATAATGACAAGATAAAATATTTACAAATCAAAAGAAATAGAATTTGTTTTTAAACAATTTTCACTAAATCATTTATGTCTTAAGGTCTCGTGGTTTTTTGAAATAGAATATAAATATTTGAATTTTATAATTTTTTTTAACTTCGCAATTTACAATTTTGTGTTGTATGCTTGAAATGTTTAGATTTTGGCGGGAGATTTTATGGAAAATAAAATCATAGTTAAAATATTAATCAGGTCTATCAACATTTTAAAGGATGCATTTCTTGTCAGATTAGTTTAATAATTGCTATAATGAATTCTGAGTTTCTAGATAATGTTTATGTGTATGGTTTAAATTAAAATTCAATAATGAGAATAGTAAATATTATGTTAATAAGTTGTGCAAATAGAATATAAAATTATAGGAAGTTGTAATTAATATTGTTATAGGAACATTCGTTGGGATATTTTTAAGGAAAAAAAAGAATACATTTTAGAAAACCACAAACCATTATTAAGACGAAAGGGGCCAAAATATATAAGCATACGTTTACGAATAATAATAACTTTTTATTTTTATAATTTTTGATAGGTAATAACATTGACATTATAATATTGAATATCAAGAAATGGGGAGTTTCTTATTCTTATTCTATATTTTATTAATTTAATATTCTATGAAACATTTTTTGTTCATTACAATACTGATTAAATTTATATTAACTTGAATGGTTAATTAAGCACGTTATTTATCTGCCAGGTATAAGAAGCTGAATTATTCTTTTTAACTTTGATAATTTAATTACAATTTTTTTTAAGTTTAAAATGAAAATGTTTATAGTTGATATTTTTTTATAATATTAATTTATAATATGGTTAATTATATTTTGTTTTACAAAAACATGTATTAATAAACCAAATGGTTTTAGGGCCTAATAACATATTATAGTTTATTTCTTTACTAAATTGTTTACTCAACCAATAACCAAAAACAGAGACACATGATTTTATTCATGTATTTTTTTTATTAGTTGGTGTGAACCTACTATATTTTTTCTTATAAAATTGCAACAAAAGTTTCATGTATTCATTTAGTTGGGAGTAGTAAAGTTAACATTACAAATTTGTACTTTTTGATTTTCTTATTAATTTCTATAATTAAAATTAACCAAGTTAACGAAACCAACGACTTAGATTCTATCGATTTACATATTTATAATTTTTCTCTCTGGTGAAGACGCGGATTACTATACGTCTATAATATCACCAAAAACTCATTACCCATACCACCTGGCACCTGCCAATGTAGATATCTATACATCTTGTATTTGAATTGTTACTGGTCGATTGTAAGTGTCTACTGTCTTGTTTATAAAATACTAAAATAAAACACGCTTGAATAAACAATGTGATGGGTATATTTTTAATTATAAAATGGTTTTACTAAAAAAAAAAACTGTTAACTAATAATATTTTGAATCGTAAAATAAGAATTGCAATAACATATAAATTAGCTTGTCTAATATTATCAGGTACCTAACTATTAAAATTGCTAATTTTGGAATTAATAAGTATTATAAATTGTGCTATATTTCAAATTTTGTATTAATTTTAAGTTCTAACACTGGAAAAATTTGTTAAATATTTTAACTTCAATGTTCCTAAATCATGTTAAAATAAACAATAAGTTGGCTAAAGTTGCATGTCTCTAGAGACTCAAACTCGAACTATTATTATATGAATTACGACGAAATAATTAAAATCGATATTGTTAAAAACTGGCGTGTAATACATTTGACTGATTTTAAAAATGTAATTATATTTTTCTAAAAAAAATATAAACTTCTAGAAATTCCCATACTTAAAATATGGTTTGCTTGTTTAGCTTACACTTGAAAATCTATAGATTGTATACATTCATAATTTTTAAGTAGGACTTGGTACAGTATACTTCATGCAAATGATACGGTTTCTGCTGAAGTGGTACACCCTTATATTATTATCATAACATTTGATTTAGCATTTATTGTGATCGTCCTTATCCAGTTAATACTTGACATTAGAAATTAAATCTTTTTAAATTTAAATATCATAGTCGTATATTGTTTGGGCTAGTCAGTGGCATACTTGGAAGTACATTTTTGGGGGGAGGGGGTCAAATCTAGAAAGCTAACCTAACCTTAACCAACCAAAAAAAGGCATTTCAGAAAAACTGTTTACATTGGAGATTTGATTGGGGGTGAAATCCATCTATGTTAGAGCATTTTTGCATGTAGTATAACAAATTGTGGTTAATCCTGAATAATTTGTTTTTATAATTTTGTGATTTTTTTGATTAAATAATAATGATTAAATGATTGGTCTGCAATCTAAACGATAATGTCATTTTCAATACATTTGTGTGTTATTGATACAAACTAATGCGCTATTATTATAGTTACGGTATGATTTTGTAAAAAATATTTGGTATTGATGTATAGAAATGTGCGAATTTGAATGACGACCTTTTTTTTTGTAAGTTTGTGGTTATGACGAGTGACAACTGCCAGGAAATATGACTACCACGCCGTTTTTTTTATCAAAGTTCATGGATTGGTTGGCCAACTGGTTTTAACTTCCAACGTGTAACGACGGATCAATGAAAACTCAAAACTTATCGTCACATATATACATAACATTATAATTATTATAATAAAGACAAATAACTGTTAAGTCAAAGTTTTGACAAACCGTTCAACATCTATATATTTTAAAGACTAATCAATTTATCGTTCTGTTGCTATAGACAGCTGTTGTTATAGTATTGTTATACACTATATAACCTCACAAGACAAATCCATTCTCTACATCTCCTTACCATGATTACACCATTGTAATTACTAATTTATATTTTATGTTGGTGCATACTTTATATAGGATTCATATTTTGTACTCATTTAGGTACTCAATAATTAATAAATGTATTCTCTATAACTTATACTTACATAGGTAATAATATATCGATAACTTAACTTAATGTTGAGTCGAATTGAAGATAATGTTTTTGACGTTTTCTCATTAAAAGATGGCAATAACTTATTGTTTATTGTTCGGTATTCTAAAATAGTATTTAACATACAACTTATGTTTCCGTTAATAAGGAATACATTCGACATCTTACCAGTTTATTATATTCATATTTATTATTTATAAATTGTAAATAGTTTTTTTAAATAGTTACAAATCATTTTTATTTTCAAAATATCATGTTAAATTAAAAAAGAAGATTTAAGTTTATTTTATAAAGAGAAAACCAATTACAGTTTCATTCAAGAACTTAAGTGTTATAAATACATTACTATCTTATTAAAATTAAAAGTATATCTTACAACTAAAAATAAAATTCATATAACATAGATACATATTACATAGATATCTTTTTTTAACACTTAAACCAGTCTGTATTACTTAGGTTTAATACATACTATAGCATATTGGTAAAATTATTATTACTATTATTGTATTTTTATTTTTTGATCCACTTACTATACTAATCAAATAATTTACATACCTAATTTATTTAAATATATTTATTTGGTTGAAAAAATAGGATATATTGTTTAAAGATATATTTTGTGAAATTGCATTTTATAATCGTAGTTACAGGATATTAAAAAATAACAATTTCTTACGTAAAATAGGAATCTTTAATACAAAATGTATAGCATTAAAATTATATTTTAGATTTATAGTGATAGTCTGTAGTTATTTATTTTTATTTTGTACTTATAATTTTAGTATTGACAAACGGATAAATAGAAAAACATTTTAATTTCTAAATATTTATTATATAGTTTTAAAAATAAACCATGTTTTCATATAACATAAATAGTGTAAATTAATTACGATCCAAATTCTAAATTGAAAATGTATAATATTTTGTTAAATTGAATATAGATAATTGTAATGATGGCCTGTAAATATCTGCTAAGATAGTAAGATATCTAATAGCATCCATTGTATCTTTAATCATTGCGAGTGTTAAACTATTAAGTAAATAAATAAATAAAGTTTATATTATTTTACTTATATGTAAAATAAATAAAAAAAAAATTCAACAAAAATATACAGAAATTGCCGACTATAAAACTGATCGTTATATTTCTCATTTTAAGAAAAACTTTTAAAAATTGTTAAGCAATAAGAATCAGAATAATAAACAATGAGGACAACTATTCTTAAGGTACCAAATTAATATAGGATATTATATAATATAAATTATATTTTCATTTAATATCACATTTTGATATATTTTGTAATATAATGTTTTATTGAAATTTAGAGATAGGATTTAGTTATGATTGCAAGCAACACCTTTTATATTTTAATTCAAAATATAGAAGTATAGAACTTATTTGAGTCTGTCTTAAATGAACATGGTGTAGTAATAGTATCATCAATGAATAATACATTTAGATATTATTATACTTAAAATTTAAGCTTTGGTTATCTAAAGAATTGACTTACGATATTGATTTTATAGAATATTTTTTATAAATTTAAAAACTTATTTTAAATTAAAATTTCAAGTTCGTTCAAGAAGTATACACGTAAAACATAGTTTATTTCACTTCAAACTGTTATGATTTCAATCATAACATTTATGAATTATACAAATATTTTTTCAATTTAGGTAAATAACATACTGTTGTTTTTGAATATTATACAGCGTTAAGAAACCTTTTAACTTACTTAAGCTTATTATTATTGTTTCATGCTTTTGCTATAGGTAAATGGGGTCAGCTATATAATCTTAATTTTAGAAAATTATAAGGTCATTCATACATTTAATTACAAATGGTTATGGTTTTTTAAATTTACTTTTAAATACATTTTTAGAACTTATTTTAAAATAAATGTTAATTCAAGTTAAGCATTTTAATGATACACTTAAAATGTCGAGAAAATAAATAATATAGGTACCTATAGTAATAATTGTTATGAATCTAATGATTTCGAAATGGTTCACACAATCACAAATTATTGTATTATAGACATATTTTATTATTTTATTACCATTACAATATTAATACTTACCAACAATATCAACTTTTAAATTTTGAAAGAATTGGTACAATATTTTTTAACTAATTCAATTATCAATAAGATTATATTATATTATTATTAACGATAGTTTTTATTTTTTGGATTGTCACTTTAAAAGTTTTATTTAGCTTAATTGGTAGTGTATGGAGGCATGGGGCTTATATAATTCTTGGCAAATTTACCATAGAATCGTAGAACCATAAAACCTTAGGAGTGGGAGGAGGTTAAATAAATGCATAGAAAATATATTTATCATGTAAGAAAATGCAAAGTTTTATACTTTTATGAGATAATATGTATTAATTAATTTTGCCTAGTACCTAATGAATAATATAATTCATTAACACCGATATTTACCTAAGTTCTAGCTAAAAGTACTTATAATATTATTAACAAAATTCCTGTGATAAATTTATAGTCAGTATTGACCTATTACCTATATAATAATGTATGATATACAACAAAATCTTAATTGAATTATATAAAGGTATTGATGATAGTGCAGTTGCACAGTAAGGTAATCTTATCTTCAGTTATTCAAAGTTCGAAGTATCTATGCAAAACATCGTGTTTTGAATAATAATTATTGTTGAACCCCTATAAGTAGTACATAGGTATAGAATTTAAAGATACGTGACAATCCTTTAGTCTTTAAAACTAACCGTCTATAAACTAACATAATGTTTCTAATTTCGGCCGAGTGTATAATTTATAAAAAGATAGATTATTTAACTTAAAATATTTTGAAGAATCAGAGAGTTTATCGAAGTTAGTTAAACTCTTTGTATATATTAATTATAAAGAGCAACATAATTATTGTCAATTTAAAATATTTAAAATATTGTCTATATCAGAAAATATATTTACATGTGTTTGAAAATCAGTAATTTATAGTTTGTGATTATGATTATTCTTGTTAGAAAGAGTGCATTCATACATTTATGGAACATATTGTTTATATTTAAACAATCATACAAATTAGGATATAAACACTTTAATGAGAAACAAATACAACTTTGTTGATCCCGAAAGTGTTACTTACGTATATA